>NC_089147.1:12019481-12710314 GCF_009819655.1 Sylvia atricapilla
GTACTTTGTATTGCCTTTTTAGATTGACTTTTAACTAAAAAAAAAAAAAAAGTTTTTAAAATTTAAATAATAAAAATAATTTTGCATATTGCATTATAAAAACATATTTGCTGATACTGCTTCTATGACTCCTCTAGGATATACTTGCTCAAAAGCATTGTCAGTCATATCAAGGAGGGGGAATCAGATCCGTGGTGTTCTCCCTGGATGGCAATTTCATCCTAGTTAACGGTGAAAATGATTGTGCCCTGGTGTGTCTGAAGTGGAAGTATGTATAAAGTGGCAGACTAATATTGATTGTGTCATTTATTGTATCCTGATAGATTAATTCTTGCATCTACTTGTGATTCTAGACTTCCTTTTTCTTAGTCTCAAAGTAAGGAGAAGAATTGGATAGAACTAAAATCATTCCTCTCATCTTTAGAGGCAACCTGGCCTCTCCAGCTCAGGAAAAGTCTTGTACTTAGGGTCTGATTGCAGCACAACACATAGGAATATCTTCTGAGAAGTATTACCTGATACTTATCCTTCTCAAATCAGCTCTGGAAAGGGCTCTCTGGGGATGTAAGGGATGTAATCTCCTGCAAAACTATTTCTACTCAGCGAAAAGGAGACATCCCAGTTTTAATGGGAATTCTGCTGTGGCTATAGAAAGCTCTCAGCAGACATTAGGAGTAAGAGACACTTAAAAGTACAGCTTTTCTGTGGGAAAATAGATGTTCAACCTGATGTATAGATTAAAGATGACTGTCAGGGCAGTATTTCTAATATGGGTAATCATCTTTCAGAATTTTTACTTCTTGGGAGAGTTAACTTAATTCTAGGACTCAAACAATAAAAAAATATTGAATAGGCATTCTTAAACACTTCATAATTATGTTGTAAAGAATATTTATTACTTTGTCCTTTTCCATAATATACAAAAACCACATCAGTTCCCTTTCTATTTACCAGGGAGATAAAGGAAACTGAAGTTGAGGAAGCTGCTCTTTACTGGCAATCTCTACTTGATATACTGAATAAGTCTACTTCAGATGAAAATTCTGTTTTAAAATCTATGGCAGAATGGAAGTCTGACCCAGAATCCACATCAAAATCACTTCCAGTAAAGAAATTTACAGTATTTTCTTTATTTTTATGGGGGGGAAAAGTTTGATCATTATAAAATTGTACGTGATAAAAATTGTCCTTAATACATCCATCCTTTTGTTAAAGTAGAAGAATGCCCCTGAGGATAGGCTGAATATGCTTAAATAGTGACAGTACTATCTAAGAAATGGAATATTTATGGGAAGATGACATTCACATCTTCAGTTTCACTTGGCTTCCTCAGCCACAGAAAACTCTGTGAAAGTCGATTTCTCCTCATGTGAAGTTATGTGTCCTTCCCAGTGTGATGTTACTGCTCTACATTGTGTGTTACTAGTTGTATGTTTTTCCATTGAAATCATTCAAAATAGTGATTACAGAGATTAGTCCAGTCAATCATTTGAGTCAAAAGGCTTTGCAGGATCAGATCTGGGGGCTGGTTAGGCAACAAAAATATAACACCTCTAATATGGTAGGGGTGGTGGTGTTTCTAGTGGGAATCCACTTCTTTCATTTCCATCTTTCTTTCACTCATTCTCTAAGTACCTGAGCCAGATGTTTATACCCTTAATATAAACATCAGGAGGCACCACTGAAATCTTTTCATGTACAGGTGACAGAAGAAGATGGAAACGTCACAAATACCGATGACATGACATGGATAGGCCAGAAAACACAGAAGGTACTTTCACAGAACAAGTATTAATCAAAGCCAGAGTCTTCAAAGGTCATTAGTCACTTGGGGTACCAAAGTATTTGCTGTAGAGAGATCAGCTTTCAAAAGCTTTGCTCACATTTGGCCCTTTCTTTAACCATTGTGATCTAGGACTTTTAGAAATTCTAGGCCAAGGTTATAAACACGTCAGGGAAGATGCCTACCACAATAGGAGCTCTGAAGACCAGAGGATGACCCCTACACAAGGAGTATTCAACAACAACAACAACAAAAGGGGGAAAAAAGCCTGAAAGATTCACTTATTTTAGAAACTTAAAACACTTTTTATACTAAATGTCAAATAGTTGTCAAGAAAATTATTACCAGAAACCAAGCAGGTTACTCAATGAAAAATGGAAACAATATTTTCAACAATGAGAAATCTGAGGATTAGAAAATTCTGGCAGTAGGCTTTATGCAGTTCAGTGTGTCTATAGGCATTGCAATTGTAATTACGATTTCCTTTAGTATTTTCTTTTTTTCAAGCACTATTGCCATACAACCAGTTTACAATGTGACCTGGCTGTAAAATCTGTTTTCTCTTGTGCAATTCTAAGAATCATCCTATTGAATTAGGGTTGTGTCTGTTTCAGTTATTAACCCCACTGGCATTTTATTTTCTGTACAGATAATGTTCCTTTAGATTACTTCAGATTTTTTTTTCTCTTGCCTTTTTTTTTGCCTTTCAACAATGCATTTGTTGTATGTCAGGTTATGAGAGAAGAGACGCAGAGGTTTGCTAGCCAGAAGGAAGAGGTGCAAATGGGAATTGAAAAGCTGCAGGAAACTGTGAGTTTCTTCCAAGGGTAATAGCTCAGCTTCCCAGTTTTGTTTACAAGAGCACTTCCTTTATGGCTGTGAGCTCTAGAGCTCAGTTACATTTTTGTCATAAGCTCTGAGAAGACAGGTATTAAAGAGATGTGTTTCTTCAGGGACCAATGCTGAAACTGCCAGGAGCTACTGTCTGCTTCTCAGTTTCCTTTGCTCCAAATGAGTATTTTGTACCACCCTTATACCTTGAGCTCTCTGTCCCCTCAGCAGGCTAATTTCTGCCTGCCTAACAACCTTCCATTACAGAAATTACTGTCCTCTCCTTTTTCTTCTGCTTCTTCCCATAAGGCAGTTAAAAGTGCAAGTAATTAAAATAATTTTCTCTGATATCAAGTTCTATAGTTTTAAAAGTAGGATTTCCTCTGTTCACATTCAAATGACTTTTTTTTCCTTATATTTAAAAAAATAAACAAAAACAGATTCAGAAAATGATGGATGAAAATGAGCAGGTGCCAGACATTGAGAAACTCGAGCACTGGGAGTTCAGCCTGGACTTAGAAGAACTGAAACAAGTGCAAGCAGAGGTTGAAGAAGATGTGGCCAGGGTATGGCAGAATGGGGGAACATTTTAAAACTATCAGTGGAAAGGAGAAAAATGAGTAAATAACAGAGGATTATCTCAAAGTTGCTGTTCACTGCTGAGAAGCAGAAAAATCAGAGAAGTATTTAAAGTCACTTTTTGAACAGGTGAAACTGCTGATGCAGACAAGACAAATTGGAGTATGATTTATGCCAGAAACTATAAATCTCACACTGTGGCCTTGAGCATGTTGCTTAAGTTCTAGAATGCTTTTCTTCTCATAGAAAATGATGCTTCCATTACTATGCAGATAGTTTTTGGAGAAGATAGTGGTGATAGTCTAAGATGATGAAATACTGGTAATTCATTTCATGTGCTAGTCTCAGTAACTCAAATTGTCCAAATCTTATTTGCACCACATCTTGTTATTTTCTCATGTTTTTTCTTCAAAGGTGAGGAAGGAGATTGAGTTGCAGACTTTATCCTACTGCTATTTGCAGGATTTAATCAAATATGATTACTGGGATGCCCTGTGTGTAAAAGAACGTGCAGTTAAGGTAACCTCTGCTTTCTAAGACATTTTCTGCAGTAATTTATGTATTCCTTAAGGATCAGAGACAAAATAACACATTTGTGGTTTGCTTATGGTGTGGGAAAAAACTTTACTTCTTCCCAAGGCTCGGGGAAATCCTTTGTTTTGTTAATTTTGTCTGGGCCTGGCGGATTTTCCACCTTCTAAGGTGGAAAATAGTGCTGATAAGCAAATAGGGAACTCTTTATTCCTTGATCTCAGACAATATATTTACACAGTATTGTTAAAAGGAGAAGAAAATACTATTTTTCTTTGTCTGCTACAGAGAGCATAAAGGCAAAATTTAACCTTGATTTTGCCTGTTTTAAACAGAAGGAGATGAGTCAAACTGATGATACTGGATTATCCCAAGAGTAGTGAAAGACCAAGTCATTTTACAAAAAAAAAAAACAAACAAACTAGTTCTGGTTTAATTCTGTGGATAAAGATGGATAAAGAGACCACACCATAGATTATTTTTTAAAACTGTGTTTAATACATTGTCTGTACTAACTGATCCTCAATTTTATTCCTGATTTTAAGCAGTTTTTAACTGTTTAGCATTCAGGTATTGAACAAATGAACTGATAGAAGTATTCTGAAGAATGTCTTACTTTGGGTTTTTTTATTTTAAATTTTGAGCAGTGCTTCCATATCGATTGTCAAGTGAGTAATTATCCACTGAAGGAACGCAGTAAAGAAGAGCTGGAAACTTTGAAGAAAGTTCTCCAGTTGAAGAAGACTGAGACAGCTGATCTTAAGGTACAGATCATGATCTGCTGAGCTGGCATCTTATCACTTCCTTATCTAGTTACATTCCTAAGGCCCATTCTCTTGCTGCAGAAGTTGGCTAAAAAATTTTAAAGCATAAATAAAGGTGAAATGTTATTAAAAAAACAGTATAAGCCTTAAATAAGCACAGAATAGCTGAGGTTAGCAGAGCTTTGGAAATTATCTAGTCCACCATTCCCACAGCATTTACTCAGGGCTGTCCAGTAAGGCTTGGATTATCTCCATGGTCTAAGAATCCATAAGCTCTCTGGGCTACCTTTTCTCATGTTTGACAACCCTCACAGGAAAAAGAACCCCCCAAACTTTCTCCTTCCTGAGGGTAAACAATTCCAATTCTTTCCATCTGTCCTCACATATAAAATGTTCAAAATCTTTACTGATACTAGTGGCCTATCATTGGACTTGCTTCAGTATTCCCAGTGTTATACTGGGGAACCTGCAAATGGACCCAATATTCCAGATACGATCATTTCAATTTGTATTATTTTGATCACTGAGCTTAACTGAAGAATATAACCTCTAGAGTTTTTTTCATCGTCTTCCAGTGGATGATGTACAAACTTAACACAGCTGCCATGTTTGACACACAGGCTCAGAAGCAAAATCTTGAAGTTGACTCTGAGACAGCTTTATCTGAGGAGGAAGGAGAGAGTTCAGCAGAAGTGGCTGATGGTGGTGCATCTCACTGCCTAAATGGAAGCCTGAGCTCTCAGTATGGTGGGGACACATCTATCCTGTACCACCAATGTGACTTGCACACCAGGGAGCAGAAACTCAATCAGACAATATTACTGAAGGTAATACCTTCTGAAATCTCTTACTGCAGTGACACTCTCATATCTGTTGGTTTTTACAGCAGTCACAGCCACTGTTAGATTTTGGACATACTGACACTAAACAATGGAGAGTCACACCAGTCCCTGAGTAACTGAGACAAAAGCTGATAAATGCACATAGTGTTGTGGATTTGCCAGCTTGGGTTGGAAGAACAAGACTTCATGAAATTGGTTATCCAGTTTCAGGGTATCTGTATCCTTTTCATGGTGCATTTTAGTAAAACAAAAAAAAATCTCACAGTAAGAGAGACATATGCTTTATCCTCTTTAAAGTTCTACTTTTCTTTGTTGAGATCAATTCTTTATGCTAAAAGAATAATTTATGCACTAAGAATACATGCTTTTTTAGATGATTATAAGGTCTGAGGTGTTCTTAAAAAGTCAGTTTCCAATGTATGTTTGTTTAATGGTCACATTTGACTTACATATGACAGAGAATCACATGGAAGCATATTGAAGCTGCAGGTTGCATCAGGAGAGTATATCTTTGCTCTGCCTCCCTGCTCCTGTGATTTACAATCTCTAGATTTACAGGTCACTGTGTTTTTTTTTCTTTGAAGCTCCTCCTTCTCTCAGCTGAAGAGGGCCAAAAAAAAGCAAATAGAGGACAGCCTAGTTTTTTGTCTAGCTTTGGCAGCAGCATGTTTCTTTCACACTCTTTCTTAAATGCCAAATGTGTAGGAGAAAATAAATAAAAAAAATTAGAGGAAAAAAAAAAAGAAAAAAGAGATCATCTGCCTAGGTCCATTTAACAAAGCTTGAACTCTACAGTTGTGATTTCCACCAAAAGGGTTTACCAGTTTATCTCCTGGTCAGACACACAAATACACATTCATGATTCTGATGGCTTGAGGAGTGGTATATAAACATGAATGGATGTGACCTGAACAGTACTGCTGTTTCCTTTTCCAGGACATCATTTACAAAGTGAAAACTGCTTTTAATGAGGAATTTGACATAGTTGTACAACAAAAGGAGCAAGAGATAGCACGAGTGAAAGAAAGAAACCTGAAGATCCAAGAAATCTTAGAACAGCTTGAACTTCCACTTGAAGTGTGGGAGCCAGTCCTTACAGATGATGAGATGCCGGAGCGAGCGCTCACCGTTCAGGATTCAGAGGTATCTGAAAAATGGACATTTGTATTTCACCCATTCACCAGCTCTCTAGCTCTTCTCATTTCCAGACATTGTGTCAGTACTGAAAAACCCTCAAGCAGATGTGTCTGTATAGTTAAAATCATCTTTTTGGCTCATTTTCTTCCCTTTCCTTTTTAGGGAGAAAAGCATTAATAAGTCAATCTGAAGCAAAAAAATGTATACAAACTTAATTTATTGCTGTTAGAAGTTTTCAAAATGCCCATAATTTACATAGAAGTTCTTTGTTCCTCACATTCAAACCAGACTTTCAGGAATTGCTTCCATAGTTTAGGGTTTCTTTGTTTTCTCTGAGTGCCATTTGCAAACAAAGTAGTTTTAAACTAAAAATCTAAGTGTTAGAATATACTTAGTAATGCACTTATAAATTCAATTAATTATTTACAAAGAAACACCATATTTCTTATGCAATATATTCCACTGATCTTATCTGCTCATGTGGTCAATCTTTTCCCATTTTTCTTTGCTCCCTCAGCAGTCCATGTAAGAAAAGTCATACACAAAATACAACTAATATCAACAAAACTGATGGCCATTTATATTTCAGGATATTTAAATGTTCAAAAGGAGAATTTTCATCTTCAGGAATATTGTCACAGAGCAGAGATACAGCAAGCATTGAGAATTTGTAATACAACATTGTAATGGTTTAACCCCAGTCAGCAACTCTGCACCACACAGCTGCTCACTCACTGCCCCATCTCACCAGGGTGAGAGAAACAATTGGAAGGGTAAAAGTGAAAAAACTTGTGGCTTGAGATTAGAATAGTTTCATAACTGAAACAAAATATAACAATAAGGACAGCAATTATTATAATAATGTAATTAATGCAATTAAAACATAATCATAAATGTAATTAAGAGGGAAATAATAGAAAGAGAAAGAAATAAAACCCAAGAAAAATAACTGATACAAATGAAAAACAATTGCTCACCACCAACATACCAATCCCCAGGCTGTGGGATGCACTGTACACCAGCTACTTGGAAGAAAATTAACTCCATCCCAGCCAAAATCAGGACCACTATTTTTCCAAAAGTTCTTAGTTCCTGTGATCACATTTGGAGGAAAGAACCCTGATACCAATTTAATTTTCTGCCTTCAGATTAAAGCTGAGAAATACATGACTCGAGAGGAGATAGAGCAAGCAGAAATGCTGGCTAGGCTGGAAATGGAAAGACGCCTTGCTGCTACGGTAATTAAAGTGTCCCTTTTACAGCCATTGTCTCTGTTCAGGCTTAAATAATAATTATTAAAATTAAATAATTATTTAATTAATACAGCACTGAAACATTCCAGTCATATAGTATGGGAGTATAAATTTAAACTGGTAGGTAATGATGATATGTGCCTTTCCCTTCATATTGTTGTTTACAATCAGAACTACATAGGTCAGCTAGGGGGAGAAACGATAGAGTGTTAGACTCACAGTTTTTAAACATGTGCTTAGGGACAATTTAAAATACCATATCAGGTGGCTGGGAACTAGATACATGTTCAAATTCATGCTACTCCTCAATCAAGAGCTTTGTGCTTGATATGTGTTTGTTGATTCAGCAGCCTCTGCTCTCCATGGTTCAGACTAGAAGGCTGTAGTGCTTTCCTCTGGCTTTAAAATGCATCTGTAAAAAACCTAAGATGGTTCTGCCCCCAAAACAGATGCACAATCACAACTTCCTTCATCACAGCTTGTTAGTTGGCCAGAAATAACCTATGCCTGTGTTATTTCAAAAACTGCCAAAATGGCAGTTTTAGTAAGTTACTTGGCATATGAGTATCTTTTTACCAGAAAAAACTGAAACTTTTGGCATGTTCCACACACATCCCCAAAAAGCATCAATCTGCTAGTGACACACTGAATAATCTAGAGGTGAACACTGTTACCACTCCCAAAGCTTGCAATTGCTATACTTCCTTTTTTACATTCAAGTATTTTTTGTGGTTCTTCCCAGGATGATGAAAGACCACGTGCTCTTGATGACATGATGGGTGGAGTGCTGGAAATCAGGAGGGAAGACATTTTGAAAATGGTGAGATGTGTTTCTGCCGTGCCCTTTAGAAAACCTGTGGACTCTTCTGGCTGCATGAAATTCAACCAGTAAATATCTCCAACCTCAGTGACAGAAGAAAGCTGGAGAACTGTAGAATTGCATTATGACCAGATGGACTCCATAAGAGAGCAAACACAAAAAAAGATTCTACTGCCTGTGTAGAATTACCTATCAACATCTGTTCCTATCACAGTGGAATACTGTAGGAACATCATCTATTTAATGTACATCTATCTAATACATTACCATTACAACAGCTATATTGCTGGGGGAAGGGTCAATCATCCATGGCTGTGATCTTACAGAAAAAACCTGTGTTTCATCTAACTCACCAAATATACAGCAGTACAGGAAGGAAGGGGTGTGAAGGAGTGCCACAGAAAAAGGGTAGGGCAGACCCAAGCACTCCTCTGAAATCAATCTGGTTTGGAAAATTGGGACTCTGCACAGAAGTTTACATTAGCATGGAGTTAGGTTTGAGGTTCTGAAACAGAAAATGTGGTGTATCTTGTACTGACAGTAGTATTTGAGTACCAAATTCTTGTATTTTACAAGTGAGTCCAGCACGGTATATATACACTAAAATTTCTGGTGCAAGTAACAGACCAGAGTAACAGAATATATGTGTTACTTTGGCTTACTAAGAAATACCTTTTGTTAAATTTAGTGCATGTGGTAGTTTGTTAGTGTGCTGATGTAGACTTAATATTGCTTTTTAAGCATATTTTGCTTCAATACTTCCAGGATATTCCTCCACCTTCTTTTCTATCAAGATCTGAGGATCTTTGGACTGAAGAAGAAAAGAAAATATTTGAAGAATATGAGAAAAAAGTCAAGCACCTGAATGAAGAAAAAGAAGAGTATAGACAGGTAGATTAAAATGAGGAAAAAATGAGGAAAAGTTGGGTTTGTTCACAGTGCTCATGACCAAAGCTTCCAATCTTTCTCAGAAGCAACTTCTAAAAATGAATAAAATACAAATAAATAGGATAAACTAAGAATAAATTATCATCAAAGATCATGTGACATAGTAAATAAACCCTACCTTAGAATTAGAAGTCTCCACTTACAACAATTACTGTGGGCAAAAACTTGTAAAAGTTGTGATATCCTAAGAAGGTAACTTTCCTTCACAAATCTACCAGTATTTCTAAAATGTTTTTTTCAGGTTCATTCCCAGAGTTGCTGATGCCATACACAAATAATACAATTATATTTATTCTTCAAATTGGTATTGGAACAACTTTGTTGCCTGGCAGAACTTTTTCCACACAAGTAATTTCTGTGGCCTTTTGGCTGAATTATACAGTTCCATATTGTGCATTCTCCATCATCTTATATATAGAGAGAGATATATATTAAGAGAGGCATCAGAAATTATTCATTCTTCCAGAGGTAATATTGCTGCTCTGGTCCTTCCCTTCCGCAGTTTCTGAGAAATGAATGGAAGAAACTCGAAGCTTCAATCAAGGAAACAACACAAAATTTTGATGCGATTGTCTGCAAACTCTCTGAAAAGAAACTGAAATCAGAGATGGCCATCTACCAGGTATTGCAAAAAGCATTAATTTTTCATCTCTGCCTCTGTGCAGTAGAAATGTTGACTTTTTTTAATTACAATAACTTCACAGGAAGAACTTAAAATAGTCAATCTCATTTACACTTTACTGTTGGATGAAGAGTTGGACACCAGAGAAGCTGGACTTCACAAATTCCTCGTGAAAAAGAAGAAAGATAAAGTAAGTTATATTTTGGAACACTTGTTTGGAACACTTGTTGTTAGGAATAATGTAATGTTTACAGTAGAGTTTCATGTGAAGTCTGCTCTTTCCAAACCAAAACCTTGCCATAAAGGACTTTCTGACAATTTACAGGGTCATTCTTGGGTTTTCTTCACTTTGTACAGGTGACAAATTACTATATATTATATACATTATAAATACCTCTGGTTTTCTTAATCGGTACTCAGCTCAGTTCATCTGGAGTTCTTTGGTAAAACTTCATACATTCAGAAGGGCATGCTACTGTTTGTTTGCTACATATAATATTCTTTAGTATCAAGCTGAAAGTACAGGAATAGGTTCTGGATTTTCAGTTCAAGTCTCTTACTGTGGTAGTCTGCAGGTTTGTTCTGGCTTTTGGGACAATGTTATCCCATTTTCCCACTTTGTCTTCATAGAGCTGTTCATGAGTCCACGGATAATACACTGCTGCCTCCACATGTCAGATCTCCTGCTCAGCCTGTGCAGAGCACTGTGCATTTGGAGGTGCCAGCAGCCCATCGTGAGCTGCAGGGAGGGATTCCAAATTGGCTGGACTAATTTTAAAGCCATCTGAATATATACCAGCTTATAATTTTCAATTTTTTTTTCTTCATTTTCTAAATGGTCCCATTGGTACAACCTTTGGTCCCTGGAAATGTCAAATACAACAAAACTGTCTCCCCTGCAGAGTATTAGCATTTAACAGCCTCCATAAATCATGATTTTACTATCCTGACACATAGCAGAACTCTGCCATGGCAATGGGGAAATCGCATTCTAAAGTTAAGAACTCTCTACTGAACAACATTCGAGATTTTTTGACTGGTCTTACCTGAGATGACAAGAAAGTGAAAAGAAATCTCTATAGAAAAAAAGGTATCAACGTATCTTATTACATTCAATGTTTCAAAAGGCTTGTAAGCATTTCTTATAGAAATTTGTTACATTCTTAAGCAGCAGGTTTGTTTAATTTCACAGCTCTATATCTTCTAGCAGTATCTACAAGTAACCCCTGAAGAAGGCACTATATGGTTACTTAAAATAGCTCACAAAGTTATCTCTAAACATTGAAATAAGGTTTAGAGAAATAAGAAGTTGTCAGCTTCATCACTGTGTGTGAATAGCTGTTCACTGCTTTTGCTGGCTGTTTCATTCCTGAAATCGTTTGGTTTTACTGTAGGTCAAGGGTGCAAGAAAAATCCTGACTGCAAAACATGGTGTTGAGGCTTACAGAGGCCCCTATCGAGATGCATTACATGAAGAGAAGGTGAGACTCTTGGAAACACATGGAGTTTCAGAAGTTAAAAGTTAATGTTGTATCTTCATAATGAGAAGAATGTATTTCTCTGTGTCTTGGCTGTAAGCAAGAGTTCTGGCCAACTCACTGATCAATGAAATTAGGCAGTAAAGGGCAGTGTGTCCATAGAAGAATTTATGAAATAGTGCAGATTCCTATGTTTGGGAGCACTTTGAAAAGCACTGTATCCTGTATTTTTAAGATATGGACAGGTTGATTTTTTAAAAAAAAAATAGTATTGTGGTAACAAGAAAGCTTTCTTCCCCACCCCCAGAACCTGGAACATGGTTTTATAAAGCAGTTTGCTCATCTACCTCATGGTCTCTTTGAGGAACTTTTACATCTCTACAGACATCGACCAGAGTAAGATCCCCTCTGATCCCATTGTCTAAATAGTAATATTTCTCATGAGTCAAGTTAGACTACTATTTATTCTAATAGTCTAAATTATATTGCCTGCTTTTTGTTGGATAGTTAACAATAGGCAATTTCCCATCACACTAACAATTGCTGTTTCAAATATACATTTCCTTATTCACCCCACGAAAGGTATTTTAAATGCAATCTAAACAATCATTAGGTTCCAAGACAATATTCTTATTTTGTACAGTCTTATCTATTTGCTTTTTGCAAGCCATTGAGAGTATGAAACATTCTTAGCTTTTTGTGGCCTTCTTCTATGCTGAGAAAATACAAAGTACATCCTCTCTGTGCTGTGTGTGTGCATTAGGACCCCAAGGACAGAAACCCTCCTTGACACAGCTAACCCCTATGTAAAGAGATCAGCTGAGGATTACCAAGATGCACTTTCCCATTTGATGAAAGCCCTGGATGAACTGGATAGTCCTGAGCACATGCCCAGTGGCTTAGACCAGTCTGTGTGGGAACATTTTTGTCTAGCCAGACGAAATAAAATGGAGAGTGAGGAGCTGGTATGTAAGATCCTTTATTTTGCTGATTTACTTCTTGATATTTTTGAGTCTTAAACTTTAGTGGAGTTCTCACATAGGGTCAGGCTAGTGATGAAATAACAATGCAGGATACATATACTCCATTGGGATTTGAAAGTTTGTTCTGGCTACATTCAATTCAGAGTAATAGGGAAACCTGTTCTCTAGTTCTAGCTGTAGATCTTCAGAGGAAAAATTAGCATATTAAAATGGATAGATTTGATCAGAATGATTGTGACCTTGATATAATTTCATTAAAAATAAAAAATATCATTTTCCTTTTCTCTATCCATACCAAAAAAACCCTATCAGGTATTTGATTCCCATTATCTGTTGAAGTCATCCTCTCCCATAAGCATTCTATACTTGCACCAATGCACTCCAGTATTTTTCTAAAATATAAAGAGCAATTATTAAAAGGTGTTTTGGAGATATATTTGTTCATTGTAAAAGCATAACATTATACATATACACATATATATATAATCTGAATTACCCAGAGACAGATATACATGAAATTTGACCAAAAGAGAAGCAAATAGGATTTTCCTTCACATGAATAAACTATGCATATATGAACAAATATATGTTCATATATGTTCCTGAGCAGAGTATAAGGATTGTAACATTTATGTCTCATATGGTGTACTGAGATTCCCAAAATACTGAGCTGCATATTTAGGTATACAGAAATCTTAAGAACTTGTCTTGTCTGTCCTCAAAGAGGCTTGGCCTGACATATAAAGTTGAAAAAGTTGGCAATGTGACAATGTTGCTTCCCTAGGTGAAATGGAAGGCTCTACCACTGGCAGACATGCAGGCCTGTCTCCAGAGAAGAATGGATGAAAATGATAAGATGAAGTCAGAATTGGAGAACACTTTCCAAGAACTTACTTGGTAATTTTGTGTCTTTTCCTATATTTAGCTGACCTTTAATACTCCGCTAGCACAGAACCAAAAGTTACAAACAAAATTATACACCTCTGTTCTCCAGCACTCTTTTATCCAGGTTTCATTGCTGCTTGGACCTGCAGTATTTCCTGTTTTTTATCTACATAACGTAATTTTCACATTCGTTATCATTCAAGAATAAATTCTAAAGTAAAATATACAGGAAAATGGGCCCCGGCTGGAAGTCTCTTCTGTTTTCTTTTCAATTGATACTAAGATTTCTTTTCAGTAATAACATTTTCCCTCAGAACATCTGCTGGAGTATGTTAAACTGAACCCCGTACTTGAAAACTTATGTGTACATATACCATAAGTTTCATATTTTGTAGTCACCTTAGCATCAAACAGAAGTTAATGAGTAAGCCCTACCTGAACATACCACCTACCAGTAACAAATATAAACATTGAGAATCATGGGAGGATTTATATAATCCTGTTGAAATGACTGAACACTGTTTTTATTTTCTGTCATCTTAGGCTGAAGGAGGAGAAGATGAAGCTTCAGCAGAATGTGACTGTCCAGTTTTTGCTAAAACAAGGACAGGTGGAATTGGAAAGTACTCAGATCCCAGAATACAGTGATGCTGTTCTCATTGACAGGAGTGTTGTTGAAGAACTGAATTGTGCTCTTGCGGTAATTTACATTATCTAGAGGAAATTTAAGCTTTCTAAACAAATGCATTGTCCTTCAGGGGCTCAGCTTTTTCTCCAGTTTGACAACTACTTTCAATTCATTACAACACACCAGCAGGCTCAGTTGTAATCCAGAAGCTATTAAGAATTCTCTAATGTCTCTTCTCATGATGTAAAGATTGCAGTGCAGACTGCTTTCTTGATGTTTGATCGATACAATTCAGATCAATGAAATGGCCACAGTCTTCAGATACACCATCACTTACACATAAATTGCAACTAGAAAATGCTAATATCATAGGCACCAGTCCAAAAATTCCCTCCAGGCAAACTTAGAGTCATGTTAAGAAGCATTTGAATAGTGGTTCACATTAAAAATTAATACAGTTTTTTATGTAAGGTGAAATTGGTGATGATACTTAAAACAGTCTTTCATACCCTCATGAAATGTCCTTTTTTTAGACATTCTAGCTGTACAAAAATTGTCTTTTACTGCTACTGCACAAAGCCTTCAGTAACCTCTACAAAATACCTTAAACAGAGCAAGCTTGTATTTTGTAGAACTAAAATGCCTTTCCATTCTTATATAAGATAGACAGAGTGAGGGAAAAGTTAGTTGTCATTTTCTTCATCTATTTCTATGATCTAAGGCTGTGACACAGAGCATAAAAGAGAATGAACTTCCTTAAAAGATAACCATCTGGAGCAAAGTCTGGAAAGAGGCTGCAGTATAGCATGTTTAATTGACTAAAATTATGATTTTGGGAACTTGCCCATCTTGTTTCAAACAACTATTCCATAATCTGTAAAGTGTGTTAATTAAGATTGATCTTTTTTTTAGGCTCAAGGCGAAAAAAAAATTACTGCCATGGTAGAATTTAAAGACTTCTCTAAAGGAATAATACAGCTGGAATGGGAACACAAGAAAATGAAAATGCAGATACAAGATCTGAAAGAGAAGGCTCGGGATATTGTAATACTACCTATTTCAAAAGATTGCCAGCTAGTGAGTTGCTTTTTCTGATTTATATTTAACTGCAGAAAATTATGCTGCCTATACCTATGTAAGAAAGGTAGTTTATATTTGTACCTCATAAATCTCCTCTTACTAGAGAAACATGATTCCTAATAGGTCAACAGTTCAGCTTTCATTGAGAATGAGCAGTGATGAAATTCTTTGGGATGTTACAGTGTAAATTAAGGCAAAATTAGCCCTAACTGTTAGTGTTTCAAAACGGGCGTTGAATAAGGAGTCAGAATTTTGCAGCCACGAGATCTCTTAAATCGAGCAGAGTCATTTTTAAGTGGAAGGTCTGAGGTGCCCCCATCGGGCATCGCACAGAAATCCCCTAACTCTGCTCTGCGCGGAGACTGAGCGTTCCTGCGGCAGCCTGACCGCGTCCCACCCCTCACTGCCATTCGCTGGCCCAGCAGCACAACGGGGAATTGTTTGCCATGCCCGGCAGGCAGCAGGGGCAGCCGGCCAGAATGGCAGCACCTACAGAGCTTTGAACAAGCTGGCAGGCCAGGAAAGAGGTAAAGGCTGTGGGACACAGCCAAGGATACTACTGAAAAGAAAGGAGGGAAGAAAAGAGGAAGAAGAAAGGTTGTAGGGAAAGCCTGAGGGTATTGCAGTATGGAATGCAGAAGACTGTAGGGAAATCTTACGGTGATGAGGTGGGTGGCATAAAGGTTTGGAGTAAAGCATGTTGAAGTATGGGTAGGGTGGAGATACAGCAGTGGGGACAGCTATAAAGCACAGTAAAGAAAAGTGTTGGACAGCAGGTAAGGATATTGCAATTCCATCAAAAGATCAGAAGAAAATTCAAAACATATGTTTTGCCTAATGTTTATTTGTATTGCTGGTCCACAAAATTCTTGTTCTGAATCACAGCTACAGGACCTTCATAACTAACACCAATCACCAGAACAGCTTTCCAAGGAGGTGATGTGACACCACAGTAAAAAGTTCTTGTGGCAAATTTATCACTCGTGTTGCTGTTAGCTCAGTTCATTAAACTGATGAGTAGAATCTTACCCTCCAGAGAGTTAAACTACCCATAGTAAAGGCATTTACCAGTTAATCAGAATCTGAATGCCCTGAGGGAACTGACTGATGTCACCTTTTGATTAGAAATATGAGGTTAGTGGGAAAGACAAGGAAACAGATACCCCAACAACAGGAATGGAAAGAAAGATGGCTTAGGTAAATGTGTGTGGGAAAGGACCTGAGACCATTTGGAATGAGGGCTGTTAATGAAGCAGTGAGTGAAAAGTTTAATCCTGTAGGCAGGGAGCTCCTTCTGAGTCTTTCCTGTTTCTCCTCCTCTAACTAGAACAGTCCACAGAATTCTGCCTGTCACTTTGGTGGGACAAGTTCTCTGGAAGGATGAATCTACATCGACAGAAACCTGTTCACTGCCTGTTATAGATCCATAAAACATTATGGGGTTTGCCATTTGTCATTTGATAAAGAGGTATTTTAGTAGCAGTGTGCTCAGGGAAAAATCAATAAATTCTCTGATCTGTCAATTACTATGCAGATAGAACAATGAAAGAAGTAAGAATGATTGGGACACCACTAGACAGAAAATAATAATTTTCCTCTCTAGCCTAAAGACAGTCTGTCTTAGGCCTCCAGCTATGTTAGTTTAGATTACATTATAAGCAAAAGCATAGCTTGGGGTTTGTGACAACCTCAGCATACTTGTTTGGGCCTTTTTCCATGATAAATATGTAATAAATAGCATTTTTTTTAACAGCTTCACAGTTTAGTACTCGCACAGCATCCAAGTATATCCTTACGAGGTCCATTTATGATCACTAGTAAACCTGTACCACTGCAGAATTCTAGTTTTTTGAGTTTCACATAGTATGACTTTCTTTATGGAAGGGTAGAATTGTTGAGAATGAATAGGCAAAAGATAATTTCTTTCTGGTTTTATTTCTTCAGTTCCTAACCGTGCACAACTATGACACCCACATCACTCAGCACTTAGCAGGGATGGAGCAGAGCCTTGGTGTCATGGATAAGGTAAATCCAAGGGAGCCACCACATCTGAGACACAGCCTTAGTTTAAATGCAGCTCCTTACCTTCATTAGCAAGAAGTGTTTGAAAGAATAAGTGCAATTGATATAGCATGCTAACTCAAGGACTGTTGGAGTACACCCATAATAGCACACACAGATAGGTATAGATACAGATACATCATGTATTTTTGTCCATTTGGATTTCAATAGTTTCCTCAACTTGAGCTGTGCTGTCTCCAGCAGCAGTTCTCTAGTGTTTGGAAGCAGCCATCATACATGGAGTGCTGCAGAGATGAAGCTTATCTACTTGCTTTGTTACTGGAATTACATACTTTCCTATCCTGAACATCTGAATGCAGATCTGCTAATCATTTCTTACACAGCACTGCCTGTAAAAGTCACTCTTCCATTTCTAATGAAACATTCTTTCAGTCTTCACTGTTAATTGTTTCTCTCCAGGAACACCAGCCTGTTCAAAGTATTCATCCCCTCTGTATTCAAAATAAGAGACACAGCAATCTGATTTGCTGGCTACCTCGTGTATTTCATCATTCGAATTATGACTGTCCTTATTTTTACGTGATTTCACTGGATTTTCTCCAAGTTGTGCTAGTTGGCATCAGCTTCCTCTTCCTCTTCAAGCTTTAGTATTTCCCTTGTCACTTTACAGCCCATCCATCAGCTTCAGCAGCTCCCAGCAGCCAAGACCATGTCCTTAACTCACTGATTCCATTGACTTCCTTTTCTCCCTTTGCCTTTCAAGTTTTATCTTTAATATATCTCCCTTCCTGACCTATTCCTCTTTATTCCTTGGCCACTCCTTAAATTAGGATTCCATAAACTGAGATACCCTGTGTGAAAGACTTTACAAAGTAAAGTTTACAGTGTACTACAAATTAAAGCTCACGATGTGCTACTAGTCAAATCAACATGCATGAAAGTTTATCAAGCTACAACAAAGTGCTTAAAATTATAGCTTTTCATCATTTGTCTGAAGAGTTTTTGTATGACCTCATATATTTGGTTTATTCATCTCAAAATGGACAGTTGCACAAGAAGAATGTGAAAAACCGTCAGAAAAAAGTCAGAGAGCTGAAGAACTGCATCCGTCTAAAAGAGGAAGCGAACTACAAGCTCAGCCTGCAGCTGAAGGAAATGCTTGTGTCTGTGTCAGAAAGGATGCACATCTTCAAGGCAGCTGGTGAGTCCAGTGATGCCCTTTAAGAGACAAAGAACATTCAGAAAATGATTGCAAGGCTGGACAGTGCTGCTCTCCACCATCAGCTGAGGGGCAAGGAATGCCTGTGTGTTACTGTATGTGCACAGTGAGCGGAGTCCTTCCTGCCAAACCCTAACATGGTTACTGAAGAGTTACCTGGAGACTCCTGTGGCTCTTGTAACCAAAGCTAACTGACTGCATTCCTGAAAATGTTCAAGTCAAAATATCACAGTCATTAATAACCTCATTAGGTAACATGCTTTCATTTTTTTCTGAAAGCTATTCAATGGGCTTCTTTCCACCCTTCCAAAAGAACAGAGGAAGAAATGTGCAGCTAAGAATTGTATTCACTATTAGGAAAACTTAAAAAGATCTTTCCACTAGTAGAAAACAGTTACAGATTGCCAAAATGGTGGGTACTTGCTAGAAGCTAAAGCAAGCATGCCCAGTGCCTTTTTAGAATTTTTTGCTTTATTTAGTACTATAAAGGCTCTTAAGCCCAACTGTGAGCCTTTTTTTAAATATTTGCCTATTTTATACAGACCTTGCAATAACCCCAGGACAGGTCCCATATAAATATAAACTACACATCCCCTATGAGCACAGGTTAACACTAATACTTTGTTTTCTGCAGACACACGGGATATTTCTGAAAAGAACACAAGGCAGCGTTACCAAGAGATTGTGAAACAGAAATATCTACGGATCCTTATACGGGAACAGGAAAAACAGCGTGCAATTCTTCAGGCAGAAGCTGAAAGCTGGAAACCAAGGACAGTCCATAAAATTTAAAAATCAAAGTCTAGGTAGGTGGATAATACCATGGTCTTATCTAAGGAAAAGAGTTTTGACAGCTGATTCTTCTCCCTGAACTTTTCTTCCCACAAGTTGTTGCTTCTGGAATTCCTTTTAAATAAAGGAATTTGAAAGATGCATGGTTGTCTGATTTGTATTTTTTACCCCTGGTCTTACCCCATTATGTTTCAGTTGATGAGATTTATTTCTATGGATTTTATTATATAAACCATATAGCTCATTACAGTAAACAAAGGATACAAGAAATTGTAGACTGATAGAAGAACAGGTATATTTGTATGTCCATTGTTTGCAATATACAAAAAAATTGTAGAACCTTTTAAAGGTAAAGAAATCTATGCATTGGCATCTGCTACAATTTGTGTCTTGAGATCATAACTTACCGGTATGATGGCACAGGTGTCAGTTTCTGAGCAGATGTAGGGATGTTTCCTCCTGACGATGTGTGCCAAAGGCAGCTGTGCCTTACCATGGTATAATCACCCACAGCCAGAAGGAGCTGTGGCTGCTGCCAAGGACAGAAGCACAGGAAAACCTGGTTTGGAAGCATTTGGCCTCCTGGAATAGTTGCTGGCATCTCCCACCCCTTTACATTGAGATGTAGTGTATTCTCCCGCCAGCTCCAGCTCCTTCTATGACAGCTAAAGGAAAATAAAGAACCTACAATGAAGTTAAACACTACTGGAGCCCCATCTGCTACTCGGGCATGGTCCCTGCTTTTTATTTCCCTGCTCCATGGTGTGTGTCAATTCTCCTTCCATAAATTCACATGATATCGAAACCCATTGTGAGAGCAACAATAGCTTTGATACCTTAGCTTAAAATTCTACACCTGTAAGAAAAAACTATTTCAGTTTTGATCCTGTACATCTCTTTTTTAGCTTTACCATCTCTAACAGGGAGTTGTGAGGATTCTGGTTACTTCTCACTTATTACAAGACCTTTTGTCTTTCTGCTGAAACTGCCCTAAAAGCAGCATTGTTCCAAAAGTGCCAAGGACTCAGGGAAGATAACTGGCCCCTTCAGCCCCTTCACCACCAGGCACCATCATCTTTTTGCACTGGCCTAAAAAGGCAGAGAAATATTGCTTTAATACTCAAAATGTGACTTGCAATACAGGTTGTTCTGCATTAATTCTCTCTGGACAGCAACAGTCACTATTCTTAAGAGCAAGTTGTAGGTACAGGCTGAAGTCTAATGAGCCTTACCAATGGTTAAAAGGTACTGTATGATCTTTGATTTTCTTTCTCTTCAGCTAGGAAACCACTCTCTTATTAAGGAAACAGGATATAGCACCTGTAAACAAAAGAGGCAGGGTATAACCAATGAGAAAACAAGATTCCTAGCAGGGAATGTTGTAAAGTAGTTAAGATTTATGTATTGTTACAATTGAGAAGCAGTGATTTTAGGGAAAAATAAAAACCAGAAGTCACCATGATGAGAAAATAAGCAATTTAAAGTTAAATAAAAAAACTTTTAAAAAAGGCATTATAAAATAAATGAAATGGTAAAGATTTATTCAGCTTTATGATGCTATGGTTGAAGCAATCCCACAAACAAGGCCTTGTTTTTCTTATTTATTTGAAAAGAGAAAACACCTTGGCTCTCCGATGTAGTAGGGGAATAGAAAGTTGGTTTCAATTTTCTTGCCTTCCCTTCTATTACCTCAGGCTGTAGCAGAATGCTTATGAGACAGCAGCCCTGGAGAGACTGTCTGGACCAGCCCCTGAAAACAGCTGCAGTACAGCACATTTCCCTCAGTAAGAGTTAACTAATTTTGATGATGTTAATATTCCAGAGCTGAGATAAGATGTTCTCACTAGCTTTATCTTCAATTAACTCACAAAATGCTGTCATTAGCCTTCACTGGCTGGCTGGCACCAGGAAGACGTTTGTAAAATGGGTGTATCTACAAACAAACTGAACTGTTCTCCATGTGAACATGAACAGAATTGACAATTTGAGTTATTTCAATACAAGTGACCATGCAGAGACTAATCAAAAAATGGACTGCTTTCTACCTGTTAAACTATGACTTCCTTTTTTTCTTATTAAATAAAAATTCACTGACTAAGTCCTTAAGCCAGATTCTCCAAAACATCACCAGTTTGATTTTTCCCATTAAGTAATGCTTTTTACAGTGTCTACTGTATGTATGGACATAGTTTTACAAGTATCTCTGGAGAAAACTTCCTAACCTCAAAGCATAAAGTCCATTGTCTGATCAATACTTCTGACACAATCAGAATTTATTCAGTCTTTTCTGCGTTTGTGTCTGTGCAAAGAAAGCTCTGCAGCTGTAGATTATGCATCTACAAAATCTTCTTCTGTTCTGCTGTAGTGCAGTAATTGGTCTTCTAACCCAAAATTATCGATGAGCTGAGCGAGAGTCACTTTGTTGCCATCTGCAGAAAAGGCCGACTGCAGCTCATGGAGAATCAGCTGGGTGCTGCTTCTCCACTTCACTATCAAAGCCTGCAGCTCAGACAGGTTGTTCTGAAATTGGGACAAGCAAACAAAGAGTCATCATCTACTGACACAAGGGGGTTTTCATACCCTGCAGATATCCTTATAAAACACCTTAAACTGAGACAACACACAAACACCACACTAAAAAAAACAGTGGGTAAGTATTGCCTCACCTTGGATCGATACATCTTCACCAGTTTGAGCCTACGAAGTAGCTCTTCCTTCTCTTGCACTTGTTTCACCAGCTTTGCTTTTTCTTCCAGGGACTGTTGCTGACCAAGATCAACCTGTAGCACATCCGAATTCTCTGCTGATCCACAGGGATCACTCTCCTGTGAGGGACTTTTGAAACATGTGTGTCCAGGGCCATTTCCTTCCAGGTTTTCAGAACCATCTTGTAATCTAGAACAGTCTGTACTTGTCTCTGGCAGGCACCCCGTGTCAGCACCAGCAGAGTCTTTTCCATCAGGGTCTATTTTGAGCCGTTTTGCCACTGTAAAATTGGCATTAAATGAACGTCTTGTTTTCCTTAGTCGTTCCCTCAGAGCTGCACTCATTTGCTAAAAAGTAAAATAAATAAACACAAAACCCCAGGTGGTCAGGTTAATCTTAAATTTTATCAAATCTCAAACAACTGTTTAGCCATCGTTATTATTTACATAGAATATGTAATATATTTAACTATCATTGTAAAGCCAGGCTTTCTGATTCTCTGTACAGCCTTCAAAAACTTGAACAAAGTTAACTTCTTCCTTTCACATGTATTTACATACACAGCTGCAAGATATGGAAAGATGTAGCTCCACATTTTGTTGGACAAAATCCTGTATTCTGTTGAGGCAAACTTACTCATCTAGTCTTTGTGTAAGAGAAATACAGCATATTTCAACTTGGCTAATTTTATTCTATGAATTTGTCCTCTAGTTTAATAAAGATTTAATAATAAATAAGGGTTATTTTTCCTGCTGTTCCATCCATCCTATACATCTCTGTTGGAATTGGTACAAAACATCTGTATTCTAGAGCATATTAGAAATACCTCTACAATTTTGACCTGTTCATGCTTCGAGATACTTCACAAGCACCTAAAAAGATTTTTTTTTCCTTCAAAATAACTATTTTTATAGTCTGTGTCTCACATTTTTATTTATAGAAATGCACTAAAATACAGAAGTGAGGGATTAGTTAGAGAATACTTTCAAACCAGGCCTGTCTTGCATAGATCTGGATTCTGAGTGTGACAGTATCACCACTGCACACACTGGGATAAGGCCAAGGCAGAGCTCAGCCCTATGGAGAATATATAAACTGAGAGCATTGTCTTTGTTCCACTGGAGGCAGAAGTCACAGAAGGTCATCCTGCATGCACAGCAACCCAGAAAACTAGAATTCGAGAAAACTGAACATAACAGATTAAAACAAACAAGCAAAAAAACCACCATACACCCCATAGAGTATTTAAATTTATTAGCATGGCATTTGGGTTATGTTGCTTCATCACTGTATTCACAGCAAACATTTGCATTTTCAGAGCAAAGTCTACCATTCCTTTCCTGCACAGCCTATAGCTAGAGGTTTAAGGTGTCTCTACCCTTCCAGCACCAGTATCTCAGTGACTTCTGACTCCTTGATGATTTCACAGGCATTTCTGCTACTATGAAGAATCACATTATTGGAAAAGTAGTCAGTTTTCATACCTGTTTCCCTGAACTAGCCCCCTGTGCAGGTGCTGCCCCAGAATCCTTTGGAGTACTGCACAAAGATGGCAATTTATCCAGCACTGACTCTTCCATCTCGGGATGAATAGCAGTCTCTGTTAATGACAGAATGAATTATGGTGTCATTGTCACCTGATTATAATGAGCCATGTGGCTGCAGAAATGAGTAAAAAGCTCTAATATGAAATTCTAAGGCTTATTTTCTAATTGGCATGTTCAAAAAAGACATCTGTTTAAGTTACAAAACTGTTTCATGTCCTAAGTAGCATCTTGCTTTGTAAACAGTTTTTCTTTAAGAGATGCATGACACTACTAACTGCCATAAAGTCTTTTACTATCCATTTCATGTATTATTTTTCCCCTTGCTCCTAAAGCTCTGTGGAGCCAGGAAGATTTTTGTTGTGCACAAGTATAAACAATTAATCTTTTCTATAGAACAATATAATTGGGTATCCAGGTCTCTGAAAATAATCCAGTCTCATTTCATCCTTCTGGGGAGGCTGCTTAAAAAAGTAATTACTCACACAGGTGGAAGTTTTGATTAACAGGAAGCATCCCAAGCTCACTCAGAAAGGTACCTTAATTAAAATGGGTAAGTCACACCTCCCAGCACGAACCAACTTCAAATCGATTTGGCAATGTTTAACTTCGTTTAGCAGTTGTGAACCACGTACTAATGACCAGAATGCGGCTGGAAAATCGACAGCTGCACCTCCACTCACCTGCAAATTGCAATTAGGAGTTTTGAAACAGAATAAAATCCTCTCAAGAATAAAATCCTGCAAACCAAAACTAGGCAACACAGGGCTGGCACAAGGGGCTTCCTCTTCACAGATGAAAAATCCCAGAGCTTCAGTCTGCCAAAGCCTTAATAACCCAGCAACCCTGGTCTTCCTGGCTTGACACCAAAGGATGGAAGTCCTCATTTATCTTAGAAGTCGATATTCCCCCCCAGCTGTTCAAAACCGAACATATGGTACTCTATTAAAAAACCCCAGACCTTAGTAAAGAGTCTCGTTAATTTGGTATCTTAGCAATCTATCAATTAAACAGGAAGCCCACAACATCCATTAAATATAATGGAAGTTTAATACTATTATTTCCTGTTGAAAGCAAGAGCCTAGAAAAAGCTACATCATTCTTATGTATTCTGTATGTCACAAATTTGTTGTAAGTCTTTCCAAAGAGCAAAATCATTTCAAGCCTAAGAGATGGCTTTAAAAGACCCAAACAATCCTACGACTCTCTGCCTTTACTTTCTAATGAAAATTTGTTTTCAAATGACCATAACAAATACTTTTTCCAGTGGTTGGCTAATGCTGTTACTTGGCAGAACATTCACACAGATCTCCTGCACGTTTAAAATCCTTTTCCTGTATCTTAGGCTAAGAATCCTTGCTATTTTCAAGCAGTTCACCAGACAAAAAAATTCTGTCCAGCAAGTAAAGAAAATTTTAGTTAGAAGGGGGAAAGACAATTTTGCTTTTCAGTACTTACTTGACTTTTGCACTTTGGGTACGTCTGTAACTACGTCCTCAGTTTTCCTGCTTATTACCTGCTTATTAAGGCACTCACTCCTTTTACTGTCTCAACAATAAAAGACTCTATTAACACTCAGTACAGCTTTTGCTTTGCTAGTTTTCCACCCGCAGAGAAGCAGGACGAAGGCTGCGCGGCCCATAAGCAGCGCTACACACCCGTGGAGCTCGTTCGGAGGTGCTGCACGCCAAAAACGCAGCCACAGCACCCGCCCGCAGGGCTGAGGAGCGAAGGGAGGCCCCTCGGGGAGCACAAACCCCCCAGGACCGGGAGAAGAATGAAAGAACCCGGCAGAACGCCCCTTCCGGCCCCGGCCGCCCTCAGACGGCCCAACCTCCCGCGGCCGGGGCGGGGCGGGGCCGGGGCGGGGCCGGGGCGGGGCCGGGGCGGGGCCGGGCCGGGGCGGGGCCGGGGCGGGGCCGGGGCGGGGCGGGGCCGGGGCCGGGGCGGGGCCGGGGCGGGGCCGGGGCGGGGCCGGGGCCGGGCCGGGGCGGGGCCGGGGCGGGGCCGGGGCGGGGCCGGGGCCGGGGCGGGGCCGGGGCGGGGCCGGGGCGGGGCCGGGGCGGGGCCCGGGGCGGGGGCCGGGGCGGGGCCGGGGCGGGGGCGGGGCCGGGGCGGGGCGGCCCGCGCCTGCGCGCTCGAGCCCGGGCGGGGCCGGCTGGGGGCGCCTGCGCGGTGGGAGGCGCTGCGGTCCTGAGGGGCGGGCGCCGAGTCTTGGGGAGCTGCCTGTCCCGGTCCCTGTCGCGGTCCCTGTCCCAGTCTCTGTCCCAGTCCCTGTCCGAGTCCCTGTCGCGACTGCGATCCCAATTCCTGTCCCGATCCCGATCCCCGTCCCCATCCCGTTCCGTCAAGCGGGAAACGCGGGGCATTCTCGGGGACCTCGTAGATCTTAACGGTCGCATCTCGGCATACCAAGCGGTGCTGTGTCCCTCAGGCCAGTGTGGGTCTGCCACCCCATGGCTGGGGTCTGGGCCAAGGCCAGGTGCCGCCTCACAGAATCACACATAGGCTGGAAAAGACCTTTAAGATACCGAATTCAACCAGTAACCCAACATCACCATGTCAACTAGACCGTGGCACCAAGTGTGGCGTTCAGTCTAATTCAACCGATAAACCGAAATCACCATGTCATTTAGACCGTGGCACCAAGTGTGGCGTTCAGTCTTAGATGCTCCCAGGGTGGTGACTCCAGGACCTCCCTGGACAGTTTGTTCCAGTTCCAGTCACCATTTCTGTGAAGAAAGTTTTCCTGGTGACCAACCTAAACGTTCCCTGGCCTCTCTGAGGATGATAAGACAGTGTCCCTGCAAGTGTCCCTGTGCCAGGGAAGGGGGTTCTCCCTCAGCATGGAGCACTCCCCACCGTGGATAACACAGCAGGCCCTTGTGTCACAGCCCAGGAACCACAACTCTGCAAGTCGAGGTACAAAAGCCTTTATCCCAGGAACTGTCCTCACGTAAGGGGGGAAAAATGTAACTGAGGGACGCACTAGGAGATGTGTGACCTGAGCTGCACTATCATGGTTGTGGGAAAGAAAAGAAAGTGAAGAAACTCGATTGGAGAAACAGGGAGATCAGGGAGATTGTGACTGTGACAAGGAGCAATCGCAGCTGTGGCTGCACTGTGCACTCCAGGATTAGATATTTCCCTGACACTCAAAAGGCTCTGCTGAAGCAAGAGTGATCTTCCTATCTCTATCAGCTGCACAGCTGGCTTGCCCATGTGGATTTACTTTTCTCAGAACTGGTTTGTACAAAATGTTTTTCAACTATAGCTGTCAGGACCGACAGAAGGAGCTGTGGAAGCTGTAACAACGACAGCTCCCAGCCCTCAGGGATGATGTCCCAGCGGTTCCTGCCCACAGCCGAAGGGCCCCGGGCTGTGCACTGCTGCCTCACGTGGGTGGGTACGGGCACCCACACGCTCTCGCTGGATCATGCCCTTAGCTTGTGTGTCAGAGCTGCATTAATTTCCTGCCTCGCTCCTCCTCACTGCTAAACAAGAGGATGCTCTATTGTCTCTTCACCTTGTATAACTCCCATCTCTGTTGAGACCAGAGACAGTCTTGAGCTGAGAGGTGAGTAGGGACTGAGTGTTGTAGGTGTGATAACATGTTAGCAGTTGATGCAGTTCTGACCATGAGTTTTCACTGATTCACACACTTCAAAGAGGATTTGACAGGGATGATAGCAACCTTATACTCTCCTGCAGCAAAAGGTATCAAAGCATTCTAAGCCCATCTATGACAAGTTGTGTAGGGAAATCTGACAGCTTGAGGCCTTTTGGCTATACCTTGTATAATATTTTATCTATAATTGATTTAGAAATAATATTTTCAGTAGCAAGTGTGGGAACGTACCTTATGTGGTGTTGTACTATCTTTTGTAGCCATCTACACAAAACCCCCTGTTGAACGATACCCCAAGTGTTGAGGCAGTATGAATGCATTTTTTAAATCTGCCCCTTTCTTGGGTTTTGAGTTTATTTTTTAAACCTTCAGCTAATTTAATGTCACAAATATTTTAATTTTTAAATATGTTAAAAATGGACTCCTGAGTGCAACAGCAGAAGTACTAATAGAACTTCTGCTGCAAATTTATCAAGAAGGTTGGATCTCAGATACTCTGGAGCTTTATGATGGCACGTGTCCAAGTTCACAGGGTATTTCCTTCAATCTTAAGGATGGTCCCTACTTCAAATTACTCATGCTCTGTTGTACAGACATGTTAACAAATGAGTTGCACAAGAACAACAGAAAGTTTGAAATTTTAGATCATTTGCCAGATGAGATTCCAGTAAGGTTTTACAGGAACATAACACATGAAAAAGTCATCCTTGTGCATTATCATTGCACTTAATTAGAGCAACGCCCTTATGCCCCACCCCAAGTGAGATTACAGATTATTTGGGACTGGGAATATAGAGTGATGGTGCCACATATTGAGTGCATGAGTTTAGTGTGCTACGTCTAGAGTAAGGGAAAGGAAAATTTGTCATCATTATTCACTGATGGGTAATGACTAGGAAAAGATCCTGTTCAGGTTGGTGTTAAGCATTTAGCTGTGTATACTCCATTTACCTGTGAATTTACCTGGTGTTTACACAGAACTGCAAAAAACATGATTTCCCCACACTTGGCTGGAAGCTCCTGACAGAGCTGGGAACCAGAGTGTCATCAGGCACTGTCCAGTGACTAGCCAGTATTTTTATTGCAGAAACACAATAGTGATGGATATTATGCTATCTTCAGTTTAATGAAGGCAGACCAGAGTCAGACTGAAACCTTCCTCTCAAAAACTGCACATCTGCTTCCCTTGAGGAAAACAGATTATCCATGTGTCATTGATACTGGCATGTTTATGGCACCCTGCAGAGTGTTTCTCATGCTGCTCAGTTAAGCTCACCACTATGTGCACACAGTAGCACGTTCATTGCAATACAGTGTTTTTTAAGCACTACAGTGCTATTCTTCCATTTCTTTGATTCCTCTTGTGATCAGAATAGTTTGGGGTAAGCAAAATAAATTTAAAAAGTGTAGGAAATTGTGCACTAGGTAATAAAATTATTGATCTCTATTTGGTGAACATACCACTTCCCTTCAGGGAAATTTGTTTCTCCAAGGAACCAAAAGGAAAATGTGCTCCTTGGTTTTATTTTCTTTGGTATTTCTGAGTTGACATTTTATTATCCATTTACATATTATCCATGTACCCTCTCAATAATCTTGTGGTACCAGAAGAGCACTGGGGCTGACACATCAGCGTTCTCAGGACAAGGACATGTTTTAAGTACCCTATGGGCATCATCTGTAGTAGCAAAGCCAAAATGGAAAGTAATAGTAAAGGATATTTGCTATGAGTTTAGAAACTCCAGTTTCAGCTTTATGGGTTCTTCTCTTCCAGAGTGTCAGGAGCATCACAAAACTTCCATTTAACAGTTTGCTGGGCACAACAACCAGGCCTTTTCCCTATAAACATTGCCGCTGAGTATCTGGGATGTTAGTCAACATAATATGTCTTCAGGTACATATGTATTACTCCCTTCTCTCATTTTTCTGAAATCTGTTGATCTTGTTTAAAGCCAAGCGCTGTATGCTGATGCATGAAGTACACTCTGCCCTGTCTGTGTATTCTCTCTTGCCTGGGGCAGGAGGGTGGGGTGCTTTTATGTGCCTAACCACTAACTGCTGCAGAAAGTTTTAAAATCCTACCCACTTCTGCATCAGCCTAGGGCTGTGTTTTTGCTGGCTGCAATTCACTTCTCTGAAAGATGTTCTGACTTGCTTATAGCCATGTAAATATACCAAGGGAAGGACTTCATAAACCAGATTCCTGAAGTAAAACCAGTTTACTACATGAAAACCTGTCCTTGGGAGATGGATTCTGCCCTCATAATGGTGCAAATTCCCAGCAACTAAAAGTGAAGTCTCCAGAATGACATCAGCATAAGCTAAACCAAAAGTAAATTTTTTTTTTGTCTTGTCTGCTTTACATCCGTGGCTTGGAATTTTCGAGGTCCCTGTCTTGAAAAGAAAAGCTGCCTAGATTTATTGTAGCTGAGGGCACTGCAATGGGCCATTACAAAAGAGAATGTCAGAGCCAGGCGGGATGGGCGGTGTGGCTCTCACTGCTGCCTGTGTGAATAACCAAGTGGGTGAGGCACAGTGCTAATGAAAGGGATCGGCATAGGATTGTCTCTTATTTCTGTGTCTGTGGGATTTTCTCTGACAGAACAACTCAAAGATTATGGTATGAAGTCCTACGAGACTGTAGCAGACCTTCAGTGTTCTTGTCTTTGCTGGAGAACTGATTGATCATGATTTTAAGAAAATCAAGCCTTTTAAATCTCAGCCCTTGCCCAAACTAGTCCCTGGTACAACTTTTGCCATCTCTGATGGTCTGAGCATATTTTTATGTTAAAGGTATTTGAATTGTAGCAGAGCTTGAAGAGTTGTTACATTTTCTCACATACCTGATATAAGAATTCAGTCTGTGCTGTGTGCACATAACTCTTGGGTTGCTCACATTTATCTGTACTGCTGGAGCTGGTGAAGCTGGAAAAGTGAACGTGGTTTATTTGTAAGTGCAGACAAGCTGGTCTGAGCAGTTACCTATAGTTTGGAGGCCTTGGTGGGACCCAGTGGATTAAACTGGTGTACCAAACAAGTCATAAAGTGGGCATGTAAGCAGAGGTGGAGACTTCTCCTTCTTCCTGAACTTCTGGGGTTTCCCTGTTGCTCTGAGTGCAGACATGAGTGAGTAGTGTCTGTCATCACCTCAGCAGCACCACTGGGTATTTTTTCGTATTGGAACAAATAACCATTCTTCTGAGCACACCCTACCAAACTGCAGCATCAGCAGGCAGCAAGGTTTAAAAACACACTTCCGCCCTGGAAATTAATTAGGTCATTTACCTGAGGCTAGAGAAAGCCTTATAAAGTAAAATTTTAGAAGTCTTTTCCTAAGGATGAAATATTAAAGTGTTCGTGGCAGTTTTCCACCTCTTATACTGCTGAGAATAAAGTCTTGTCCAGAGGGCTGAGATTTCAGTGTGGCACTGTTGTCAGGCACTACCAGCACCTTATGTTCCAAATCAGGCTCACAAGTGAGCGAGAGCTGGCTTAAAGCTCTCTCCTGGTTTCCATACAGTTAATAACCAATGTGATGTTTCAAGTGTGCATGACTGTTGTGAGATGGGGGATATGTCTGTGGAATATCTGTGCAAACCAAATCACATGTCTAGGAACAGCTGCCTCAGAATGGTGAAGCTGGCAATTCATCAAAATTTGTGAACAGATATGAAACTGTCACTTCTTAATGTAAAGGTTGAGGCATATTCTTAAAATTCAAAAGATTTAAGATACTGAAAAACAATGGGAACTCAATAAATACTCTTATATCACCCATCCTCCCAAAATACTCAGCTAAAGAGAAGACAACATAATTGTCTTCAGTACCATTTCCTTTAGCAAGTAAAATGGGCAGTGAAGCTTCTTTGACTTCTCCCTTTTTATTGAGTGACATATACTGTTTATGCTAGTTATGGCTCATTAAAAATAAGTTTTCCAGTGTTTATGACCTGTATTGCTTTTGTTCCAATTACTTCCAAAGCAATTTCAGTGCAACTTTTCTACTCATATTCCTATCTGAAATAACTGCATTTTGAGTTTCTTTCTCTACACAGACATACAGAAAACTTTACAGATGAGTGTGTAATATTTTCTTACAACCTCTGTGGGTTCAAGTAATTACTGTTATATTATTTTTACTGTTGTTCTGTTGTCTTCCTGCAGAAGGGCACGTGGCCCTTGTGACATTTGAAGTCATTGAGAAAGTTCCTGCTGAACTGAAGGGAAGCAGAACTCTGCTGTCCTGATGGAACTTTAGTGGAAGTGTGGCATATGGAGTCAGCTAATTGTATTATTTCATGTGGTGCTGAGGATTGGAATTGCAGCTGCCTGCATTAGTGTGAGTGTTTCACACTGTGTGGGAAAGCCACCAGTCTCCCTCTCAACACAGTAAGGCAACTGTATATTTGGTGAAAAACATTTGTCTTAAGTGGAGGGCAGGAACACTGAACTGATGCAGAGTGAACCCAGCTAGTGAATGCCACCTGCTTTAAGTGATGGGTTTTCCCTTCAGTAACCTAGGTAACTTCAGTGTGTCCAGGCTGCAGTGACCTGCACCACACACATCAACAGACACTGAACAAGCTCTCTTTGTCATCAACCTCTTTGATGACAGCCATGCCACACCACATTACATGACACTCATGAAAAGAGAAATCTTGCAGTTCATTCGCATCCGAGTTATTCTGGTTTTGATGCTTTAAAGTTTAGTGCATTTTTCCCTTGAGTTAATTACAAGCATTTCATGAGTAACATATGCCAAAATAAGCTACTTCATCACTGTTAAATGCCTGCTGGTACCTCATCACATGGGTATGCACTGACAAGTTTTCTCTTGACAGGCTCCTCAGAATTTAGATCAGCAGATAGATCACTCTTAAATTTTATGTGGTGTATGTACCCTGCCTGTTCTTGAGACTGTGAAACTGGGCATGGATAGTCTTAAAACTGTCCACATGATGTCTGGATAGGAAGTCATATGTGGGATTCATTTTTCTAGGATCAAGAGTGCACATACACTTAAACTTGTGGGTGCAAAGATTAATCACAGGTATCATCTACTCCCTACAGTTTAGTCTGTTTGGTGACATGCTTCTTTTCCATCTCAGTGAGGTAAACATGAGTACATCTTTCAGGCAAGAAGTACAGATGTATCTCAAAAGCCGACACTGAGAGATATACTGCCAGCTTATGCTGGCAGAGTCTCTGCATAGCACTGCCAGAAAAACTGCAAATAAAGAAATTACCCTTTCTGCTCAGTGCTGCAGTCAGATCTCCATCAGCTCTGCCAGTCTCATTATTCCAGATTGTTCACAGTCAAACCTGCAGTCTGATTTTGACACCAGACAACCAGTCTGAGGAACAGCGTTCTGAAGAGTCTACCAGGCAGTGGAGAGACTGAAAGAACCTCAAGAAGCTAAATAATCAATAAGTTTTCCTTTCATTATAAATTCTAGTCCACCAAAGACTGATTGCCAAGCCTCAGGAGCTGGAGTGAAGTCATTCAGTGATGCAGTTTTAAGACTTGGGTGTGTTACCAGGAGAATGGGAACAATTCCACTTAGGAGGAACAAAATAGGAAAGATGTGTCTCATATATATTCCTTACAAAGAAGGATTTACTTTTCTAAGTAAACCTGTGTGTGAGAACCATCCCCACAGCTGTGATGGAGAAGTAGCAATGACTTAGCATCCAAATGTGGAGGATCAAACCCCACACCTTGAGGTTATCATGACAAATTCTGTTGAAGCTGTTAATTATTGCTGCATTTGTTTTTTAAACAACAAAACCACAGGAGCCAATTTCATTTTTAGCTTAGCTGATTCCATGGGAATTGAGGATTTTGTATCAACACCTAATTTCATTTAATTAATTTGTAAGAATTCTGTTCATCTGCATAATTTGGGTAGAAGAAAGGTAAGTGAAGTGAGATAAGATTGAATGCTCAAGTGGCTTTTTTTGTGGGAAGCAGCCATGTAGGAGATGAAGCCTTTTTCAGTGTTTTGGTTTGTTAAAGCCATTACTTGAATTAATGCAGCTGCACGCCAAGATTCCCTTTAGATTTATGTCCCACAGCCACATTCAAACTCGATGCTGTGGAGTTCATCAGGTCTGTGGAAGAATCTGTGACTTCATCAGGTCAAGTGGAGGAAACCGAAGGGGTGATTATCAGATCAGGAAGGTTTTCATGGAAAGATGGGTGTGTGTTCAGAGCACCTTTAGAATATATTCCACAAAGGGATGTTGAGTGTGTTTTCCCACTGATTTTAAAAAATGCAGACCTGAGTGAAGTATTAAAAAACACACTGAAGGAACACTCTCTGTACATTCTTCCTAATTCTTTAAAATACTGCTTGCATTTGTCCCTGACAGTTTTTGAATACTTGACACTGACATATTCTATGAAATTGCACATTCACACAATGCACAGCAAACAACTGTCTTGTATTGGATCACACACTTGCTTATTGACAAGTTGTGTATGTGTTAGGAACTATACATTTTTTATCGTACACTTGACTTTTTGCTTCTAGATGCTGGTCTTTTTTTACTGGTTTGTTATTGTTTCATTGTGCAAACACTATGCATTAGTTTTAGGAAAAGCTGAAGGATCCCACTGACACTGCAAATAGCTACAGTAAAGCAAACAGAACAGAAGTAGAACCATGTAATTCTAACAGCCCCTTTAACACCAGCCCAGCCGTGGTTCACTGCCCTCCCACCTGTGAGCTGGTTGCTCTGGACTCTGGCAGTTGCTTAGTCTGTGTTTCCATTCCATCTTATTCCCACTTGGTCTCTGTCTGCCTAAGTTTTCATTATAATATTTTATGCACATGTATTGGCTTGTTGATTTCTTTATGTTTTGCTTGATTGCATACACTTGGCATGTGTCAGCTGCCACAGATGCTGTTCTGTCTGCTACATTTTGAGTACTCGGAGGGGATTGAACTCCTCAGGGATGAGGAAGGGGATATATTTGTGTATCAATGTCTCACTGTGCATTAGGTATTGGGCATGGCTGTTTATTGGCAAATTAATTTGCTTCCAGACATACTAAGAACACCAGTTGCTAATACACACTGTTACTGCCTGCATTCTTGAGGAAGTACCTTATGAAGCTACAAATTAAACACTGCCTGCTGATCAGGTAGATAAAGTTCACAATAGTTTGGCACTGGTTGTCTTTCATCAGCAAAATAGAGTCATTTTTACCTGCAGTTACAATTTTAAAGACATTTGCAAAACTGCCAGATTTATCATGGAAGCAGTAATTAACTGAAATGTCATGCAATTAAACCAGACCAGCATGTGTTTGACAGCCTTGGGCAACACTAGAAATGAAGTCCCCAGCTCAGCACAGTACTTAGATATGTGTGTAGCTTTAAGCACGTGGGTACTCCCTGTGAAGGCTGGAGGTAGTGCCCACTGGTTGGAGGTCCAAGAAACTCAGTGTCTGAGGAAAGCTGCAGAAGCAGGAAAAGTTTCGTTTGGTGTTGAAAACCCTCATGGCATATGTGACAACAGCATTCAAACACATAGAAGGTGACAGCAAGAAAAGGGGAGAAAGGAACCGATTGTTGGCTCGGGATACTTGTTTGGAACTTCAAGATGTTTGAAGGTCCTAGCAGCAAGTATGGGAATTACGGAGCAGATCACATCAGGAGGCTCTGAAACCTCAAGGAAAGCTTTAAAAGTGTTTTAAATAAGAATTTGTGAATAATAATTAACGTGCAGGTAGGCATTGGACAGAGAGATGGTTAAGAAAGCTAACTGAAGGCCTTTTCAGCCTTATTTTCCATAGTTGTGTAATTTTATGTGCTTAAAATGACACATGTACATACATCAAAGCAAGTGTGTAAGACTCACAGTGTTCTTTATCGGCTTAGACAAATGCTATTCTGACATAAGTGGGTGCAGTGGATTGGTGCTTTCCTTTGGCCTCATCTTGCAAAATGAAATGGATTCAGTGAACTCAGTGTACTGAACTCCAAAAAATACAAACACTTGTTAGTGAGGGTACTTCACTTCAGATCACCACCTATACTGTGTTTTATCCATTAGTTTTATATTGCCATTGTGCCTGACAGAATGATTTCTTAGTACAAATTTTAATATTTAGGGAGGAGGTGTAAATATTTTGCTCTGAACTCTTTAATTTATGCTGAAAACTAAAAACATCTTTAGGTGTTGTAGTTACAAAGCCTTCAGCTGACAACTTTAATCATGGGTGTTATTAAAGTAGAATCCAAAAAGCACTTTGCAGGCACTGGATAAGGAAGGCAGCCACCATACCATGCATCTGGCAACCTTGTGATAAAAAATAAAAATACCCCAAGAGCTCCTTGCCAGCAGGAATATCTGAAATACACAACATATGGAGTGAAGATGAGCCCAGAATGCTTTGATTTTAATAAGAGAAAACTGCATGTTATCACAGGTCTCACAAGACAAACTTCTGATGGAAGCAAATTAATGAGAATCTGAATGGCTGTGAAATTAAAAGTTGGAGTTACAACTAAGTTTCCAGCCAGTCATCTTGCTGAGAAGAAGTGACAAACAACAGACCTGGCTTTTGGAAAAGGCAGTACTTTTGTGCTTTGGATAAGAAACAGGATTTTTCAAGCAGAGACATGAAAATAGAGATGGGCACAGTCAAAAGGTTCAGAGCCAAGTCAGAAAACCTGCCAGACACTGGAAGCAGAGACAACTTAAATATCTTGGATCCAAGTTTTGAGTGTTCACTTGAAAATGTTTTCCTCAGAACTACTTAGAAAAAATAATGTGCTCATCTGAAGTTCAGTGATCAAGTCCTGAAAAGGAAAGCTTCCTTTTTCATCAGGGTTCTACCCTTCCAGCTGAGCAGCTGGAACACAGTGTACTTGCCATCATGCCATCTTTCCTCCTTTTACTTTTGATTTTAAACGCGTTCTTGGTACTGGAGAAAAGCTGGTTTGTAAAATGAGATTCTCTTACAGGTGACATTGTATGAAGGAGTGATAGAATCACCGCTGTCCCTGACTGGGGAGAGGAAAAAAGAGTCACTTGGAGCTTGGGAACCAGGTTATGTAGAGGCTTTCCCAGTAAAGCCAGCTACTGCTCATTACACTTCACTGAATATAGTTGTTTATATCATGGTTGTTTTGCTCATTGCAACTGAAATTGTAATACTTGCATTTAGCAAAAATAATGAGCTACTCCCAGGAAAACCCCCTTGTGCAGGAGAGTGTGACCCTCAGCCAGCTTGGGATCATCAAGAGAAATGAATGAAAGAAGTCAACAGGGAAAATGAAGAAGTGTTCCTGCCAAACTCCACAGAAATGAGTCTTGTTGAAAAGAAAAAACATCTTCATCAGCTCTGGCATATTAGAGAGCTGGTCCTACAGTTGTCACCTTAACATTGTCCTTTTAATCATAGAGTGACAGCTCAATTAAATGAATTGTAATAGATGCAGCAACTTAGGATTGTCTCAGTTCTAACTACGTGAGCTAAATGTAAGACTGCCATGCATGAAACAGCTGCATGATTTCTATAAAAATAATACTAGCTCTTATTACTGTTATGTTATTATTGCTACTCTTTTTACTACTACACCAGTAGTCATGAGTAAGATATTCCAGAGACAGCATGGTCAAGAATATAAGGCTTTGAGATGACTTAATGATGGCATTCCAATACCTGAAGGGAGCCCATAAGAGAGCTGGAGAGGGACTTTTGACAAGTGCATGTAGGCACAGGACAAGAGCTGAATGGCTTCAAACTGAAAGAGGGCAGGCTTAGATCAAATGTTAGGAAGAAATTCTTGACTGTGAGAGTGGTGAAGCACTGGCTCAGGTTGCCCAGAGAAGTTGTGGATGGCCCATCCCTGGAAGTGTTCAAGGCCAGGTCGGATGGGGTTCTGAGCAATCTGGTCTAGTGGGAGGGGCTAGAACTAGTTGGTCTTAAAGGTCTCTTCCAACCCAAACCGTTCTATGATCCTAGGATTCTACCTCTGTTCTTTCAAGGTACAAATAAATAATATGAAGAGGCTCACACTCATCTGTTCTCTTCTGGGTCACAGATCTTCTCTTTGTTTATTCTTGAACACACTGTTTTGGGCTGCAATTAGCATATCACTTGTGGTTTGTATGGCAAAGGTGTGTCTGGCTAGAGATTGCTTGCAGAAGCATGATCTCTAAAGAAAAGTGAGAAACTTGGAGAGTTTCCCATTCTGAGGGAATGGGACCATAAACAAAATGAATGGTGCTGAAAACTGCTTTAAACCCACATAAGAAGAAAGCTGCAAACTAAAAGATGTCCTAGATTAAGGAACAGTGAGGGATTGTTAAAGAAAAGATTGAAAAACACTTGTTAATGAGCTGTGAGCCATGACTTTTTCTTCTCTAATATTGCTCAAATATTTATTCTTATTCTAACTATTGATCAATGGTGTGTCTCTAACTGCATTGTGACTACAACCACAGTTTCCAGCTTTTACAAATGTCTGTTCTTAACTGACTCAGAGTCAAGGCAAAAAAGCAAGTGTGAGGTCTGGCTTATTTTAATCCTTGTATATGTTTTCTTGCAAATGGTTTCTGAAGAGAAGTATTGAGTCTCTTTTGTGGCTGTTCTCTGTGGATCTGTTCTGTTTCTGCAGGAACATTTGTGTGGTCAGGAATTCTGTGCCAGGGTGATGGATGTAGATGAGAAATTTGATCAAGATTGTTGCAGGGCTGTGTGTCAAAATAAAAGGAAGTCCACAAATGCTGTAATTTTAACACAACCAGATACAGGTGAAAGACAGTGGGAAAGAGACAAATAATTACTATTTATAAAAATCCATATTTAACAGCAAAATTTGAAAATGATAGACCTTGCACCTTTTAGCCCGGATCGTAGATACAAATCCCAGTGTAGAAAAGAAAAAAGATTCCAATTTCAGTCTGTGACAACTTCCTCATGAACAGAGCAACGATCTGTGTAATCTTCAGAATAACCATCAGAGAGCAGGCAGCACACTGTAGACACTTTACTCTGTCCAAACTTTTTCAATGACCAGTTGAAAAAAGAAAGACCACTATGCTTTCTACAAACATCATATAAAGGAGTCTTTTTGTAAATAACCAATTGACCCTAAAAGTGAAGACACCTATAAACTTCCCTGTAGAAATACAGGCACAGTTGAAGTACTAAATTTGAAAAATTCACACAACTCTGTTTCAATGTGAGTTGAAATAACAGCTTCCCTCCTGTGACCACAAAACCTAGGAATTACCCAAAACTACTTGACAAAAAGAGAGGATAAAGAAACTTGTGAAAGAAGTAGAAAGAGGACTGTTAATATCTCTGTCTTGGAGAGAATCCTGAGGAGTTCTTGGAGACTGGAAGAGGTAGAAGAGTGTTGGAAACATAATTTTGATAATGTAGTAGAATGTTTCCACAGAAAAGACAACTGAAGAAGTGCGAGCAACTGTCTCAATGATTGACTCATTGTTTACTTCAGTAATTTTTGCAGTGTGAACGGGAAGGGTCTCCAAACTCAGTACTGACAACACGTCCGAAGCTTCAGTTGCCACGTGAGGTGTGTTCTGGAGAGCAGTTTTACCAAGTCTCATGTCCCATCTTGTGCTTGCAGTCCTGCAGGAGATCAGCAGTCTTCGAGTCATGTGTATCGGATAATAATATTTTATGACTCTGGAATGTATCCTCTAATAAAGGAGTGCCATTTAAATTGGGGCTTTGCAAGCCTGCACATGGCAGCTGGGGCCTGTGTGCCCCAGGAAAAGCAGGTGCAGCATGACAGCAGCCAAGAAGGATTCAAGCCTTTCTAAGGACCAGTTCAGCCAATAAATAGCAGTAGAAACAGGAATAAAAACAGTTTCACACACCTTCTTGCCACAAGGAGTTATACTACGTCACCTTCGGAACCAAAATAAGATCCAGATTGCACTTTTATTGTTATTTAGTGTTATTAATGCAGATCTAAACAAATGCAACAGGAACAAGCCCAATCCAGCTTTATGCTAATGGGAACCAGTCTCTTGATTTAAAACTGTTTTGCAATACTCAGATTGGAAATTGATTTACAGTTGTGAAGAACCCAGGAGAACAAAAAGCTGGTGTGAGTTGAAATGCCCATCCCTAATTATAACACCAGTCTGTACTGTGATAAATTCCAATCCATGATAAATGCATGATAACCAGTGGCAATAAACAGGCCTTACAGCAGAGCATGTTCCCTTAGAGGGAACACCTTAGTAGCCCAGCAGGGGCTTTTCATTCTGTTGTTTACATTGGCAGTGAAAAGTGAGCACCACCCTGAAATGCTTGAGAACCTAATCACAGGAAGCACCTTCCTAGCAAAGAAGGATGATGCTGACAGAGACCATCTCTAAACAGAAATCTTGTAGAACTTGACAGCCTTCCATTGAAAGTCTGATTCAGGAAATTTGTGGAATGGCCTAAGTCTTATTTTTCATGGGGGATAGCCAGAACTTCCTAGGATATACAGAGGACATCTGTTCTAATGTGTTTATACAAACTCCCTTCTTTTTCCCCCTCAGAAACTTTACACCCAAGCTTGACAATTCCCCCCAAAATCTCATTATTTTAAAGGAAGCTATTTCTCAAAGCCCCTTCAGCCCATGAGAGACTATGTAATCACAGGGTTAGAGAGAAGATTATTAAAATCACAGGTCTAAATCACTATACACTGAGCATATATGTTTGCATGTCCCAAGTGACTGTATTCACCACTGGGATGACCTTCTCTTGTTTCTCCACAAAAAAATCAGTGTTTAGATTTCATTTTGTCATAGGACTCAGGCTAAAGCTGCATTCAACTGTCCCTGCAGCAACAGGCCTAGTACTTTCTTCACTTATCCCCAGCAGTGATCCCAAGTGTTTAGCCAGGTTCCTTGGACTGGCTATGAGCTGTGGGCTTTAAGCACAATCGTGTGTTTGATTTCGTTCTCAGTGCTCAGGTCCTTCAGGAGATATTCTTTTTCTATGCACAAACTCACCTGAGTGACACAGCATCAGTGACACTTCTATTCCTAAAGATTTCTGGATTGTGAAATAATTCTTGATCCAAAAATGGCAATTGGAAACTTAGCTGGTAAAAGGACTTGCAGAGCAGGAATGTGTAGGGCTGGAAAAGGGGAAAGAAAAAGAAAACTGCTCTTGGAGAACCTTCAGGCACCGTCCCCTGTGTTTGTCTTCCTGCTAATGCGAATCTATCTCTGTATAGGAGGTGAGATGCTACAAACTGTAGCTGAGCCTGCCAGAGATTTTTCATCAGGATTTTTTGCCAATATGTGCTTTGAATTTTCTGTCAAGATTGCAGACAGAAATCATGCTTATTTGCCAACACCCATAATTTTCTGAGGCAGATCTTCAAGATAAGCAGAGTTTTTGTCCAGCTTTTGTCTCCAGCTTTGGTCCTATATTTTTGCAGTGCAGTTTGCACTGCAATTCCTTCCCCCTGTATTGCTTTTTGAAGGCTTTGGACTGGCACAGGTAGAATTGTTTGTTTGAAATACTAATTGCTTGAAAATTCAGGCATGGATATACTGATGAGCTGTTCACAAATCATACTTTATTTTCTTTGGAGCTGCCAGAAAGATTTTTTAAAGTGTTTTGTTTGGGGTTTTTTTCATGGGTTTTTTTCCATGGTGCCAGGTTTTTTGTAAACAGCTTGCTTTGACTTTTCTCCACTATGTGTATTGGCAGCACCACAGCCAGGTCATCTGGCACTGGTTGTGTCCCTTTGCTGTCTGCCTGAAACATTTGATATGTGAGGTTAGCACACATAGCTTTTGTCTAAAAGGCACCGGTGCTAAAACTGTTTTAAGGGCTCATAGGTGGACTTTCAAACAGGCAGTAGTTCTCTAAGAACCAGGGGACAGGAAATGATTTGAGTCTGTGAATGCAGCTTGCATAACTATGGTAAGTAAATCAGTCAAGGAGAGGTTCCCTTTCACCAAGCAGATTGGGCAGTGGGCTCATTGGGAATGACTACCAGCATCGAACAAGAGCCTCAGGCCAGCTCATAGCTGTGCTGCCATGTGCAGCATGTGGTGCAGCCAACTCTTACCTAGAGGACAAAGTGAAAGGGGTTATTCATCATGCCAGCACTGCAAAGGAGAACAATCTTATGGATGCAAATTGCTTCACTTAAGCTTGCAGTGAAACCCCTCAGAGTGGCAGTGATCAGGCTCATCTGCTTCACAGCTCTGTTCCATGGCAGATGCTGTGGTGTGCTGGACAGCTGGGGTAGCTCCCTAATTTCTGTGGGGACAATGGGGTGGGGTGTGGAGGCAGGGGAAGAGAGAGATGACAGCAGGTCACCTTTGTACACAGATCTGTTTACATTGCAGCCTTGATGCCATTAGAGTGAGTCCGACATAGAGCTGTGATAACTCCTGCCTCTGCCAGCCAACTCCTGCTGTGCAGCCTGACCTGCAGTGAGGTGTAAAATGTCCCCAAGCATCGATGTGCATAAAAAGCAGCATGGAGGACAAGGGGGCCTTTAAGAGGTCACAGGTGTGTTTTGTTTGGATCTGTCTGTCACCAAAACTTACATTATCAGGAGCAGTCCCAGACACACAAGACTGTGTGCATGTCCATGCCCAGTCCTTGGGCTGGGCTGCTTGCTGGAGCTATTAGGGAGTTGTATTGCAGAGCACCACGGCAGCACCAGGGCCCTGGTGTCTGTACAGACTTGTCTGTGGGCAGAGGTACACAGCTGTCTACAGCTGCTGAAAAGACCCACTCCTCCTGTCTACATGGTGATAATAAGAGCAGCAAGCCCAAGTCTTCAGCCACTTCCTCCCAGTTGCTGTGCCCCAGCAGAACAGTCTAGTCCTACCTTTCTGGACTAGTACAATTCAGTTTGTCTTATACTGTGAGAAACTGTGTTTTATAATACACCATAATATGAAGATATAACTTTATTATAAATATTGTTATTTATTGTTTGCACTGAGAAGCTATGCAGAATGCTATATAAAGCCTGAAGGGGAAAGACAGTCCTTAGCTGTATAGTCTTTGTATTACTGAGTACAAACAGCCAAGACTTGATCACTGAAGTATCCTGGGACCTGAGAGATGGAGTTAGCAAAGTTTTTTTGCATCCTGGCATTATTCACCTCCCTGCACCCCAGAAAAGATGATCAATTCCCAACAAGGCTTTTATTCATGCCTGAGGTTACTCACGGTGAGTTTCCCAAGTGATGTGCAAACCATGGACTCAGGGCATTGAGTCAAGGCATGATTCAGGAGGCTCTGGTTGGTTCAGTGGCTGACTGGCTGCCTTGTGTAAAACCAAGGCATGGAGGGAACTACAGTTGCTATAGAGAAATAGGTGTGGCTTCTTCCTTGGGCAAATCATCCTTGTGTGGACCTGCACTATTCCAATCAACTTCTTGACTGATTCATGAGTTGTGTAATTTATGTGCCAATCAAGACAGAATTATCAGACTAATGTGCACCTTATTCATTTCTCCACAGCTTCCTTTGAAGTTGAAGGTGACAAGTTATCATAACTTGTCTTCTTCTTAACCATGAACACACCTTAAGCTTTTAGAGAATGGCCACTACAAAACGAGTTGGTTCAGCTTTGAGAACCTTTATATTTGGACTCCCCTTATGGAGTAAGAAGTGATTCAGATGTGCTGTAGCACAGTCCACCTCTAGGACCAGTGAAAGTGCAGAGTAGAGTTCTGCCTCATCTTCTCAACTTTTTCAGTGCCAGATCAGGTGCTGTAAACTCTTGGAATATCTTTCACCAGGAAAATAGTGCTGTCTTCAACTGTGATTTGATGTCTTTAACTGCCAGGCTGAGGCATTGACTGAAAGCTCAATGTCTCTGCAGCTTCTTCTTGTGCTGGGAGCAGGAAAAGCAGCAAACTCTGCATCTGGTAGAACCTTCCTAGTTACACCCAACAGGAGCATGTCTCTACCTCAGCAGACTTTTACAGCTTCTACAAGCAAAACTGAGCAGGAGAGATGGGGGATGGGATGATGGTGATTGTTACTCCAAGAGGAGCTCACGGTGCCTCCCCAGCTCTAACCGCCAGTCCCCACACCACTGTTAGTGCAGGAGTGGCAGCTGATGACCTCAAGCTGGGTCTGCTGCAATTCTTTGCACTCTTCCACTAGACACCTGACTTACAGTGACTCTGAGTATCTGAGACAATCACTGACTTCAGTAAAAGGTGAAGCAGCTCAGGACCTCTCTAAATTATGTCCCTGATGTTGACGCTTGCCCAGCAGGGACCTGAGTGAACTAATCAATGCGTTTCAGCAGGCAGCACTCTCAACTCCATCTTGTCTTATATGTCCCTGTTAACTGTGAAGTCAGTTCTCAGGAGGCTCTCAAGATGTGATTTATTTAGAGTTTTTTTTAAATCACCTTCATATTATACCCTACCTCCACCTTCTTTAACTTTTCAGTGAGAAACTGGCAAGATGTCTTGTGAAGAGATGCTCCTTGATCACTTTGTTCTTAATAAACATTAAACCAGGAGCTTTGTCACAACATTGCAGGAATTAAAATACTGTAATTTTCTTGTTTATCAAAATTGTGATAGCGTTGTTTTGTTTATATGTAAAGAAAACTGGTAGACAGAGGTAAAGGAGGGTGGAAGTTTCTCCAATCCTGAGAACTTTGTCTGAAAATGTCATGTCCTGTCACTTCCTCCAGTGAAGTCTGTGTGTGCCATTCCAGTAAATCTTCCAAGTAGATTTTACAGAGGAAGAATAGCCCAGCATTCAGTGCTCTTCTTCCTTGAATAACTTATCTGAAGCACACACTGGATTGTGCTGAAAGTGAATGTAAAATATGATGAATGAAATGCAGATTTTATGTGCAGTTGATGACAAAAGGGACAGTTTTGTGTCATGTTCAAAGAGCATGAAGTTCAGAAACTACAGCCACTTTTATCCTTTTGGTCAAGGCTTAAAGCCAAGTGCAGTTTGACCAGGTCTGGGGCTGAATTCTACACCTCTTAATGACTTAATTACCACATGCAGCTTGTTTAGACAATTAAGTGTTCTTTGATTAGTGTTCCAAAAGCAGAGTAATAGATTCTTCCTGCATACAGGGAAGAAATTATGCTGCATATATATCTGTCTAAATATAAATATAAATACAAGGTCTAATTTAGGAGATACATTGTTCACTTCTGAAGAGGTCGTGATCACCATCAAAAACACAGGGCATAGACTTTGGAGTGGAGTGCAGTGCTGTAGAGAAGCAGAATAGGAAATCTGTCAAAATCTGTGCAGGGTGAGAAAAGCCAAGGTGAATTCTGATTCTTACAAAGAAGCACAGGGCACTGAATGGCACTGTTATGTTCAGCAGGAGGAAAAATCTTTACACAAGGTATAGTTAAACTATAAAAATCTTTGCTGTAGGACACTGTACATATAAAATGTACAGATTCAAAAACTAATGGAATACCATCTGTCAAAAAATGACTGCAGTGCTGTTGCTTTTGACTCTGTGCACTAGGGAAATATCTGCATGTGCTTGTCCTGTTTAGCTGGTGTTCCCAGCACTGGCTCAATGATCTGTGGTAAGAAAGCAGGGTCCTGAGCTGGATGGAGGTTTGCTTTAACCCACCATGGCTGCCCTTCTGCTTCAGTTCCTATGCACTGAGAATTGCAGGTAGTATACATGGAAGAAATTTTGTTTCTTACTTAATTTGGTGTATTTTTATTTATTAAAATTGCTGTCTTCTGAATAGAGATAAATATCTGTGGAGTTGGCAAAACACTTCAGATCACTGACTTGTGTTGTTTTCAGCCAGTTTGTAGTAGCTGTAGTAGTTCAGCCTGTTGTATTTGCAAGCAGCAGAATATGCTTACCTTGCAGGCAGCTTTGCAGTGGCATAAGCAAGTGCTGTGTAATTTCCTGCAAAAAAAAAATCCCAAACAGATCTCAGATCATGTGTCAGAAAGTACTGCTATACCTATTCATGTTCCCTGACATAAGAGATTATACCTTTGTCTGTCTAATAATTAACTGTTAACTCAATAGCTGAGCTACCTGAGCGAATAGCAAGGAGCATTGCTACTTTCAATAAAGTTTGATTCCTGGAGGCAGATCTTTTTTTTCAGTGAGTGTCAGATAATTTGAAGGGTAGGGTGAGGCAGGAAACCACGACACGCCTTTGTTGGGACTTGTATAAGAGCACAGGAATAGAAAAGCAAAAGAAGGGCGAGAATAAAACAGCATGAATTAAGAAGAGGTGAACGTTTTTGGATGATCACTCAGGTTCCACACACCTTTGGAAGGACATGATATAAAGTGTAGGCGGCAAATTTTTGGTAGAAGGGAAACAGTTGAGGAGAAAAAAAGATTTTCATTTCAGTAACTAAAGCACCCCAGGTAAGTTGCATTACTTAAAAAAAAAAAAAAAAAAAAAAAAGGCAGAAAAAGGTGTCCTTTATTTTCTGTCTTCTCTATTCCTTTAAGAACAAGGCTGACTTTTCAGACAGGATAAAGGAGGTGTTACATTTTTCTGTGGGGAATACAATATAAAAACAAGAGTTCTTAAGGGCTGGGTAATTTTGAGTTTCTCTTTGTCAGTGAGTATTACTCTTTTGAAGTGAGTATCCAGTTAAAGGAGTTTACTTGCTGGGAGAAGCAAAATGTGAAGCCAAGTTATGGGTACATTTTTAATGCATTTTGTGAAACTGTGGCAAAATAAGTAAAGTTTAGCTGAATTTCTCTGTTTCATAAGGGTACCAGCATGGTGAAATGCAGATCATCTGTTGGCTGTTTTTAAAAACAGATCTGGAATGTGCTGGAGTAGTAGTGATTGTAAATTGGAGCTTCAGCTGGTGGGTGCAGGGTGTAATATTAGGGAATAAATCTCTAGTCCTGACTGCCTAGAACTGCTTCTAGATGAAAGTTTGTATTGCCATGGCCAAATTTTACTTTGTCTCAAAGTGAGTTTGTTATCAGTAGTGACTCATTGATCATGTATTTTGTGCTGTATTTTTGTCATTGAAGATTATGAGGTGTTCTGGTCACAGTAAGTCAGAAGAGTGTGATTCTGAAATCAGTTTGAATCCTTTTTCTAATGGCAAATCCAGCAATTTGACCATAGTGCCATAAAGATTTTCCTTTTCCTGTCTTTCGACTGGCTTGAGTGACTTTAGGGAAGTTACTTTTCTGTGACCAGTTGCTTCATTTGTGAAATGGTGACAGGAGATCTTTCCCATTCTGCAAACACTTTTTTCATTAATACAGATTGTTTGTCTCCTTTTCTGTGCCAGAGCCAAGAAGTTTGTGCAGGTCAGAATGGTCTATTTCTTTCTGAGTAGCACAATCAAGTAGAGACAGCGAGGACATACTTTTGAAAGGAAGATGTGTGACAGGGTGGAGTCTGGGCAGTGCTGTTCCTTGTGCTCTGAAATGTGAGCACATATTGGTGTCCAAGAAGCTGAGACAGGCTGTGAGCAGGACTGAATTTGGTTCCTACAGCATGTTCAAGCTTTGGCTGGGCATCTAACCTGCTTTCCTGGCATTTGCATAATTTCAGCCTACAAAATGAGCAGATTTGGAAGTATGATTTGGTTTATTCAGCTCTGACTGTGTTTGTTTTGATGACTTGAAAGTCACAGCTTTTAGAGCAGAATGAGAAGATCAAATTCCTAATCTGTGGGATTCAAAGAGATAAGGGATCATATTTTAATCAGTTCTTTTAGTTCCAGGTCAGTGACAGCTGAAAGGCTTAAGAGGAAGGGGCACCCGAAAAGATATGTGACAGGATGGGAGGCATAGTCAGTGGTATCATTTGGAGGCATCTGCTGAGTGTCAGAGTACTCATGATCAAAAGGTTCTGCTGACATTAAATATTATTAATCTCAGCACCTGCAGGTGCCTCTTTCTCCTAATGGAGTGTCTTACAGCAGGAACCTCTGGAGAGAGAAGAGAGCTGGTAGGATGTGCTGTGAGTGCAGCAGCATTGTGAGATGAAATCTGGGAGAACATTATGGAGGGATAAAAGTAGCTGAAATGTATTTGCTTTTATTTTTCCACCAAAGGACGCCTTTGTGGCTATTCCACTCCTCTTTGAAATATATCAGTAATAAACTTTATTACCATTGCATACAACACCTAGATTATAAAATGATAAGAGGGGATTGAATGTTACATGTCAGAATTGGCTTCATGTCCTTGCCAATGTGCTGCATTGCCGTGAAGTGGAACAGGGGTGTAAGAGGTACCCTCCATTGTCAGGCTTTTGTGGACAGCACAGATCTGAGCATGTCTTGCAGTGCTGGGCAGTCATTACTGTCCTGCTTTCAATGCTATACAGAGAGGAGGCAGCCTGCACGAGTGTGGCAGTGCCACAATTCTCCTGGTTCCTAGTGCCGGTAATTTCTCTGTTTCTGTGGGTGCCACAAGCATGCTACAGCCTCTGAGCTTATGTAAAAGGGGCCATAGTGTTGCTGTCTTACCTTCTGCAGTGTTTCAGTGACCCCACTTCACGAGTTGCTGCATGTTGCTCTGAGATAACTGCTGATGACTTCTCTGATTCAACAGCGCTGTTGCCATGCCACAGACATAGCCCACAGCTATGCCTTTGTGACTGCAGATAGGAGCTGGGGAGATGAGTCAGGCCTGGCAGGTAATGGAAATGCAGCACAGTCAGTCTGCTGGCATCTGGCATCCGTGTGCCAAGCATACGCGCAAAGGCACTGTGCTGGGGCTGGACTGTGGCATGCATGGCTCCAAAGATGGACTTTGACCTATTATTTTTTTTTCCCTAATTGATATCAGAGCAAAATACTTCCCTTTCTTGGGGGAAGGCAAAGATGCAGAAGATGCATTCACTCCATGGCGATGCTGGCCTTTTCCAGCATCCATAACCAGCACCACCTTGCAATAGCAGAGAGCAAGTGGAGTTCTGCTACAAAGCAGTAGGAAAGCAGTTTCCAAATACAAAACTGTGCTTCTTGCCACAAACACTGATAAAGCCAACAGTGCTGACATCTACAGCTTCCAGCATCTGTTTTTAGGGAGAGAGCTTCAAAGACACTTCCACTGTTGATGCAGTAAGGAAGAGTTGCAGAGATAATGCCTTTCCTTGGAGTGAATGACCACAAACCCTTCTGGTGCAGGGGACTGTTACCCTGCTGGAGGAGCAACTCTCCTAATGCATGTAGCTTGAGTCTTGAGTATGTGTTGGAATTAACACCCTGGAAAATCCCTTGGAAATCCTGAATGTTAGCAAGCATTGTAAGCGTTGAGCAGCATCCTGCTGCCACCAGGTTGTGTAAGGACTTGGATGTGTCCTCAGGAGCTCCACTGACAGGGCTGTTTAGACAAGCTCAGGGTCAGCAGTGCAGAGTGAGGGCTGTGGTGTTCTGCAGTTTTTCTCTGCAAAGTGCAGATGAGTCTATCGTGGGAGGCTGAAGTGGCTCAGCTGGCACTGTGCCTTCTCCACTCAAATTGTTTCTGTCCAGCTGTGGGAATAGAAGGAGCTGGTTAAAGGCAGAATTGAATCTGAATGTTGGATATCCCTGCAGATTCTCTGCTACATCTTACCTTGTGTCAGTATTTATGCCTGAGCAGTACAAATTTAACATCAAGGGAGCTGCAGAAAAGGAATCATGAGGATCAAACTCAAATTTAACAGAAATGAGGGACATGGTCGTGGGTTCCACATGAAGCTGGCCTTTAAAACTTGGGAGGAATTTTGCCCAATGCTTTCTTTAGACTCAGCATCTTAATGCTGAGTCTAAAGTGGTGGGTTTGGTACAGCTGGGCTTTCTGTTTTAAGGAGGAGACTTCAAATCCAGTGAAGAGTTTTGGCCTATGGTGAACTTGTGTGTAAATTAAAATCTCTTCCTTCTTATTGTCTGTGGCTGCACAAGATGAATTATCTTAGCAAGACTAGGAGTGAGCAGTTGTGTGGTTCCTTCTGACAGAAGTGTTTTCTCTTCTAGATGATGTCTCTTTTCCACAAGCATTTTTTTTGTGGTATTTCTGCCTTGGCAGACAGTCCTACTTCTGGTAGAGATTATAATTTTGACTAGAGGGGGATCAAAGTAATGAAAAAGAGTGTACACAGCATTCACAGCAGCATTCACAGCATCAGTTCCAACACTCTGTAGACTGACCTGAGCTGGCGTTAAAGTAGATCAGATTCCAAAGCCACAGACAGGGTCTCCAAACTATTGCTGCTCTACCTGTAAAGCAAGATAAAGCACTTGCTATCTTAGGTTCCTTGCTGCCAAAAATAGCTAATTCAAAGGTACCTCCAGTGTTTTTTCTGCTTTGCTAAAGTCAATGTTGTGGCTTTAGCATCAGTATACCCTGAAAATGCACTATTACTGTTAGCAGAGGAGCAGTACATCTGCTGAGGTTTTTCTGGCAGTACTGGCAGGGTGCAGGTAGCTTACGCCTTTAGGAGTAACTTTGCCTGCACAGTTAATCCTGTATTGTTGAGTCCTGCCCAGAACAGGGAGTAGTGTGGGAGTAGTGTTTGGACCCACTGATTTTCATCAAACCTTTATAGGGGCACAGCTGGAGACCATAATGTAGTGTAGTCTGGATATAAATCCAGGTCTAAACTCCATCACTGAGTGGATTTGCTTCAACTCTCTCTATCTCACCTGCTGGCTTTACAGCCCCTCCTGGTGTTTCAGCTCTGCTACCTTGTGCAGCATCCAGTGTTGTAGGTGCCAGTCCATCAGTAGTGATCATATGGCTCTGAAGGGGCTCTGTAAACTCCCTGGTGCAGACATCTTCCAGGCAGTCGGGGCTCCGTCCAGAGTGACCAAAGTGGTGGGACTTGTGGGGAGCTGTTGTCACTTCTTACTCTTCCCAGAGCTCTGAGTGCAATCCCTCTGTTCTCCTTGCAGGTGGCAATGATATGGATTCTGTAACAAAGAAAACGAGGCAAGATGGATCAGAAGTTACTGAAAGACGTAAGGAGGAGATTTTTAATTTTTATATCACACCCCAGAAATCACAGAAGTGAATGGCCATTTCTGTAAAGGATTAAATGCTGACCAGAGCTCCAGAAGTAAATCCTACTCCTGACCCTGGTCTCTGTGTCAGAATAAGGAATAGAGAATAAGAATAAGTCAGAATAAGGAATAGAGTGACGAGATCAGACATTTTGAGACATGTATCATGACTTGATTGTGTAACCAGATGATTGCACTGTGGTAGCATTTCTAATCAGTAGTGCAGACACTGGGATGCTGCTCCTACCTCTGATATCAATGCCCTGGGTGGCCTAGAAATTGTCTGGTGGCTTTGCATAGAACAGGATAATTTTCTACTGATCTTATGAGAATTAACTAGTAGGAAGCTAATAAGGGGTCTGGCCATGGGCTTTGCTGTTACAGCAATGGCTGTGGTTCAGAAGTGCCCAGAAATTTTACAGGGATCTTGTACAGAAAAAAATCTTTCATGGCAGTAATGTTCTTATTCAGAGCTAGAAAGACCTGCAAAGAAACAAACTTTGTATGATAATGAGCCTACAGCTACAGCCCCAGGCAGTGTGGTCTTAAGGGACTTTTATTTAAATGAGTCAATCTTCTTTGAACAAGTCATGCTTTTGCATGGAGAATAGGTAGAGCATTGATCCAGTTTGGCTATATTAATATGCCATTAATTCTGCACCCTTTTCTTCTCTTAGTTATTACAGAGACTGTAACCACAAGACTGACATCCTTGCCACCCAGTAAGTAATTCTCAGTCATTGCATTGCTTCTGCTTGGTGTTCTGTGTCACTCCGTGCTATTTATTTATCTGAATTATTTCCATAAATCCCTGGGTGCACCAGGTCTCAGTGCATAAAGATGTACACCCAAAGGAAAGCAATTTTCAGAAATGCCTTTCTCCCAAAATATTTGTTCTAGTTACTGGAGAGGAATAACATTTGGGGACCTGTCTGGGTATTGTCAGAAACAAATCCACATACTCTACTAAGACTGGAAGACCAGACTCTGCAAAATTTAAGTCCAGATATAGGGTCTCCAGTGGTGATTGTCTGTTGGGAGCAAGGATCAAAAGTGATAGGTCTGCAAATTCCACTACTGTATTATTTCCCTGTCATCTCAGCCAGTTGGCAACAGTGAGTGAATCTTTTCAGTAGTATCAGAGGTCTCAGGTCATTTCTACCTCTGCAGAGAAGTACAAGCTCCAAACAGGGAAGAATCCTCTACACCCTTTATCCCACCATATTCTTGATTAGTTTGCTGCAGCTGAGTTGGCAAGGAATTGTATTATCATCTCATTTAGGATGAGGGTTAACAGGACTATCCTTCAGTCTGTGTATGAAGGAGAACATGACTACAAACCTGCTGGCTGTGGAGTGTGAATGCTTGTCTGCTCTGCCAAGACACTTCTCTGCACTCTGATCTCTCACCAGATATGAAGTTGTAATTGAGTGTGTGCGCAACTTTGGGTCCCTCCTGCCTTCTCTCGCTGTGTCCTTGCTCTTCCTATCTCCTGCCTGGAGAAAATGTCTCATTTTGTGCTCATCTCTTTCAGAAGGAGGGAGCAGCAGTGGGCTCAAAACATCATCCCACACGGCAGGGAGTGGAGTGGAAAAGCGATCGTACACCCATGGAAGCAGCTATGTGGCCTCAAGTAAGGAATTAAAGTATTTCCCAGTAGGAAACAGAGAGCAAAGGCAGCAGAAATGGGCTGAGGATTCAAGGCAGGAAGTAGGGTGAGCCAGGGGTAAGGAAAACAGGATTTATGAAAGTAGAAGTGGCAAATGCATACACAAAGCAAAGATACTCCTTCCCTAAAGTGGGGTTTGAGAATGTATGAGTAGATGGCAAAAGTCCCATTTTCCACAGGGAAAACCTAATTTCAGGAGAACAAAAAAAAAGTAATTCCTAATGTTTTTAAGAAGTCATTCAGAAATAGAATTTCCCTTCTTTCAGTTTTTCTAAATCAGTCTTTCTGACCATTTTTGTTCTAAAGACAGTTTTCATTAATCTTTTTGTTGATCTTGCTGAGGGAAAAATATTATTAAAGAAATTCCTAAAAAATATTTTTTCATGTTTGTGTGTCCATGGCTTTAGCACTTTGAACACTTTGCCAGGTTTTCTGGTCATGCTAAATCAGTGTGTGCTGCCTAGAAGAATCCTAGGATTCTTCTCTGACACCATTCTTTTCCCAGCTGTTAGATTTGTCATAACAAAGGCTTCTAAAGAAAAAAGCTTCCTAACCAGGTACCTGGGACATTTCTCTGTCCCCAGTGGGACTGACTGTATAACTCTCCTGGAGAACATTCTCTGTGCTCCAAGGGAGCTGACAAACCAAAGGGAGTGAAGTACACTTTGGAAACTCAGTGGGAGAGTTAGCCATACCAAAGAGATCTGACAGACTCCTGCATGCCAGTTAAAGGCCGGAGTGTGGAGTTACTCAGGGCACATGAGTAACTCCAGTGCAGATGTTGGTGTAATTGTCTGGACTGGCACCAGTGTGAGAACTGAGCCCAGTTCTGCAAATTCAGAGGACCATGCAGGATTACTGTCTTCCTTTGATTTCTTTTCAGTATGTGCAAGAAGAGAAAAGAACTTGAAGTTCAGAAATACTGATGTTCTTGCAGTTTCACAGAGTGTTCTGTAGTCTCTTCTTTCCCACTTTCTTGCAAAATGCCTCTAACAGAGGCCTACTTGTCACAATGGTTCTTTCTGCTGAATTAAATGGAAAAGTTTCAGAACAAAACAGGTCCTTTTAGAAGAGAAGTTGGCACGAAAACACTGTTGAGATCAAAAGGACACACTTTAGGGATGGGTAAACAATATCCAGTTTGATCCTGCTGATCAGCACAGATAGGTTGCAGTTTATCACAGAGCTTCCTTTTTGCTGCACCTTGATCATACTCCAGCATTAGATTTTGTGCAAGAGTATGTAGACATTAATTAAGACTGTTCAGTTCCTTCTCCACAGCACTGATGTGAATTAGGAGGGAAATTGTTTCTTATGTCTACATATAACAGCTACTAATAACCTCCAGGTTGTCTTGGGTCTGATACATTCCTCAATCACTTCTCCAGAAAATGGACTAAGTGGGAGTGTGGTTAGCTGCTTTATGGGAAAGTGGACTCATCTGCTTTCCATTATCTCCTAAACTGCATCCTTCAGCACTCTGAGCTTGGTTTAATAATCTCCCAGTTTTTGTAGCCTATGTCACATAACACTCGAGTTTACAAGTGAATCTATATCCTAACCAAAACTCATCATCATTCAGAGCTAAATTTGTTCTTGCTCAGGGGAGATGGTTCATAATTGCCCTAGGCCAGAACCTGGTTTCATACATATAATTGACAGGATTTGTTTTGAAACGACAGTGAAAACTAATACTCCTCTCTGCCTTGAATGCTGAGGACAGCCAGAGTTAGACCCTGATATTGTTCTTGTTCATCTCTAGTTGTGAAACACCAATGCAAATTTGTCCAGTTCAGAAGATTGTAACATAAGACACCCAGGGCGTCCAGAGTGTACTGCCAGGGCTTCTATTCCATTTGATGAGGATGTTTTGTTTTAACTATAGGTGGAAGTGGTAGATTGAATTCAACATCATCAACCTCCAGCTACAGACAAGCCCAGTCTCCCAGCTCTACTCTCACCAAATCACCTGGCTCAACCTTTGAAAGAAAAACCTATGTCAACCGCCATGCAACATATGAAGGTATGACAGAACATGCCATAGAAGGGAGGCAATGTGCAGTGGACTCTAAGGTCACATTAGTGCAGAATTGTCCTCAATCCCATTGTGGTTTTCCTAGGAAATAAGCCATCAGGGACACATTCTAAGGATTAAGTCCTATTTATCCTAAGAGTAATGCTTATTCCTAAATGGAGTTGTGGCATGTATTTGTTGAAAGACATTAGCAGCTCTTTCATGTGAAACCTGAATAGTTCTTTTTTATTTTTAATGGAAATGTTTCCTGCCCACTAAGATTAAACAGTTGCCAGGAAGACATGTTTTGAAAGCTTTTAATGATCTTGTGCAAAGTAATAATGAACACCTTTCTGTTCTTTGCAGGGAGTTCCAGTGCCAACTCTTCTCCTGAGTTTCCCAGAAAAGATTTTGGTATGTCCTTTTTAGAGCTGTTCCTCTGAATGTTATGGCAAGGTCATGTGAGTTGATGACCATAATGACTTTTTGCACATTGCTGTGTCCTGCTCTACCTATGCTACTTCTGTACTGAGCCATCATGCAGCTCCTTCAGAGGAGTTATTTGGGGTTTACATGAACAGCTGAAAGTCAGGTCTCTAGCTGATCATCTTCAAACAGAGGGTACATACTTTATATCTGCTTCTCTCAGCAGCTTTTCTGATGCTCCCTGTATGATATAGGACATGGACAGGAGAAGACAGACGTGGGATACTTCATAGTATTCCCTTCACCTTCCAGAATAGCTGGGAGAACAGCTGCAAGCAAGAAAGTCCAGACTCTTGGGATTTTGAGTCATTGCTGGATATACTTTTTCAGTAGCTCATTTCTAGACTTCATCAAGTATATATGGAAAAAAGAAGTGGCCATCAAGTGATGTATTTACACAGAACATTGTGAGCAGGTATTAGTTTGTCTTGTCCAAACTCTGAGCTGCTGATTTTAGTCAGTGAAGATAGTGAAACATTATGATCAGATCACCTTTTGGCTCATAGAGGAGGCAGGGTTTCACAATATCCAGCATTGGTCAGTGGGGTCAACAGGCCTCGTAACTTTCTTTTGGCCATTTGAAATGGGCCATCACCATCTACACACAGTATTTCTCTGTATAAAAAGAAACAACATCTGGTGTAGAAAGGCTAAAGGTGCTGCTGATTCTTTAAAATACATTATGTTCTAAAGTGGGCCTGGTAAAAACTCTTAATAGTTCAATTCTCCTAGCTGTGCTCCAAGAAAAGTTACGGTCTGAATATAAGCACCCTGAGCAAAATCAGTGTGCTGATTTTCAGAGGTGTCACAGGCAGTTAAGGCTAATACGGCTTTTCTCTCGTTGCTGTTCACAGCATCTGCCTCAACAAGAGGGAGAAGCCAAAGTCGAGGTGAGTGATGCTGTTCTTTGAGAAGCCTTCTTTTTTCAGTTCAGCATAATTCAGTTGTGTTAAATAGACCTATTATTCAGCTGAAATCCACCAGTTTACATGTAGAGCCATCAGATGAAGTACATGGATCTACACCACTTTAGATGTGAACCGTGAATCTGTAAGAGTTGTTTAAACAAGCTTGGTGTAAAAATTAACCTTAGCAAAGGTTATGGTAGTTCAGACTGTGTCAGAAAGGAGGACCTACTTGGAAACCTTTATGTCTGAAGGCACAGGATGAAAGACACACAAGTCTTCCATCTTGTCAGTTTACTGCCATAACCTTAGTCCATCCATGCTCTGGGATCAGCCTCTGACATATTTAGTCATTGAATTCCTGCTTCTCCTGCTGTGATCTGTCTTGCAAAGCAAGAAGCCATACCCTGAAATAGTCTCATGCTGGTAGAAAAGAGATGGTGAGGAAATTGTGGACTTCCTGTGCTCTGTGTAGCCAGATCACTATAAAGCTCTGCATTGTTTAAATCATTCAGCTCTTCTAATAATTTATTAATAGTGTTGGGGAAAGAAGGATTATCTTGGTCTCCAAGAATGTCATATCTGTTTCCAGTTGCTTGAAGAGGAAACTGTAATGTCACTTTATTAAAGTTGATTTTAGCAGTGGGTATAAATCACAGCATGGTCTTTCACAGTTGTCCCGGAGAGTGTCACATTCCCCATTATTCTGCCTCAGATCATCACAGTCTCCTGTAGCATACTACATACCTGAGCTCCCAGCAGAACTAGGCCATGCATAATAAAGTAGACACCAGAGAATCAGGTCCAGCTTCTCATATTACTTCAGAAAATAATTCAAATCCATCATCTTCTCCACATGAATGCCAAGATAGTATTTCTTTTCTAGTGCATGCACTGTCAGATTTCATCATGAGACGCATGTATCACATATTCTAGCTGGCCATTTTGCTTGTGGGAAGCAAGTTTAAAGGCTTATCCCAGCCAAATCACATTAACTTTGTAGTTTCTTCTGCTGGACAGTAAAGATCCAGTAAAAGTAAGGCGATAGCACTGAGTACCTGGTGAGAATGTTGGCTGACAGCTGGACTGGTTACATTAAGTGAGCCAAAAGAGAAGTCAGCATGTAGTAAGAGACTTAATCATACAGCCTATTGTAAAGATTTCATTTTTGCCCCAGAAGTAGTAGAATTTGTGTATTTAGTAAACTTCTTTTGGCTCTCTCCTTTTTTCTTCACAAGGACAGTAAAAATAATATTTGTGATGAGTGGGAACATCAGTGTGATTGGGGAGTGCATAATTAGACCTTCTGTATATCTGACAGTAGCAGCATTATTGACTTCTGCAGAGGCCATCAATGAGTGAAATATAATTCCCAGGAATTTAAAGTAACGAAATGTGACTCTAAAACGAAAAGTCTCCCAAGCCCATTTGCAACCAATTCACCTGGGCCGTGAGTACTGCCCAGATTAAGCAGCAAGACAGCAAAGTGGAACATAGACAGCAAGAAGGAAGGAACTCACTTCAGCCTAAAGATTCATTCCCAGCCCAGGCACAAATGAATCTCTCTCCATATTCATGATCTGCTTTTTATCTTCCCAGAAAGTGAAATACGAGTCCGACTGCAGAGCGCATCTCCCTCTGGCAGATGTAAGTTGTTCCAGGAGTATCAGGGATAAGATAGAGGGTGTTGCTGCTAGGGTTATGTCTCCTGTTAAGAACAATAATTTGAGTCCCCTTTCTGGACAAGGAAGCATGCTGTGGGTTAGGCGGTGCTCTTGCAAAAATGTAAAATGGTACTTAGTCCCAGAAACATCCTCTGAAGCTTTGTCATTAAGTGGCACCCCCAGAAAGTAACAACTTCACAGACATGCTGATAAATTCCACTGAATGATTTAGATCCAGAGCAGGATTACAGATCAATGAAACTCTGGCTTTTGGGTGACTCTGGACACTTTCTTTTCCTGCTAGGGACGGAGTTGGATGATGTGAAACGTTTGCTGAAAGGAAGTCGATCTGCCAGCTGCAGCCCTACTCGGTCACCATCCAGTACACTCCCGATACCAAAAAAGGCAGTGGTGGAGACGAAGATGGTCACTGAGAGCTCTCAGTCAGGTACTTGCCCTTTAGCAATGTTACAGTCATTCCAAACAGCATCTGCCATAAAAAGTACTCATTTATGTACTTCATAAGAACATCCAGATAAGAATACATGGTATCCCTGGACAGAAAAAGGGTCCAAATGTTGAAAGACTGTCCAGGTGTTGCCGTAACAAGAGCTGTTTTGGGTATCTTTCTAGTGCCTAGTCTAATTTTTGAAAAAATGACTGCCACTAGCTTCAATTCAGAGGTATGTCTAGCAGAGATAAGAGCTCTAAGCAAATGTGTCTGAGAGTGATTTGATCTCTTATCTCCAAGTGAGACAGAGATAGGACTGCAGACAACATTTCAGTGAGTGATTTATTAGCCGTGCCATTTGATAATAACTCATCAGGAACTGTATGACAAGACAAGAGAGAATGGCTTCAAACTGAAAGAGGGCAGCCTTAAATCAGATGTCAGGAAGAAATTCTTTATTTTGAGGGTGGTGAGGCACAGGCACAGGTTGCCCAGAGAAGTTGTGGATGCCCCATCCCTGGAAGTGTTCCAGGCCGGGATGGATGAGACTTGCAGCGACTTGGTCTAGTGAAAGGTGTTCTTGCCTAAGGCAGGATATTGGCACTAAATGATCTTTGAGGTGCCTTTAATCCCAAACCATTCTGTGATTCTATAACCAAAGTGGTACTTAAAATACTACAACCTTTTTTATTTATTTATACACCTCACAACAGGGCTTGAGAAAGTGGTGGTATTGACATTGACCCCATTGTCTTCCACCAGTGTCTTTTATCCTACTCAGAGCTCCAATCCCGTCTAAAACAGAATTTTAGTCCAGTACACTAGTGAACCAATCAGAGACATATGTGGGAAGTGAAAGCCATACATCCCGTGGCCCATGGTGTTTTATTAATGGAATGGCAGACTGGGATGGTTTATTCTGGAACCATAACATCTATGAGCAATGAAATGTCTTCAAGGTGTTTGTGAATGATCATGCTATCAGGTCAATCTTTATTCCATTGGTTAAAATTTGTGTGGGCTGTAATCGGCTGACATTTGAGGTCAGTTATGCCGTGCTACCATGCTAACCTGGAGTCAGATTGACTCTACAAGGGTAATTGAAATGTAAGTTGTTTGCCCTATAAACCTGTGGTGCATGCTGAGCCACAAGCCTGGCCTCACTGAAAACCACTTCTGTCTGTCTGGTTTTTTAGTGTCGGGAACATATGACACAACCATACTGAATACTGCCCTCCCTTCATACATGTGGTCCTCCACTCTGCCTGCTGGGTCTTCCCTTGGTGGATACCATAACAGCTCTTCCTTGATCAATGCCATGTCTCACTCAACAGGATCAGGTATGCTCCCTGGATTGCCCAGGTTTGGAGGATGGAACTATCCTGAAACTGGCTCAAAAGCAGGTTTTTTTGCACAGCACAAACTAAAATGATGGAATAATCTAAATGGCAAGGGATATACTTGAATTTTCTCTGGTATTCTGTAATTTGGTGCTCTCTGCTTCTACGCTGACTGTATCTGAAAATCCTTCTTTGTGAGAATTTATTGTCCTGACTCTCTGACTCTCAGTAAATTTTGATGACATCTTTATCAGTGAGGTCAAGCTCACATTCCCTATAAAAACTAGTTTAGACTCAAATTAATATTGGATTTTCCTGGCCCATTGTAAGAAGGGCTCATATACTAAAAGTGCTATAAGTAAGTTTTGTGTGCTCTTACACCTGATGAGGCCCGTTTCTAAATGCCAGAGAGTCTGCATTCCCCAGCTGCAGAGAACAAACAAAAGAAGCTTTATAATGACATACTATTAAAAGCTTTACTTTCTCTCACTGTCACATGCTCTTTCCTTGTCTGAGGCAAGATTTTTTCTTTGCCTTTGTTAGTTCAGTAAAAGGGTGGTTTGTTGTCATAATTTTCAAGATTTTTTCCTCTGCGATTATTGTGCATTATCATTAGTTGCATTTCCAAGTTGACTCTTAATTTCTGAGACTGTGCCACTGACCTTTGGATGTTGGATTTATGATTTGAGAGAAGTAATATCATTTCACTTCCTCTTTTTCCAGTTTTTGGTGTTCCAAATAACCTGGCTCCCAGCAATCATACTCTGAATGCGGGCCTGAGCTCTTCCTCTACAGGTCAGATTTTTCTTCCCTTCAGACTTTGATAGCACTGCATTCCTGGCAGACAAGTACAGTGAAATAATAGCTATATATCAGTTTCTCTCCTATTCCTCATCTGAGTGTCAGCAGCTCTTTGCCCCATCTGCAGCCATGCAGCCATGAGAATGGTCTCGCAATGTAACTCAAAATAATGTTTTAAAATGGTCACCATTATTGTCCTGGGCCAACAATAACAATACAGCAAAGTGAACTAAGTTACAAAACATTTTGTGAGGCCTGTGGTGCCTCCAGAAAGCTGGTGAAATTTGTTGTGAGAGGTTATTATTTTTGTATCACTGGTTTTGTTTGGGTTTTAGCCAGAATGCCACCTGCACTGCAGCACTCCTATAACCCTCATTGCAATGTTTTTCTTTGCAGTATTTGGAGTTCAAAACAACCTGTCTCCAAGCTCCTCTTCTGCAACCCAGAATGCTAGAGCAGCCTCTGCAGGTCAGCAACAAAATAAGCCTAGAGAAAGTGTGAGGGTCACCAATGTGTGCTTCCTTCTCCCATCTTTTCTGTAGTAACTAGAAAGTTCATCTTGACAGAGGCCCCTCATCACCATCTTCTTGTGTGGCATGATGTGATGTGAAGGGATATTGAACATTTCCTCTGCTTTGCATGTGCAGCAACAGCTCCTATTGCTGATGCACTAGAAATTTGCTTGTTGGGGAAACCCTTGGCTGTTTTAGTTGTCCTAGGAGCACTGGATGAGAAAAGATTTTTGAAATGCTTTAGTGTGTGTAGACCCCTTGTTATTCTTCTTCTCTGTCATTGTTGATTTTCTTCTTTGCAGCATATGGGATGAAGAACACTTCTCAGAGCAACACCTTGGCAAGTACTGGTGTGTCTGCCTCAGCAGGTGAGTGTGTCATTCACAGGTGTTTGGCATGGCCTTGTACAAGCATATCATAAAAATGAGTTAGAGATTCAACATAGCTGAGTGACACTCAGATGCATAACGTGTCACTAGCCAAGTTTCCTACCTTTCTGAAAAGAAACAGAGTTAGAATCTAAGAATGAGCAAATGAATTGGTCTGATTCAGATCTCGGTAATAATTTGGACTGTTTAATTCTGAGCTATTTCTGCTCCAGGAGCTGGACAGAAGAGCACACATGTGAAAGAGTACTTTATTTGAAGACAAAACATTTGCAAGGTTGCTCTTAAAAATCATCTTTCAGTTGTACCAGCTTCAACCACTCAAAAATGAAGGAATTGTCTTATACATGATCAGATTATTTTTTTTAATGAGAGAAGCTGTTTGTCCTTGACCAGTTAGGATTTGTCCTTTTCAGCTCTTTTCTACAACTCTGAGAGTTATAAATTAGACTTTTTTTTTCTGTATGTGTAAAGAAAGCTGGGTTTACCTTGTAAACCAAGAACTCCCAAAGACAAGGCTTAAAAATAGATGTAAAGACCACAGAAATTACAATAACATTTCTAATAAAGGTTTACTCCAGGTTCTACTAGAGTAATGGAATAATATAGTTTTGTTTATCTTGATTTTCAGTATTGTGTCTGTGTGCAAATTCATGTTTGTACACCATTCCAGACATACTTCATAATGCCTAGTGGCACAAGAGTGACCACAGTGGTGGTTTTGAACCTTGTTTGGCCTGTGCCGAACCTCAGGAAACTGTAGTTCAATGTCTCCTAACCCTGCCTGGCTCCCAGGATATGGAGTGCTTTGTGCCTGACAGAGTAACTTGGCAGTGCTTGAGGGGCTCCTCAGCCTGAGCTGTGCTGGCTCTGCTGATCCCGGAATATCTCTCAGGCTGCATTTCTCTGGCTCCACAGGAAGTGTGTTTGAGGAGCAAAGAGTTCGTTGAGCAAATCACTTCTACATATGATTGAATTCCAGATGTTCTCCATTTCTGGCAGCAGTAGCCCCGCTTCTAGTGAAATACACATTTCCAAAGAAACCTAATGATGTGCACAGCTCTCCTGTTACCTTTAGTGACCAGTATGTCTCTTATAGGGCTGTTATTGTAGTGGCAACCCCAGTCACAATGTGACCACCTGTTTTTATGAACAAAAGTGATGTGGCTTGTAGTTATGGACTCAATGACCCACACTCATCTCCTCTTCACCATCTTTTACCAATATTCCAGGAGGAACTGTTTTGAGCTCCCAGGGAGATGACATTCTGCACAAAGACTGCAAGTTCCTGCTGCTGGAGAAGGAGAAGGCACCAGCAAAGGAGATGGAGCTCTTGGTCATGACAAAGGACACTGGCAAAGTCTTTAGTGCTTCTAACACTGGGATTAATGGAGGTAATATCCCTTTTTCAGGACATGCGGTTATTCTGAGGGCAGAGAAATGGAGATTGATCATAAGGAAAGTTCAGCATCCAGGGCACTACATCTGGCTTGCACATCATACAAGAGCCTCTAACAGACAGGCAGCTTTTAACCTGAGCATGCCAGCTGAAACCTGGGTCTGGCTTTTGTATTTGGATCTCCAGAGCGTGCCTTGGGCTATTTCACAAAGCTCAGGAGCTTTGAGAGAAAAAACCTTAGATCTGGTTTAGACAGGCAGAGCTACTGTGTCTTCCCAAGAAAAAATACACCTTTTACTAATGAAAGAAGATAGGCTTGGTTTAACTTCTGGTGTAATGTTTCTAATTTTATTCTGTTCCTGTTCAGGATCTTTTGCAGAAGACACCTTGAAGAAAGAGAAGCAGGGATTTTCCTCATCTTATGCTACAGATACTGGCCTAAAATCAGATGCAAATGGTAAGAGTTTGTTCCTGTGGAAATGCACCAGAACTTTCTCTTTCTGCCTCCATTACTACCTTTCCCTTTCAAGCACACACTCTAAATTTTGCCATGCACTGAAAGACTGATAAAACCTTTTTTACTGTTGTTAAAACAGGAGGGCTGAAATCCGTGCCAAAAAGGGACAAAGATACTTACGCAGGTAAGTGATGCAACTTAAACTTCCATTGGAAGAAGCACCAAAGCACAATATACAAAAAACCCAATTGTTCTTAAAGGACATGAGTGATCTCTGAGCAATGAATCAGAGGGAGGGAATTTTCAGGAGGCTACCAGAGAAATTGGTACCAGTGATTTGATTGTTGATGAGTAGACAGTTGGGGTACTTTCTTATGACTAGAGAAAATCAGAGAGCTGACAGTCCAGTTGCATCCTGCGACTAGGCCAGATTTATGGGGAAGAGAGGGCTCAGACAGACCATGCTGGCTATTGCTGTCATTTATGGCTCAGATCTGTACAAAAAGTTTACCCCTATGTGATCATGTTTTCCAGCTGTTATTTTAAAATGCACTGAGTGGTTTTGTCCCCTGTTTGAATTTCCTTTGGAAATACTGTTCCCAGTTTCCATAGGGACTAGAATTGCACTCACCACGTGCGCAGAGTAGGGTAAAGATTTTTTCCAAAGCCCTTTATATAATGGATTAGACCGACCTTGATGTCCTTATTGTAGGAGATTCTTAATTCTGAAGTCAAGGTACTCTTCATTAACTGGGAGATTGCTCCTTCCCTCTTCCAGAAATACGAAGTGGTGATGCAGGAGGTGCAATTGGATCAGCACCATCCTGGTGTCCCTGTGGTTCATGCTGTAGCTGGTGGAAATGGCTCCTGGGTTTGCTTCTAGCCTGGTTGTTTCTCCTTGGATTGCTTTTTGGACTCATTGCTCTGGGTAAGAAATAACTGAGGAAAAAAAATGTTGAATGATATGGAAGGACAGAGTGTTTAAGTTGGGAACAAGCCCAAGCACCAGAGATACCAAGCCAGAGAACTGGGGAAAACATTCAGCTTGATGATGACTTGCCACTGGAATGTTACAAATGGACAGAAAGAATGGATAGGGAATACAGTTTTTCTTGAAGAGTTATATAGTCCTGGGGCAAGTAGGATAGGGAAGCACTTGAGATCTGATGTCTACTGCTCTGAGACTGACGGATTCCAGAGTTGTCATTTAAATCCCAGATATCTCTGCTAAGGGAAAAAAAAGATACAAAGAATTCTGCAAAACTCAGTGGCCATAGCCATGTGACACAGTGTTGGCATGTTCCTGCAATAGCACCAGATATTTCAGGCATGCATATCTGGCAGCATGTTCCCTAGCATTTTCCTTTAACATTCCAGCTGAAGAAGTGAGAAAGCTGAAAGCTCGTGTGGAAGACCTGGAAAAAATCAATGGTGGCCTCCTGGCAATTAACCAAGGGAGCTCAAAAATAGAAAAGGATGTTTCAAGAATAGACTTTCTTCATGGTAACGCACCCTCCTCGACCTTCCCATATGAAAATGAGGAGTCAGTCTGGTTGATGGTGAAGAGCAGACTGAATAAGGAAATAGAAAGAGGTGAGCAGAGTCAGAAAATAAACTCATACATTATCTCTCATACTACTTTTGTAAGGGAAAAGGTGATTTACTTCTGTTTAGCACATGATGGAAAGAGATTACCGACAGTGGAGCCAACATTCTCCCATCTTTAGAAATTTCATGTATTTGTGAAAACAGACTTACTGGGGAAACTCACAAAGCCATACTGCCCGTAGCCTTAGACCCAAATAGATGGATCCTTGTTCTTGAAATGACTAGCTGCTCTGTTGTATAATGCGCTCTAACAGCCCCTTCACTTCCTGTTACAGGCTACTTCCGAGGGGAGAGAGGAGAACGTGGTGAGAAAGGTAAAGCCATATAGTCCTTCCTTCCCCTGTCCAATTCCTTGGCTCTGGCAATGCACAATTTTGGGGTAGTTGTTGCTTCAAGGGGCAATTAGCAGTGAGAAAGATGAGGATGGCTTGTACTTGAACAAAAAGAATCAGAATTGTTTAGATTGGAAAAGACTTTGAACATCATGGAGTCCAACCATAAATGTAACACTGTCATGTCCATCACTAAACCACCTCCCTAAGGGCCACATCTACGAGTCTTTTCAATACCTCCAGGGGCAGTGACTTAACCTCTTCCCCTGGGCAACCTGTTCCAATTCGCCATAACCCTTCTGGTGAAGAAATTTTTCTTAATATCCAATCTAAACCTCCCTGGTGCAGCTTGAGGCCATTTCTGCTTGTCCTGTCACTTGTTACTTGGGAGAAGTGGCTCCCCCCAGCTCACTACCCTCCTATCAGGCAGTTGTAGAGAGAAAATAAGGTCCTCCTTTAAGTCTTCTCTGTTCCAGGCTAAACACTGCCAGCTCCCTCAGCCACTCCTTACAGGACTTGCATTTCAGACCCTTCCACCAGCTCTGTTGTTTTTCTCTGGACTCACTCCAGTACGTCAAGACCTTCTTGTAATGAGAGGCCAGAACTGGATACAGCACTTGAGGTGCAGCCTCACCAGTGCTGAGTGCAGGGGGACAGTCACTATCCTGCTCCTGCCATGTAAACTGTAGAGATCCTGATCCCACACAGAACATCACAGGAGGCCCAATCTTGCATTGTGCCAGTGTGAAAGGCCAGATTGACTCTGATCCTGTACTGTTCAAGTGTGAAATGTCCTATTTGGCCATAACTCCTTCATATTTCATTAAAGGTGGGAAAGCAACTGGAAGACAGAATGAATGAGTAATCATAGGATGTCTCTTTTTTTTTTTTCCACATTTCTCAGGTGACATGGGAGTACAAGGTCCCAAAGGTGAGTCTGGAGTTACCTGCTTTCTCAGGTAGATCAGCAGCCTGTCATAGGGCCTGGATAGCAAATGGTTTTTTGTTACTCCAGAATTTGGAGAAGCTGATGCTAGTCATCTGTTAGTTCAGATATTATTGTGAAGGTTGGGGTTTTTCTCTCATTTTCTGGTCAAAGAAAATTTTAGATTTCATAGTAGAAGAGATAATAGATCTTGCTTTGAATGTAGAAGCTCCTTTTGCCTGGATCAAAGTCATTGCTGAAGCCAGGCTCTACCTGCTTTAATCACAGAGTGCTTCAGTGCCCAGAGAGTTTTGCATGATGTGAATTATTCAATTATTTGCATAAATACAAGGGAGACAATTGCTGGAGACATTAGAACTTGTGAATATTCCAAGAACATAAACTTCTTTTTATGAGGGTAAGGATTAGCCAAAGACAAAAAGAGAAAACTTATTCTCCACTGACTGTCTCTTTGTTTCTGTGTACAGGTGACCGAGGACTTCCTGGTGTCCCAGGTGGGCTATAATTCAATTCCTCCTTGAGGGAGAACATTTATTTACATTACTTTGGACAAGAACAAATTTTGCACTTCCTTGCAAAATTCCTTGAACTTAGCTCAAGGTGGTTCTCTAAAGAGTCAGTATTTAGCATAGACTAAGTCACTTGATTAATACCTTGGTGCTGAGCTAGAGACACAGCTCAGAGACTTGAGCAAAGCCTTGGCCAGACTTCCTCTTAGTTGAACATGCTGAATTTGGGGTTGTGAAGATTACAGTCTACCACTGAAAGAGTCCTATAGCTGCATAAATACTTGGTTCAGCTTTCTTGTGCTTTTATATGTATTGTGTTCTTCTAAAGAGATAAAGTACCCACCTTATGAGTGATACATTCTTTACTCCATAGAATTAATCTCTCCAGGTTTGAGGTTCCCCTGAGTTGTATGTTATTCTTTTGTGGTACATAGTCAAGAAGTCTGAATGCTTACTGTGTTTTCTTTCCAGGCATTCCTGGTCCAAGTGGGCATGCAGGACCAGAAGGACCAAAAGGACAGAAAGGAAGCATGGGTGAGCATCTCTGTCAGTGCTGTGAGTCTTTCACAACTGACTGACACATGGCATGGGAATACAGACACCTGCCTGGTGTGATCATTGCCTTCCCCAGTGAAGCCACACATGGATCCTTTTGCCCAAGCCTCCCTTCCACAGACACCTGGTTTTACAAGGCATTTGTTTCCTGTAGGTGAGCCTGGCATGGAAGGTCCCATGGGACAGAGAGGTAGAGAAGGGATGCCAGGGCCTCGAGGGGAGCCAGGACCACCTGGATTTGGAGAAAAAGGAGACAGAGGTAGGAACCAAGTGTGTTGTTGGATAAAACAGAAATGAACAAAAGCAAGAGTTTGGCCCTGATTAACAAAACACCTCAGTGATAACATTTGATTTCACTATCCTAATCCAGATTTCATATGTAGACACTTCCCAGAACAGATTAATATGGCCTAAAGGACTTTTTTTTTGCCCAACTTATAATGGGTAAACAAGGATTGCTTTGGTTTCCCAGATCTTACACTCAAGTTTGAGTCTGACAGAACCAAAATCACTTTACTATCACTACTATCCCTGTTATCCAGATCATAAAAGCTGAAGGGATTCATCTTGCTAAAGCCCAGTGAGCTCATATTCTTTTCTTGGACAATGGATATCTATTCGGGTGTTCTGAACTGATGAGCAGATTATTCATTACACTGCCAGAGAAAGAATAACAATAGATGGGATAATGGGAAAATGGGATCACAGCTGTATTCTGCTGTGTCTATTCATGCTCTTATTTTGCAGGTGCTGTTGGTGAGCCAGGTCCTCCAGGGCCACCTGGACTTCCAGGTTCTGCTGGCCTAAAAGGTAAATGTGAAGATGGAGAGAGAACACCTAGCAGAGAGGTTAGGTGTAAATAAGCACCCCAGCTGTCCTCTTTACACCTGTGTTGCTCTGCAGTAACCGGAAAAGTGAAGTAATGGTCTGAAGTACACATCCCAGCATCTCAGCCAAGATGGATGGCTTGGGTCCCTTTACTTTACTTAAGTGGAAAACATTTCCTCAATGTCACAAGGACTAAATTCTCTGAATTTGTTGCCCTGCTTTTCAGGATGCCAGTAATGCAAATTCTTCTAGTGGCTGGGGAAATCCCAATCCACTGAACACCTGTTGGGTTGTGGATGCTGTTGGGCAAACTGAAAGCAATTTGTTCATTTTCTAATTGTGGTGTTACTAAAAGAAAATCCATGTTTCTTACAGGTCTGATGGGTTCTCCAGGCCCACAAGGTCCTCCAGGTGAGTGCTGCATTCCTGTGCTGTGGCATCTAGGAACTGGGGAGGGCAAAAACAGTGGCATCTTCTCACAGTTTTTCTGCTACAGTGATGCATTGTGGTGAGTGGGATGAATGAAAACCCCCATCTCATTTTTCTGCAGGTCCTCCTGGCCTACAAGGATTTAGAGGTGAAGCAGGACTCCCAGGTGCTAAAGGTAACTTTCTTTTCTCCCTGGCAGTTAAAGCAGCACTTACTGAGGTGCTTTTCTACCATTGCTTTGAGCAGCAGATGTGGTCTGACCATGGCCCATTTTGATTATATGGGCAAAGAAGAGCATAAGACTGAAGAGAAGGGAGCCAAAACAAAACTTAGTCAATGATTGCTAGCAAATATTGAGAAATGCAGGAGACATAGAGGTAATAGAGCAGTCTAAGAGAGGAAAAACAGTTGGGTGGATGGAGCGGTGTTAAAGCAAAAGAATTTCCAGTTTGAGTTTGTCTGATAACATAGAATCTGTATTTCCCTTATGATTTTTCTTGGTTAAATTCTTCATTAAATGCCTTTCCCTTATGATTTATTATTACTATTGTTCAGTCATCCATATATCTTTCAGGTGAAAAAGGAGCCAGTGGACCCCCTGGACCCAAAGGTGTGTTGACCAATTAAGTATCTTTCATGGTTATTTTCTTTAGATCCCTTTGGATATGGATACTGTCCATGGGTTTTACCCTTATCCATCTTTGGCTTTTTCTTCTGTGCTCTTGTCAGGAAGCAGACTTTATTTTCTCTGATGGAAGCATTTTACAATGAGGCAATCTCACAGAATGCTTCTCTTTTTTGTACCACAGGTGATCAGGGTGAGAAGGGCTCTCGTGGAATGACAGGTCAGTGGATTAAATACTGGAGTAACAGCCAAGCTTATAAAAGTATATCCCAGCCAGTCTCAGTTAGCTTTCTGAAATGTAATGATGTTACTGGTTATAGGAGTTTTATTTTTGCACCAAAATTATAAACAAATAGATCCCAGTCTTGATTCCAGTAATCTTGGTAACAATCTTTGTATTTAGTTTAGGAAAATCCTCTCTCATGTGTCCTACGCTGATGAGCATTTCTAATGCCCAGAGAGAGTTCTGAATCATAGGGCCTGAATATCCTGTCACTGCTGGTTTTCAGTTGCAAAGCAGCAAATATTGCTGACAGAATTGTCCAAGAGTTGTTTGCTTCATTTTCATGCTATTTTTGCTACAGGTGAGCAAGGCTCAAGAGGAATACCTGGACCTCCAGGAGAGCCAGGGGCTAAAGGACCTGTAGGTGGGTACCAGAAAAGCAGTTGTATTTTTATGTGTGATAATGTCACTGCCACCCAGACTGTGTTTCTGTGAACACAGACAAAGAAACAGCATGGGAGTGGAATCATGCTTGTGATCCTAGGTCTTTCCTTTAGACAACTGTGATTAGTCTGTACACTCAGAAAAAATGTCCTACAGTTAAGTTTTGAATGAATGGTTCCTGTATCTTCAGTAACTGCAACCAAGGTTTTGTTCAGATGCAGTGTGATGAAAAGCCACTCTTAGCTTTAGGGCTCTGCTCTACTTTGGAGGAAGACAGGATAACTATGGTATTGTTTCAGAAATCCCTGACAATCTCTTTCTTTGGACAGGACAAGCTGGTCGTGATGGACAGCCAGGTGAAAAAGGTAAGGGCTTCCTTTGAGGTAGAAGTGCATGTACTTTCTGATTTGGCAGGAGGTTGATTTGTAAAAGGGGTAGGAGAAAGATGGCAGCAGATTTGTGTTTTGGGATCTTCTGTCTCAACTGTAGAGTCAATCTGTAAACATGGAATTGAGACACGTGATAGAACATGTCTCTCAGACACTGATGCTGGAGATGGCCACTTGGCTGTGAGAATAGGCAGAAAGTGCTGCAGGACAGCCAAGCTTGAATGGATTGGTAGATTGTATGTCAGTGATTTCTGTGTTGTTAATGGTGATTGTATCCCTAGGTGAACCAGGTCTTATGGGAATGCCAGGCGCCAGAGGCCCTCCAGGACCCACTGGAGATGCTGGAGAGCCAGGTAAAAGCATACAGAGAACAAAATTGCTTTTTGCTCAGTCAGGAACACAGATTTATTTGTCAGTTTCCAGTCTTAATTGAATTTAAGTCTGGCAGAGGATCTCTTTATTCTTAAGGTGTTGATGAAAGCAAGATACACAGAGAATCTAGACCCTGTATGATCCTAAAATTTCCCACAGTGCTGCTATGAGCTGATTTACATACCAGTTGCTAGGCCAGTTTCCACCACTTGTGAATTGTGTGCTATAATTTCATATAAATGTAATCTTTTTCTCCCTATCTATCCTTTTCCCACGTGAAATTTTTTTAGACATCTTAAGACTTTTTGCCTTTTTTTGACAGGTCTTACAGGACCCCAAGGACCGCCAGGTAGGCTTTTCCACCATATTCCAATTTGTCAGTCACACACTTTGATATGGGCTCAAAGAGCCCTTGGAGTTTTCTGTCTGTGGTTCTCAGGGTTTCCAAAGTGATATCTCAAGGTTTCTCCATTGGCTTTTGAGACAGGTTTTGTGCAGGATGTGTAATTTTTGAGCAATGCAGGACTTCTGAGCATTGAAATTTTGCCTTTCCCCAAAACATAACATTTCAGTTCCCTGTGCCTCACTGAAAAGTCCTTCTAATCAGCAGCTGAAACAGAAGAGAGAGGATGTACCAATAGCAGTGGAAACAGAGGATGTGACATCTGTAAGCAGAGGTGGTTGGGGTGGGACAAGTCATCAGGGAATTCATCCAGGAGCCTCAGGACAGGCAGCAGTACCTAGAAGAAGCTACAGGAAAATCTATGTAGCAGTGTCATCACGCAGGGAGCAGTGGGACCAGGGAAGCCCAGCTCAGTCAGTTCCTCCACTTGCTTAGAAAGTCCTCAGGGACCTGCTTATAAAGGCTGAAAGCTGGGGTCTTGAGTAGAGAGTTCCTTCTGTAAACCCTCTAGTGAAACAGCTGTGATACCTGAAAAACATACAGCAAACAATATTTGCACTAATGGTTTTAAATTGTTTATCTACCTCATATCAGGACTTCCAGGCAACCCAGGCCGACCAGGGGCTAAAGGTGAGTTTTGTTTCTTCCCTAATGCTCATTTTCTCTCCAAGGATTTCATTTTAGCAAGGATTAGCTGCTCCACTGACCAGTCCCTGGATCAACAGTGGCATCTAGTGGCTTTGGGAAGGGAAGATTTGAGAAGCACGGTAGCCAAAGCTTCCCTGAGCATGCACGGAGGGCAGTGAGGGACTTGGCATGACAGCTCTCCTCTGAGCAAACCTATGAAGCCCTGTTCTGCCCTCAGCATGAGTAAGATGCCTGGTGACTGCAGTGGAATCTGTGTGCCTGCCTCGGATAAATCCAGGCTATTGCCTAAGCTGGTAGTGCTTGGAAAGCTGATCAGAGGGCATTTCTGGATTAGCACAGCTCTCTTGCTTCCCTCCTGATCTTTGAGTGCTATGACTTCTCAGACAAGAGACCAAAGGCAGAAATAGCAGAAACTACATGCTTAATAGTACAATGTTGTTGAGCTTATTATAGCTCTTAACCACCTCCCCCCCTAAAAAGAAGCTCAACTTTTGTACCTTTGTTTTCCTAGGAGAACCTGGAGCTCCAGGAAAAGTCATAAGCGCAGGTATGTAGTGCTGTGAGGGGTCACACTTCTGATGTAGGAGGCTTTTGTCTGGGTTTTTTGTGCCTCCTCAATTCATCTTGATTGTGTGTCAGGCCTGTGCTGGGGCTCCCTGTGCTGGGAGAATGTATATGCCGTGGATGTGGGATTCCTTAAGCATAGATTTGTACCCATTCACTGGATGTGTGAATATAAGTGTCTGTGTGCCAATCTGTGTGTTTGTTTTACAGAGGGTTCATCGACTATTACTCTGCCAGGCCCACCAGGTCCCCCAGGCCCACCTGGCCCCACTGGTCCCCCAGGGGTTCCAGGTAAGTTCTGATGAGTACAGAGCAGTGATAGCTCAAATCCAGGGACTAGAATCAAGCTCTTTTGCTGCTCAGGAAGGCAGGCTTGTGTCAAATCCCTTTCCCAGCATTGTTGCTGAAATTAGGAAATGTGTGTTTTCCAGTCTCAACTTTGAGCTCAAGGCAGCAGAACTCCCACTCAAGCATCTGTAAATATTTCTCACACATGCACTGGCTGTGCATGAGTTTACAGTATGGAATGCAGGAGGTGGGTTAGGACTTTTGCATTCCTTTTCTGTTGTGGTCAGTGGCATTCTGCTTATTTCCCCAGTCCAAGGGGCACCAAGCATTTTAATTGCCAGGGGATGGAAATTCAAGTAATACATGGGGCATTGATGAATTCATACCCCATTGCAATTCCATTTAGTTGTGTCAAAAAATGCATTTTTTTGATAGTCCTAGTTCTTATAAAAGTCCTATTGATTCTTTTCTGCTATTGTAAAATACAGTCAGTAAAATCTAACGAAATTTGTGGTTTTTTCATTTGAAACTAGGCCCTGTTGGACCAGCTGGTCTCCCTGGACAGCAAGGTACCATTTTCCTTGAGCTTTCATTATGCTTCTTAAGAGAAAGGAATTCATTAGTTTTCCTTTGTTTCTAATTCTCTAAGCCCTTGGCACATTCCCTCTCCCTTTCGTTTGTACATTTCTTCCTTTCAGTTCATTTTCTTATTATTCTTATTATCATTAATTATTTGGCTTAATTAATCTTGTAAAGAATTTTTATAATTTTTTGTTTTCCCAGGGGAAGAAGTAGGGTGGTAAGAGAGTGATAAGAGCCAGTGTAATGTGGATGCTGCAAATGTCTTTTTTTTCTTATGCTTTTTTTCCTAGTATTTCTAAGGCATTTCTCAAGTGCAGTTGCCTTTCTATGATGGGAGATATAGCCCAGCTGAATACCTCCTGCCATTTTGAAAGGCAGGAGAACAAACTAGAGCCAAACTGGGATTAATGTCACTGTGAAAGCACTGCCAGTTGGGCAGACATCTCTTTGGAAGGGCCTGAACAGAGCTGACCCCTAAGAACCTTTCTTAGCTGTTTTTCTATGATCCTGTTAGAGCAAACTGGGCAGTAATTTCCACACTTGAATGCACTGTCTCTCAGATCTGGGGACTGAGTTCATGCTCCCAGTTCTCATAAGAAAAGTCTGAACCTCTTGTCAGAGTAGGCACAAAATGTCACCCACTCTCAATTACATAACTCCCTTTCTCTTGCCCTTTTTTTTTTTTTTTTTTTTTTTTTTTTCCGCCTGGAAAAAGGTCCACAGGGTGAGAAAGGATCTCCAAGTGAAGCTGTGATAGAAACCATCAGAACAGAAGTCTCATCATTAGCATCTCATAGTAAGTGATTCTGCCTTTCCCCTCCTTTGCTTGGAAATGTGTCAGGGCCTCAAGGCCTGCTCACAGCTACCAGGAGATGCCCCTAACTCTTTCTTTTTAATGTGACATGGGGTAAGTGTGTGTGTGTCTGTGTGTGTGCTTGTTGGTGTGTCTGCAATGCCAGCTACTTCTTCTGCCCCCCTCATCTGTGGATCCCAAAATCCTTTCAAAAGGAGGCAAATGGCATCTGGCCCACATGACAGGGAGGGAAGCTGAGGAGGAAGGGTGGCTGCTGAGCAGCCACTAACAGGGGAGATACAGAGCTGAGAGCTTTCAGCCACTGAGTTCACACAGGGCAGTTCTCTCTGCAATACGAACATCTGTAAGATGAGAACCAGTTTGGAAAGGGATGTTAATCTAATCTAAGCAACAGAAACAATCTATCTTCAAATTAAAGGATGAATTCACAGGGGAGCAAATAAATTTTAAGGAAAAAAACTAACATTTTGTAAAAGTTTTAAAATTTTAAGATGAAAATAAGCGGAGAAGAGAATGGTTTAATAACATCCCAAGAAAAGTGCTTGCTCTGTGCAACACTAGATGTGTGACACACTTAGAGTTGGTTATTCCCAGGATCTAGGACCTCTGCAAGTTTGCAGCAAGTTAGAAGAGGGCATAAAATTACAAATTATTCTTGCCTGATCACCATCCAAATGGGGCCATGTAGATTCAGACTATGCTTCAGTACTGTCCAGTTTCTCATTCAGGAGTCTTGGATCACAGCATCACTGAACTTTGAGTTTGTGCCTCAGCTTGGAGGTGAGGGTACATCACAGAGTACAATCAAGATACAGTGCAGCTACTTGTTAAATAACATTTGTGTTATGTTCTCCTCCCAAAACTTGCCTCTTTTTACGGAATCTTTCCTCTCCGTGAAGTTCTTTCCCTCCTTCTTTAGCCTTTGAGTCCTTTGCTCTTTCTCTCAACAGCCATTACTCTCCTCCCTGTTTCCAACATCCAGCTCAGTGCTGTATTTTGCTTCATGTCCTAGCTAAACACATCTATCATCTCCCGCCTCTGCTTCATCTTGGGTCATCCAGGTCCTGTCTTAGTCCACCTTTGATTGTAACAGCTTCTAGCAGCAATATATTGACAGTTTCCATAGCAGCAGTAGCTCCATAGCAACAATTTTCCCTTGTTTGTGTTTTTCTTTTGCACAGTGCTGAGAGATTTACAAGGGCGAGCAGGACCACCAGGTCCCCCTGGACCACCAGGTATGTAAAGTACAGAGCTCAGCACCTAAGCAAGGCATGCTCACACAATATGACATGTTTCTGGGCCATGCAGTTTGCTGAATAAATGTTCCCTAATGCCCCTATTTCTTTTGTCATCAGGTGAATCTGTGCAGGGCCCCCCTGGACCTCCTGGTCCCCCAGGTAAGAGCTTGTACCTCTGAAATCAAACTGGAAAGTTTTTTCCAAGGCCTACAGCTGGAAGCAGAATTTTGCATAGTGGACTCCTACTAACACAATTCCACTGCAGCAAGATGCTGCCCAACAAAGAACATTTGCTTTGCCAGAGAGTTCTAGCCAGAGTATTAGTTAGTAAAAGCCATACTTCTTGGGAAGACACTCAAAGTTTTCAAGTTGCCAAAGGAAGTAACTGCAATCAATTCCATATTTACTTCTAACTTGTCCAGCCTTAACTTCCAACTGCAGACAGATAGGGAGGTTCTATTCATGGGGAGCATATCCCCATGCCCCATCCTGTAACACAGATTTCCCTTTCTCAGCCAGAATAGGGAAGGTGTGGAAGGACATGTACAGGAGCAGAACCTCATTCCTTGTTCTCTGCTCAGTAGGAAAAGGGAGCAGGTTGGGTGTGTGATGGGATAGGCTCCCAGTACTACAAAGAAAGAAGTTTCTCTGCCGCTTTCTGCTGTGGTGGCAAATGATAGTGAAAAGTAACTATCAGGGACAGATGTGTGAAGAAAACAGTGGTAAGAGCCTACACTGGGAAATACTCAAGCTAAGGCCATGGCTGGAGATGTAGCAGCTCTTATATTAATTTACTTACATTGCTGAGGCTGATCCTTCTTGAAGCCTTTCTGTGTCTCTTTTGCCTAGGAGAAGGATTGCCAGGACCTCCAGGCCCAGCAGGGGGACTAGGGTCATCCATGTCCACCTCAGGTAGGTTCTTGCCACTCATTCTGTCACCTTGTCTTGGGAATGTCCTGTTGGGGTTCCAGAGACCACATATGTGGCTAGGACCAAGTGGAGCCAGGGAAACCTTGTTTCGTGTTCTGTTGGATGTCATGAAGAAATCTCTTTGTTTGAATTGCAGAAGCATTCTTCACAGGCCCACCAGGTCCACCAGGTCCACCAGGACCACCAGGCCCGAAGGGAGACCAAGGTGGGTATATCATGCTGCCTCACCAAAGTGCTAGAGGGATCTCAGCTCCTTAGACTGAAAAGAAGGAAGGGCTTAGGAGCAGAATTTCCTGCCTTTTTCTGGCTGTAAGAAAGCTAGCACAGTTGTCACTAAGTAGGGCTCCTGTCTGCTGTAAAATAAGTCAGTCTTTGTCAAAGAAATTTATTAGCCTCCAGTACGGGTGTCAAAGCAGTCACTATGTTCGGATCCCAACTTCACAAGCCCATTTTACTCAAGAACATTCAAAACTTCAGATTTGCCATTAAAGGGGACAGCCTTTTTGCAAAATGCACTGTGGACTAAGTCAGCAAGGAGGTGGCCTTGTGAAGTGTAGCTCAGCTCTCAGCTGGCAGGAAAATGTGGACCTGCTCCCTTTACCCATTTCTCCCCTACAAATTGAAGGCCAAGATGATATATTGCAGTGTGGGCTGGGATGTTGCCGATGAGAATAAAGCAAATCCTAACATTGTTCCTCTGCTCCCCTGTTCACAGGTGAACGAGGTCCACGGGGATTCACAGGTAAGGAGATCTTAGTGGGTTTCAGGGTAGCTTGCCTGGGTGTATGACTGCTCCTTCATTTCTGTGTCTCGTGCAGGAGAACCGGGTGATCCTGGCCTTTCAGCTTTCTCCTCCCACGGTTAGTCTGTGCCCTCTTTCCCCCTTTGAATTCATTGTCCCTGGGCTGAAATCAGGCCAAAATCCTGCTCTCTTCATTCTAACTTAATTTTAGTGGAGCCAGGATTTTGCCCACATACTTTATTCCTGTGAATCTCTGACTCTCTTTCTGCAACTGGCAGGTGAAAGAGTCACCATACAGGGACCCCCAGGCCCACCTGGCCCACCTGGACCAAAAGGTGAAGTTAAAAATCTTCTTTCTTTTTTTTTGGGGGTGGCCTCACATATCCAAACATGGTTGAGACTAAAGGATGGAACAACTCAGTCCTTTGGGAGCTAGAGCTCTGCTCACCCCCTTTTCAGGCAAAGCAGGACCATGGCAGTAGAATTGCTGTGAGCACAACGCACTTGACCAGTCGCAGAGGGCTCAGGAAAGCTGCTGTAGCCTCTTTCTTACACTCTTTCCCAACAAGCTGGCATTTCAAGGCAGTCATTGCAAGGGCTGGGTAGTTGCTTTTCTGACAACATGTAGCTCAACTGTTTCAAATGACTAAGTATGCAACATGCAGTCACACCCATGACAAGTGTCTGTCTTACTCACTCTTTTCCAGGTGATGCAGGTGTCCCAGGTGCACCTGGTATCCCAGGAGCATCTCGAGGTAAGAGGCCAGACCATCATTGCTCTGATATAAAGAAGTAATGCTGGTATCCTGGTGGAAGCTTTGAAAAAACTCCTTTGACTTTTACCAGTGTGGGTGCCAACCTAATGCTGATGGAATTTGTGTTCCAAACCTCTTTTTGCACAGCTTGCCTTAAATCAGAGAATTTACGAATCGGCAGTTTTCTTTTTCCAGCTTACTGGGAATCCTGTAAGCTAGAGTTTTGCCTCTCTGTGGACAAGTTCTTGAACTGGTGCTGCCCAGGCTGACTGGGATTGGGAGCAGCAGGGCAATGGTGTTAGACTAATGAGCTTGAGCTGTATGATCTCCATCTATATTCATCTAATTGAAGACATTATACTGCCAAATAACCCGTGCCCAGACTGTGTTTAAAGATGCAGGAGGAGCCCGTCCATATTAATTTTCCAAAGTTCTTTCCAGGCCTGTGGGAAGGGCTGAGTGCAAGTATACTTTACTATCTCTTGGTCTAATGCAGCTGTGCCAAAAACACTCCTCCTTACAATGCTTTCTGTAGGTGGATCCAGACAAATTCAGGGACCCCCAGGACCTCCTGGGCCACCTGGTCCTCCTGGCCCGAGTGGAGGTTCATCTCAAGAGATTCAGCAGTATGTCACTGACTATCTGAAGAGTGAGTATGAGATTTTTGCAGTGGGTCAGCAGTTTCATGCCTAACTCTCTTTTGCTCCCTAGGGCCTTGTCCCTCTTCTTTTAGAAACAACAACAGCCCTGCTACTCTGGGCTTATTTCTCCTCAATACTTATTTCTCCTGAAGTGCTGTTGTCCACCATGGCCTCTGTAGGACTGTCCTGTTGTCCTGTTCTTTGTCAGAGGAGAAAGGTCTGGTAACTGTGCATGTGGTCAGTCTTCCCTCTTAGTGATGTGAACATATCTTGGCCTTTCTACATAGGTGACAACATCAGACATTATCTGACTGGTGCCCAAGGCCCACCAGGCCCTCCAGGCCCACCTGGACTTATCACCACTGCAGATGGGGTGACCTTGGATTATGCAGAGCTGGCTACACGTGTCCTGAGCTATATGACAAGTAAGCACCGTGTCGGTAAACACTGTACTGAGTCATAGCCTCAGCTGAGCTTGTGCAGCACCTAGGAGGTGAGAACCAGAGGAGAAACAAGTCTTTTTAAATAGCGGCACCCCAACCAGGTTCTTCATCTTCAGCAGTCTAGGCCCAGGACTCCAGACAGCTGAGCTATCCTCTGAGCCTTGTCCTTTTTGAATGGTTAGATTAGCTAGCAGTTGCTGCTGTTTAAAAAATCTCAGATTAAATTTTTGCTGTTGGACTCTTTGACACCCTGAAGACCCAAACAGAGGTGGCTTAATTTAGTATATGTGGTCTCAAGTATTTGGGGGTCGTCTTGTGTGCTTGGGGCCCTCCTAAACTAGATGAAATTCCCAGAGCTTTTGGAAGTAGCCTAGAATCTCAACCAGAAATAGAGCACACAGCTATGTGTGATGACCAGGAGATGACCAGGATGTGTGAGATAGCAATTGTTTCATAGTTGGGGGCATGAGAAGCCCATTCTACCGGTTAATTAATTCATCTTTCCATTGTTCCTTCCTGACCCCTCCTCACCTTCTGTCTCATACTGGCTCATGTAAAACCTTTTCATTCCCACAGGCTCTTCAGGTCGCTATGAGTCATTTTCTAGCTCAGTATCCACTACATCCGTTTTGTACCAAGAACTTCTGAACCTGCTGCAAAGTAAGTGACCCTCAAGAGAAGCATGGGATTGAGGGTAGAGCATCCCATCATCCTGGACATCTGCCTTTCCCTTCCAGTCTCCAGTCAGCAACCTGCAGCTGCTTCAAAGTATTCTACTTTCCAGCTCCCCCATTCTCAATGTTCCCCATATAGCCTTGCTATGTTCTTATTCTTAAGGTGAGGGGGATTCCCAACTCTATTCTTTTCTATACGCACTGTTACTTTGGGCTGACAGGTAAATCTCCAGGATGTCATTTGGCTGTCCCTGAAGGTATTGGTGATGCTGGCCAGCACTGTGCTCCAAAGGGCTCCCAAATGCCACAAAGCTCAGCATGGTCTTTCCCAGCTGATCTACTTTTCATTCCCTTTACACAAGAAGTTGTCCAGGGTGTCCTGAAATAAACAGACCACTGGGGGGGTCCTCAAGCAATCCAAATTCTCCTCACACCCTTGTTATAGGAGGTTCCCAGCCTTGTCATCAATGTTTCTGGCACCATATACAGGACAATTCACCCAGAAAAGTGTGAGGAAAGGAGCTTTGCATCCATAGGTTTTGATAGTTTCTCTGGTGCTGGGGGCTCAGCTCACGGGCTGGGAACTCCTCACACTTGGTGTCTGTGCAGCAGCTGGACAGCCTTAAAAGATGCTCTTTTTTTTTAATTTCTAGGAGAAGAAATTCGTCAGTATCTCGTTGGACCTCAAGGCCCACCAGGACCTCCTGGGCCAGGAGGAGATGGAATGTCTCTGTCACTGGATTATGATGAGCTGACCAGGAGGTTTATCAGCTACTTGTCAAGTAATGGCTTTATTAGTGTGTGTTTCCCTCTTTTCCTTTGAGAGCCCAGCACAAAGCTCATGCTGTCAGTCAGTAGAAACTATTGCAATGCTAATTTTGTGAATCCTTATGTACAGAGACCTCCTCACAGAGACTGTGAGAGACGTGGAAGAAAACAAAAATACCCTGTAGCTAAGATACTACCCACAAACTAGTAATGAATCCTTTCTGTGTTAAAAATTTAGCTTGGGACAAAATCTCATCTTAAACATTGTTTGCAGGTTCTGGGATGAGCATTGGACTGCCTGGACCACCTGGGCCTCCAGGGTCACCTGGTGTATCTTACAGTGACCTGACAGCATACCTGCGAAGTAAGCCAACTTCTTTACTCCCCTGGCATGGGGCTCTGCCTGCCCCAAGATCTTTTTGACACCCTTAGTCACAGAATTTCCCTTTTTGCCTGTCATCACAAATGATGGTCCTTTATCCTTAGCAGCACTGCAGGCCTCTGCTGGCACCTGCACACCCCACAGGGGCTGCAGCTGGATCACCATGCTCCTGTGAGGAGCAACAGCAGTGGAGCTGTCTTGGAGTTGGGAATGAAGAAGCCCTTTGTCATAGCCAAACTCTGCAGCATAAAGCCCTCGTTTCTTATGTCCCTTTAAAAGTCTATTTTAAAAATAGGGACTTTACTCTCTTTGGAATCACCTGTGATTCCAATGTGACATCCATGTGCAGGGAAGTGAGGTGCACCAAGAAAGCTGCACCAGAAGGTACTGGAGAGAAAAAAACCCTTCTACTTGGCTTTATCTGGCATAACCTGTAGTGTCAAGGAACATTCATTAGGGTTGTGGTTGTTTGGGAGACTTCTTTTCTTCTTTTGTGTCTTACAGACTCTGAATTCAGTGGTGTTGTTGGGCCCCCTGGTCCTGCAGGGCCCCCAGGACCTCCAGGGATCCCTGGATCACCAGGCACCTCTCTGGAGGACGTCGCTGCCTACCTTCAAAGTAAAGCACTTGTGTTTCCCACAGCTGGCTGGGTGATTCTGTTCGTAGATGTTGGGGAGACTGAGGCTGAGATTTAGGTTAGCAGGGATGTGACTGCCCACTGGGAACAAAGTCACTGTAAGGAAAACATTTTTGTCAATCTGCATTCTTGATTGAAGTTGGGGTTAGAGCCTTTAAACTTTCAAGATCCCCAGACATGTGAAATTTCCTTATCCTCTCACTGATGGAAAACAATTCTTTTTGTCTCTCAAGATGTTGGATACTCTTCCCTTTCTGGAGTCCGGGGCCCACCCGGCCCTCCTGGCCCTCCAGGACCACCAGGTTTCTCTGGAACCGGCCTCCTGTCCTATGGTGACATCACCAACAGCGATGAGTTCAGGAGTGAGCTGATCCAGTACCTGAAGAGTAAGGAAACACCATCCATTTTTCTTACACACATCCCAAGACATGCTTTACTTTGTGTAGGTGACTGGCTCTGAATATCACAGCTGAGATATTCCTGTAGGAACCCTCCCTGAACTGCGGCTACAGCAACACCTTTCCTCTACAGCCAGGTCTACAGGAGTGTGCTGCACCCTGTAGACTTTTCTCAGTCTAACTGCCAGCCAAAGTCTGTGTTGTGAGAGAACAGGGACAAGCAGTGGGTAGTTAAAATTGGCCTGTGCTGAACATGGGTCCCATGGTAAGGTCACCAGCAGAGTTTTACCTTGGGAAAAGCATTTTCTTTGGCAAACACCTGCCCACAGAGCCATCGATAATGGAGGGGTTGGAAGGCAGCACTGAGCTAGCTGTGAAGCAATGGTCTGAGCTTATCCTGGTGAGTCATCCAGGGCAGGCTTTCAAAAACACCTCAGTTTTGGCAAACTGGTCACAGAAGGGCTCTTTTGGCAGAGGTGCTGAAATTGGCCTGAGGAGTGCATGCTTCTGCAAAATCATTGGGCATGTTCCCAAAATCGGGCACACAAAATTGTGGGAGGGATGGAAAGGACTGTGTCTTGCCATCTATAGAATTCAAGGTTGACATGTGCCTGCTGCCTGAAAAATGGCACTGGATGAGGGTCACTGTGATGGTTGGTGGGACAGAACTTCACACTCCAGTCTTCATTCAGGTGGTAGCACAGGACTTGTGTCAAGCCCAGTGCCCTTGGAGTTCCCCCCTTGTTTTTTGCAGGTGATGAAGTTCGAAGCTACATATCAGGACCCCCTGGGCCCCCCGGGCCACGGGGACCACCAGGACCTAAAGGAGACAGTGGCTTTGTGGCTGGGTCTATGTCCTCATCATACCAAGGGTTACGAGCTTCTGAGCACTTGCATGGAGGATCCCTTGGTGCTGAGGGCTCCCACGGAGGCACAGGCAGCTCGTATGGCAGCTCCAGAAGCAGCGTGTCCTCTTACCACGCCTCAGTGGGAAGCGATGGCGCTTATGATACCTCCATGGACACTGATGGGACTTTCGATGGGCTGCTGACAGAGGAATCACACAGGAGATCAGCAGGGTCAAGCAGGTCCTACAGCAGCTCCTTCACTGGTTCCCTGGATTACAACGAGCTGGCACTCCGTGTGTCAGAGAGCCTGCAGAGTGAGTGCAATGCCTGCTCATCCTGACCCTCCCTAGCCCAGCCTACAACTCCAAATTCCCTGTGCCTGGTCATGGTGTTCACTTCCCTCTCCTTCCTCCTGCCTACACCTCTCCCTGACACTTTCTGCATCAGCATGCAGCCACAGTTCTCCTAGAGCTCCTTTCAAATGACATCTTTAATTCCACAGGCCGAGGTATTCTCCAGGACTTGATGTCTTACACTGCACAGGGACCTGCAGGTCCCCCAGGCCCTCCTGGTGCCCCTGGCATCAGCAAGGTCTTTGCAGCCTATGGCAATGTCACCGCAGACCTCATGGACTTCTTTAGAAGTGAGTGACGTTTTGGCATTTCTGGCTCATGCATGTTAGATCTCCGCAGCCTCTCACAGACCTACTGATCTTCTCACCTTTGCACACTGCAAAAGTCAAGGTGCAAAGCGGAAGGTGGATGGATGGTCCTTCCTTCGTTGCTGGGGAGGTGCAGTCTTATCATTAGGAAGGACATTAGTTTTTCCCACTATTTGTAGGAAACTCATCCCAGCCCCTGAAGGCCTCTGTGCTTACAAGTTCTGGGGCCCATTTTAACATGGCTTGGCTGGCACATGTAAGAAGCATTAGCCAGCTGCTCACTCTGCTCTCAGATTCTCCCACCCTGAGCACAGGCCAGCTCTAGCCCTAGTGACAGCCAGGACACCCAGAGAGAGTGGTAGAGCAGTGCTGGTGAAATGACATCACAGCCTGTCCCTGGGACTTCGTTGGGACCAAAACTCTTGTTTAAAAATCTTGCTGTCAGTCTAATCCCATCTAACCAAGAGAGAAATGTCCTTCTAGTGTGATTCACAGCTTCTTTGAGTGGGCAGTGGTTTCTCCCACTCATTCACTCTCTCCTTCATTTCCCTCTGCAGCACATGGTGCCATCCAGGGGCCACCTGGTGAAAAGGGGGAGAGAGGTTATCGTGGACCCAAAGGTAAGGCTCACCATCCTTGCCCTGTTCAGCCTTGTGATGCCCAGGAAGCAGCACTGTGACCACAGAGGTCACAGCACTGCTCAAGGTCATACTTCTCACAGTGAAGGTGGCACCTTCAGGATCCTAGCCAAAACACTGTCCTGATTTGGTGTCCCTTCCCTTGACCTGTCCTGTCTGTGGGTCACTTTTGCTAAGGGCAAACTTGGTCTTCTCATTCCTTTAGGTGACCCTGGGCCAATGGGGCCACCAGGACGGCAAGGGCACAGGGGACCAAAAGGAGAGAAGGGAGAGAAAGGTAGGAACACGTGCCATCCCCAGGAGAGCAGGGTTTAACTGTTAGAGTGGCTCCAGCTCATCCCTGGGAATAGCTGGAAAATACAGCCCGTTTTTTGGTTTGGATCTTTTGTCTTTTTACATGGTCTTTTCAACTAACCTTCCTTTTGATTTTTCTGGTCCCCAGGTGAACAACTGTATGTTGGCAGAAGAAAAAGAAGAAGTGCTGGTGTTTAAGGAAAGAGGTAGCTCAGTTCTACACAGGGCAGTATTCCCAGCAGCCTGTAGAGAATTAGCCTGAGTCTTCACTGCCTTAATGCTAAAACATCTCACTGCTCAGCTGACCCTTTAGAGTTGATAGTTCAGATCTGAATGTCTCTTGTGTGTGTCCAGCATGGCCCTAGTGAGTGTTTGCTCCTGTTACTGATGTTTGGCTCCATGCCCCTGGGCTCCCAGGCTAAGGTCCTTGGGCTGACAAGGGCCTCCTGTCTCACCTAGCCCAGGCTTCTTGTATTACTCCCAGATATGTAAAAACCTGGGGTTTTTAACAACTAGCCAACTATGGAGAAAAAAAGAAAACAATTCCATCCCCACCAAATGCATGGTTTGTCAGGGATCAAATGAAGCCCACAAGGCCCCATGAAAAACCCTGGGCTTACACTGCCCTGGGATTCCCTCTCCACAAGTTCTGCCAACTCCAAGTGGAGCCCATTTACAGCAGCACAGCAAGACAGGACACACCCAGGGGCCGAATCAAAGCACTTTTAAACGTAATTTGTTTATCTTTTAAATTTTTTTTTGTATTTTTTCTGGTTTTTTAAACAGTATTGAGAAATAATCTTTAATGTAAACAGCCCAATTAAAGTGTGTTTTTAACCCCATCCCTGAACTATTCAGGATGACCATTCTGTGCTTGCAGGTTGTTTTGGGGCAGGGGTACACTGGTAAATACAATGGCACAACATTAAATACATTTATAATCAGTTATTTTAAACATTGTAAATCATCCCATTCACTCAAATGCTTGTACAAATTACTTGTATTTCATGCAAGTTTTCCATCAACAAAACTGAGGCAATCTCAGCAAACTGTGATTTTATTGTATTTACAGCAGAATTATTACAATATTCTACAGGAAGCCATGAAATCAAATTACTTTGAAAAACAAGACAAAACAACCCTCAAAACTGTTGTATGGCTGCTACTACAAGTTCACTTCCACGAGCTGTACAGAGACTTTTAACCAATTATTCATCCATCTTGTGATTTCTGTTTGCTTTCTGTAAGGCAAAAATAACTTGGTTTGCAGTTAACACAAAACATTCAACAAACTGCTGGGAGAACACGAGGCCAGCAGTGCCTCAGGCGCGTGTTTTGTCACAGGACGCTCCTGCTCTGCTTGGCTTCCTGACAGAAAACGGGGTGGCAGTTCAGCATTAGATGCTGCTCAATGTCCCTTCCTAGTTTCTGTTCTTTCCACCATTTTAGGACTGATTCTCATTATCAAAGAGGTTTTACCACCTAACTGTAAATGTGGAAGACTATTAAATCAAGGTAACTCTGGACTCAGCCACTCCCTTCTGCTTTCAGTACAGGGGAAGCACTGAGCCCTTTCTCATGGGTTGGGCTTGAGCATGTTTGTGCTTAAGGGGTTTTCCTCTGGCACCACTGACTGCCCAAATCCCAGATGTGCAAAGGAGCTACAGAAACAAAGCATGAGGACTGAGCTGGAGAAAGAGGAAGCAGAACAAATAAAAGTTCTGTAAAATAAACATCATAATTTCATTTTTGTTCTCCTTCCCTTTATCTGTTATCTTTCACAAGACTTGAGAAATGATGGGCATCCTGGCCTTGACTTGCCTGTGAACAAGGAAGGTTAATTCTCTCTTATCGTATTTCAACTGCTGTGAAGATGGCAGAAGTAGTCTGGGAATGGGAAATTTGCACAGACACATCAATGCAAAGAAGTTTCAGAGATCCAGAAATACAGATTTTGATGTAAAATTACCAGTGTAAATGCTAACATATAACTTATCAACACAGTGATGGTCCTAAACACTCCCTCCTGCTCTCTCTCCTCCAAAAACCAGGGAGTTACTGTCTTCAGACTTGCCCCTTTTCCCTGCAGCAGATGAACCAAGAAGCAATAGATCAGTGGAAACAACTAGTACTGAGCTTATTTGTACATTTCGGTTTTCAGCAACAATGTATTTCTGAGGCCCTGGGAGCTGCAGCTGCAGAACAGCTCTGAAAATCAGGCTGCCTAAAAGTGGACTGAAGGGCCTGAATTTAAAACACCTTATTTGAATATTTCCTATACCAAAGCAAGCTTGAAATACTTGCAAGGCAGATACTATTTCAGTTGGAGAATTGTCTTAAACTTCCTATGTGATATTGCTGTCACAAAAGACATGGTGGGATAAAAGCAATTTCATTGCTGCTTTGCTTAGCTCTGTCATAATTAAGGTGCTATGTTTCCAATTTTTAAGGAAAAGAATTCAGTAGAATGGAGTTATCAAGTCCTCTGGAACAGAAGAATAATTTCTTCAACTGTGTGATTGATTAGATATTGAGTATCCATGAATGCGATTTTAAAAAACATTACCTTAAAAGATTACCTGGAGAAAAGGATACATCTCCAGCTGAACATCAATTTTTAATGTGATATGAAAAATCACTGTGAGTGAATGCTGACGGTCAGGACAGTGACCAGGGAATTTGTATTCAGGTGCCAATTCAAATAAAGGTTTTCCTTCAGAAGGCGTTTAAAAATCAGGACCTACATAACCAATCCTAAGAATAACAACTTCAGTATCATAGTTTTACATGCTGTATATAGTTCTCATGTATAGACTGGAGACAGCAGTGAAGGAAAACCTGTTTTATGGGAATCAGAGAGGATCAAATCCTGTAGTATTTCTTCATCATAAAATAAGCAGCAAAGTTCCCTGAAACTTCAGAAGATGAAGGGCTGCCCCAGGCCATTTTCCCCTGGGTTGGTAAGCTCTCCTCAGCCAGAATCTCCTAAAAACAGGGGCAGCAGGTGCACCTGAAGAGCTTTAGCCCCAAATCTCCCCAGATGCCCTAAGCAGTGGCAAAATGCACTTTCACAGCTCAGGAAGCACATGGTGTGAGGCTGAGGCCCTGCAGGCAGGTTTTCCATGAGGATCAGTTGTAAACACTGGAGGACAACCCACATACAGCACTGCAATCCAGATATTTATTGCCTTTGCTCATTTTCCTGTGGACAGAATTTACAACATAGTAAAACAATGGTGAGCAAATACTGATTTGTGGTCAGCTTTGGAAGTGTGTGGGGACAATGAGATCTGCCAAACAGTAAGAGGTTGTAAGTAAGTATATTGTTTTGGCTGCAGAAAACACCTCACCACCCTGGAGATAGAGCTGCTAACATTCATTAGGGAGGTGACATGAGATAGTACTGAGATTGGATTTCACATCTCAGGAGATGTGGTTTAGGCCTATGTAAGACTAAATTAATTTGAATTGAATTTTCTGACACTGATACAATATTGGAACATCTCTCTCACATTCTGCAACTCTTAAACCAAATTTTATCAGTTTAGATGTGTGAGTACCCCTGCTAGTTGTTATCACTCAGAAAACACATTTTCACACTTGGTATCAATTCTCAGGCCAGTTCACAAGGCTGCAAGTGCTTCACAGGGCTCCCCACCTGGAGACCTGAGCAAAGCTTCCATTGCCACATCCGATCCCTCCCTTCATCCCAGAGCTCAGTTACAGTTATTTGTGCAATTTACAATGAGATCAGATTGCAGGGCCTGTGTGAAAAGGATCTTCAAATAAAAGATGTAAGAGATTCAGACAGAGGTAAACAAGAATGCCAATACATATTAGCAATGTATCACTGAAACTACCAAAAACATAAGGAGAAGATTATTAACATTTCTCTGTGAGGACTTAATGGGGATGAATGTAGACATAATCCAGAAGAGGAAATCTGCCTGCCCTGCCTACTCCCCAGGTACAGCACCGAGCCTACTTCATATGAAACTGCAAACAAATTCTGTTAAATAGAGATGAAGATTATTTAATGTTATCTTGGTAACAGTCAATTTATGAAGGTGGAGCTTAAAAAGCAAAAGGTCTTCAAAGACTTTTTTCTCCCTACTAAACAAGCAATTCAAAAAACTTTGCCTTTAACAACAGAGAACATTTTAGAGATATGGTGTGTGAATTTACAACAATACACAATACACATTTAAAATCATAAAATGCCAGAAATTAAGGCTAGCTATTAAAGTAATTATGCTATCAAAAAGTTACAAAATTTAAATTAAAACATGCATTTTCCAATTTTCCTTTTACTGTGCTGTAAATTAAGTGTCTTCATTGAGAAGGTATCGGTTCAATGTCCAAAGATTTCAGCATCCAACGTTTCAACCACAGCTGAATAAAGTCCTATGTTAATTTCTGAGTTCATTGCCATGCAGCAACACTGTTCCCATGAAATGAATGCCATGGAATGGGCACCAGTTGCACAGTCAAAGCAAGCAAGCAAAACAAAACAGGTGCAGTTGATGCCCAAAGAGATAAGAAAAAGTCAGGCCTCAAAAGACAGAAAGCAAATACTATTTTACAAATGGAGCTCCAATATACCCAAGTACAGCTTATAACACTGTCTTGATATGACTCAACCTCTATCCACCAAAAGGAGTGCAGCAAAAGTGACCTAATACAGCTCTATTTCCCCACCCCACTATAGGAGACAGTTCAGATTTCCCACTACAGATCAGTCAGGCAAATAACTTATGGTACATTTAGAAACTCAAAAAATAAAACCTGCCTATGTTAGTAGGTGGCAACACAAAAGCAAAACACCCAGATTCATAAAGGAGTTTATCTATATTTTTAACTTAAATCTTTCCTTAAAATAAAATGATTAAAACAGGAAAAAAAAAAAAAAAAAAAAAAAAAAAAGGAATCTTAATACTTCTAGTGAAATCAGACTTTTGCCATGGTTGTTTATAAATATGACCATCCACCTCCACTTCTGCTACGGAGTTCAAATGAACACGCTTTGGTAAGAACAGAACAATGGCTCTACCCATTCCAGGTACAGTTAAGAGAAACCACGTGCATTTTGCACACTGCTTTCTAAAAAATACATTCTACAGTTTTTCAGTTTGTAGAACTAACCGCCTGTATGTAATAGATAAAGAAAATAATAAACTGTGCATTTTAAAGTTAGAATTTCTTTCACCTTTACATATTTTAGTGCAAAATATTTTAGGGTGAGGATTTACAACAAAAATGGCAGTAGCAGCAAGAAATCTTGTTTTGTACAGTAATAACAATGCTAAGGAGTTTTGTGTTTTTAAATGACAAAACCTTATCCTGTTGCCAGGATCAGCATATCTAAGTGTTTCAGGCACTGTATTAATTAAACTAGCACCCCATTTCATTATGGAACTAATGGACAAAACATGTCATGGAGATCAGCTCAGTTTAATTTATGCCAGAGGTTTCTTTTGAAAGAAATTGCAAAGGCTTTTGCTTTTGCCAATTGTGTTTAAACATAAGGGTTTGTTTTTCTGATTACTGGCATGTTCTCAGTAATTAGTTTCAGTCCTTGCTATGAAGACACTGCTCACATTATGAAATTTTAAACCTCTCATGGCAGTTTCAATTGTGGAATTCTCTCGTGGAGAAATCTGATGCTTAAAAAACACAGTAGCTGAACTAATATTACACTGTTTAAATGTTCAGATGAGAAACCATTTCTTTTGTGATGAGAAAGAGCATAAGTAATATTTCAGGCTTAAAGTCAAAACCGTAGGTAACATACTTTTAGAGACTGGGATAAAAAGCCCACTTAGTCTTGAAACATCTGAAGGACGTAACAATACCATTGTACACCAACACTTGGTTCATTTCTTCTGTTCAGGGGAGTGAAGAAACCACTCCTGACACTGATTGTCTCCACTGAAAACAAGACAAGCGAGGTCCCCGATGTTCATACGCTGCGGGTAAGTCGGGTTAGACCGTAGGGAGGGAGAATTCCAAACAAGAAAAACCTACAGAAGTTCCCAGAGTTAGGACCCAGTGGAGTGAAGGCTGGGGATTGGGTAGAATTTGGAAATCCGGCTTTGTGTTGAGGGATTAAGGCATTCGGATTCTCCAGTCATTTTAAAGAAAACTTCCTGTTCCTGCAGTTTTCTGGCAAATTCTTCTTCCAGCATCTAAACCCAAAATCAGATTGTCACAGGATTAACTAGGCAAAGTACAAGAAACCCATTTATTGTGGAGACATTTTGTCTGATCTATCTGAACTGTGTGAAACTCTAGTACGTTCCCTTTAAAAATAAAATAATTCCCCAAGACCAACCTCTATCACAAGCCATATGTCTGCTATATGTCACTCAACTTTTGTGGTAACCTACTGGCTTCTGAAATAAATTCCTAACCCCAGATTTACCTCCAGTTAACTTTTCCATGCAAACCTGCACACATGTGCTGCAGGTGGGGAACCCTGCAAAGAGGCTAGTAACACCCAGCCTGTTTTAGTGCACCTGCCCTTTGCTCAGCTTATGCAATTTTTTAACATTTTTTATTATACAGTGAACTACAAGAGTTTTGTACAGTAGCTTGACTCTCCTCTTCTGCAATACTTTTGTACTGTCTGTATATTCTAGATCAAACCCTTGATAAATTCCTGATTCATGAACTGCTCCCATTTACCTTTTTTCTCGGTCTCAATTTCTCTCTCCATTCCTTCAATTCTTGGCTGTGCTCTTCATCCAGCTCTTTTAGCTTCTGAGTCTCATGTTCAACCAGTAGATGGCATTTTTCATTCTTAAAACAAGATAATCCTTATGTAAAACTAATTCAGATTAGGCAACTCAACATTTGTACAGTGACATATGTTGTCCTAATTCTTTCTAATTAGCTTATTCCGTGTAAATAGTGACGTGAATAATTACAAGACGAGAGTATGTTACGAGGCTGCATTTTCAAAAGCTGATCTTTCCATCGGAGCCAACTGAGATAAGAAACACTCGTAAATCCAAATACATTGCTGAGCATCATTAAGGCAGCTGCTGAGGGTGTTATTCAAAACAGTGTTTCACTGCCTAATGATACTTTTCAAGGTCAGGCAGCGTTTCTGCTCTGCTTTTTAAAGACAGTCTGTATAATTTATTAAAACTAATTACATTAAAAAGGAAGCTGTTTTTTGGAAATATTTCAACTCTTGGTGCTAAGAGCTGACACAAATAAACAGAGCTTAAAGAAGAGACAAATGGGTTGCAGAAGCAGCCTCAGAAAAGTGTGCTCAAAGCACACCTCAGCTTCACATTTCTCTCAGTAAGGTACTTGGGCACCTGCCTCACTTTCCAATGACTTTTGATGCATGACAAAAAAAAAAAAAAAAATCAATTATTTGGCTTGAAGTCTCTGCACTTTTCTAAGAGCAGTTGGCAATGGTTGTGTTTCTAGGGCTCCAGTACCAAACGGGTCTGATGCACAGTACAGAACCACAACTACACAAACAACAAGCATTTGACTAGACCTGAGTGCAGCAAGGGGCCAGTTGTCCCTGTAAAGCTCAGAGCAGCCCTAATCTGCTCAATTTTACTGGAGTTGAAACTCTCACAAGGCTCCCACGGTACTTGGGGATTTACTGGGGCATATTAGTGGCACAGCCAGGGACTGTTTTTGCATGATGTAAGAAAGTGAATAGAGTAGAATGAGCTTCATTGGTCACTGCATGATTTCTCTAAGCAAAGGTTATCAGCAGGTGATCATTTAATGCTTTAAAACTGCCTTGTGTCCCTGAAACTGGGAAAAGCTGATTTAACAGAAAAGGAGATCTGGCCTCTGGTATCCAGCAGAAACTTTTACAAAATGCATACCAAAAGAGACAAATCAGAGCTCCTTATCACAAGAAGAGAATTCCTTTAAGTACCTTCCAGAAGCTCACATGCAAGTGGCAGCACTTGGTAAAAACCTCCTCATTCCTGTATTGCTGAAAACTTCTCATGGGTAATGCCTGGTGCTGCCTACCTCTGTTCTGATTAATGACATTCCAGCAAAATCGGGTTAAAAGGAAATGTTGTCTACAGAAAATAGCCTTGGGAACTTGACAGGTATTCCAGAAGTGATCATCTACTTCTGTTTTATGTTCTCCTTGCATATAAAATGATTCCTCATTAATTGCTGGGAACATATCAATCTGGCAAAGCAGGGCACTGCAGGCCTTTGAAAACAAAGTTGAAAAAACTCTATACAGTAAAAATTAAGGAAAAGATGTTTCTGCTTTGTCTGCACCTGGTATTAACCTAAATCTTCTCACTGAATGGTCATTTAATGCAATCTATTTTTAACCTGTAACTGATGCAGTTCCCTGATGTTTGCTTCACACTGCAGCTGAAGGTCCCGCATTTGGTTTTCGTGTTTCTGATGCTGCGCCAGCCTCTCATTCTTCTGCCTCTTTTCTTCTTGAACAGCAAACTGAAATTAAAAATAAGATTTATTTTATGCCTCTGAATAAAACAGTTTGCATGAGTCAAATAACTGCATCTAATAGAACAAACACATACTGAGAAGAACAGTTCTAGAAGATTTAACCAATAATTTTCTCTACTTTTTCTTTTTAAAATGCTTACAAAGGAAGTACCCTACAGTTTTAATTCCATTTCTCTGCACTCTGATTTTTCCTTAAAATGCAGCACATTTCACTTCCACACTCCTGAAATTACCTCCCTCTGAAGCTGTGACACAGCAGTGCAGCTGCAGGCATTAGTTAAGGCTGGTGTTAAACAGCTACAGGAGACCGTATTTTTCCACATTTTTCATCCTTCCAGTGCTCACCATATGAAACCCTGATTTGCGACTTTGGTGCATCACTGGAACGCAAACGTCTCAACCTCTGCACAGCATTCCCTTTTAAGGAGTCAGTGAATACCTACAGCTTTAGCTTGAAAGCTCACAAAAATCAAGCACCTTTAAAAATGCTTCACAGAATCACAGAACAGTTGAGGTTGGAAGGCACCTCCAAAGATCAACCTCCCTACTCAAAGCAGGGTCACCAGAAGGCTGCACAGGACTGTGTCCTTTTGGGTTCTGAGCACCTCTACAACTCTCTGCACAACCCGGTCTAGTGTTTGACCATCTTCACACTAAAAAAATGTTTTCTCATGTTGAAATTGGACTTTCTCTATCTTAGTTTTGGCTGTTACTGGGCATCACTGGGAAGGGTCTGGCTCCATCTTCTTTGCTCCCTCTGTTGGGTACTTATAGATGGATAAGACCCTCCTGAGTCTATTTTCCTCCAGGCTGAAGCATTCCAGGTACTGTCAAGACACTTGAGTCTGTCAGCCGTCTTCAAGGCGCAATCTCTCTCCAATAAATCCGTGTCTGACTTGTCCTGGGAAGCCCAGGACTGGACCCAGCACTTAGAAGAGTCTCACCAGAGCAGCAGGGAAGGATTATTTCCTCTGACCCCACCCAATGCATCAAGCCAGTTTGGTACCATCTGGGAACTAGTGAGAGCGCACTCTATTCCATCCTCACACTTACATCGCATTCAGCATTTACACTATTAAAACTATTAAATATTAATTTATTTATTACCTGCTTGATTTTTTCACGATCTTGGTCTGGAGAGGCAAATGAATTGATCCTTAAACTTTTCTTAAACATGGCCATCCGAGTCTTTGCTTCACTTCGCTGGATTTTAGGCAGTCTGGCCCTTTCCTGAGTATGCTTGTTCTTTAACTCCTCTATAAGGCGTTGATTATACCTCTGCATTTGTTCTGTTTCCTGAAATGTTAACCAGGTGGAAATGTTACATAGTAACTGCGATGTAATACAGTGTGCATCTCTTTTCATCTGTAAGTCCTCTGTGTGAGTCAGTGCCCCTCAGCAGAAACCACTCCCAGCCCCAGGAGTAACAGGGGGGGGGAGGCACTTCTTCCAGAGAGCTCTGGATCTTGCCCAACCCAAAGAAAAATCGCAAATAAATGTAAACACACATATATTTTACCAGCGCTTACTCAACTCCTGCACAGCCTTTTATAAAGCCTGTTATTCAAAAGGAGAACTCCTTTTTGTGTAACTGAACTTCTGGGCAGCAGCTGTGGAAGGGCAGTTTGCTGCAAAAGCTGGGGAAAGCAACAACCCACACGGGATAAACCCGAGTGGACAGAACTCCTTCAGTGGAGGCTGCTCATGCTCTGATCACCAAGAGATCCTCAAACACCCTCCTGCTGGTTTAGATTTTCAGAAATTAAACCATTTGCTTTCATATAGTCTATAAAAACCAAAATGCCTTGTGGAAAATAAGGATTTAGCAATAAAGAGACAGTTGTCAGCTACTTGCCCAGAAGCTAATCTAGTTCATTCTGCTCATTTAATTCCAGGATTATTTACTTCTGAGCAGATTTGTTTGAACACAAATCAAAATTGGTTTTGGTGGATAAGCAGAATTTGGTATTTTTCATAGTAAAAGATTGATGTTGTGGTTGGTTGGTGGGTTTTTTTTGAAGAATCAAAAGGGAAAATATCATTATTTATACTTCTATATACTACTAAGGTATTTAATTATAAGACTAAGGTTTTTTTAAATTTCAACAGAACACGTAACAGTTTCAAAACACTGGTTTGGGTCTTGCCTGTGCAAACAGGCAGCACCAGGAGAGATCCTAACACTACTTGATTAAAATAATGGATATTATGATACACAAGAGAAAGTGTCAACGTCAACACTGACTTTTTCATGCCTCTTAAGCAGCTGGTGCCTCTGCATGAAGTACTGATCCTTGAGCTGCTGCTTGAGGAGCTGGTGTTTCTCCTGTAGGTGCCGCTCCTCCAGCTCCCAGAATGCAGCTTCACGAGCTGGAAGAAAGAAAAAGGTTGGTTCAGGGACTGCAGTCCCATCCTATACTTCCCAACCCCTGGGTGTATGTTCAGAAGTGGCCTACAGGTGCATTTTAAAACTAATTCTGTTTCATGGCAAATGTTTTTATTACAGTTCTAGATTACTCATGAAGGTTTTTTACTTCATAAAGTGAAGAAAGACCATCATTTTACTAAACCACCAGTGCCTGTTTTGAAAAGAGAGCCTGGTGCTGGATACCTCTCATGAGCTGCTGTTTGTTGTTGAGGCAATCTCGTTCAATAGTGGCCAGTTCTGTCTTCTGCTGCTGAATTATTTTCTTCAGAGATGCATCCAGTTCTTGTTGCTGTTTCTGCACAAACTCCTGCTCCTGGTAAAAACCAATAGAAATAAATTAAATTGGGTTCTTCTAACCACATTACATGTTGTTGAAACTCCCAGTTCTCTCAGCATTAGCTATATATGAAAACAAATACATCTATGAAAGTTTGAGCTAGCGTGCCTGGGCTCTCAAATTATCCATCTTTTCTATTTTCTATGTACAGAGTAGGTAAAAGCATATTCACGTTTAAGTAATACCTTCAGAAATAAGACCAAAGGTAACTATCTAGCCAGCTATCTGCAACTAATTCCATCTTTCATCTCCCCTCAGAATAAGTTGCAGGTTCAGAGCTAGCAAAGACAATATTCAATCTAAAGTTGATCTCATTCTAAAAGGGGTTAATTATTCATGTATGTAAGAAAACAAAAGCATGTATGGTTATTCTGCTTTTGGTGATTACTTAAAGCCTATTTATTTAAACAGTTTGGTTTCAGATCTGTGTGGTTTATCTTGTCCTTAGGGCAGGGCTGTTGAGGCTGGGAGTTCCGCAGGACCTCTGTGCAGACACTCCATGGTTCTGCAGGGCCCTAACCTGCTCACACCTGAGCTGAGCTGGCTCCTCACAAAGGGATTTATCACCTGCACCTTCCCATTATCCAGGTGTGTCACTGTTACATCCCATCATGAAAAGCAGGCAGCATTGAGTCCCCCTCCCATGCCCCAAGACCTACTGCTGCCTTTCTTCTTTGTAACTATTAAAAACCACAGCTATGAGCATGCAAGCATGCACACACACACACAAACACACACTCTCACACCCACTATAAGAACAAGAAACTGAATCAGATGCTTCTAGTACAATATCAAGGTCAAAAAAAAGGGACAATGGCAGGGTCTTTGCAGAGCCAAGGTGGGCTGCTGAAGTCTATAACAAATGGAATTAAATGTTGTTTTAAAGAACTTTTTATTATGACCAGAACCATCTTGGTTTTCATCTTCACAAGAAGTAATTAACAGATGAGGCTTTCCTGTCTCTTAGTGGACAGCAGAGTTACACTGAGGCAGGTAACAGTGAATTAAGCTGACAGTGACAGCCCTGAGGGTACAAAAAGAACTGGAAGGTGATGTCCATAAATTGAGTCAGACACACCTAACCAAATTTATGGAGTGACAAAAAATACTGTTTTTTCCCTTTATAATCTGAAAAGGATAAAAAGACTACAAGTTTAATATTCTGAGGGTGAAGACACATAATTGACACAATGTTTAATCTTCTTGGAGATTTTTCATTTGGAGGGAGTGGGGGAAAGCTGTTCTAGTGTAGCCATAGTCAGAAAGGATTATGCTTGAGCTTTACACTTTTAATCATTTACATATCATTGCTGCTCTCTCTATAGAGTAAGTCTTAAGAAGTTTTATACCTGCTAGTGCTGTAAGATAAACTAGGCAATCTCAGGAAACACACTGGCCTTCCCCCTTCTCTTATCTACTCAAGTATCACATAAAGTAAATGTCACCGACTTCAGTAAAGAATGTGTTGGGTGGTTAAAACGCAGACAGTGCAAGGCAGTCAACCTTTTTCAAAGTACCACTTGGTTGTGCCCAATAAGTATCTTAAAATAAAATCAAACATATTTAAAATACATGGTTTCACTGCACACAAAGCATACAAGTCACACAATGTTTCTCACATGTGCTGAACAAGTATCATGTTGCATGTGTGAACCCTCAGTGTCTTGCTCAGTCTGAGTACTGTCTTTTGGATCTTTTGACCATGGATAGTGCACAATTACCTAAACTGGTGCTAACCAGTTTGGAGATAGCAGTGACATTGATCAGCACATATGAGCAGAAGGAGAAAACACACATCTGAAAAATTAGGAAGATAAACTTTCACTGTGTTGCATTAAGACTTACATCCTGCATTTGTGCGTTGAAAAGTGTACATGAAGACAACTGAAAAGACTGAATCATAACCTGAGCAACACCCTGTGGGACACAATGTAATTCTGTGTCACAATATAGTCAAATGTATTTCTATTCTTAAATAAAGGAAGAAATTAGATCTGCTGTACATTAGTAATAAACATTTGAAATGTCAAGGCTAATCACACATCTGTGCTGATGGAAGTTCTAGATATTCTAAAACTAAACCACTGTACCTTGTTTAGTACTTATCATTCCAAGTTAGGGTATTTCACATTTAAAATCTTTCACCTCTCTTCAACAAATTGAAACCAGCAAAGGAAATTAATCATGTCACTACAAACACTATGAAAAATTAGATTTTTGTTTCCTTATAAAGTTTAGAGACAGGTATCTTTGGTATGGGGAAAGTGCTGCAACTCAATCACCTTCTATCCTGGGAAATCCCTTCTTAAATTAAACACATAATCGAATAAAGTTGCTATTATTTTCTACTAGGTCACTCACATAAACATTTAATCTTTAAGTTACTCAATCCAAACCTGCTCTGCTGTGGTTCAAACTCATTCTGTACAAGCTATGGCTATCAAAAAGCCAGTATTTTTCTAAAATACTAGCCCTCTTTCTAGCTGGATCATAAAAAAGCAGCAAGTCTGCAGGCATGAAATCACAGATGTTTTGTAAAGTTTCCATACACCTACACTTTGACATTTAAATAACATTTTACCTAATCTACTCTGCTCCTATAAACAAGATGTCTCATGCTTACATATTAGATACATCTTCCTCCTCTGCACTTGTGTAGTTCAAAACTTCCTCCTGACTATAACCTTTAAAATTTGAAGGACCCATGGAGTACTTACCACTCATTAAAGCACTGTAAATAAACTTGTTGTAGAAAAATACCATTCTTTTTCAGTAGAGCACACAAAATCCTACACTTGACAGTACAAACCTGGCAACTGCTGCTCCTACATTTCTACCCAGTTAAACGTAAAATGTGACATGGGAGTACTTGAAGAAAGAGTAGTTTGTAGGGTTAGTTTGAGTTAAGTTCCATATTCACTCAACAACAACAAGAAGTGAAATCATCAAGCTGTGTGAATACTGCTGCCTTTTGTATTTTAGTAGCTTGAAGCTGCCGTTGTTACCTGAGCATGCTGGCTTTGTGCAAGCTCCTCTTTCTTGCGTTTCATGAGCTCTTTTCTCAGCTCTTTTGGTGCTTTCTCCACTTCACATAAAACCTATAGTGTATATAAGCATGCAGAAGGTGGCAAAAAGAACACTTTGTCTCCACAGCAAGCACTACTGTGAACATAGGGACATGCAGGTCAAGCACTAGAGGTAGTGGGAAGCATGCACTACTTCAGTGGCAGGCATGTTAGTTTAGTGAAAGAGCTTAATGAAAAGAGAAACAATAATAGGTGCTTTATGCATGCCAGCAGTGCAGAGAGGAGGGATGTGCCAGTGCTTTTTGCATGCAAATGCTGCCCAGTGCTCTCAGAAATGGCAGTGCCTCGACTGTGCTTCCATGCAGCTGCCAGGAGAGTCAATAGTTAAGAAAACCACCACCTGCAAAAGTGGTATTTTCTTGAATTGCTATGGCAAAAGCACTACAGAGTATGTTACCTCACATAAAGCTGTGAAAAATGGTTGGAAGCTTGAAATAACTTTCACTGAAAACCAGCTATTTATGACACAGTTTCTAACCTAAATTTATAAGATGCCATTATTAGTGTGTCTGACCATAAATGACATCAACACAGCTTATGATTTCAAAATAATCTTACAAGCAAACAAAACATTATTTGGTTGTGTTTGGTTCTGAAGAATTTAAAGCAAAACCCACCAATAAATAAGAGTGTTTTCAAGAAACTTTTTGTGACACGTATGCTGGGACGGAACGTGTTTCAGAACACGGTGAATTAAACAAGATTAGCAGAAAGATTCTAAATATAACCTGGCTAAATCAACTGACTATTAATCTGTTAATTTGCTGATGAGTTTTGTTTTTCAGAACTACAAAAATGTAGCATTGTGCACTCCATTATAACATGGATAGTTTTAGAGCAGCAGCTGCATTTTCCTTCAAACTGTACATCGCCTTTTTAAGCTTTTAACACAAACTATGCACCCAGAGACAAACGCCTGTTTGTTTAATAGTAGAAGCATCATCAGAAAACAGAGTCCAAATCACCACATGCTATTCCTGTGTCCATGAAAGAACTGCTTTTAGCTCAGAGCAATATGTAAAATTCTCCCAATTTCCCACATAGGACCCAATCACCAGTGAACAGAGAGAGACTCAAAATGCAAGAGGTACCACAAAAGAAGAAAAATTGTTATTTACATATGAGCATACAGTTCAAACTGAATACAACTTATTTTTCAATGCCACAGGATTTGTGCTACAGGATCATTCTATGCATTGACAAAAAGCATTGACAGTCTGGCTTTCTAAAGAAATTTCTGAGTCTAGTAACTATTAAAGCAAACACTAGACTTACTTATATACAAATGGGCACTATGCAATTGAACCAAAAATGAAATAAAACAGCTTTTAAGAGGCAAAATCCATATAGAAAGATACCACCTTTTCTTAATCCAATGCAAGTAAATTAATTGCACCAGTGGTCAATGTCACTCTTTTGGCCTTAACTGTATGACATTTATGAAATTAACTGTAAAAGATTTTAGGTTGTCCAGACTTCTCTCTCCTGGCTTTCCTTTCTGAGCTAACAAACCAAATCCATATTACTGCTGTCACTTCATATAAAGAAATTCTAAACAATTACTCCACACATTCAATAAAAAAATCTAACAAATTAACAAAACCGAAACATATCTGAAATTACTGTCTTTGAAATTCTAATTTGTTAATTATTTACTAAGTAACTATAGCTGTGTTTCTTAAAAGTAGAAAGCTCAAATATTTTTCATAGTCTTTATGAAAATACTTTTTCTTGATTTAGTATTTGAGAGAAAATATTTTATTAAATATTTTGCAAAAAATAAAATCTTCTAACCTGATGATGTTTTCTAGATTTTAAGTCAATACCTCCAGCTTCCTGTCAGCTGTTTGTATTTCACTTTAGGCAGTTAAACAAAAGAAACAATTTTGACTGGTAACAACCCTTCCAAACCTCAGTACAGCACAGGTGTGACAAGGCTTCTGGGAGACCTAATCTCAACTGTTTGCTATGCCCATACTCCTTGCTTTCTGTATTAGCACCATCTCTTACCTCTTTTTTTTTGTTTTTCAGCACATTCTGGAATTTGGACAACTCCTTCTCCTGCTCAGCCTTGATGCGCTTTGCTTCATCCCGTAAGCGATTTGTGTGCTCCTGCTCCAGGCGCTCGATCGTCTGCTTCTGCTGCTTTTCCAGGTTCTCTATCTCCTGATCGTACTGGCGCTTTTTACTCTGTAAAAATAATTTGGCACCTTTTTTTATAAAGCCAGGTCCTGTTAAGTGAAGCAAGCCCCAGCACAAGCTGGGCACCCCACAATGGAAAACACTGGCTTTTATTGAAGAATGAAAGCTAAGGTAGAGCCATCATGGCAGGAAACACCTGACTGCTCTTAGCAGTAACCTGCCTACTCCATCAAGATATCATATTTTAAGAGCACCAAAATGCAGAAACTCACTGTCATTTCCTGTTCAAAACGTCTGAACATCTGCTCTCGCTGCTGCAGAAGCTTATTGCTGAGCTGCTGTTGGGCTCTCTGCTCCTCTTTCTGAAGAAGTCTCAGCTCTCTGAGCTCTTGACGTCTAATAAGGACAAAGAACAGTTAATACTGATGGGAAAACAAAAGAAATGGAAAATGACAAAAGACAAAAAGGACTATTGACAGCTTGGGCCCAGTAAAACTAATTTTGAACTGATTGTCTTAATAAGAAATACTTTACATTCACTTCTACTAAAAAAATGTAAATTAATCCCCAAATATAACTGACATAAGATCATTACCCCCCTTGTTTAACTCAAAGAAAAAATATATCAGCTGCTAACCTCTTGAAAATTTTACTTTTAAAACCACGTACCGTAGGAATCGCATTTCTTCACTTTTTGAATCATTTTCAGTAACTATTTTTGATGTGGTTACACTCACTTCTACTCCATCAACAACAAACTTCCGAGTTTTCTTTAACGTTTTCTTTTGCCTTCTAGTTTCCTAAATTAAACATTGGCAAGTTATTATGTATTGCTTTAGGTTATATTCTTTTTTTCTTAATATTGAATTATATCAAATAATTCTGGGAGTGTCTTCTATACAGTAATCAAAAGTCCTTCTCCTTACCAGGTGCCTCACTAATCAAGTAAGAATTTGAAAAATTCCAATAACCGAAACTTTCTAGTAAAGAGAGGAAAACTGTGAATATTGATTATCCAAAGTACCAGAAGAAAAAACGATTAAGCCAGAAGCTCTGAGGAGAGCTGATGCAGTTTTATTTTCAAGAGCTGAAGAGAGTTACATTTACTATTTACTTTTGAAGAGAGCTACATTTACTATTTACTTTTTGACTATTTACTTTTCCCCAGTCCCCAATAGGTATTTAATTCTGAAAATCAGCTCTGAAACAGGGTAACTTACTCACCTACTTCCTCCTGGTTTGGACATAAACAAGTGAGTTAATTTTTTTATTGATATATACTATCCAAAAGTCAAAGAATGATCTTGCTGACAAGTGGAGAAGTCTCAGTTGTCAGAGCTGCTGTTGGCAAACACCCTCATGTTTAGCATAGCTAGGCCAATCTATGATTTTTCTGTTTGGTTGTCTTTCTAGATTTGTTTTACCTCCATTCAAGCCCATGTTACACAGTTACTACCCTAACATGGCTATATTCATATTAATACAAAGACTACAAATAAAGTTCATAGTCTGGAATTTGCTTCCTCCTAGTAAGCTCATTCATAGTGACATAACTTCATGGACATGGTACAACCACAGGAGAACACTGATTGAAATAAACAAATCCAGCACCACGTCTGCCTTGGGTCTCCCAAATCCAAACACAGACAGAAGATGGAAGTGACAGGAATTCAGTATAAGATTAGATGTTCCAAGGGATTTTTCCCATCGAACAAGAATTCTGTGCATTTAGCTGGTCTTCTTGAGTATCAGCTCTGATCTACAACCCTTCACCAATCTTGATGTTTAATATTGTTATACTTGCTTTTACAGGTTATACAATTATGCAACACAGTAATAAGCTAATTAGCATAACTGCATATAGTCCAGATACTGTTGTACAGTGCAATTTAGAATACTTCGGTTTCTACAAAGCTTTGTATATATGTTTCTGGTTTCTCCCTCAATACTTTTCTTTGTAGCAAAGGTTACACTTGGAGATAATTTCAGGGTTACACTCACATGAGATTTTATATTAAAAATACATGCTTACACTTACCTGTAAAGATATTGATCCTGTCTCTTTGTTTTTACTAAGGAAACTAGAAATAGACAAGTTCAAATCAATGCTGCTGTTATCAGCTGTAGAACCAGTGCCTGAATCCGCATCATTTTCCTTCAAATTCTCCGATTCCAGTTGCTGTAAAGTCTCAGTATTGCCCTGATTATCTGTTTTGACCTTCTCATTTTCTTCAGTGCTGATACTAATACTGGGGACTGGAGTGACTTCAGAGTCATCAGCTTGTTCACTGACAGCATCTTGAAGCTTATTCTTCATTATTTCATCAGAGGTAACTGCCAGATGCTCTTTGTCTACCTGGATGTTGTTTTCTTGCATATTCTCAGGTCCACGCTCTCCTGAATTTTGGTCCATACCAGTCAGGTTATCCACCAGTTTATCAGGAATATCCTCAGGTTTGTCCTGTAGTGCCTTCTGGTCTATGATGTCTTTTCCAGAATCTTTGATCTTTGTTTCCTCTGTGCTGTTTATATTACTGACACCCTCATTTTCACTTTCTGCCAGTTTCTTGTCTACTTCGATCACTTTATCTTGGCTTTCTGATAGAGGTTCTTCAGAGCTGATTATCTCATGGACCTGCTTAGTCTGACTTTCCACTGGCTTATCCTCGAGCTCAGGTATTTTATCCCCATCACTGATGGGTGTTTCAGCAATAGCACCTATCTCAATGTTGTCAATTCTATGCTCTGTTAGTTCCTTTTCTGCATCAGACACTTTAACTGTAGCATTAGGCAGAGTTTCTGCAGTGGTATCTACTACTGCCTCTTTCTGAGCTTCACCTTTATCTTCCTTTTGCTCTGTATCTCTATTTTCTGCAGGGACCTTTTCTTCCTCACCTTCCAAGAGATCTGTTCTCTTCTCCTTCTCTTCTTTTTCACCAGTTTCCTCAGAAATGCCTTCTTCAGTTTCTACCCTACCTTCACTTACAGGTGCTACTTTCAGTTTGTCATCTTCTGTCTGTTCATCTGCCAAGGAACTTTCTTTCTCTATCTTTAAGTTAGGTTCATCCTTTATTTCCACATCAAGTTCTTTACCACCCTTCTGGGGCTCTGTATCCTCATGCATTTTTTCCAGGCTTTCTGTATTCTTTTCTGCTGGCACCATTTTGCCTTGCTCCTCTTCACCCGTTGGCAAAGAACCGTTCTGCACTTTCACATCACTAACGGGAGTATCATGTATGCTATCAGCTGTTTTCCTAAATTTAATGTCCTCAGATTCCTCTCCAGTTGTTTTCTCCTCAATGGCATTACTTTCTGTTTTCTCAGAGAGAGATTCCAGGGCAGAAGCATTCTGTGAAAGTTTATCCTCTTCGGAGCTGGCAATACTAAGGTCGGAGGATGCACGTTTCTCTGCAGGTAACTGCTAAAAAATTAAAGCAAGAAAAACTTTCAGTCATTTTGTAACTTAATCAAAGCACAGTTTTATGGAAGAATACATGAATGGAGGTCAATATTTGTATTCCCATGCACTTCTCTCAGTTTGATAACCTCAGAGTCCTTCGCTTGGACTATCACAGAACAAGTGCATGAACTGCAGACAGGTTCTGAACAGAAAGTTTCACTGTGACCAAGGGAAAGGGATCATGGTCATCAGCTACTCTTCAAAGGTCTTTTTCTTTTCACATTCCTTCTTTTTTAATCAGTTCAGCTCCTCATTGTCTCAGCTACAGTTGGATTAACTTTGTGTCAGCTGGGCAAAGAAGAAACTGTAACTTTAGTTAGTGAAGCACTGATAAAATGCAATATTAAGATCTTCTTCTGCTTCACTTTGTGTCCTTTGCTAAAAATGCCTGAAAATTTTTCATCTGGTTTTAATCATGTTGAAACCCCATTAAAATGGTGAAAACTCCAGCAGATCTGATTAAGTGGCAGTACAGAACTAGAACAGAAACAGTTACCTCACTGTAGAAACTGCCGCTGCCAAAATATGAATAAATGTTATCAGATTCCATAGAGACATCCAAAAGAATATAGTAATAAAGCATCATTTTAACCACAATTGCCCTTTCACTCTTCAAAGTGATTGTGATATCTGTCTGTCTGTATTTACTGCTAGAACCCTGTAATTTGCAGATCAGACTTCTGACTTGCCATAGGGAACATATCCTAGATTAGCTGTTGCAGCAAGCACAGGTTTGATTGTGCATTCCCTACCTTAAGGATTTCCCAAGCATACAGAAAATAATTCCTTTTAAGTCAAAATTTCATTTAAAAGACTTCTTTGTGTAACTGTTCTAGAAATTTAGTGTTGATCTCCCAGGAGTGTTTAAAACTACTGCAAGCAAATAACATGAAGGGCTCTACCTTACACTTTCCTACAATGCTGCTTGTGAGATACTTGACTGAGTCCCAGGGTGGATGGATGGCTTAGCAGCCCATGGGAAGGAGGTGGTGGATGATCCAGGGGAGGGGAGCTGCACCTTGGGAATCCACAGGGTGGGCTGGGAACACACCAAGAAGGCCAGGGGACGTGAGGAACGTGCTGATGGGTGAGGGGGGAATGGAGGCACCTGCTTGGGCACTTGGCCTCTCCTGCAGGAGCAGCAGCTCTGGGAGGCACAGGGAGCACACGGCCTGGGTGCCCCGCAACCTGCACCCCATCCCTGGACATCACACTTCTCCCTCTGTGCAACCACAGTCATGCTCTAAGATTCTCAAAGCATCTTTACAACTATATTCACTATAAAATATGTGGGTTTTTTTTCTTTTTCCTTGATAGCCATGCTGTAAAATCAAAAACTTAGTTTACAGTATTTGACAGTTACAGTCAAATACCTTTCTTAATATTTTAAACACTATGGAATACAAACACGTTTCCTCATTCACCCGGTCATTATGATTTAAAATCATTTACACAAGAATCAGTATCCCATTTTTAAAATATCAAAGATACATGTAAAAAAATTAACATATTAGTCTTTATTAGCTATTATTTATTAGTTTTTAAGGAGTTCACACATGCTAATTTTGAAATTGCTGGCTACCTATTTTGTAATAAGTTTAAAGTATTTTATGATGTAATTCCTAGAAGATTTGATGGCAAAGTTCGGCCAATACAACTGAAACTGAATTCTCCACAAGAAACTGGCGGCAGCGTATTAAAAAAAGTAAATTTTAAACTTACCAGAGAATTTTCTGTTTCTTCTTCTTCATCCTCATCTTTACCATCTTCAACTTCTTCTGTAACTTCAGCTTTAGCTTCTGCAATCAATTCTCTTATTGGTTTATTTGAAGTAACAGTAACAAATGGATGCTTGTGAAAACAAAACAAATAAGCACAAGGTTAAGTGGTGCCTTCATAGTAAACAGCAGGAAATTCATAACCTGAAAGAAATACAGCTTGAGAGAAGTGTTGCTTTGGTTGCCTCACATTGAAGATTCACAATTAACATAACTGTTCCAATGTATTTTTTCTGCAGAAGTCTTAAAATAAAAACATTTGTATTCAAATATACTGTATAAGTAGCCTAACAAACTTGCTAAAAATATAAATGATTTACTTATACTGACCTTTTTCACAATCCAAAGAATAGAAGTAGAAAGATTTTTAAAAAGGTTATTTTTCTTGGAATTAGGTTTCATTTCAGTTCAATTATTTCTTGACAAGCTTTATCTAGAAAATACACTTTCTAGAAAAAAATGGGTTTTGTCTTTACAACAACTTTTCCTAACATGAACTAGAACTCTACCTTTTTTCTTTAAGAGCAAGCAGGTACCTGTTCCTGTCCTACTGCCTGAATCTTCTTTCTCTGCTCGGCCCTGCTGCTTAAATCTATTCAGCACATGCCAGATGGATTGTGGATAAAGCACATGGGTGCTGACGTTAAACACAATCAAATGTACCTGGGCACATCTATTCCTGTTCAGCTGTTCTGCAGTGACAGCATTACAGAAGAGGGCTGAGCACTAAAGCTTTTAAAACACCTGTCAGCAACTGGCCACAGACGTAAACAACTCCTTCATCCATTGTAAGTATCAAAGTATAATTACTTACATGAAGTAATTAGTCATATTACAGCAAAAAATGTTAAACTAATAACCTGATCTGTGCTTGGTGTAATTTAATCCAATTCTACCAAATAAGGATCAATTTTAAAAACAGGTTGTGGGCAAACACCTAATTTGAAAATATTTAAGTAGTTATTGTAATACCATTCTGCTTTTAAAAAAAATACACAATAGGCTTGCCTTTAAGCAACAGTTCTGAACAATTAACTCTTCCTACCTGTAGAAGCTGAGTTGCACTCCACCTTGCATCTACATTCTTTTCCAAACATTTCTTCAGAAAATCTTTAAAATCTGATGACCTACACAACAAGCAAACAGGCAGTGGTTTGTTCTTCTATCTTAACATCAGACTAGCATATAAACAGAAATATTCTTTAGGTTCACATGAATCTACACTGCAACTCCAAGTCCTGCTATTGATTCAGGAAAACACAAAGGGAATACAGGAATGCCAAGACCAATACAGCAAAAATACAATCTTTGAAAGGTCTGTCCATTATCAGAAGAATTGACTTTTTGCTCTGGACTATTAATACACTTCATCTGCTACATCACTAACTGAATCATGTGAAGACATTAAATCAACAAAATAGATAACAACTTTAAAAAGTATTTTCTTACTATAAAAATGCTTTCATTTCCTTTCACCCAATCTTTTTTAGATGGCCTTCAGATCTGTTATTACATTTGTAAAAAAGTTATTTCACATACATTGCAAGGCAAACCTCTAAAATACTTCTGTATAAAAGCTTCTATACAGAGCTAAGACCAAAAAAAGTTCAAACTGTGTGAGAAGACATATATGTACATATACACGTGTGTACATATATTGGGATTGTATGGACCTGCCTTAATGCATAAAGCCACACCACAAAGTTCAACGCGTTTATGCTCATCAAATTTAGCAAACAAATGATTTGGAGTGCCTTACATTGGGGTGGAAAAGCTGCCAATAAAATACAAACCATTTTGAAGGCTGTGCCAATGTGGGCGGATCAGATTTGGCGATTTTCAGCAGCACTCGCATGGGATTTAGCTCATGATGAGGTGGCTCTATTTGAGCCATTTCTATTAAAGTAATGCCAAGAGACCAGATATCAGCCTTGTAATCGTATGGCCTGTCTTTAGAGGTCTCACACATCACTACTTCTGGAGCCATCCTGAAAGGAGAACAACAAAGTTCCAGATGAGAAAATGCTTTTTGATCTGTTCAGAGAACAGTTCTAAACACAGACATTCACTGAAGCACTGCTAGAAGCACATTCTACCATCAGTATATTTAGACAGTATTTATCAAGCTTGTAACATCAAATTAAATGTAACATTAAGATACTAGTCCATACTAAAAAGTCACCAGAAGACTGCACTTACCAATATGGTGTACCAATAAAAGAGTCTCTTCTTTGAATTGTTCTGGTGTTTTTAGCTGATACTCCAAAATCCGCTTAAAGTAAACAGTAAGATACAATTAACAGGGTGGTGGAAAACATACTACATTTTTTTTTTTTTACTTTACAATTGTCTTTTTAAATGGTATATGTTTCAGAGCAAACATTCTTCAGTATTAAAACTTCAAAGTGAGATAAAAATATTTGTGTTCTGATAGCTGAGTGCCAAGATTTTATGGCATTTCTAATAAAAGATCTTGAATAAAACTTATTCTACATTTCTAAAAAGAAACCTCGAATCATAATGCTACTGTTGGGCTGTATGGGACAAAAGCAAAATATGTATATACTGCAGGAAAAAGTGCACTAAATTATTTAAATTAGAAATTAATTTCTTTAGCCTATAAAGTCTATATTCATCAAACATGGCACCAACAATCTAACTAATTCAAGAACTCATTCAATTTTTAATTTCAGGACTCAAATTTTCATGAAATTACATTTCTCTTTCATCTTACAGGTTTCTTTCCACATGATTTTTCACTTTATAATAAATACCTGAAAGTTTGCATATCTACTTTTCATGTAATATCTATCATCCCTCCAAAAAGACATTTTTAAGTAAGTGTTATATGCTTATAACATAATTTCATTAATGAAGATCTAGAGATTAAAGAGACAAAGAGCCATATGTTGCCATCTTTAATCTATACAAAATTACTTGATGGGCTCAAGACTTAAGAAGTCTGATTTTGCTCTGAAAAAAAATCAGGGCTAAAATCCGGTGGTTCAAAGGGGAAAACCTAAATTTTGAGGGACTACATGTATTGAAATAATAAAACTCATATCCATATAAAAATAAAATGCAATAAAAGAAATTTACTTCCCATTCATACATGTAAAACAAGGAATTACCCATTTCTTTGTATAACAGAATCCAAATACAAGTAGTTTATAAGGAGTAAAATGCTCCTTTAAAGGATGCTGTACATTTTTCATAACTAAATTGAGTCTTTTTTTAGAAATCTTAATTAGCAAATCTGAATGCATCACCAAATGCACGTGTGGAAGAAATCTCCCTGTGGTCTGAACTCTTAAGTAGCATCTTGACAGCCTGCAAGGTGCTGTGTACCAGCTAAGCTTGACAAAATCTTAAAATAGTTCCAAGCCTGTATGAGGAGAAGCCAGGTCATGTGAGGAAATGAACTGAAACAAATTACTCTCTCTGACCACGAGAATCCTGCTGTGATCTGTGGTTTCTTTTACAGCAGTGCCAAAAGCTAAGACAGTGGTTCTATTACAATCAAACATCAGGCCTATGACCCCGAGTGCATCACTAAATGTTCAGGCTTCAAAGAAAAGCTCCACCAGTAAAGTTACATGTACTCTGCAGACTGAAAGAAAGACAGATGCAAGGACTGTGTGTACACAATAATCTTGTACAAAAGGGATCTATGGAAAAGCACAATCCCACTGAACTGATCAATACAGCAAAGCAGGTTCTTAAATATTCTCAGTTTCCTAATAGGGAAGGTGCACAGTACCTTGCTGAGCCTGTGATCGATACAAGTTAGGCAAGAGATACAGTTCTGAATTTGGGCATATCTTGCTCAAATTTAAAAGGAAAGTCTGTATCAAGGCTGCAAATTTATAGCCCCAGTTCCATGTGGTAATATTCTGATTCCCCTTACCTTTGCCCTCTGTGCATCCAAAGAAATACAACTGATCACACACCATGCAGAGGGAAGGCTTTGAAACCTGAGTGTGGGCGGGGATGTCATGGAACTATGCCATGGATAGAGGCACTGTAAAGGCTGACACATTTTACCCTGAAACAAAGTGGATCCAGATAATTCCTGCCCTTTCCTGGCTGAATGAAGGGATGCTATTCACCACCACCAGCAGCCCTTTGTCAGTTCTGCATGGAGGAATCTTCATCAGACTAAAAATGTGGATGAGTGCTTAAACTGAGATTAAAAAAAAAAACAGAAATCAACAATAGTAAACTGTATTAATTTTGTTCCAGACTGTCTTAATGTCAGTGCAACAAACAATTGTAAAAGGCATGGAAAAACAAAGCTGGGTAATTAAGATTATAATCTCTCTCACAGAGGAAAAGACAACAGTACAAGGTACTGCTTTTTGGTGATTGTGAAGAATGTTCCCTTTCCAAACTAAAAACTTCAAAGGGAAGTTCTGATGTTATCACAGAAAAGGTAAGTATAATAAGGAACTCTCTACTAAGAAACAGTAAGACCTATGATGACTTCTTATGCTGATTTTGAAGTATGAAAGATGTGACAAGTATGGTCAGGATATTTGCTCAAGCTTTTTTTTTTTTTTCTTGATAGTACCAAACCACTTGCTTCTGAAAAACCTCCCACTGTTAGATTGGTATTTCAGTAGGTAAATATTGAACTCTGACAAACTACAGCTTAAGGAAAATACAATTGAGAGACCATGCCAAATTCCAGGAAAGACTTTTATTTGCAACATGCTTACCTAGTTTAATGTCCCCATCTAATGTGAAAAGAATATTGCCAGCTTTTAGATCTCTGTGGATGATCTTATTCTCATGCAAGTAGTTCAGTGCTTCCAGTGTCTGCCTGCACACCACTTTGATCTGTGGCTCTGTTAACGGCCTTTCAAGCTCTACAAGAGAGAGACAGAAATAATCACAACATTTTTGCATTTCACGTTACATGTTCATAGAGAACACTATAATAATATAGAGGAAAAGTAATTAATCTGACAGATTCTAAGCATCACATGTAAGAAAAAAAATTCTATCTTAGAATATTTGCTCCTTCCAGTAAAGACTTTATTCCCTGAACCCAACCCCCCTCTTATTATGAATTATGTATACCTACCTATCTGAACTGTGAAAAAGCTACATAGTTTAAAGACTGGTTCTTTTGTGTGGTACAGAGAGGTGATAAAGACCAGATCTTTTACTTACTGGCCTTAGCAGTCAATTAATTTGAGAAATAAACAGAGAAAGCCCCCTAACTTTAATGTAGATGCAATATAAAGGATTATCACAATGTAATTTGGAAGGTGGCAGTGGAAGGGGAAGAATGAGATGCTGGAAAGGGCTCATACAGCTTATAAGAACGGAGAGCTCCACAAGCAGAGAACACTTTGCTTTCACCTCATTTTTGGGACAAAAATGTGCCTAAAAAAGTAAACACTTTAAAAATAAAAGATACAGGTGTAAATACTAATTTTTAAACCCCAATATTAAAAACATACAGCACACTAATTACAGAAATATTTGTATATCAAAACAATACACATATGAAACAAGTGCCACAGTATATACTATCATTTTAAGTTATTAAGATTATTAGTTGAAACAACTTATTTACCCAGCATTACTGCATCTACTGCTCCTCCTGCACAAAATTCAATCAGGATCTGTATATAAACAAATAAAAAAATACAAAAATTAGAAATTAAATAGTTCCACTGAACTGAATCCTTGATTAAGTGAGCAGTATTGGGAGAAGAGAGTTTAGATTATTTGGCCTCAATAAATTATTTTACTAGCCTGCAAAATACTGGTACTGTTACCCAGCTAAAAGCAGGGCTGTGCTGCTCAAGCAAATTGTTTGAAAAATGACTCGAGACCCTCAGACAAAAGTTTTAATCCAACTATAAAATAGCATAATAAAACTTATAAAACATAATGACACAGTCAGCTTAAACCTACTCCTTGTAATGTGATTTACATAATCCCTGCAAACTCATTTCTCGGTTATTAAGTCTACTTCTATACTATAATCTCTCTGACTGAAAAGTCCAAGAGCTAAATGATTTTTCAGTTGCTGATGCTATCTCCTATATTGTTTCAGATGAGATGAAAATACAGAAAAATACTCTTAAAAGCTACAGAAAATTACAAAATTCAAATGTTTATATTCGTTTTCCTTCATTTAAATTCATGCCTACAATACTTCAAGGCCTTTATCCCAGAATGTAATAATACCAGAACAAGTCCATCCCCAGTTCTGAGTTTCCATTTGGAACAAAAATATACTGCAATTATTTCTGAGCACAAACTATGCTGCTATGAAGACCAGAAAGGATATAGACAAAGGAGAAAGATGGGACACAAAGAGAATGAGGGGAGGAAGAAAGAGGAAATCTCATCCAAAACTGACACCCCACTCTTCCTTACATGTTGTTTTTTAATTTGAACTTTAAATATTATTAATTATAATCTTCTGTCTGAGAGCCAAGAAGCATTTCTTGTCAGAACCTCAACAGTCAATATGCTTAGAAATAGTCTCTTATTAATTTTCTTCTTTAGAGTAATTTTAAAATCAGTGTATAATTACCCATAAAAGAGGAAACCTCAAAGTTTACCTTGTACCCTAACACTTACGTCACACATCCTTCAAATTCTTATTGCAATTAATCCCCACAACAATGGTACCAAACCAATATATTATATAATGCAATTCCTGGTAAATCCTGTAAACATTATTCCATTTACATGCTTCTGTGGGCCAAGTGTGGGAAATTGTACATAAGGAATTTATTTCTCTAAAATTTGTCGTTTGGTCTGACAAAGGTCTCTCTGCTAGAGAAATCACGTTTCTTATCTTGGATAAGTGTATTTAATGTCCAGCTGTCATCCTTCTCTTTTTTGCCCCCACTAAATTCTGTTTATTTACCACATCATTATCCTTGTGGCTTTCAAGCCCCAGCATTTCACTGTAACTATGTAGCTCCAATTTTATTTTCTAAGTGTTTACTTCTATCTTTATTCTGCCAGTAAAGCCTACCCACTCAGTTTCATATAGTGCCTCTATGCTTACTTGCTTTCAGGCTGACCTTTATGCATAGGAATTTTTTCACTATTCCACTGCTTTATATAATATTTTACTCTGCACTGAGATCACCAAGTTTTGAGCTTAGCAAAACAAATGTTCATCAGGAAGCATGGTATTACACTTCCACCATTTGCTCAAAGGATAAAGCTTATTTGTAAGACTCCTAGAAAATCTTCTTTCACTTGTTTCAGGTATCTTTTTGAAGTATAAATTCTTTTAAAAACCACCAACCCATGTATTCTTTGTACCATTCCAAAAGCACCTATAAATATTGCATTGGATTACCTAAAAGTTCAAAGTGTTTTGTCACAGCTGAAGCTGTCCAAGCAAACACCCAGGATGTAGCACAGCAGGGACATGCAGTCCCACAAACGCTCTCTGCACGTCAAGGTACAAATACCCAGGGTTTAAGTAAATTAATTATGGCTCAAGTCCTGGTAAACTGTCCTTCCTGGGAGTGCCAATAAACTTGCTGGCATCTAAAGTATGTACTTCACAGGCTGACCTTTTCAGCACATTATTTATTTTTCAGGTGTGGATTCTTAATCTCACTTTAAATCGTGCTAATGTAATTGAAATCTGAGTCCTGCTGTTATAAATAAGCACCAGCTGAGAACTCTCTCAATACACAAAATGAACTGCTAATTTCCACACTTTGGATTCAAACCCCTGACCAAATGACTCTAGGTAACACAATTCTGCAGTGACAATTTCCTAAGTCATACCCACAATTTATAAATTAGTTTTGAAACTGAGGAGTTATCCCAATAGTAGCAACCCAGATGAAATCTGACAAATAATATTTTGAAAAAAGAAATTAAAGAAAAAAGTGTAATTTCAACAACCTTTTGAAATAAGAAAAAACATATAGAAAAGGAAAACTACCTACCCATAGATTGTTTTCATAGTAGAAAGCATCTAGGAGCTTGACAATATTAGGATGATCACAGGATGCTAAAATATCAATCTCCACCATGTAATCTTCAAGTTCTTCTTCTGATTTAGTATCTATCACCTTTGCAGCAGCCAGAACTTTTGTTTCTTTGTTCTGAGCCTGCAAAAGAAGTCATAGCAAAGATATACATGAATTTCACCAGAAAAGTGGCACCAGCAAAAAAACCCCACAAATAAAGCAACTCTTTTGACACTTCTGTACAATTCTCCTGCCTCTAGTTTCCTCCTCCACAAGAAGAGAACACCTGCATATTAAAGAGGAGATAAAATCTAGTAGAAAAAGGTTTAATAACTTTTCTCAAGGCTAAGAAACAATTAAAAAAAAGAATGTAAAAATACTTAATTGTCATTACATTCTTTAAACCATCATCAACAGCTCAGGATAATTGCTGCCTTACTAAGAATGAAGTTTTATGCTGCTCCTCAAACACCATCTATTAACTCATGGCAAAGAGTACAAAGGAGCCTCTACCCTCTGTTTCTGCCCTTCTGACTCTCCCCACGTTGTGGCAGCACCGCTGTTCCCAAAGCCATGCAGAGAACCAGATCCTGCTCCAGGAAGCAGCAGGGGCTGTATGCAGCCCCCAGCTTCAAGAGCTGCCAAGCCATCATTAGTTTGTCTGGGCATTTTGCTCCCTTTGCTTCAGCAGCCTGGGAGGACTCCCAGGGATGGGACTCCTGGAAGGTGGGGCACTGCAAAAGCTGCTGGCCTCTGCTTCACCACTGACCCGCACACCAGGGACTGATATGGACAGCTACAGAACAAGTAAAACAAGCAAAGGAAAAACAAGACTTTGGGTATCCAAGGAAAAGAAAAGGCATTTCTGCCGTGCATTTAAATATTCTTTGCCTTTTTTTAAATGTAAGAAATTACAGCCAAGTCTTATTTGGTGACTTATTTCAATAGTAAAACATTTCAGAAACCAGGCAATACTTATTAACAGAACACTGCTGAAACCCAATCACAAAAAATATATACACTCTCTAACAATTCTCTCCTAAGTAATGTTCGAAGGAATGTTCAATTCCAAGCTGCAGCAAGCTTAAACAAGAAAGTATATTTTTCTCGAGCCACCATAAAACCACTATTTTGTCAAGCAGTGACATTTCCAGTGGTTATGTCTGAATAAAAGAAGTGCAGGACTGAAGTCGACTTCACCCACTGTATGTGAAGACCATGAAGCAAAGTCCCATATTTATTCCACAAAAACTCCAGGTTTTGACATTCAAATGAAATTAAATGACAAGGAGGGACACAGGCTCTCTCCAAAGCAGCAAAAGACAAGGACCTACAAGGGGAATACCAGCTTCTGATGTGAAGCATCACAAGACGGTTCATCCTGTCTCTGCTGGTGTAGATTGTACATGGCCCCAAACCTATTGAGGACGATCCCAGGACAGGACATAGAAAAAGTGCCAAAACCTGAACTTTGTCACCTAATGACTTTATACCAGTATCAGACGAAAGCTGGTATCAGACAGCAAGTAAGAATTCTTAAGAGTAATTTTGAAGGTCTAAATATTATAACTTGCACAGCTATAAATAATTCTCTCAATGTGGCAAAAGATAATAAAATATTTAAAGATAAACATTTATATTAACATTCAGTAAAACAGCAGTAACAGCAAAACACACTTATAAAGCATAGTCCCAGCTGATTCATCTCATGTTGAGGGTAAAGGTTTTCCATTACATTACTTTTTATCTCAATATTCTTTCCAAAACAAAAACCAACCAAATCTTCCCAACCTCAATATTTGCCCTCCCATGTTTAACAACAAAGATAAGGAATCTGTATAACATGATTTGAAAACCAACTAGTGAGAAGTTTTCCAACACGCATTCTAATAATAAAAAGGAAAAGATCTGCTTAGTAACACAAACAACGTTTGTTTTGGTTTCATGCTTTGTAGCAAGAATGAAAGACCAACCTTCCTATTCTAGGGCTGCACTGTAAATTAAACACAAGAAGTGAAACAGATGTCTGACCACAACCGAATTAGACTTGGTAGCTTTACATGTGCAGAAAAATGGTTTTTAAAGCACCTTTCTCAAGAGCTCAAATTTTAACTGTAAATGTATTTCTTTGAAGCATGCATGGCCACACACTCTTCACTGCACCCTAACAGATACTTACAAAAATAAAGCTGAAATTAACTTTCACATGAATTTGCTTACAAACTATATAATGGCAATAATATTTAGTTTAAATAAAACCATCTACATCAGGTAACAGATGTTACTGCTTCCAGATTCACTTTCACCTTCTAAGTTAGTGTGTATGATTACATGCTCGGGAGTATGCTGCATTTACAGCACATATTGGGTTTTTCTACCAAGAGAACACTTTGTATTTTGATTTTTCCCAGATCATTTAGCTTTAAGTAACTAGAAGTCTGCTCTAAGTGAGCTTCTATGATTTCCTCCTTGTGGCAGCTCTATTAAAACACCTCATTACAAACCATGAATTATTATAGAGACAGTGTGGTTATCTTTATGAGCATCCTAACAATTATAAACAAAACAAATGTTTGCCTTTGCTCTGACTTAAAATAGTAAATTTTTTTAGGTCTAGATCCAGACTTTTTTCTCAGCTCTTAAAAGAAGAAAGCTTTAGAATTAGCTGATTTCCACTGGGTATTTCTGAGTACTGATGAAGCATTTTAAGTATATAGCAAATTACACCTGAAAAAGAATTCTACCTTTTAAAGTTCTTCTTGAATAAGGCATTAGTCATCCCCACCCCACAATGCAATCTATTAAACATACCCATCTATTGGACTTACTGTAAGTAACATGCTCTTTTGAATTGAGTAGGAAAGGATTTTACTGTTCATGCACAAGATTTATGAATCACTGTACTGTACAGTGAAAAAACCCCTCTTTGGATTAGGAGGAACAAAAAGCACTTGCAACTTCGTGTGGGCATGTTTGTTTTTTCTAAACTTTGGCTGAAGTCCTTCTTTTTCCACAAAACGTTCTCCAAAGGTCAGAGCCAGAGCAAAAATGATTGTGCAGACAGAGTCTTGATTTGCACATGGAAATTCTGCATTTGGGTACCCTTAAAGTCAACCTGCCATTTATGTTACAGGACATATTTTGAAAGGGCAGAACTTCTGAGTAGCTGTAGCCCAGCAGTTTCTCCCTATATTATAGCTCTCAACTACTAATTCAATTTATTCCAAATGCTCTGCTTAAATACATTTGTTTCTGTGTCTATGATTAAGTGACTTAAACCTCATCCCATGCTAAGAAATCCAAACTGGCATTTTCAATGTTTATGTGCACACAAGGAACAAAGGGCTAGAAAGATTCATTAACAAAATCTGATCTTTTGAAAAGATACAGATATAAAAGATGAAAACCAAATTGGAATATCTCATTCCAAGACCTGACTAATACAAGATGACATGGATATTACTGACTGTCACTTGCAACAATACACCAATACTGCAATCCTTTCAGTAAAACCCCTGTTTGGATTATGTACTGAAGGTTACTACAGCAAACATTTTAACTTAAGGAGAGAGAATGGACAAGGAAATAGCCAGCTGTACATTACAGCATAGTTCTTGCAATGAATGGCACAGTCTTGTCAGCTGTCAATGGACAGAAAAACACACTTAATTCTAAGATAAATACTTTAATAAAGATGAATTGCAGGCTTGTATAGAATAAATAATCTTTAAAAATACACCTTGCAAATGAATTTGTCAGAACCTACATCCCTTACACTGGAATGGCAATGTACATCTAATGCACAAAAGTGTTGCAGAAATCTGAAAACATCTCAAGAAAGAAGAACAACCATTCCACACAAAAGCAGGGCCTACAAGTATGTGAAATTAGTGACTCTTCTCTAACAGTGCTGGATTTTTGCATGGTATCATATAGCTAAATGTAAGTTCTAGAGGCAGAAGCTTTGTGAAGAGACTGACAGCAGAATATTAAAAGGTAGTTTACTATCTGGGCAGTAGGCCAAGAAGTTGCATATTCCCAGCCCTGGACAGCAGGGAGAGCAGAGCTACTGCTCCAGAGTAATAGGATTACAGCTCAGAGATAACACATAGCCTTTCATCTTCTGATGACCAATATGAAGTTTCAGCCTTGCTTGTGAGGAGCTGTTTCAGTTTCCGAAACAATTCCTTCCCCACTGTGCATCTCCTCTGCAATGCAGCTTTAAAAATTAAACCAATATTTACAACCGAAAAAAAGTTAAGTACATCCTTCACCTCTTGTTCAACCAGCCAGGAACAAAGCTGAGATACGAGACAGAAAATTGTTCATCACCTTTTCTCCTGATGCCTGATCTCTTGTGAGATGTTACATAACCTCACTGCATGTTTTGCAGGCAGCAAAACAAATCAATTAAGAAGCTTTTCCTTTCTGACTCATTCTTCTCAACAGGACTGTATAGTCATAATCATGGATCATGAAAGTTGTCAAAAGGGGAAAATACACACATCCCTATTCAGCAAAATATGTTTTTCCCACATAAAAAAAGTTCCGCTTTTGTGTAAAACTGGGATTGTCAAATCTAGCTCCACGTAAATTTTCTGACAGTGCCTGGGTAATCAGTACTGAAAAGCTGGCTTTGTACAACAGGTAGCCAGGAGGTGTTTCTCTGAGCTACCACACAGCGGAGATTTCAATCTTCTTACAACATACAAATTAAGGAAAAAAATTTGTTCTCATTTTAAATTTTAGCAGCTCTATCAAACAAAAATATAAGCAGTAGTGTGGCCTATTGAAACAACTACAGTGGAGTTTTGTTTTTTTCTAATTTTCCTATACCATATTTAAAATTGTCCTGTACATTTTGAAACTTAAAAAACCCTGCATGATTGACCAGTATGAAGTGTTCAAACTGCTTTTCAAAAACGTGGAACGGTGTTCCTTATCAGTGAATTTTAGAAAATATGTCTACCTTAGTCAGATAAAAGGAAGTATTAATTCCAACAGTAAATGTTAAAAAATGTAATTAAAAGTATCAGTTTGAATTCAGGAGCAAATAGCTACTCTTGCAATATTAAACCACAATTTTAAAAATAAATCAGAAGTTCAGCCAATGAAGAAGACAGGAACCTCCACAGATTTTTGGAAATTAAGATGAGGTGGTCATTTCAAAGAAGCTGTTTTTTGCAAGAATCTCCAAAGCATGATGTCTGAAAATGCAGTAGTAATAAATTTTTAAAAAGGAGATAATTTCAACTTTTTGGTTCAATTATAGATATGCTTGGCCCAAGGAATTAAAAACCAGCTAACTTCAGTTATACCTGCTGAAACTGGTTGAAATGATGGTTACAAAAGATCTATTCAAAAGATAATGAAAGGACAGTATCTCCCAAAGAAGATGATACACCCTTGAACTACAGCTGATCAGCCAAACATTTTCCCAGCCTGCACAATGTATCACAACTACCCTACTATACAGTTTCTTCTACTTAAAAAGAAGTTCAGTAAATTCAGTTTCCCTGTTTAATGCCAGGGGAGGGGCGGGGGAAAAAGCTGAAATAGAAATACAGATAAAAAGCGCCTCTATTTCCTACAAGCAAATACTATGCCTACAAAAGGGAGGCCAGGGTTCGACCCTGACTGCTGAAGCATCTTTATGATCCTGTGGTCTGGTGCTGCCTTTGTGGCTATGCTCGTTTGGGAGCGGTTTCCATGACAACTTCACTCTTTTAACATTATCCTTGTACTTCATACTTACTGTGGTTCTTCTGCTTCCTCCACAGTTGGTTTCTGAGGATTCCACAAGTTATTTTTGGGAGTGGTATGAAATGTAATTTTCCTGTTTAACCTCATGTTTCCCGCTAAGTATTCTCATTAATTCTGTGATATTTTGTGTACTAGCTAAGCAGAGTTCCCATCCTGACTGCACATGATTTGTGCCACTGAAATTAGAAGGAATACTTATATTCATCTTTAAAAAGTACATGAGCTGAACTGGCCAATATATGCAAAATAACTGAAATAATCCTTTAGAGTAAACTTAACAGAGAAGATATCAGATTTCAGCATAATTCTTATTTAAGCAAATGTATTTAAAACACAGAGTAAATAATAAGAAAAAATAGCTAAATACTGGCAAGAAGAAAACAGCTGTGCTGTTCTAAAATTACACATCTTATTTTCCCATCTCTTGCTCTATGATGGCTTTCATAAAAGCAACAAGGAAAACCAGCTGACAATATTGGGAAAACATCTGTAATGAAGCATTAGGTGGTATCAGAGGTGTATGTGCAAAGGAGTGATATTTCTCCCCTAAATTCAGTTACAATAATTGTACACCCTACTTGCTAAAGCAGCATTGAAACACACAATACCGCATTACAATCAACTTCTAAACTTGAGAAGGGGGAGGTGTGACAAATTGAGATTTATCCCCACAGTGCTAAGCTGCTTTGCTAGTATCTTTCCCCTGCAGAGGACACTAACAGTTGCTGGCAGAGGTTCTCAGTTTTATCCAGCAGAAATGTCAGACCCAAACTAACTTAAAACCTCCCAGGAAGACAGTAACACAGTGGATGTTCATCTTGGATTACAAACATCCTACAGTTATTTATTCGGTTTTGTGTCATTAGGAAAAAAAATAACATAATCCTTAATGCTTACCTATTTACTTTAGTGACTACAACTTAAAATTCAGTCTATTCCAATGATAAACACACCTTTATTCCAAATGACATAATTAGGAGTGCTTCCAAGAAACAATGTTATCAAGAAATAATTTTTAATCAAACCATAATTACTAACTTAAACTGCTCACTAGAATTAAGACAAACAGCAAGTCAGAGTTGAAGCTGTGTACAGAATGTTGTTTTATCAGAAAATTATCTCACTGCCAGCTTGAGAATTTTATGATTTGCTTTTGATAATTTTATGATTTGTCTGAACATAGGACTTAAAAAACCTCCAAGTCCTTTGCCTGGAAAGTTTTTGTTATAATCTTGCTTGTTAATCACTTAACATCTGTAATGAGCTTTAGTTCACTGGAGCTCAGAGCCAGCGTTACTCCTGCTAACGCCTTTTCCCAAGGAGACTTTTGGAGCTGTAAAAGCTCAATTCTACAGACAGAGACACCACTGAGTCTTCTGGCTTCATGTAGCACCAAGTCACTTTGTTTACTCGCACTCTGCAGACTAGTGTACATCCACAGATATACAAGCATACATCTAATATACTCCTTTCTTTCTTTTTTGCCTTTTTTTTTTTTTTTTTTTTTTTTTTACTTTTTTCAATAGAGTGGCTCAGTCAAGCCACAATTCCTCAGAGTTAAGTTACAAAACAAAACTGGGATCTGCTGTGCCCAGAGCTTTTTAGCCAGATCAGATGCAAGATGGCTACAGCTGTTTGCTGATCCAGCACAGCCATTCACTACGACAAAACAAGAAAAAAGCAGTGCATCTGAATCCAGCATGGAAAATTCTGTCCTTCCTAGCTGGATATCAACAAGTCAACAAAATAATAAAGAAAGATGACAACTTCTTGGGGCTTTAAGAACCCTTCAACAAAAGCCTTCTGACATGTTACTAGGGAAACTACATAGTCATAGAAATGCAATGTGGCAGTCATTAAGTTAAAAAACTAGCTGTCAAAAAAGTAAAGAATATTATTAAAAACTCTACATTTCATCTAGCAGAAGGCATTAAAAGACCTGCACTGAGACAATTCATGTTATGTATTTATTGCAGAAGATGATGACCTATAACAGATGTAACTTAACTGTCATTAAAAGTGTAAACATCTTACTAGCTCAAATATATAGCCAATTTGAGAAGAGGTTCTGTATAATTTGATACTGCAATGTGAGCCATATTCAAATTTCACAATCAGCACAGCTAAACAGCCAGAGGGGGAAGATTAAATTAAACAAGATGAATGAAGCATCATCACCCCTTTTCATTCTTTGCCCTCCTAAAATGAACAATGCAGAATATTTCATGTTTTGAGGGAAAAATATAAACCATATTTTTATGCAGTTTAAAATTCCATGTTTTACAAAGAGATACAGTTGTAGCAGTGGGAAAGGAAATGAGACAATACATTAATACCACACTGAAACTGGCAACAGCTCTTGCAAAACTATCAAAGCACATATTCTGTTGCTTCATGCATACTCTAGTCTGTTAAAATGAAACTTCCTCTATTTTGGAAGGAGTAAAAGAAAGAAGTAGAGTAGCTTTAGAAAGTTTTAACTAAAAAAGCTGTACATCATTATCCCTCACCATTAAGTAAACTCATTACAGAAACTAATTCATTTTCTATTTATGTTTTAATAAAATTTAGAATTCTAGAAGGGAGTAATTGGTTCTTTACATACACATCTCTAAGGCAATCTAACAAACAACTGCAAAGATAGCAACAACAACAAAGAAATCAACAAAGAAATCAATAAAAAAACCCCAAAAAATCAGTTAAGCCAGCATCATTCAGCACTCTGTAACATAAACAAGTTATTTTCAAGTCAGTCCTACGGTATTAAAATTTATTAATTATAAAATTCACTCTGCTGGTATATGCTATTTAATGCTTGTATGGTCTATGACTTGCCAGTAGTTTCCCTTATGCTGTAAATCCTGACCCTAAAGTACACAGCATCTCACAAGCACCAAAAGAAATTTCCAAAGGTGCCTCACAGTTTAGATGAGCTGGCTTCCTTTGTGCTGCAATTACAATACCTCAAGAGATGAGAAGGAGCCTTCTCAGTAAACATTTGGTGTTCCTTGACAACTGGCTATTCAAGTACCACAAAAATAGCATCCTGGGTTCTGTAAATGAACTTCATTCATATTCAACACAGTAGTGGAATATGCTGCTTTCTGATGCTCTCTTTAAGATTAACTGTTTGGTTTGTTGGGATTTTTTAACTGTTGAATTTAAACAACTAATTATGAAAATTGACTACTCTGAGAAACTATATGAATAAAAATCCTATTACTTATCAGCAGATTTCAAAGGAAATTTTAATTTAGAAGCATGCTGCTGATGCTATTTTTCAAATCCTCATGTTTTATGCACTTGCTGTTTGACACTCTAGTGTGATTTGTTCAGAATTTACCTAGAATGCTACTGATAAACACAAATGGCCACGAGAATAATTGCATTACTTGATAAAATTATTTTTAAAAAATCCAGATAAACCAATCAAGACAAAATCCTTTAAGTCTTTGAAAAGCTCAATGCACGTAATATGTAGCTTTCATGTAACGTTGGAACATTGTTCTTTCTCTGACACTGAGAAAGAGAGTCACACTAACATTAAACAGTTAAGCACACAAGATGTTCAGGAGGAAGTACTGTTCTTGCCTCATAACAGTGTGGCAATGTTGCTTCTCATGGAATTATGGAACCTTTATTTTGTCCATGTGTCCAAGAAGTGATGTTGCATGGCTCTTAGGAGGAGGTCTTGTTAAGGGAAAACCACCTCATCTCTTTATTCTTTTACTCCCTCTCTCTCTCATATTTATTTTTTTACTTATTATTAGGCTGAAAGCTTTTTGAAGCAGAGGACTATCTTTTGTTGTATATTTGTACAGTGAGAGGGAATGAAGAAATCCATTCCCTTTGAAAAATTATCAAAGCCACTTCTTGCTTCAAAACACCCTGCTCACTCTGAAATTCAAGTCAGTTCCTGTACTGTCCTCATATGAGCTGCCAAATAAGAAGTCTAATAAAATTTTCAAACCTAAAGTAGAAAAAAGAATCATCACTTGTACTAAAACTGGAATCATGGGTTTATAGTTAATTTGCAGTTAAAGACATGCCTACATAACAAAATGCACCTAGCATGGGTATCAGTGGTGCTAAGGGCAGAACCACTGGCTGATAAAAACACCACCAGCATTCCCCACAAGCACCTTTCTATTAGTAGTTGCTACCAGCAAAAGGCTCCCACAACAGGAAAAAGTCTATTTTTTTCTTCTGTCCTGACAAAAAGCATTCATTTGACATACCTTAACAACTCCAGAATATTAATATGCCACCCTTTCACAGCTATTGGAGCCAACACTGACACTGGCCTGTCAATGTCCCCTTACACGAGCAGCGTCACTTGTCTGGCCCTCTCGTGAGCTGGTCGGGGCAGCCAAGAAGATTACACAGACAATCAGCTTTTGCGTGGCTTAGTTCCCTGAACCAGATCAACACGGGGCTGGCAGGCACCAGGTCTGTCACAAGGAAGGATGTGGGAAGGACAGTACACTGCCAGAACCCTGCCTGCATTGACCTGCAGTCGGAAACTGCCGTGGAAAAGAGCCATGGTAAGACCCTGACACTCATCATTTCAGTGTCGCTCCCGTCCTTACAAAATGCAAGACTTTGGACAGCAATGTGTTGTTGACTGTTTCACTTAGTAAATATCACAGGTCCACACTGTTTCAGTGCTTTTCAGGGATTCAGAATAATCTTCTTTATATTGCACTGGCTAAAAGTGATGTCGGGCCACTAAAGGCCACAAATTTACAATAGCATCAATAAATACTGAAACAAACACCACAAATAGTAGAGGAAACAAGTCTGTACATGAGCTCCTTTTATATTTCACTTGTAAGTGCTAAGGCCAGTATGTGGGTTTTTTGTTTGTTTTTATTCAAATGCAACATGCAAAATCAACAACCAGCTTACTGGGTTCTTAAGCTGGCCAGAACACCTGTATTTGCTGCCAAGAGACAGTTTGAAGTTCCTGCTACAGCCAAGAGCAAAGCAGGCATTGTCAGGTACCCCAGCTATCCCTGTCAATAAGAAACACTTGTCAGTATTATTTAAATTGTGATTTTTAAGCTTTCACACTTTCCTTCCAGAGAGATGAAAAATGGCAGACAGGTTACTTTTAAACTTGGTTGGTACATCTCCACTAATAGCAAAAACTAGTTGGAAAGAATGAAAGAGTAAAAAAGCTTGGCTAGACTCTGAGAGTATCCATTTCTCCACATTACTGGGATGATTTGAGTTTGTTTTGGGGATAATTCCTGTCCAAACTATTCTGACTGTATTTCCCCAGGATGATCACAGCTCATGGTGTGCTGTAGCTGCACAGACCTGAGCTTCTGACCCTTGACTATCCAGCAATAAACATCAGAACTGTTTGCCTGAATGGTGAACTGAAAGACTTGTGGCATCCACAGAAGTTAAGCAAGTAAGAGAATGAGAAGGACAATCAAAATTACAAAGGGTCAAGCAGTTGTCTTATAATAAGCAGACTAAAAAGGCTGGGCTTCTTCAATTCAAACAGGAAACACTGAAGGTGGGGCAGGAACATGACTGAACTTTATAAAATAAAAAAAGGCAGCACATGAATTGAATAAATCCTGATTGAGACAATGGTTGTGAAGGAGATGAGGGTTAGCTGCAACATTTTAATTTTTGCTGAGGCACCCAACATTTCTCCATTAAGGTATTACTGCCTTTTAATTACAAAGGTAATCAAAATCTTTTCCTGACAAAATACTATTTAGAAATACAAGTTTTTTTCTACAATGCACAATTTAGATATATTAGAGAAAACTTTTGTTTTTACAGTATAAATCTGTTTCAGGAGAATGATGAAAGAATACGAGATGAAAGAATAAAATCATGTGTAGGAAGTCTGGCCAAGTTATTACACTATCATTGACAAAGTTACAGTAACTTTCCTTAGAAGACTTTCTGAATCACAGCTATGACTAAACATTTCTACAGACAATACCCAGTTCCTTAAATACCTCCTTAAACAAGGAAGTCTCAGACCTAAAATGCCATTCAAAGGGATATGAGGAAAGCAAAGGGTCAGTATTCTCCCAACTCATCACTCAATTAGATGGATTAAAACCCAGTTCTGCCTTAGGATGGAGATTCACCATTGCTTCTATACCAAGTAAACCAGTTGTGATCCAGGCACAACTTCAGTTGTGGGGTAATGGTTCCCCCCCAAAAAACTTCACTTTCTGTTCCCTCACTTATTTTGAATAACTGCATTATTGCAACATCAGAAAAATTCTGAAAATAATAAATTTTATGGCATCCTTTATTTTCAAATTTTCTGAAACAACAAACAGATTTTCAGGACGGACACTTGAAGGTAAGAGTCCTCTGTAGCAGCAAGAGATTTAGCAAATTTTAAACACTAATCGATAAATTGATTTGACTGTTGCAGTATGGTCTTACTTTTTCACTTCTTCATGTTCTTCCCCCACAGAAAATTTTAAGTAAAATTTGAAAATCATATCATAGAATATCATGCCTCAGGTAGTCAGAATATTCTTAAAGCTACATTTTGTGTAGAACTTGACTCAAGCATGAGTCTAGGTTTGAGCAATTTCTTGCTCTAGGTTATAGGCAATCACCTAACTAGAAAATGGCTAAAAATTATAAACATGCAAGGTAGAGAGGAAATACTTTGTGTCTCACTCTTAGCTTCCAAATCACCATTCATGCTTAGCTGCCTTACATGAACCTCTCTATATAGACACATGCAAGCCCATATAATAAAATACTGAAAAATCCAGTCTTAAACCAAAATAGTTAAAAAAAAAAAAAAAGGTAAATCTCTAACTTTAATATTGTAACTTGCTTTTACATACATTGAGAATTCCTTCGAGAAACACCATATCCTCCTGAAACCAAGTATGGTAGTTTAAGCAGGTGAATTAAATATTAAAAGAAACTTACATTACTGTTTTATTAATTTTTTTTTGCTTTAGGTAAATCTTCTACTGCATATACTTCAGTTGGTTTGTGGCATGAATGTAGAGTATATTCAACAGAAGCTCTGAAATGCCAGTGGAAAATTAACATTTCCAGTAAAGCCTTCATTTTCTATTGAAGCATGAATACCATTACAAAGTGGTTTGAGGTAGCCTACTAGCTTTTATTGAATATTACTTGGACAATTTTTATTGCCTGACATCCTTCAAACATATTCCACATGTCTTCTCTCTAAAAAAAGATTCTTTCCCATTTCTAAGTAGAGAAACTGTGTTTCCATGTGACATATTTCAGATACAGCTCAGACTTAAAATTTCTTTCAAGCATTCCATATGGTAATCATGTTATAAAGTCATTAAATATGAACTAGAGGGGGTATTTTATATGGTTTTGGAGAAAAATTATAAAACATCACATATTTTTTACTCTGCTATTAAATCAATCTGCTTTCTATGCTGTTAATTCAGTCTGCTTTGTTTTCTAACTGCAAATTTCATGGCTTTTCCATCACTAAACATAGAAAACGAACAATCCAAACAGTATCAAAAGAAAGGATAGCACAAGCATTGCAGTTGAGTAATTTGGCAGCTACTGTAAAATAAGACAATAGGCAAAAGAGGTGAGACACTACAGATTTGTCAACTCCGTGTATAATCTGAATATAATTAAAGGTTATTGGGGAAGCACAAAGAAGCAAAGACTGAAAAAGTATTTATAAATGACACACCAGGAACCAGGGTCTCAAGGAATGTATTTAAAATCTCAAATCAGTGAGTTTAATTACAGACTCCTCTTGAACACAGACGCAACTGTCATTGAAGGAAAATGATGTTTACTATCTTAGGAGATTCTCAAAATGTGGGTCATGGCCCATGAAACATGCAATTCATAAATGCATTCAATTTAAACAATGACCAAAAAAACCCACCAAAACCAAACACCAAACTGGAGATTGGAATATTTGCAAATACAAGTCAAACAATTTATTTCTAATATACTGTTTACAGGGTGGTCAAAACTGGAATTTGAGTCATTACCAAAAGAAACTTTTCAACCATTGCTCTGCAACACTGGCACACATTTCTACTTGGAGGATTGTATTTCTGTAGGACCCTGCCAAGGATTAAAGGTTTAACCATATTGTCTACAAAATCATTAACAAACCCCAAAAACCAACAAAATCCCCCCAAAACTCTTAACAGAATTATTTAAGTAATTGGACTGCATGTGACTTAAAAGAATTATTTCACCAAGCCAGAATAGCCTAAAGAAGCTTCATTCTGCAATCTATTTTACTTGACACAGTCAGATTTAGTTTATGCCTGAAATCTGAAGTTTTACTTTCCAGACAAGAAAACACAGTCCAAACAGTTACACAAACAGTTAGCTAAGAAACATATCAGATCACATGAAGAAAACCAAAAAGGAACTTAATAAACACGAATAAAATTAAATAATTATTTCCTATTTACTTAGAGTTTTAAACAGTTTACTTTACTATGCTCACACCTTGGAAAAGATGACTGCCTTACCAAGAACTGATCATAAGCATTCTATAATTATCCTCCACAAACTTGGCTGCAGTTTTAGTTCCAAATGCAACAGACAATACATTACTCATAAGTTAAGTATTGTGATGCTGATTTCAAGCCAAGTGATGCAAATATGTCCAAAAAGTGAGAGACACGTGCTATGCTCCTTCCCAATATTTCCTTGCGACAGACAAAAAGGAAAAGTAAGTAACAAGTAGCCATTTCAGTCAAGAAAGTTATCTCAGCCTACAATTTACAGATGACTTTCTGGTACTACCATTTCCTCAGAAAACTTAGCTGGAGTGACAATAGGTGTAAAGAGCTCTGTAAAGCTTTCCCCTTGACAGATTTCCCAGAGTTTAAAACAGTGGTACTGCCTTTTCCTTATCTGGAATCTTCTAATCAGGCCAAAACTGCAATAGTGTGAAAATAAAGATAACACTGTAGGGCAAGTCACCAAGCTGATCAGCAAGATTACAATCGTTTGCCTTCTATGAACTGTCATCCACCTTTTTTCATCATTCACAGCAGCCCTACCATACTCAGGCTACTTTTACAGAGATCACTGTTCATAGTAAGCTTTAAGTAAAGTTTTAGTTCTATTCTACTTAGACTATTTAAAATGTCATATTGGCACCTTATACATGACTCTCTTGAGAGTAAATCAACTCTCATATCTCCACTATCTACTAATGCCTCAATGGCTAAACAAAGCAACATAGCACTAAAGAGAATATTATTAATTCAAATCTCCTGAGGGCAACTGCACCATTTTACTGCTCCAGTTTAATGAGAGGTCAACTTACACAGTCAATTATGAATGAAAATATATTAGAAGAAAACATATTTGGTATAGCAAACAATTTCAATCAAAATAGCCCACAGTTCTGCACCACTGATTCATACTTCTGTATTGAACTTCAATTTAGAATATTTTCACCTGCTATTTCTTTCCAGGTCTGGGCTTATGGAAGTCACACCTGAAACATTTGTGAAATGTTGTGTTTGACAGGAAACTTTCAAGCATTGATTTATATTCCAACTAGTACCAAACATGCAGGACTTCAGACAAACTCAAGCAACGTCCTTCCACAGGGAACTAGATCATTCATAACAGAATGTCTGCAAAGTTTCAACAGCTCTATCAGGTTCTTCTAAAGAATTAGTGGAACAAATGACACCACATAAGTAAAAAGATAAGGAGTAGAAAAAACAAAGCCTATCTGTGCTTCAAGCTTAGATATTAAGTAAGTGGTCCAAATCTGTTCCTGGGATTGCTACATTACAGATGTAAAAGATATCCACCCTATGAAGCAGCATGATACATCACTATCATCTGGATAACTTCAAGTTGAAATAACCAACTGCAGGAATTTAGAACGATGTGCCGTAAGACCAATGAAATTAGAGAGTACAAATTCCCCTTGCTCTGTCCTTAACTTGTTCATAAATCAGATTAATTAATGCATTTTCTAGGATTAGAAAATAAATTATTATGTTAGTGGTATACAGAAAAGTACTTCTAAGCAACTACCAGCAGTCAGTTCATATTTAAACATTAAAAGGAATTAAGAACACATAATCATTAAATTATATAATTGGTCCAGTCTTATTAAATCACTACTTAAAAATTCTATTTGTTTCTACCTGATGTAGAAGACCTAAAGGCAAAACCAAGCTGTCCTGTAAGTCATACAGGTACATTAGAGATAAGAGGGTTTCAAATACAGATAACAAAAGCTTAAGTTAAATGAAGCAAATGGATGCCTGGACTTGAAGAAACACTGCTGTCAAAAGTCCACTACGAGCAGCCAGAGATGAGCTGGTACTGGCCACCATTGCCAATGGAAGTAAATATGAACGCTGAATGTAGCTATAATTTTCAGAACATAATGCAAGTGGGTAACGCTGTTCACCATGATTATGGTTATCAGCTTGCACAAAATTTCTTCTCCGAACCTAAAGATAAAACGGATTTTTTTTCTTTTAACCAAGCATCAGTTAATTGCTCAGAGCTGGAAGACTTGTGCTAGTAAATTCATATGAAGTTTTCATTTCCTTTTCTGAACTCTTATGACAATTTTGTATACACAGTGCTTGCAACATCTTAGATTTAGTGCAATGAATGAGATGCTATAAAGGGACAGAACACTCCAGTTCAAACAAAGAAGTGTGAATGAAATTGAAAGCTAGACAAGTCCAAAGGATTCCCTAATAATAATTAAAATATATATACACTATATACTATCTCTATATCGACATACCATATAGAGATACTCTGTCTTATACTGTATAGTGTCACATATGTTTTACTTCTATAGAATCTGTTCCCACAGAAGACTTAAAATTAGTACATTTGTGCAGATGGTACCCATAATAACTATAATCATGGCCAAATGTACATGAGTTTGGTGGAGTAGTATTCTCTCTCTATTCTGCAATTTAAGTCCTCTATATGGGTGTACAATGTTCTGGCTGGCAAATTTTACTGAAATACAGGCCCAAAACTTTATTTGAGGTTAACTGAGGAAGATATGTGCACTTTCATTAATGATGTTTATTGGTAGCAAGAAAGAGCCACAGATCACATCAGGCACTTGAAAGGTCTGTTTTCCCATCATCTGAACATTTACTTCTGGGAATTCAGAAAGTAGTTTAAAGCTGATGAAAGTCATTAACACACTACTCTACCTTAAAGCAATGTTTACAGTGTGCACAGAATTGTGATTTGGCACAATAGGGTACTAGAACACACAATATAGCAACATGATACAATAATATAGCTACTTTCTAAATCAGATTGATTATAATTACAATAAAAGCCCATGTTTTTTCAGGGCACTTAACCTGATCAAATCAAGAGACGTTTCAAACTGTCCCTCTTTTGTTTTAGGAGTTTTCTGCATCTCAGTGCCAAATTTCGAAGTTGAAATCAGCCTCCACTGCTAATATTATGCATCTCCAGTGTCTGTCAGAACTCTAGAAGTCCATTCAGTAGTTCTAAATAATCCATGAAAAGCACATAAAAGAGACTGGAAAAAATTCTATCATCAGGAAACTCGAAATTCTTTTCAAGGGCCATCACCTGACACTGAAGTACTCCAAGGATCTATAAATTGTAAAAGGCCAGGAAACCACACCATTATTCATTAGCCAAAAGCAAAAAGAAAACAGCCTTAAAGTGGCCTCTTTGAAGAGCTTGAAAAGAGCCAGAATAAAAAGTCCTACACGGCTATAAACCTTTGCCATCAGTAATCTGCAATTATAGAGCCCCTCTTGATCACAAGAGACTTGCAACCGCAGTTGAAACAGAGTATTTCTAAACATCACTCTGAAGTCCGGGAATACAAATGTATGAATTGTCAGAACTGAAAAAGCCCTAGAATGCTGCAACTAACAGCTTCAAAGGAAATAAGCTCTTCTAGAAATTTGGCTTAAGTATTTAAAAAAAGGCAAGATCCTTGTACTTGATTGCAGAGAAGAGGAATAGATCACAAGTTTTCAATGCCCTTAAGACTTCTGTACACAAAATTAATTACCACTGGACAGCATTTTTAAGTAAATAATTTAATCAGCGAGGCTTCCCAGTACTGTCAGAATCATTTAGAGTTGTTTTTGAGTTTTTATTTAAATATTTGACACTTTGTTCAGAAGATCAGTTACACAACTAAACCAATTATTCCTCTATGGGTAATCATAGCATGCAACCAATCTAACCTACTTTTTAGAAATTCCAAGTATACAAAGACTTATTTATATGGCAATTCCATTTTAACATACATCTGCCAAAATGCTGTCACACACAGATCCTAAGATCTTAAACAAAGGCAAATGTACTTTTGGCAAATGTAACTGACACTGGGGTGATGGGGAGGTTGGCAAATAAAACAAAATCCATTACACAAAATGAAAATCCCCAACCCCCACACTTCCATTACCTAAAGACTAAGTCTTCAAGCATTCTTGAGAGCTTTGTTCTGGCTTATAGTTTTGAACTCAAAATTCGAGAAGGAATTGAATATCTATTCCTGCAGCTTCTCATTTGAGGCGTATATCCATGAAAGAACAACATAACACACCTTCCCTGCTTTCCACACTGTTTCCTGGGAAGCATGCTCAGGTGCAGGAACACAAGTACACTTTGTATCTGTGTGTAAGCCTCCTTCTCAAACTAGATGGAAACAAAAAGAATGCTGATGAACACATGCAGTAACCTACTTTTTTTTTTTTTTTTTTAATGGGAATTTTTTTCCAGGAATACCTCCTGTTAATTCTCATAAGAGCCAACTTCAACAACTTGACCAGAGTAACCAAACTTCAACAACTTGACCAGACTAACCACATGTGTAATTCTGTCTGTGATTAATTTCAACAGCGAACTCCGTCATTTCAGTCAGAAATAAATCTCAAAGTGAAAAATTACATCCAAGTAGAAAACATTCTCCTGTTTGTGTACAGAGTACATTGACGTGAAAATTTTACCAGCTGCCTTGCTCAGACACCTTTTTGAACTACTATTGCTAATAAAGACATGCCTACAGATGAAGTGAGAGGGGGTTTGAGGATGGATGGGGAAGTGCACGTGGGGGAAGAGGAAAACACATTTAGTATTATATCTGAGGCATATGTTCAGAAAATGAGAATCAAAGCTCCACTATGCAGCACAAATTGAAACTTTAATACTCTGCAAGTGCTGTTAGAGATGCTATGTTTTTGTGGTGAGCAGGCTTTATAATAGAGCAACTTCAGACATATTCCCGGGCATTAAAAAAAAACCAAACAAACCCAAAACTCTTATCTTCAAAAATGACAAGAGAACCACCATATAGACTATGTATTACACCAGCATCGAAATAAACTAGATGCTCTTAATATAGAACATTGACACAAATTCCTTGGGTGAAATGACCCCACCTAACACTCTGAACTTATTGTGGCACTTCTGCTCAAATTTACAAACAGGTGATGCCACCACAGTACAACAGAACCTAAAATAATTTCAACCAAAAATAGAACAAGTTTCATGAGTACCCAGATTTCATAAACTCTCAAATCCAGTACTCTAAATATAAATGTTTCTTGATCGAATTAGCTCTCAGAAACACTGTAAATGCCATGCTACTTTTTCTCAGTCTCCAGAACCTGCTCCTTAGCTTCAATTCATGTCTGTTCCCAATTCTCTCATGCTTATTCATCAGCATGTTCTTTCCACGCTATCCGTAAACCAAACATGCAGCATTAACACCCTTTTGGAAGAAGCAATGTAGCTGAAGACTAGCCTGAAAGCTCAAGTCTTGTCAAACACTAGCAGAGTTGTATCTATGTTATTGTACTCTACTTGGCTTGATAAATTCTAGATAAGCATCCTTAAAAACCCTACTTCTACCAGTACACTTAAAGATTTAAAGAGCAAACAACTGAGAGAAGTTAGGAGATCCAGCACATGAATTCGGCCACACAGGGAAAGCCAGGAGAACAGAGCTATTTAATTGAACTCCACGTGGAACAAGATGGGAGAAAGCCCATTAAAGCGACGACAACCTTGCTCTGTACACTACACATGAGGCACAGAAGTCAGTTGTACTGTTAATGGGGTTCCTTCCGTACAGGGGAAAAAAAAAAACTATGAACTTCGGATCTATGAAAATTCAGTCTTTGTACGGTTAGGAGCCATACATGAGTCCCAAAAAAACCCAAAACACAGAGAAGTGAGCAATCCAGCAGCGGGCAGGGTGGAGCAGAAGGCGGGACAATGACCTAATAGGTCTTTTCTATCTTTAGTTTCACCAGGCTCCGTGGCCAAGAGGCGCCGGGATCCCCCGCTCTGCCCCCGGCCGCGTCCCCCCGCAGCGCCCCAGCCAAGTTCTCCCGAACTGGGCGCTGCCAGCAGGAATGCCGAGGTGAGGGACCGGCAGACAGGGAGCCCGAGGCAGTGCTGGAGGCAGAAGCAACGCTCCGAGTCATTTCTCAGCTATGAGCAACACAAGCGATCCGCGCTGCCCGCCCTTACCTTGAACACTTTACCGAAAGCACCGTCGCCCAGCTCTCCTATGATTTCCCAGAACTCCTCCGGGTTCAAATCCCTCTTGACGTGCTCGTATTGTTTCTTCTTCTTCTCGCCGCCCAGCTTGAAGATCTTGCGAAAGTTGAAGAAGGACATTTTGGCCGCAGCCGAGGGATGGGGCGGGCGGCGGTGCCCCCTGAGCCGGCCGGGACCACCCGGCGCGGGCGGTGATGCCGGGCGCGATTCCCACGCGGAGACCAAAGTCTTGGCGTCGCCCGGGAAGCGCCGTCACCGCCGGGCGCTGCGGGGAGACAACAGCCCGCGATGCCCCGTACCGGGCTCGGCGCTCCCTACTCGGCCCGGCCGGTCACCATCGCGGCAGCAACAAGTGCCGGGCTCCGTCCTCAGGACGGGCGGCGGAGCCGGAGGAGGGGTCACGGCTCCGCTGGGAGGAGGCAGCCGCTGCGCGCCGGGCAGCGGGGAGCGGTCACGTCCCGCCTCGCAGCACGGGGCGGATGCGGGGAGGGGCGGAGGCTGCCCCGCTCCCGGCCGGCGTCCTCGCGGAGCGGCGTCCCGGGGTGACACAGCGGCGGAAAATGACGCTTCGCTGCCGGCCTCTCTCCCGCTCGCTCGCTCCCTCGCCCTGTCGCGGAGCGGGGCCCGGGCGGCTCCGCTTCCTGCGGGGCGGCACCGGCGGCACCTCCGCCCCCGCTCCCGCCCGCCGCCGGCGCGTGCGCCGCGCGCTCCCGCCCCTCTTCCCGCGCTCCCGGAACCGCCTCGCGCCCCTCCCGCCGCTCCGCCGCCGGCGCACGCGCAGCAGCACGAGCCCCCACCGTTCCCCCGTTCCCCCGCGCGTGCGCACGCGCCGCACCGGCAGCACGCGCGCGACCCTCCCCCGCCAACGGCTCAGGCCCGGCGCAGGCGGGGGAAGAGGCGGGGCCTGCCCTGCCCACGTGACGCCACCGCGGCGGCCCCAGCCAATAGGAGCGCGCGGAGGCTCCGGGCGGGTAAGTCGGTGTCGGGCTCAAGATGGAGGGGCCGCCCTCTCCCCCTTACCTCGGAGCGGGACGGCGGCGCTGGCGCTGGATCGAGTGTTCGTCCCTCCGTCTGTCCTGTTCCGCTCTAGTCCGCTGTGTGCCGTTACGGGAGGGGCGTGTGGCAGAGGGACCCTTTTCCCTCCGAATCCGGAGGGCCCCTCGCGCCGCTCCGCTGTCCCGTGCGGGAGGGCTGTCCCCAGCCCTGTGGCGGAGGGCGATGTTCCCTAGGCGGGAGTTTCCCCTCAGTGCTGGCTGGGTGCCCTCGGTCCCCAGTCCCGCTGCGGGAGCCGAAGGGCCGTGAGGGGCTCCCGCTGTGTGTCAGCAGCGCTGTGTGGGCAGGTGGTGCCTTCCGGGGGCTTGAGCTTGGACCTAGAGCTCTGAGGACAGTGTTCATAGCAAAAGACGACGTTGGAATACTTTTTCTTTTGTTTGTGGTCCGGTGCTGTCCCTAGATCTGCTACTGGTTTATCTTCTGTCATAGCAGAGTGTGATGTTCTTGTACTGCCCCGTTTGGTATCTTCAGTATCTTAATTAATCACTGGGACAGGCCTGAATTTCCTTATCTCACAACCTTCTCTTCCCACAAGTGATTCTTTCCTCACCCTGAAGTATAATTGTATTTTAATAGTTGTGTTGTGTACATGCCACCAAATGCGGGGCGTTTCCTCACTTGAAAGCAGGAGGCGTTCCCGTTGCCTGGATTAGGGCAATTAGCAGCCATGGGGACAGAGTTTGGGCTGTGACAGGCTGGAAATCGATCCAGCAGCAGCTGAGGCGGTGCTGGGACCTCAGAGACATATCAGTGAGACGAACACCCAGGGAAAATCGTGCAATGCCCTATCCTCGTATGAACCTGAGTGCCTGCAATTGCTATTAACGTAAGCTGCATGATGAGCTTCTAAAGATCAAGTGTGCATCATTCCCCAGACTATTTCATTAGTGTAACAGTAGTTGTCTAAAAAAGGGGGGTAGTCCGTATATAAATCAGTAATAATAATGAGGCATTGAGATGCCCCTGACACAAAGCGTTTATGAATCGAACAACAGTGTTCTGTCATGAGTTAATTTCTTTAAACTATATAAAATCAGTTTCACGGCTCGTCCCACCCTGTGAATAGAGAGCCTTTCAAGTACTCTTGCTAAACTGATTTGTGGTAATAATCAGCATTTGCTTTTCAAAATTGATATTGGGCTTTTTTGGCTCCTTGTACTGATAGCTTGGCCACAAAAGGTAAAACTGTTAAGGAGGTTGTTAGAACCAAGATTGCTTATTTGTGTGAGGGCAAAAACAAGAAACAACTGCAATCCAAAGGAGCTGTTATCTCTTCTGTGATCTGGCTGTCTGGCTCCACCTATTAATTTCATATGCAAGTTTCATTCAGATACTTTGAATTAAATAAAATAATAGAGTGTTACCATCAGCAGTTTTGCTTCTGATGTTACAATTTTTAAAGGTCAATTTCTTTTTCCTATCTGTATTTTTCCCCTGTCAAGTTGGGTGATACCTTTGATTTGGATATTAAAATACAGTGATGGCTTACATAATAATTTTGTTACTATTTGTAATTTAATATTTTGAAATAACTTGCTTTGTCTTGGATGAAAAGTGCTTTGGAACTAATTTCTGTAGGTTTATTTAACCTGACTGGTTGATAGAGGACGTGAGGAAAAGGGAATCAAAAAGCCACAGCAAGAATTCCTTGCATTTAGGCAGAAATATCTTTTCTTTAGCCTCGGGGTTAATGGCAATGGGGCGGGGCAGAGGATGTTTATGTGTGAATGTTAGAGTTTGTAACAACTGGAAAGAAATGCAAAACTAAAAGAAAATTTCATAAGCGAACAAGTTGAGCTGGCAGTTCTGGGCTGGGACAGCAGGGCCCGGTTGTGCCTCAGCTCACACACAGCATGTCTGTTTCAGCTTGTGTGTGACAAAAGAGGCTCCTCAGAGCAGAATGTTCGTGTCATCCTACCAATGACTGAATGGTAGCAGGTACTGCAAGTGTGTTGCTTTAGACTTGTATAAACAGAGTCTTCCTGTTCCAGGGAGCTTTTAATTCATATAACATTGAAAATTATATAAGATAAAAGTCTGGCACAAGAAAGGAGCAAATTATCTGGTGATAAGGTTTTGCTTTCAACTTTTTCATTCTTACTCTTGAACAAGTAATTCGAGATAAAACCAGGATTTATGAAAAGAAAAAACTGCGACTCCATCTTACTTTTAATTTTATTCTTTCGCTCTGGAGTTCCAGGTTGCCATTCAATCCTGAAAATAAACTCTATAAGATGAAGGTAAAGTGCTAGTAGCAAATTCTTCCCAAGTTGCTGTGACTTCTTAGTTTGGAGGAGGCTGTATGAAGCCAGGATTTTGTATGTGTAGTTTTTTTGTTCCTGATAGCAGGAGTTTTTAGCAACTGTAAATGTTTCCAGATGGTAAGGATAAAAAGGTGAAAGTGAATTATATTAAAATTTCTCCTTTAGGAATTTAAAGCAATGCTTTTTGAAAATTCATTGCTTCCTTTAAATGTCAGAGGAAGATGTTAAAGTAAAGATGTTAAAGAACTATCTTGATTGTGCATCAAATATATTGGCTTAAAATAGCTGTAAACTCTTCATGAAATCTTTTTCATCTCTTTGCGAATTAGAAGTCTCCTTTATACTTTCTGCTGCTTGATATCATCATCCTTTTTCATTGACTCAATCACTTACACTTGTCACTGTTCCTAACTCCCTAATCTTTAAGTTGTTTCTTTTAAATTGCTCCAATTTCTCCTAATTGAAAGTAAACACTTCAGAAATTTAATTTGAAATGTGTTCTTCACAGCATATATTGTCCTTTCACTGCAGTCCTACATTCTGTCTTCAGTTCCCTCAAAATATTTAATGATGTATTTTCATATTGTCTTGACTTTCTGTCCACCCACGCTTTCACTGATCTCCAAAATTCTTTCTGGTGATTGAGCTCATTGAACTGCAGTAAGGTCACAGGCGGCTTGTTTGTGGTTAAATCTGAAGTGTAATTCTTGTTTCATCCTTCTTAATCTGTCTGTCACCTTTGGCATTCAGCACTGCCATTTGTTTTCTTTAGTGGATGTAGCCTGTGTTTTTATTGATATTTTCCAGTTTTGTGGTGGCATTTTTTTATAGGCTCTGCCATTTCTCCTCTAGTCTGTTCCCAGAGTTAATGTTTGGTGCTGTATTGGGCTCATTTCAGTTCTAAGCACCAATGTAGCTTCTAGGTCACTCTAGTTAACCCAGTGCAGGAGGATGATCAGTCCTGGTCCTGTGGCCACACCGTTTCTGATAAAGGTTGTCACTGGCCTTCTTGGCCACCTGGGTGAATCCTGGCTCATGATAAACTGCTGTTGACCAGTGTCCCTGGATTCTTTTCCTCTGGGCCACTCTCCAGCCACTGTGTCCCAGCCTGTAGCCCTGCATGGGGCTGTTGTGACCCAAGAGCAGGACCTGCCACTTCCCCTCATTGATCCTCACACTGCTGGCTTCAGCTCATTGATCCAAGCTGCCCAGATCCCTGTGCAGAGCCTTCCTGGCCTCCAGCAGATCAACACTCCTGCCCAGCTTAGCGTTGTTTGTGAACGTCCTGGAGGTGCACTCGATCCCCCCATGCAGATCATTGAGACAGATATTAATCAGGATCCCTGGGGACAGCCCTGTGGCACCGCTCCCCACCACGCTCTGGGCCCGGCCATCCAGACAGCTCTGCACCAGCAAAGAGAGCCCCTGTCCAGGCCATGGGCTGCCAGCCTTGCCAGGAGAATGCTGGGGGAGACAGAGCTGAAGGCTTGACTCAAGTCCAGGTGTTCAACATCCACAGTCTTTCCCTCATCCATTGGTTGGATCATCTGGTCATAAAAGGGGGTCACATTGGTCAAGCAGGACCTTGTCTTCCCCAAAGCCATGCTGGCCAGGCCTGTACATGCTACATATACAGCACTCCTAAAGCCTTTCTAATGAATGTACCATTGTCAGAGATGTGTTTTGGAGACTTCTCTTTCTGTTATGCAGAACAAAAAAGACTGTTTTGTACTCAGTTTTTTTATGAGACTTTATGATATGAAAAACAGGAATAGTTCAGTCATACATAATATAAACAGGAAAAAATTCTGATACCAGAGTTTGGACAATCAAGAGCTTGCCTATATCTCAATAGCCAGAATCAATACGAGGCTCCTATCAATAACCTGGGTATATTACTATTTATTATATGGTTTGGGGCTTTTTAATGCCTTACTGCAGGACCAGTTAATCTAAGAATTGCCATAGAAGCATGTGGCATTTGGAAGCTTCAACATGTAAGGGTATTACTTCATGTTTGCAGTAAAAAAGCCATTGAGTGTTAAAATGTTTAGGAATAAGATTGATCTGATTTTGGCTTCAGAAAACCCTGTGTTTAGTCTAAACTGGCCATACTTTTTCAGCAGTCAGTGGAGAAATGTATCTTCACAGGCCAATTCACCTTCCCCATTTTATATACTTACCTTTATCACAGTATTTAACTGTGTGAGGTAGGTTTTCCTGGTAACATATAATGGGAGTTTTTTTTCTTACCTATGGAGACACCACTGCCAGCAGAACTCTTGGACTGCATTTCTCTTGATGTCAGCAACACTTCTGAGAGCGATGACAGAACAAATATAAAAATTGCCAGATTACCTTAATGCTTCCAAGTAAACCTGCAATGTTTTATTGAATAGACTTTTTCTGAAATTAAATGGCAGAAGAAAAAGCAATAATATAAATATCAAAATCTGAATAAGGATCAAATATTTCAACAAATAGTAGAAGAATATTTCTTGGAAACATGCTATGTCAAAAGCATTCAAGTTATAATATGTTGTCTTTATTGAAGCTATAGCAAAAAAATTTCTTTTTCTTATTGCTTCCAGTTGATCTGCAAGAAAACCCTCTTCAAGACTGATATTTAGAGATAGTCATGTATCCTTGTAGGGGAGTGAGAAGCAAACCTCAGATTTAATGGAACACATCAACAACTTGAACTTACATAGCTGATTCTCTTTGATTAACTGACTAATGCAATTAAGAACTTCAGATCCTCATGATAAAGCTTTTCAAGAAGGCTGCACGCTTTTTGGGTTGTATTTAACTCAAAAAGCTCCTTTCATAGCAATTTCCAGTTAATATTAAAATACTGAGCTGCACTGGTGGATAGTTGCATTTTTTTAGTGCAGTAGTTAGTCCAATAAAAGTTCTCTCCATGTTGTGATGACTGTAACAATCTTTCACAGAACCACACAAGAATAAGTCTTTCTTGAGCACTTTTTTTTTTTTTTTAATAATGATGTCCTTTAAAATACTACTACTCTTAGCTATAATGCTGTATTCCTTCTAACCATTTTAATAGTTTGAGGTTGTATTTCATTTGAAACAAGATTTCTTTGATCAAAACTGTACATGAACGCAAAGCAAATGATTTCAAATGTGGAGCCCCCTCCATCTGATGGCTATTAGAAACTTTAGTTAAGTCACATGAAAGAATGTCTTGGAAATGCTGCACCGTGGTTGCCTTTCCTCCAGATGGTAATTAGACCTTTTCCTCTTGAGTAGCAGTCACGAGCTGATTTGCTCTTTTTGTTTGTGGCATTCAAATTTGCATTAGTTCACATAGTAGCTAGGATTAGAAATTTATTAAGGGATAAAGATAGCTTTGCACCTCAGTATTGCTCTCAGTCAATACTGGCACAAAAAGTGTCTGAACAAAACCCCCACATGTATTGCTGCTTTTCTGTCTACAAATCCTGATTTTCTTTCACTGTTTCCCAGGGGAGCCTTTTTTTTTTTTTTTCCAGAATGGACTTTGTGTTCTCTTGTGATCCTGATCAGCTCTGGAATCTTGGGACCAAATAACTTATTCTGTAATATGAAAATAAATTATTCTTTAATCTGGGTTTTTTTTTTTTTTTTTTTTTTTTTTTTTTTTTTTTTTTTTTTTTTTTTTTTTTTTAATGGCTGGCTGGCCAGCCATCAGACCCAATCCTGGTTGTGTGGTAAGCTTAACCAGGAATTTAATTATGCCTTCTCCAATTACTATTAAAATATACCATTCTGTATATTTTAGGGAAAAAGGCACCATCTTCTACACACACAATAAAGAAAAAAATCTGACAAAAAGATAACACTAAAGACTATTGATTTTCTGGTAATATCCCAAAAAGAAACATTGCAGTGGGATAATACTGAAGATATATCTACTAGCAAGAAGGGGAAACAACATATAGAATGTGAGATACTCACTGTTTATTAATGAAAAGTTAGACTTTAAAATATTAAATTATTTTAATAAAAGAAGTGAAGTTTTTCATTGCATAATGGTATTTTTGCATTACAACCATGTTTTAATAATTTCTGTGTGTGCAATGTTCTCTTTGTACCTAGAAAACGAGGCAAAAAAATAGTTGAGTGTGTTGTAGAGTAGAATTTGGTTTTCTCTAGGATGTCATCCTTGTACAGCAGCAATGAGTGGAGCTACAATAATATGTCAATTGTTAAGGCACACAGCAGCTATTGTGTGTCCAACAATAGTCTGTGCAAACTTTGGGCACTAGCACTTGCTTATGACAAAACAGAGTATTGTGATATGATGCACTTTTTCTCTCAAGTACCCTAAAATGTTTATTTTTTTGACAGGTGGGATCTTTAATAGCTAATCCTCAAAATTATGTTTTATAGTATACAGTGCAATATTTATGGATTAAACCAAAAAAGCCCATTACATTACATGGACTGAATTGTAGCAGAAAATCAAATTACCTACATGAAAAATAATTCCTGTGGCTTCTGACTGAGCACTAATGTATCTTTCTGCATTGAGTATACAGGAGTGACTTCCTTTCAGAGCATGAGGTAGGAAATGGCATTTATTGAAATTCAAATGCAATTAAGGAGACACTTAAATTAGTTTATAAAAGGCTGTTGGTTTCTTTACGTACCAAGAAGTCGGAAATAGTAATGACTTTATCCTGTTAGCTGTGACAGTGATTCATGGAAGAAGTTACAGCCACAGCCATCAGGGAGGTATTTTCTTTGAAGAATCTAGATAATGTTCTGTCATTTAGTGCCTTTCAATGGGGTTTGGGACAAGTTTTTAAAGATGGGCCAAAATCACTACTAACAAACAAGCCTAGATGCCTTTTCTCCACAGGGAGAGGAGTTACTGAAGATACCTGTGTTGCAGGACAGGTATTCCTGCACAGTTTGGGGTTGTTCTGTATCAGTCCTATGCCAGCTCTCAGTGATGATATTTGGACAGACCTCAGATGGAGCATTGGTTAATTATTCATTATTTCAGGATACCCTCAGAGAATTACAAAAATTGCTTAAACCAAAGGTTAGTAAAGGGCAATCTCTGGATTTTTAGCAGGTTCTAATAGTTTAGCAGCTGAAGATAAATGATTATGAGCCAGCTTTCCTTAGCTGAGAAGAACCTACTCTTCAGATTATTCACACTGTAAAGGACTGTGCACTACAGTTTGTCTTAAGGAACCGAGAAATATATATACACCTTTGGTATTTCTAAAACTTTTCTTTTTAGAGCTCAGTTCAGAGCAGCCTGGGTACAACTAAGAAATCCTGTGCTTGATTTCAGGTGTAAAAGCCCTGGTCCTCAGAAATAAGGCCCAGTTGCAAAAGAAATTCAGAATAGCAGGCTGGGAATTGTACCACTTTTGATACAAAAACCCACCCTTTTGATACTTTTCCTAGATGATAGCTCAAAGGACCTGTGTGAGGAACATTCAAAAAGCATAACAAAAGCTTTGTTCTTATGTTCAAAGTTCTTACTTTGTTCTTCCAACTTCTCCCAGTAAAGCAGATAATTCTGTAATGCTGCATGGGCTCAATGCTTCCCCCACACATGCCTTACATTTTGCGCAGATTTGACTTTTGGGATGTTTAAACATTTCTCTACCAGAAGGGCCTTTATACAGGAAGTGCCTACGAGTCTTTATTTGAAGGTGAAAAAAATAATTCTGGAATAACATAAACCAAACAAGAAATATAGCTGGACTGGAATCAAAGACCAGTGCCAAGCTAACTTTATTAATCTTTCAAAGAAGAGTAACAATTAGTTCTCGATCTTCCAAAAGCACTCCAAATGAGAAATCTCAGCCTTTAGGTATTCTCACAATGTTTATGATGGTTCTAGATGGAACTGAGATTTCAAAATTATTCTTATTTGAGTTACTCTGTATCTATCAACAACAGAGCTATTTGACACTATGTTCCATGCACAGTCCCACAGTGTTCTGATACAGTTAAAAGGTTCACTTCCACAGCAAAATAAAATGCAAATTGATTTCAGAACATTAAGCAGGTTTGTCATAATCTAAAGCTTTGGTATGCGTCAGGAATGTTTTAAAAACTTCAAATCACAACTGTGTGCCTAGACCAAATCAAAAGTTAATTATTTTGAAGTCTCAGGTTGTAATGGAGTGCTCTGTAGTCCTATGAATTTTCATACAAATTCAGACTTATTCCAGAAGCTATTCTAATTTAGACCATAAACCAGTTTAAAGGAGAGGTAGAGAGTGAAATGGGCGGAATTATTTGCCTCTAGAAATTGAGTCAAACTTGTGGAGTTCACAGGCACAGTAGCCTCAGAAAGCTATAAACCAATGCTTGTCACTTCGGTGCTAATTTCTGAAATTTGAAAATGTTCATTCAGGAACTGACAGTAAATCTACGTTACACTGCTGAAACAAAGTAGGAAAGCTAACTGTTGCCATGAGCTGAGGTGAATTAGGTTTTATTCTCTTTTCTCTTTTAGTTAATTCCTTTATGTTGTACCAATAACTTGCAGAATCACAGGATGGATAAGGCTGGAAGGGTCCCACTTCATGCTCAAGCAGGACCCCCTAGACCACATTATTGCAGATTCCTTCCAGATGGTTCTGGGATGTCTCCAGTGAAGGAGACTCCACATCCTCTCTGGGCAATCTGTTCTAGTGCAGGTTCCCCCACACAACACAGAAGTTCTTCCTTATGTTCAGGTGGAACTTCCTGGGCATCAATTTCTGCCCATTGCCTCTTGTCCTGTTGCCCAACACCACCAAGCTGGGGCTGGATCCATCATCTTTACACCCTCCCTTCAGGTACTTATAGGCATTGACAAGGTCTCCTTTTTTAGGTGTCTCTTCTCCAGGCTGACCAGGCCCAGCTGTCTCAGCCTTTCCCTGTTTGAGAGATGCTCCAGTCCCTTAATCATCTGCTGGACCCTCTCCAGGAGCTCCGTGTCTGTCTTGTACTGAGGAGCCCAGAACTGGACACAGCACTCCAGATGTGGCCTCACCAGGCTGAGCAGAGGGGCAGCATCCCCTTCCAATTAAAAGCATCTGTCAAAAAAATTTCCTTTTCCAACAGCCTGTTTGGAATCCTCTTGCTATCAAAGCTTTCATACTACTGTTCTTCCAAGCAAGAAACTTACTATTTATAAGAAGTAATTTATTTTTACTTTTGTTTGTTTTTAATTTGCACTAATAACTGAGAATCTTCTCTCTCAGTGAAAGAATGCCTTTTCTGCAGCTCAGCTCATTCTGGCAGCACTGTGGGTGCTTAAGAGCTTTCAGAGAGAGTTAATCATCCTCACAGGCTTCCTCCTGCCCTCGCTGGAGACAGGTTAGGAAATTAGTTGAAGAAGGCACTTCAGTGTGATTATCCAATAGCTTTAAAAGACACATAGGAAGTGAAGCTTTTCAGAGTATCAGTAGTGAGTGCCTGCTACCTTATTTCGGGTAAGCTTACAGGTGATCGTGAGAAATACATATACAGAGCTAGTTTACTGCTATGCTGAGTGGTTCACTGATTTCTTGATCCATGGGAAATTGTATCTAATGCATGGGACAAGGATCAGAAAGAGCTACTTCTACTGTTTATTTTGTTACACCCTTTCCTGTTAGTTTTTCAGAATCATACTTTTGGAAAATTGAGTGCCAAAACCTTGTTACAAGGTTTAGCTTGCATATAAAACAATCCCAAAAGAAGGCAATCTAGGACTGTAAGCTTTGTCCCCCTTCCTTCCAAGACTGAGGATGTTGGAGGAGCCAGTTTGTTTGGTTTCCTGCAGCCACATGCACCTATCTAGAAGGTTTTCTAGACAGTGATGTGGAAAGATAAAATCAGAGGGAGGGAAACACATTACAGGTTATGACCTGGTGACATTAATCCACTGGAAGACTCTTACATAACAGCCATGTCAGTTTATTGATAAAACAAGGCTTTTTTACCCCTACCTGTATATATATCCTGCCTTATGGGCATTTGTGAGCACCGCCTTTCTGGATTTTTAGATTCCCCACTGGGTAAAGGTTGCAGTGATGGTCCTCTTGTTTTGCGCTTCACTTGCCAGGGAAGTGTATTGTAATGGAAACTAATGTAATTAAAAGGCATATAATGTTTACAATTTCAAGGAATATCTTTAAGAGGAAAGTCTATAATTCTTTATTTTGTTAAATTGTTATCTGAACAGCTTAGAAAAATGTTAAACCCTTGTACAAATAAAATTTCAGGAAGTGCTAAACTTCTGGAAGTTCAGAGGAGTTCTAGATTTTTTAATTTTGTTTTGCAACTACGTCTTTAAATTGGAATTGTACTTACGTATAAGAACTACAAGACATGCAGCATGTAGCATCAAAACTGACAGGATTTAACATAACAGAAGCAGAAGCTGGAAGACAAAGTGCTTGCCCCATCTTGAATTGTAACAGGATAACTGGGTAGGAGGTGGATCCAAACTGACCTTACCTTACTATTTGGTAGTTTTCCAACAGCTGGTTTCCAGAAACCTTTGTCTTTCAGTGATGTGGGGGTTTTTTTCTCAGTGATGGTGTACATCTTGTTACTGCTATTGGAAACTTTCTTTTAGTTTTGTATTTTTTAAAAACCTATGGGTGAGTTTCATGTCTAGGATCTTTGCTCCATATTAACTGTAACCAAAAGTTAATATGGTCATAATGAACTTCCCCAGTTCAGTAAGATTTACTTGTATAATAATACAATGGGTCTATTTGGTTTTAATGTAAAATGTGGTAGGTAATTAAAAACATTTCCTGAAAAATGGTGGGTTTGACTGTACTGTGCTGGAATTGCCTCTGCTGATCATGAAGAGTTGAATAATAGTCATTTGTCACATAGGGTGTTGACTCAGACACAAATGATTTCAATTCAGATGACAGAGGGTGTTACAAAACCCAGCTGTTGACTCTGCTCCTCTTTCCACAAGCTGCTTTGTCTGTGGCAGGAATGGCCGACCTATGAAGCAGTTTTTGACAGACACAGTTTCTGGCCTAATTTATTTAAGTAAAGCACTGGTGACTTTAAGTTGTTTTAATGCCCTGAGTTGGCAACTCCAACAGTTTCAGAGCTGTTTTCAGTGTAAATTGTCAGTGCTACCATGCTAGTGGCAGCCTTTGGAGAAGAGTGAAAGCCTGGTAGGATGTTTAAGTTGCATGTATTAGTGCCTAAATTCTCTGTTTCTGATTCACAGCTAACTTGAGAAAGAGTTTTTGCATCAGTGTGCCAGCACTTGCAGAGCAGTTGCAGACAGCTGCTGGCAAGACACATTTTCTTGGCTCAAAATGATTAATCTCAAGCTAAGGCAATTTTCTCCAAGAGCTTTGGTTGTTAATCAAATTTGGAGAAAAGACAACAAGAAACATTAAAACAGATACTCTTCTGTGAGGTTTCAATTGCACTGGGATTGGAAGAAGACTGTTTAGCTTTTTTGGAAAAGGTACATAGTGGGCACAAGAATATGAGCCCAGAAATTTATTGTCCAAGGCTGATTCTGTTGAATAAATCAGTAGGGTGATAAATAGGATATTGAGACAAGGCTACCAGATAGGCTGCTTAGAAGGGAAGAAAGAAAATGGGTTGGGGGGTGGCATGGTTGGGAAAGGTGCCAGTTTTCCTTGCTTTCCCCTCTGGGGATTATGAACTTGGTTGACTTCTCAGTAGAGTCAGGAAAGCTAACAATGATAGCAGTGGGTGGAAGAGACAGCCCTATTTTAATATGTTAGAATAATCTCAAGGCTTCTTGTTTATTTGTATCTAGATACCTACTATGTAAACTTTAGATTTTTGCCATTCAAACAGAGTTATTTTCCCAAGAAGAACTTAATTTTTTTTTTTTGTTTTGATTATGCCTTCAGAGCCTTTTTCTGGAGTTAAAAATAGAATATAGATATCTTCTATCTAATGAACTTGTGGACTAGATGCTTCTGTTGTCTTTTTTTCTCCTGTAACAGGATTGAATTCCTTGCACTACAGCAACCCTGAAGTCATTACACTGCACTTAAAATGCAGAACGGAATGACCTTTTACTAGGATTCTGTGTTGTTTATATTGCTAAGATTGATCACCATCTCCCAGCAAAAGCCAGTTTAATCCTTAAACATTTGTACATATAGTATCTGTTCAGAATTGTCTATTGTTTGCTGTCTGGTTCTCATTGATTATAACGTTGTACATCTCCACAATGCCCCTATTTGCCCCTTGGATCTTCATAGTACAGGGCAGCTCCTATCTTCCTTGCTGATAGCATATCACCAGTGGTACCAGTTAAGAGCTGAAAACACTTGTGGCATAATGGAAAGTTCCACTTTTGCCAGGATGACTCATGAATTAACCCCGGGATGGAGAGGCTTCCTGTGCCAATTTAAGAAAAAGTTACGGGAAGATACTATTACATATCAAAAGATAAATGATTGGAAGTGTTTTGTCAGCCTTGTAGGAATTAGGTTTTATAATACTCTCCATCTGCCTGAAACAAGCTCAGAAAGTCACTGAATAGATACTTTGGAAAGAGTTTACGTCTTGCTTTGCTTTAGGAGCGGACAACTGCTGAGAAGAATGGAGTGGTACTAGCAGTGTTGGAGGCAAGCAGTATATCCAGGAGGCACTAAGTATCTTTTCTTTCCAACTGACCACAAGCTTTTGGCTTCAAATAGGCCACTGTTCAAATGTAGCTACCACTTGGGAGGGAAGGAGGAAAATAGGCTTGGTTTTGGGTGGTGTCAGGGGTTGGGAGGACTCTTGGGACTGTGAAGAGGCCAGGGAAGGCTTTGGCTGCTGTGCAGAATGCCCTCGTGTGCCTGTCAGACATTGCTGAAAGTGAGTGGGAGGCTGGGGTACGGTTTCACTGTCCCAGCCTGGTGTGGATGGAATGTATGCAACTCAGGACTTCAGCAGATTTGTGCTGTGGACTTCAAGGAATCCTGTGATGCCTTCATAGTGCATGATTTAGTTTTTGTCGAGGAGTCTTTGCCAGATCTGTAAGATAAAATGTTGTTTGTCTGTAGCAGGCTTGAACCAAGCAGAGTGGTCTCTACTTAAAGACATATGGTGGGCGTAAATATCTCCAGTGAGGAGCTGTAACAAGGCCTGGGAGTGAGAAAGAAGTGCCAGAATTTGAGATTTAACTCTTCGTAGTTTCTGAGACAGAAAGAGCTTTTGCTGCAGAAGTCTTCTCCCCTCAGAAAAAGGAAGCAGTTAAAAATTTTGGGGAGATGCTTCATTTAAGCTTAAAGTGTGGCTTCAACTTGATCTATTAACATTTGGGCATGTAAAGCTTAACAGGTGGCTATAAAATGCCAAAGTACAGATATTTTTACTCTCCAGTGGAGCTGCTTCATTGATTTCCCCTCAGATGCGCACATGTGTAGGGGCGACTTCTGCTTTTTGCCCCAAGGAATGTCTGTTTGCCCAAAATACAAAAAGTTAGACAGACTTGTTACCTGATTGTCTCTTTTTGGCTGGTTATCTCAGTCTGCTGCCTGTCTAGGAGGAAAAACAGGTGCTGAGCTGTGACAGGCTTGGTAACCATGCGGGGTAAATTGGGGGGCATGAAGCAGAAAGCAGTATAACTTTGTACTAGAGACTGCAACCAAAAAGAGATGAGGAGACTAATTTTGGTAAGAAAATGAGCATGCCAACTGAAATACAGGTTCAAACCATTTGTTCCCTTGAGAAACTTTATGGTGTAAATTTGACATAGACTGTAGCAAGTATCCTAAGAACCGCCATATGGAGGAATAGCAGCTTGTGTTAAGATCATACACTTAACAGCTTAATTTCTAAATTTCTATTGAGCAGTGTTTCAATTCAGCAGTAGAAAAAGGGAGACTTGAATGAGAAAGAATGGTGTGACATTTTTGAGTAGATCTTCCAGGTGCAAAAAGAAAAGTTTGGGAAGAGCTGTGTGTAGTGGTGAGCGAGACATGAATCCAGGTGTAAACAAAGCTAATTCAGTTTGTTACTCAATGGTGAAGTTACTGCTGGAACTGACTAAATCAAATATTTTCAATTTCAGTATTTCAAATCAATTTTCAATATTTCACTGAAGAAATGACCAGTCCAAGGAAGGATAAATAACACTGAGGGTTTTTTTTTACTTAAGTAAAATAAAGTTGTACAGGGATCAAATTATCAACTGCGGCTTTGTACACAGTATAGAGTAGATGTCAGCAACACTCTGGCTTGTTGTGCTACACCCTTTTTCTTTTCCCTTGCCTCAAGTTAAAGTTTAAGCAATAGAACAGAAACCATGCAGAACCCAAGTTCTGTAGTTTCTCGGTGAGACAAGGTGCTGTCATGATGTTCATGGCATGTTGTCTCTACATCAGTAGCTACCAGTGCTTCTCCCAGACTGCAGAGATCACTGGGAGCTGCTTCCTCTTAGGAGACTGGAGCTGCCAAATCTCAGCTCTATTGCACACTATTCAAAATCAGTCCACTTAGCACCTTTGACTTAGAGCTGCGAGGGGCTGACACCCACTGGAAGGTGACCTGGAGAGCCTTACAGGAACAGTGTTCCTGTCCATACAGGAGAAGCTGAAAGAAAATATTTTCAGCTTCCAAATCTTTATGAGGATTTTCCTGAATGGAGTGCTGGGGTTTTTGATATCAACGCTGTGATAAGCATAGAATTGGACCTGTAATGGCAGAAGATGGCAGGCATCAACTGTGAAATCTGAAAGGGTAAAAGGGGAAAGTAACAGTTTCAAAGTTAGTGGAGACTACACACCCAAAATAAAGAAGGGATTGCTGCTTTTGTTTTAAATAAAGTCGTTCTCCCTCAACTCCACAATAAAGCACAGGACAAACAATGAGAAGAATATGTTAGTGGAGGGGAGGAGAATCATGGGGGAATAATAATCATCTGTAGAGAAAGTAACCACTCAGGATCCCACAGTCCTGCTCCTTTAAACAGATGTTGACTTTAGTTCTCTATTTATGGATTTGGAGAGGAAAAATCTCTGAAATACTAATTTGTTTGAAGTTACTGGGGGAAATGCTGTTGCTGGATTCTCAGTACTTTAAACAAATCATGAGTATTGATACTTTGAATATTTCATGTGGCAACACATGAAATATTGATAGATAAATATAACATTATATTAGATAAACTCCAGTGTCTGATCCTCAGCTCTGCTGTGTTGGTGTGTGTAAACTCATGGGCTGCTTTTTCATTTAGCTGGGGCATATGTGAACAGCTCTTCACCTGTGTAGAAAACAATTACAGGTCCTTCTGTGTTCACAGGTTTTGGATGCAGTCTGAGTCCAAGAAGTATGAAGAAATGCCTTCTCTGCACTGGGGGATAGATCCTGTATTTTCTGCATTTGCAAGACTCTATATTAAAGATATTACAGAAATGAGAGAGTCTAAACAGGTGCCAGGTATGTATTTATATGTGCTGACTATGATACACACAGTATTATAATTGATTTATGTTGTGCTTTTTATCAAGCGATTGAAGAACACTTCATGAACATCAGTAAAGTAGTTTTCTATATGATTAAGCTAAGTGATGTTAATATCTTTAAACAGTTAAGGACAACAGGTTGTATGTGAAATGTATTTGAAAAATAAAATTTATTTGTTAAAAGGGCTTTTCTTTCTCCTCAGAACCTCTTTTATGGTAAGGTAATGTTGTATTTCCTCTGTGTGGTATAGCTTGTTGTATTCTCATGAAGTTAGTTCTAAAAATTTCTGGTCCTTTCTGGCCATATGTATTGTTATCTCCCCACTGTCTACATTTTTTGGAAATTTTTGTCAGTTCATTTCATGGCTGGATGTGTGATTTTGCTTTTTCCTATGGATATGAGTACATTATAAAACAGAGACAAATTTTGAGGTTTTGTCTCATTAATTTCTAGATATGATAGATACATGACTTTCTTCATACACTGGAACAACCTTATTGTAAATTCTGGCCTCTGTGCTGGACCCTACCCCACAAGTGTCTGCTTTGCATTCTGTGTCCTGCTGGTCTGCAGTGTCACCAACATGTGAGCTTTGGCTGAAGCTCTGACCTTGAATTGCTGTTTTCACTACACAGACTTTAAATAGACTGCACTGTGCCTTGTGCTGTGTTCATTACTCCCAGCTGAAGCTTGACACGGTGTGAGATTATCAGGGAGGAGCCCAAAGAAGTTAGAACTAATGAGGAAGAGCAATAAGTCCTAAGCAGAGTCTGTCTTTGGTTTGATTTTGATGTTTTGTTTGTGGACTTTTATTTTTATTTTCTGTCCATGGAGACTAAGTACCCTTGTTTGGATCTTTGAATATGCTTTGCCTTGTAGGTTTTGTTATTCCTCTTCAGTTTTCTTTAACAGCAAGGATAGCAGCAGTGCTATTTTTAGAGAAATAAAGGACTGGAAGGGTTTTTTGTCTCTTCTTGCAGCCATTTTTATGTACATAAGGACTTCACAAACCACAAATACCAGTCTATCTGTCTGTCTAGCTATCTGTCTATCTATCTGTGTTATTTAACATGGCGGGAGACTTTTGTCTTAAATCCATTGCAATAATTAGGCTACAGACTGTTGTTGATGTTTGTCCTACAGCAAGTTTTATTTAGAGGCCTTTTTAAACTGTTATAAATGTCTTCTAGTAGTACTGGTGTAGGAAATGCATCTGGTAAAAACTGTTCTTCATCAGTTACAGGTATTTTATTTGTTTTCAAACAAAATGCAACACAATTCAATGTCAGCAGAATTGGATTGTGGTTTGGACTTGAACAATAGTACATACACATGTGAAAATATACTCAGAATAATTAACCTTATAAACAGCAACAAGCATTTCATGATAGCAGGAACAGTCCTAGAAAGTACAGTCCTGCTTTTTTTTAGCCTCTAAATTACCTGAATTTCCCTTCTTACTTCTCATCCTGTTCTTTTACTTAACTGAGTTGGCTTCTGCTTCAGGAACTTTTTCAGTTTTGTTATTACTTTTGGTTCTTTGCTAAGATGATCCTAAGGAGGTGGTTTCTGTCATGTCAAGATGTCAGCCTTTGCAGTTGATACATTTGAGCTTTCTCCACTTCCTGTGCATCTGGCCCTCTGCACATTTAAGCTTGCTTGCAGTCCTGTCTCATTTTCTAAACCAAACTTCAAATAAAATGAAATTTCCTAGAACCCACATCCTGAATTTTGTTCATTCTCCTGGTGCTGTATATATGCCAAACCAGACATTTTTCAGTGTGTCTTATTTGTTGGTAACAAATGATAGCACAACAAAAACACTAAAATTAATACCTTTTGGGGAAGGAAGAACGTAGGTGTTTGTTGTCAATGCTTCCTGCCTTTAATGAGCTTTTAAAGACCAGCTGAAGCTAAGTATATGGTTGGCTATAAATCAGTCATTAAGTAATGGTAATTAAGAATGAATGAGTGCAAAACAAAAAGTTGTAACTAGGAAGAATGGAAAGAAACACAGACTGAATGTCAGGAAAAACATCCCTAGAATGACATCTGTTAGCCCGTGGCACAGCCTTCCCAGGAAAAAGGTGGGATGCCCTTCACTGGGATTGTTTATATCCTGACTGTACAGATTGCCAGGAATTTACTGTACAAAATGGTCTTGTATTGGCCCTAAGGAAATGGACTGAATGACCTAATGAGTTTTTTCTTTCCACTTTTAAGCGTTAGGATTTGATGCCACAGTGACTAATCCCTTAAAACAACACAGAGGGAAGCAGTAAACCTGGCCAATTACTCTGCTGCTATAAATGGTGACAAGAAGGCTGGAAAACCTCCCAGATAAAAACAGCAATTGTGCTGTCTTAGCAGCCTTGCAATGAGAGTGGGTGTCAAACTCAGTTGTAACACATAATCGCATCATGGAAATGAGCTTTTCTCAGAGTTATCATGCACCACTGCTTTGTGACAACTTATCAACGAGCAAGGGAAGCTACAAAGAGCATAAAAGGAGGTAATAATAATTAAAGGAGTGGCAAACAGCACAGTAATGCTGGTACAGACATGACCAGCACTTGCCCTAGAGAGCTCTGTATCTATAGCCCCCTGTAGCACTGCTGTGGCTGTTGTGGTAATGGCATTTTGCTCTGTGTGTTGATTCCTGGAGTATTAGGAACCTCACTGAATATGTTTGTCCACAGCTTCAAATATTTAGTATATATTTATTGCTACCAATATGGAGTTAATTTGAACAAATAAACTGGTAGGAGGAGTAATTTACACCTTGAAGTCATCAAGTCCAACAACTTTTAATAGGTTAAATATAATTTCATTCTTCAAATTAATTGGGCAGTTTCTCTGAGAGTAAAGGTGGAGTTCTATGTGAACTCATGGGGATGGAGAGAACCAGTTTTATTTGGTCTCTGTCATCTGCCAAAACTCAGCTTACCAACTGGGAAACACACATAATAACATGGTGCTTGTTTGCCTAATGAGGAGCTTGGAGTCTCTGCTCCACAGGCTTACCCTGAAACTAGCCCAGACCTTTTACAGAGATGTTGTAAGATTCAGTGAATGACTACAAACACTGGGAGCATCTCCACTGGGGGTTTCTGTGTTTATTTGTGCCCTGGTAACTGAAATGAGAGCCAAGTGGACAGACCTGCTAAACATTCTCTATGCCAGACCTGACCAGTGACTGCACGATTAGTATAGCCAGATCTGAGATTACAGATGCATCCTCAAAACATTGCAGTGGATTTTTATGAGCAAAATTTCTGCTTATGAGCTGCTGGGCTGATCACCTCTGGTTTCTTCTGAAACTTCTATGTTTTCCCTCTGTTTTGCGTGAACAAAGTTAATTCCAGGCTCATTTAAGGCTGCTAGCTATGTAGGACAAGTTATTTTTGGATTTAGGGTTTTTTTTTTTAATACAGAACATTTTTCTGACTCCCTTGCTGCTGTGTTTCCCTTTGTAAGAATAACACTTGCCACGGTGTATGGAGCCAAATGTTCCCTTCTGAGTCCCTCGAGTTATCTAGTTTTCAGAAGACAGTTATTGAACATCCCAGATGGCTTATTTCAGTAAAGCAGCAGTATTTGAAAACTGAAGAAAGCACATTCGTTGAAAACTAGCCAGCCCAGGGTATTTGGGAGCTTATTGCCCTATTTTCCTCCTGCTAGTGGACTGGGAAGCCTCAGTGTATGATGTTTACATTAGTGTTTGTTAACATTTGTCACTCTCTTGACAGGGATTACAGAGTGAGGCAACCTCAGTGCTGTCAGAGTCCACTGGGCTGTGATTTCTCACTGTTTCCTGGACATGTTTCTAAGTGTTATTTAGGTTATCTTTATAGATGCACAAAAATAGCTTTGAAGGGATGTTTTTGGAACGTGTGTTTTCAGAAACTGAAGTTCAGGATGCAGTCCACAATGGCTGCAGTAGTGTACTCTGCAGTCTGAGAGGGCTCTTGCTCTCCCCCTGCCCCCACAGCTCCTGTTCTTCCAGAAATGAAAGACAGAATTATGTTAGTTTTCCTTTTGGAGGCTCTGCCTTAATCAGGAACAGCTGCATTGTGAGAAGCTCAAACTGCTTCCTTTGTGTTCTATTATTTATTCTGAAGCCTTATGAAGATATTAAAAAAAAAAAAACCAAACCCAAACCAAACAACAAAGCAAAGCAAAACAAAAATCCAAATGAAACAACAAAACAAACAAACAAACCCCCCCCTAATGTTTGCAGCAAACAAACTGTTTTTCAGTTACAAACATGCAAGAAAACAAGAGGTTAATAAGATTCTGACACTCTACAAAAGCAAGCTTTTGGTATCCTAAGTACAGCCGATACTTTCTCCTTTTAGTATTCCTAGTCTTCAGTGATACAGGGGATTTTTCTTGTGTAGGCACTGAATAATTTAAGATATATTAAATATGTAAGAAAGTATGTTTTTTTACTGACAGATGTGACTATGTAGGGTAGGGTGTTGACGCAAATAGTTACACTAATCAAGCATGTTTTGTGTCTAGGTATATTCTTTTATAATGGACATCCGATCAGACAGGTGGATATTGTTGGGATAGTGGTTCAAATGAAGGAGCGAGATGCCTTTTATAATTGTGGAGGTAAGGAAAATGTCGTTGTTCTTGCACTTATCAGCCTTTTGTCTTGGTTACTGTTAGAACTGAATGGATTCTTTATTTGCTCATTGTGTATTCTTGAAACAAATGCACTCTTATCCTAGTATAATGTATATCTACAGCTGAGATTACTTGGCAAATGTAGGGAAGCTAGTGTTTATTCCCACTTCAAAAATAGAACATTAAATAGTTAGCACAGAGTAACTGATTCATGTGGGGTCATGTAGCAAATTTTAATTGTAGTTGTTGCTTTGTCACTGGACTCCGCCACCACCTTTTCCTATTTGAAGTCCCTTTGATCAAATGCAAATGTATTTAACAGTGCCCACAAATGGGAAATCACTTCTTCCATATTTGAACCTTAGAAATCTCTGCCGACCTTTTGTGTGTCTTGTCATATCTTGGAGCCAACTTCTAATAGCAGTCAGGAGCTTGTTTGTCTTTAGGTGCACAAGAGTGTTAACAAATGAACTCAAGCATCATAGTACCAGTCCTTGCCAACACCAGCTGGGAGTTGTCTCCTCCATATTGCTTTTCCCAGTATTCAATTTTATTAACATGGAAACATCTGATTGTCATTTTCTTCAGCTGTATTTTACATCTGGAGAAAAAGCAGAGTGGAGCAGTGGTGATGTGGCAAGTTTCAAAAGGTGGGGGGAGGTCCCCTCACAGTAGGAAGGGGGAGCCAAGTGCACAGATTCTATTGAAGCCCTTATGGCCAGTGTCTTCCCCATCCATGGATTTTCACCTGGTGGAGGTGAATCACAGAGTGCCTCTCCTTCCCAATTCCCTTGCTTGTAAAATTGCAGTTCCCAGACCCTTGAGAGTACTGTGAAGATAGAGCTGAGGAATTAACCAGGTCCCAATTTCTCCAGCATCAAACTGCTGCAGAGTGGCATTGACTGCAAATGCATTTATCACTTCATGAGAACAGAGGAAGACAGAATCAAAATGACCAAGACAAAACCAGTTCTATGGATAAGGGTTTTCCATGTGGCTCTCAGCATCCATTTAACAACTAAACCTGTTGAAAATGTTTAACTGGGGCAGAAAGTGGAGGAATAGAAATATAAAGAAACTGCAGAGTAGTGGAATTAAGGCCTTAGATCAGCCAACCTTCAAGTGCAGCTCACAGTACGCCTGGCTTCCTGCTGTCCTTTCACATCCAGCTCCACTCTTTGTTCCAGCAGTTCCTGGTTTGAGTTTTCAGGCTACCTGCCAGGGTGCCCCTCCCCAGCCTGCCCTCCCTTTCAGGCAGGCCGACTCTCCCAGCGCAAAATTGTAACTTCTTAGACAGTTTCCTGCTTGTAACTTCTTGCATCTCTCAGTTCAACACTCTGGTGAGTCACAGGGGTTGCATCAGTTGGAGTGCAACATACTGCTCAGGACTTGCTCACTTTCCATCTGCTTAAAAGTGACTTAAAAAGCAATTCCTCCTTTGTACTTTCCTTCTGATAGGGAACTGAAATGTCTTTGTGTCCCTGCCATGATCCTCCCCCCTCATTTCCTATCTGCTTCAGAATACACATCACTCACTTTAAAGAGTCTGAGGTCCTCTCCTGAAAACTCTACAGCCAGAACTGATGACAAAATTATAACTGTAAAAAAGAGTTAATTTACTCTTTCCTGGCTTAAAAAATAAAAATTACTTGCTGTTTAATATCTGATTTTGACACTTTGATTTGATTTTTTCTTGCTGTTATTATGATAAGTGAGGAGAAAGATATCTCATTAAAACATAGATTTGATCAAGCTCATGTTTTACCTAATGCACGCACCTTTCTGACCTCTTTTTTTCCCCTTTCCTTTTTAACAACACCAATCATCACATGTGGTTTTCTTTTTACTCCAAAACTGACTTGAAAGGCTGAAAGGCAGTTGAATTAAAATCAAATTAAAAAAATCTTCACCAACATCTGAGTAGGTTCCTGCAGGCCTGACAAGAGCCACACTCTTTTTGTCATAAAGAAATAGAAATTTACACAATTATCTACTTTAATGGGTAGTTTTGAGCTACCCCTCAAATAATTAAGCAAGAATCAAAGAAACCAAAGCCAAATAAACAAAAAACAGGAGAAAAAAAACAACCCAACAAACAAAAAGTAAACCCACAAAAAATCCAAATAAACAAAAGTTTAAACCCAAAGAGATGAGGAAGGGCGGCACAGGGAGCACAGGAAGTTTTCAAAACTTTGTAGACCCCTTGAGTGCATTTAAAATAGATAAACATTCTCTTGTCTAGTTAGAATACAATTGCAAGAGCTCTCATTTGTCTGCACTTCAGGAGTTACTTGTCTTTCTACTCAGAGCTTTTACCTATGAAATTGCAAAACTCTGTTTCAGAGCCTTGCTCTGCTACCAGATTCCTTGTGTGGTCAAGTACAGGTCAGTCTCTCCAGGACTCAGTTTTCAGCTGTTACATTGAGGAGGAGGAGTCTGGCCTCCTAATCCTTCAGTCTTTTTTGGTTTGTTTCCAAGCCTTTCTTAGGAAGCCAGTCTGTCTCGCTTGGTGCAAGCTGGAACATCTAGAAACTGTGGGAATGCAAGAGTGAAATGTCATCTGCCCTGCTTCTTGTTGCCATTGCTGGCTTGCATGGATGGCTTGGCATGGTTTATGAGGGTTCTGACTCCTACTAAAATAGTTGCTGTCTGTCTGTACCAAGGAGAGGAAATCCTACCAGCAGATCGTTATCTGTGCTCTGGTACAAAATTAAAGCTGCTGAAATAGTTGCAGACACAGCAGCTCAAAAGAGAGATAGCAGAGAGGAGCATACTTTTGTGATTGAATTTGGAATTGCCTGCATCTTATATGTGCTGTAAGTTTGCTAATAGGAACGTGCAGCTAAACTGCTTGGAAACAGGAAGGCAAGACAATGATTTGAAATTAAACCCCCACAAACAGGGAGATTGTTTTAAAACAAGTGAGACAATGCAAAGACATTTTGCTTTGATGCTATGGTTTCCAGAGGAAATGACTGCAGGTACCAATCAGCACCTTCATGGTAAACATTGCTGTTACTTTTTTAGTCACAGACCTGCTTTAAGGAGCAGAAGGGAATTGCAGGTTTCCATTTGTGAGGAGTGGAATCTCAGTCTTGGAGATGTTACATTCAAGAAGCAAGGTACATTGGTTGGATGATCCTTGACAGACAGACATTAGTGCCTTTCTATTTAGAGTGGTTGTTGCAGAGGCCACCTATATACAGTCCCTTGATCACCAGAAAAAAGGATTCTTCTGACATATTTTGTTTTGTTTGAGTTTTGTCTTTTCCTGCTGTCATTGACAATGCAGTGCCTGGAGGAGAAATCGTAAAGCTTATTTTCATTGGACACTGGCAAAACAGGAAAAACAGCTCCATGCTCAGGAGAAGGTGTTGAGCCTTTTCAGCAGCGGAAGTGGCATGCATGCCACCAGCACCTACACTTTAAGTTGGGAATTCCTGGCTTAGAGCAGAACCACAAACATATACTGTCCTCTGTCCTTCCTGCCTAGAGGAGCTGCCTTTCTGCTCCCTGGACATCATCTTGTATTGGAAAGACCAGCAGACTTTGAGCGTGATAGTGACATGGAAATTAATGCAGGTGTAGGTAGCTGCACTCCTGGTTTATTCACATGGTTGTATCCCTAAATGTTACAGTGCTGTTTTCTCACTGTAACAGTAAAGCTTCTGTGGTTTGTGCCTGGCTTCCTGTTTTAATTTGTCTGACTTCAGCCTTCAACACTGATTCTTCTCCTCACCTTGTCAATGAGATTGAAACCCCTCAGTATCTCATACATGTACTGAAGCCTCATAATTTAAGTTAGTGTATGAGCTTTCTTTGAGAATATACCGGTTACTTTGCTGACTATGCATATAAGCACATCTGGTGCTGAGCTACTTCCATGTCTGAAACAACTGTGGAAATTATTTCAGATATGTAAGTAGAGTTTGGACACCCACTTTACCTTCCAAACAAGAGGGAATGAGATATCCTTGGCAGTTATCTCCCTACATGTTTATGTATCTCCGCTTCTTGGAACACAACTGCCTGCTTTTCTAGTCTGTAATTCTTGCAATTTTTTTCTTTTTGTTTTTTCAGTGGATGATAGTACTGGAGTTATAAATTGTGTCTGCTGGAAAAATCCCATGGTAGCAGAAACACCTTTAGCAGGTAATTTATCAAATAAACAAGTCCTCTTTTGACTGTATGTTTTTACTTACGTTTACCTTAACTAATTTAGGAAGTGATCAAACTTGAAGAAGAGCAAATTGAACTGTTCAATTTTTTTTTTATTTGAAACTACCACATCATACTGCCTGGGCCATTTGGAGAATTTTCTATTAGTTTTTGTGCTGTGTTCAAGGGTGATGCCAGTAAAACCATTACATTATGTCCTGTCCCTGCCTTTTCCTTATTTGAGTAATATGATATTTCAATTCTATGCTGTGACATTGTTCAGAGAATTTGCCTGTTAAGGTTCTTTCTGTGACTTCATCTAGTAAGGAACTAGGCTGGAAACGTGCCACAACTTCTGTTTCCAAAGCCAGTCCATTGACCTGCCTTTGTGATTATGGTTTCAGGATTTATCCTTGATTTGTTTGTGTTCATATACTCCTGCTTATACAGACACTGTCAGCAATTAACTTGAAAGTAGCTTCAAACACAGTGGGAGGATACCAGCAGTCTTTTACAGTTTGGGCAAGTCTTAAATGTGCAGTAATTGTGCATTTGAAATGAATGTATTATTGCACTCACTAACCGAACAACTCACCAGTGTCTGGCTGTCTCTTTGCTTTTTCTCCCACTGTTTCTTGTAGATCAAAGTACAGAATTCTATGTTGGATCTTCTTGGAAGCCCATGTAGTGGATTGACAACCCTAATATGGAGCTGATCAAATTCTCCTGAAATAAATCTTACTGGTATCATCTGCAGTGTTAGGGATACATATTAATAGAATGGAGAAAGGAAAGCTTGATATAAAAGTTAACAACTCAGATGTCTGTGGAACAAGCCCATTTATACAGACAGATAATTCATACTTATATTTAACAATCATATGACAGGTGGTACAAACGGTCCCAACTGGAATGTAGAAGACAGCTCTCGCTTTGGAGAGGTGATGATCTGGCACAGCTCTCATTAAAGAAAAAAAAAAAAAAAGGGAGACACACAGTCAAATCAGTTTTGAGGAACTTAAATGAGGAACTTAGATGCATTAAAAGAAATTGCATGAAATACTGCTTGAAATAGAGTGAGGGCCAAGAATAATTTTCAGCCTTGTATTCTTATTTTACACATAATTCACTAGTGCTTGGATGGACACTGTGCTGAGAATGGCAATTCATTCATTTATACCTGCTGAAGAAAGCTCTTAGGGTGCACAGGAAACTTTCTTCCAGCTTTTTGTAACTGTGATCAGGGATACTTGGAGCATTAATCAGGTTTTAAGTGATGAAGGATTACTGTCCTACAAAGTTGTGTTATGTAAATGTGAAGTTCTGTCAAGTGGCATTCACCTCAGTTCTATTCACCCCAGTGTAGACATCAAATTGCATCACATGAATCCTTTGGCCCCACCTCAGATTACTCATTCTTCTTTTATATAAAAAATTCAGCTGACTTTTCTTTTCCCCTCTCATCCATCTTAGCATGAGAAAATCAAAAAACAACAACAACCATTTCAAATTTATTTTTCAATTTTGCAACCCATCTATAGCATTTTCAGTGGTAAATCAGTATCTTCTCCTTTTTATATTTTCCCCATGTGAACAATTTAAATAAATATAGTACAGAAACTAACTTTGTCACCCAGAAGTTTTGCTACCCAGGACACATGGTGCCTGGGACCTTACCCTTTTTTAGTAATATGACTCCTGTGGTGCTTAGGTGGATGAATGCAAAAGGACAATTAATGCATTGACTTTAGAGCCTGACTTCCTTTCCCTCACTTCTTGCAGGTCATCCAAGCACACCCAGCAGTCTCAGTGTGTTTGAACAGATGAAGAAACTCCGAGAAACAGTAAGGCAGAAAACCAAACTGGAGATTGGAGATGTTGTCAGGGTCAGAGGTCACATCCGAACCTATAGGCAACAAAGGGAAATTCAGGCTTCATGTTTATGTGAGTGTTACGACTCCATGATGTGTGTAACTAAGATGTCTGAATCTGTGAAAATATCTGAGCTGTATGTAATTATTTTAATATTTTCCAATCTATTTTCTGGCATCTCATTTTTCTAAGGATTTTCATCTGTGTGTCTTTATTTCAACTGTAGCAGCATAAGGTTGGAAGACACACTATGTAATGTGTGAGATTAGATTGCCTGTAAACGAGGCATTCCTGGAAAAACTGCAAAAGCTGATTAGCATGTGTACAAGAATACTGTGCAGATACTGTGGCTGGGTGTCTGTAAGAGTGATTTGCTCTTCAGATTTCTCTGTGTTGAAGTAGAGCAGCCAAAGCCCATGGGAAGGGAGCTGGTGACCTTCTCTGTCCCACTTCAGCAAGGGCACCAAGGGCTTTGGAGCAGTGTCTGCTGTTTGTCACAGCCTATACAATCCATTCCATGGGCAGGCAGCAGTATGTGGGCAGTGTCCCACTCAAGCCTGGCTTCTCCTAAGCTCCCTGGCTCTGCAGGATGAGGGAGAAGTGTTCCTCAGGCACAGATCTGCATGCAGGTGCTGTCTCTGTGTCTGACAGCTCTTTGAGCAGCAGGGCTCTGCAGCCCACGGCTTATGCTCTGGGAGCTTCCAGTTACATAACTTCTTCTCAGTTCCGTGTCTGTGCTGTCGTGTAAGAGTTGGTTTTCTCCAGTGAGATCTTTCAGAGATAGTACTGAAATTATTTCCTTAGTGAAGGAAAGCCCGTCTTTTAAAAACACTGTGTAAGTCAGATAATAAGTCTAGACTTTTCAGCTCTAGCTTAAATTTGCAAGGGAGTTCAGCCCTCCTTTGCAGACAGAAGATTTATGAGTATATACAACCCATTCATGGGTTGGTAATAATACCAAAGAGAGCCATGCAATTCAAACAGCCTCTAAATTGCTTTCACTTTGGCCCAAATACAGCTCCTTACTGTGTGTTAATTTCATTTAATGGATAAAGACTGCTGAAAGGTAAAATAGATCTTAAATTCTGGTTAAATAAGTTGTCAGACAAAAGCATAATCTGTAATGCACCACAACAGGCCATTTAACCTCCTTGTAAACTGTAAAAGAAGGATTGGTCTTTGTGGTTTATTTTTATAAAAACCACAGTGAACAAATTTTGCCAATTCAGTACTGGCTGTGAAGCTCTGTTGTACTGCCTCAGGATTGCTTGCTTAAAAAATTGCATGGCAGCCCTGGCCAGGTCTATGTGTTCTCATTGCCTCTCCAGATAAAGTGGATGATCCCGTCTGTGATGTGCAGATTTCAAGAATGCTGGAGCTCCCCTGTCTCTACAGAGAAGTTTATGATAAACCTTTCAAGGGCCCTGAGGAAACACAGAGGTAAATGCAGAATCCAGAACTGGTCCTGGGGCAAAGTATGAGGTATTATGACTGTTTACTTGTTGTCGTAGTAACTCTGGAAAAAAAATAGAACAGTGCCTGACTGTGATTTACACTGCATACAGTAGCAGACTGCTTTTCTCCCAAGTAATCTGTGATCCATACAGAGGAGATACCTGTCCATAATCTAGGAAAGAAATAAAATCCTGAACTAAAGTGAATATTAAGAAGAAAGTAAAACACTGTGTACAGACCTCTTTCATCTAGTGAAAGAAACAAGAGCTTTAGAGCAAGATTTGGGGCTGAGGTGAGCGGAGACAATGGAGAAGCATCCTTGCCTGATGTTGTTTTATGTGTAAGGCTAAGGAGCTATTCCACTGAAGTGCTCTCCTGCCCTGTCAAATGACAAATACATAACCTCAAATAAATTGAGTCAAACGCCCACGCCTGTACTCAGTTTCAGGATAGCTGGATGCTTATTGGGAGGCCTGGTGCATGTAGTGTTGTTTCAGAGGCTGCAGATCTTAAATTCACAAAACCGTAACAGCAAATGATTGAAGAGCAGTTTAATGTTTATGTTTATAAAAATGTTTTGTTTTAATTAAGGATTTAAATTCAAATTCTTTAAGGACAGCAAAACATCCTTTGACCTTTGAAACCAGTCTAGTGGACTGACTTTATGTAATTGTTCTAAAACCCATTTCTTGCCTTTTGACATGTTCTGTGTTATCCTTGTAGTGGCTTGGAGGGTCAGAATTTCTCAATCCATATGCTGCATGAGAAAGTGCAATGCTTTCTATTAGAAAACAAAATTCAGAGCTTTTACCAGCAGGAGTTGGAGACAGTTGATTCTCTGGTGTCTATGGCTGGTGTGCATCTACCCAGCCCCAGCTGTCAAGAGGTGAGTGAATGTACCTCTTCCAAGCTTTTAGTGGGTGAAAATAATACCATGTACTTTTTTTAAGCATAAACAGATAAGAGACTTGTATCTTCAGAGGATTCAAAAAACCACTAGTGCTTTAGCTTTATGCATGAATTATTTACAGAGCTTGAGGAAAACTTGTTACTTTAGGCATATAAAACTGGGCTGAAAAAAGTAATGTAAGAACATTCTGTTATTAGGGGTAATCTTGTGTTAGGGCTAAGCTATCTTACAGCCTGCAAGAGTCACTACTTTATTTAGATTTGTAATTAGTAGCAGTGTCAGAAAAAGAAATCCCTTTAAGGTGCTTGAGTTCTTTGGGACAGAGGTTTGAGATCCTCAATCTGACCAGGAGAAGGAAGCACAACATCTTTGTCTTGTTTTTCGTTTGAAGCTCAATATATTAATAGAGATGCAGCTTTCAAGAGGAGGTTACGATGAGTGGATGAACAGTGCTTCCTGCTATATTTTTCTCCCACTGAAAGTCCCTAATTGTGAAAGGCTATGATTGAAAGGATGAGAAGGTGGCATTAAACTGAAATCAGTTTACAGGCAATTGCGTGTAACCAAACTGTTAAGAAACTTTCCAGTGATTTAGTAACCTCTTGATCAGCTGCAGAATGGGAAACAGAACAAAACTCATTTTGTAAAATGGTTTTATATTACTCTGTATTAGTTGGATAAATTACAAACCAGACTCTCAACTAGTATGAAGTGATACATTTCTGCAAAGCTTACAGTGGCATCTTTTACCATGAAAGCAAAGGCAATTGAAACTTAAGCTGGAGTGTTGTGATTCATTTACTTTTTGGTTTTCTGTAGAGAAATAAATTCCTGGTAGTCATTTTCACCCTGATTTTGATGTGCACTGTAATGTTAAATGCTATGTTATGTTGACTTCTAATGATTGCTTAATTCTTAAGAAACCTAAACTAAATAATACAAAAGCCAGTTTCTTGTAGATGAGGTCAAATAGTAATGAGAAGTAGCTCCTTTCTTGTTGGCCTTGTTGAACTGCTGCTGATAACTGTTCTTGATAGCTGGATTGGGGGAGTTTTTTTGTGGTTTGGGGGGGGGTTTGTTTGGGTTTGTTTTTTTGGTGGTTTTTGAGGTTGGTTGGTTTTGTTTTTAAGGCATTTTTTTCTGGTTTGCTTTAAAACAAATATGGATATTAGCACTAAGAGGAGCTATTCTCATTTTAGACAAAAAAGATTGCTTGTAGATTATCCAACGTGGCACCTGGTACTTTCTAAACTAGCTAGAACAGTATTAAAAGTTCCCAAACAGTTTACATTAAAGGAAGTAGTGGGCATTGTGTCCAATGCTGGAAACTTAAATGTTGCAGCATTTATAGAGAGACAAAGATAAATAATTTATAAAGCCATTTAAAGTAGGAAGTGGTGCAGAACAAATTTAGAAAGACCAAAAAAAAAAAAAAAAAACCCAAGAAAACCCAAACCAAACACCAACCAACCAAAGAAAGACCAACTGAAAAACCCCAAACCAAGAAAAATAATGTAGCATCAGTGTTGTTAAAAGTTATGAAGAGCTATCATGATAATTAATAGTTTCTCCTAACCCTGATGGAAGGATGTGCGTGTATGTCCCAGGAATCTGGGCACACAGACGCTTATTTAGAAATTGCGGTTCTCCCTACTGTCCTTTACTATGAATTTCTTGCAAAGAGGGTTATCTGTTCTTGCAAAAGAAAGGACCTGCTATTGTCAAGTGGCATGAATGCCCTAAGAGGAGTGCCTAGTAATGCTCTGGAAATGTATTTCCTTGTTCCTCTACTCTGTCTCTAGAAGGTGTCACTTTTCATACTTGGCAAAGGGTCAAGTACCCAGTTCTATGCACAAAAGTAACTGTAATAGATCTGATTTCTGTCCCTCTGTCTTTCTTTTCTCTTCAGTAGGCTTTTGTTTTGCACTGCCCTCAAAGCAAGAGGATAAATGGTGCTGCTGATGTGGAACAATGTTACTTCAGGCCTGTTTGGCAAGGCAGGAACTACAGAACCTACTCAGCTAATTAGGCCATGCCACAATATACCCACTTGTTCACTTCTTGCACTTTTCCTGGATGTAAAATGATGAGCTATTTGGATGTATAGGTAATTTTTTTATCCTGATTCCAGTGTTCTAGAGCACAAGTTGCTTTCTTTTCTCTTCCTTTCCCTGTGATCATAGAAGAGGTGATGCATCCCCTTCATCGCTTTCCCAGCTTTTAAAGTACTTGCACGGTGCTCATCACAGAGGGAGAGTGTATCCCCATGTATCACCAGGGAGGTGATGAGCTGCAGTGGAGTCTCTGCAGTAGAGTGGAGCAGAGGGTGAAGATGGAAGGAGTTAGGTGGGATAGTTTGAGGTAGGCAGCATCTCTGTGTTCCTTTTCAGCATAACTGTGTAGCTGAGCCTTGTCCACATCCCATACATGTCCTACAATACCTCGTTCCAGTCCTGATGCCTACCTGGCAGTGAAGCCTTCAGACTCTCTGGAATAAATCTCCCCCTAGCAGATGCACCTGGCAGAACTGAAATAATTTCTTCTTCTCAGACATATACTAGCAAAAATTTAATTTTATAGTCTACAGATGATGAGGAAGAGAATTTAACTACTTGTAAAAATAGTTAAAATTTAACAAATCTTTTGTGAGTTTTAAAGCCGCTGGGGCTTTAATTTGCATAACCAGTGCTCCATTTATCCCTCAGGTGTAGCCTTTTCCCTGTCCCTTAAAACCAGTGACTTTTGAGACTGGAGGGGTGGGTACCAGAAGGAAGACTATAAGTAAAACAAGAAGAAGTAATTTTGTGCTTAGAGAACCTCCAGAGTGTACTTGCTGGACTTAGGCGATTATGTTGGGCAAGTGGACAAGTCTTTGGTTCCTTTTTTTAAGAAAGCTACATGTTAAGTGGATCCATCCAATTTCTCGACTGAATCAAATGCTTTAAACCAGCCAGTCTTGATTAACAATATTTCTGCCCTTCTGCCATGCATAAACTATAGTGTGGGCTATTTTAGTGCTGCCATTCCAGTTTGTGAATGTCACTGGCTTGGACACGTAACTTGAGTTATGCTTTCCAGAGTGTGCTGTTTGTACTTCTCTTGATTTGAATATTATCTCAAGGTCACCAACGAGAAGTAGTTAAAGGAGGAAGTTTTACAGTGTTGTTCACAGTCTGTGTCTACCGTGTACATTGTACTATAGGTGTAACACAGTTCATTATAAGTTCTTGATGCAGTGTCCTTGTCTTTCTGCCTCTCGAGGAAGCTTCTCCACTGCTTTAAATATGTATATTGCAAAGCTTATTATAGGACTTCAGCACTGACATGTCCAGGATCACTATTACTAAAATTGTCACCTGCCTAAGCCCAGGATTAAACATTACAAGAAAAACTGCAAAGGGTGATTCAATGAGTAGAATCACATGAGTGGTTATACCAGGAAACTTTAACACCATCGGGGTGTGATTCATAATGAGTCAAAGGTGTTACATAGTTCCAGTGTTTTGAACAGACTCACTAATTCCTGTACCACTTCATTTCTTTGACCTGTTATTGATTGTACAAAGAATTTGTCTTGTTGTTAAGATCTGAGAATAACTGGTTGCACAGCACCAGCCCACTAAGCTGTGTGAAGCCTATCAGATGGAATATATTGATTAAAGTACCAGCTTAATTCTGGATACATAGATTCTTCTTTTGGCTTTGCTACAGGGCCCTTAGCCAGTTTTGGGAATGCAGGTAATAATAGTAAAATTACTATTTAATAGCTGCTTCTGTCTCAGGTCACACGCACACACACAATGTCTTCTGCAAAAGGAATGACTGACTGAATGCTCCTATGTTTGGATGTACAGCTTAATTTATTTGAAAAGGACCTCATTTGGAAGGGAAGGGTAAGATCCTGCTGTTACTGCTCCAGAGAAATGGTGCACCGTGAAATTAAGGCATGCCCAAGAGGGGAACTTTGCAAAAGGAGGTGTGAACATTGTGAGAGGCATTGGGGAGAAGTACTATTGACTTGTGAATTTGCAGGATGTGATGCTGAAGTGACTTTTGGTGGACCAAAAGAGCAGACTAAGCAATTTTAGACTGTGTTGACAAATTCTAGGGGAATGGAGAGGAGGAAGCATGTTCTAGAGTACACTAGGAAAAACCCCAAATTTTTCCTGTCATTTTATGGTACTATTAAACACCGGTGATATATAACATTATTGTATTAATATATAATACAGTATTATTAAAGTGGGCAGGAGTCCTAATTTGTTTTTCAGAAGCAGTCCTTCTGCCATGAAGCCCTTTTCTGTCGATTCTGCAGCACATATGAGAGAGTGCTGATATATAGCAGCTGCTTACTTATAATAAGGCCTTGCTGCTTTCACTCTGTCAATGCCTTGACTTGCATTCTTAGTGATTCTGTTTCAGTATACATCCAGGCTGAGCTTTGTGTCAGTTCACACAGAGTCTGTTTTTAATTATCTCCCTTTTCTGACAGGATTTCAGTGGTAAGCCAAACTGAATAATTACTGTGCTTCTTTGGAAATATTTTTATATTTTTTTCCTCCCCAAATGTTTGCTTTCACATTAAAAATTGATCAGAGTCTTGAGCTGGTTGCTTTGCTAGCAATTTTTTACATTCTTGAGGATTTATTACTGCATTTGAGTGAGAGGCAAAGTCTCTTCATTTTACATATGGCTATGAGAATCTGCTTTTCTGTGAGCAAATACTCACTCTTCACTTAATCCTTCCTGCCGCATTTTATGTTTCTTTCTTCAGTTCATCAGAAGAGGCACACTGAAGAGAAATACCATAGTGGTATTAATGCTGTGACTGGAACGGTGTCCAGATGTATGGCAAAGCTTGTAATTAGAAGTAGAGTCTGTTGTTATCCAGATTGATGGCTGTGGTGGACAGGAGGACAGACAAAGTTTATGCACTGAATCCTTCAGTCTGAAACAGAGAAAACTCAACTGAGAATAAGAGCCCTTGTTCTTTGTTAATTATCTTGAAGTATTCAGCAATTATTTTTACTATTGATTTGAGAGGAAAAAGAGAGTTAGCTGTTGTGGAACAGAGAGAGATATGTGATTATGGTCTGTTGAAATCCTGAGGGTTATCTGGAGGAACAGGAGGGAGAAATCTGTGATGCATGCTAACACCACTACCTCTTTTGGATCCCCAAATTATTCCCAGTTAGATAGCTCAGGTTCCAGTCTGTTGGAGTGTCACTTGAGAACTGCAAATGGATTGAATGAATGTTCTGTGAAAAGATATTCTTCCTTTGTTCCTGTGGTGTCCGTTTTGCATATTCATGTACATTCTTTCTAGTTCATGGTGATTGCCTGCTTCAATCCCAAGGCTTCTGAGCTGCTTCTGGTGAGTGAAGTAGGATATGTGAAGTCTGATATTTTTGTTCAGAACAGGGTGGGAGCATTTATGGTGATAGTTGAAGGAATGGCTTGGCAAGTCTTGCTCTGGTTGCTCTGGTGTGGTTCTAGTTATCACATGGTGGTTTGTGGGCAGCAGTTTAGCTCCCTTCTCAAAGAAAACCACAGGGAAAACAGTGTGCTCCCAACGGATGAGAAAACAGCAATTGGGGAACTGAGGCAGTCTGTGTAGATAAATGGGAGGACACAGTAGGACAGATGGAGATACAGAAGAGTAAATCATAGTCTTGCTCTTATCTACTCATATTTCCCTTCTCCACAACTGATTATTTCCTTCTAATTCCCTAGCTGTCATTCCACTCTCTTAGCTCTGCTCTACTTCCAAACAAACCCTGTTTCCCTGGGGTTTTTTTCCCTCCCCTTCCTTCCTTCTGCTCTGTTAGATGTGTCCCAAACACAGAACCCTGTGTTCTAAGTAACCTCAGTTATGGACTTCCAGGCACGCTGTTCTCCTTTCACAAGAAACTAATTTCCCACCTACCCTCAAAACTGAATTCTTTGTTTCCTTATTTCGTATACTTGTCTTAATTTCTTGCATGCTCTTTAGCCTTTCACTTCATTAGGCTGTGGAGACGCTCCTGAGAGCATGACCAGAATGTTGGTAAAAATTTGGAAACAAAGGGGGCAAGAAACAAATACTGGTTTTGTCAGTTTTCTCCTTTCCCTGAAATCAAGAAATAGGAATCCAGTCCTCAGCACTTGGATTTCTCTTGAGTATCACCTTACAAAATACTGATTTTTCTACCTTCCTACCGGTATTACCAGGAAAACTCAGAAAGTGAACAAAGCTTGATCTGCAAGCATCACAAGTATATTCTAAAAAAAGAGTTCTTGATACATCACCAAATAGCTGCAAATCACAAAGAAGGCAGTTTAGTGGTTCCTTAAGAATAGTGCAAGCTTCTGGTGTTTGGGTTTCATTTAAAGCTCAGAGATACTGGTTATTTCATACATAACAGAAATGATTTCTGACTTACTAAATGAAGAAAAATGTGTAACAAAATTCATGTTAAAGTCATCTTCTTCTTCAAAGCATCTGGAGCTTTTGCAGGTAGCTTTGGTTGAGCTGAGATTTCTCACCATCGGCTTCATTGCTTTCTTCCCATTCAGGTGAAGTCAGAAAGTAGTTCCAGTTCCAAAAGGATTCACAATGTTTTTAAGGAAGCAATAAAGATGCTACAAGAAAAAGGAGTGGTTTTCCAGAAACCAAGCAGCTCCAAGGACTTATACTATGTAAGGAATTGATCTGTGGTTGCAAACAAGTTCAGTGGTATGACTTTCATAATCAGTAAAAACAGTAAAAATATTGCAGAAAGAGTAGAAATGTTTCAGAAAGAGAAGCTGGACATCCAGGTGCTCTCAGTTTACTCAAAAGTCTTTTCTGCAGCTTACTTCACTGTTGGTTGTACCTCTGTATCCCCCACTGAATTGTTCAAAGTTCTGTCTGTGTTCACTGGGCTGCCAAAACTGCTCTTATCCAGCTGAGCTCAGTGAATCCTGGGCCCTGGGACAGTTCTCCTTATCAAAGTGGGTTCAAATGCTTGCTATTCTGCTGAGTCTGTCTCCCTCCTTTGGGTCAAACTTAGTTGTATCATGTTCTTCACCTAACTCATGGATGCTGCTTATAGTAGTAAAAATACTGATTTGACGTTCATTATTAGTCTTGGGGGCAGCATAAAATGCTGTGTAATTATGACGGTGTTAGCTTAGAATACACCATAGCATTGGACTGTTTTTCATCAGCAAGGCAAATTTCTCTTTTTTCTTCAGGTGACTGACCATGAAAAGGAGCTGTTTAAAGTGACCCTTGATGTGATTAAAGAAGACTGTCGAAAACCCAGGCGTAAGTAGCAGTGATCAAGCTCTGATGAGCTGGTGCTGATATACTGATGACACTATCTCCTGCTGCTGCTGGATTGGATATGCTGCTTGTCCTCACCCTTGAACTCAGAGCTGTTGCTGGTGTAGCTAATCAGTATAGCTAAAAGCAGGAGTGCAGGAGCAGCTTCCTGTGAGCGTGGAGAGAGAAACAGCAGGTGTGCCCAGCAGGAAGCAAACCTTTCTGATCGGAAACAAGCAGCCATTATCTTGGATCTATATCTTTTTGAGAATAGTTGGATTTTGGGAGGAACCAAATGTAATGAAGTCAGGTCACCACCTAGCAGGTGTTGCTTTGCGCTCTGGAGAAGTAGCAAATCTTGCTGGTTCAGTTTCTGCAGGGGAGTTGACACAGAAGTGACCGTGCAGAAAGGTGAAATTCCCACCTCCTTTAAGCCAACAATAAAACTTGCTTAAGTCTGTAAGATATTCTCTGGATATTTTAAGCTCAGGTAGACCTCAGGTGATTTTTCTTTGCAGTTAAGGATTTCAGTCAAACAAAGTCTATTTCTTTCCAGATAATGTGCCTCAGGTGGTTCCTCAGTTATTCCTGTCCCTCAAACTATTGTGTCTTATTGCCAGAGTGGTAACTTGTGCTTGACTTGACTGTGTGCTAATCACACAGGTACATTGCTACAGAGTGTCTTTCAGTCATGGGATAGAATGTGTCAGCAGGGATCACTTGCTGCTGGAGTGCAGCTATTTGTGGGATAGAATGTGCTTTAGTACAGAATAAATGACTGACTGGAACATAAGGCATAAAATCGTAAATTGCTCATATCCCTATACTATCATAACTACAATGGCATTTGTAGGACATTATGATGGTTATCCCACAGTGAAAAAAGGCTAAGTGAGGCAATATCAAGTTTGAGTTTAACTGTCTTTCTTAAGAAGTGGTACAACTGTAGACAAGGTCTTAGGAGGTTACTTCTGGGCATGCAGGCTAATATGGGCTTGTTTGCCTGAGGGTGTTTCAGTGCAAAAAGGTACTGCATCACATCGTTTTGTTGTCTTTTATCCAATTAACAAATACAAACATCATTTCCTTAAGAGTCAAATCATTCCTTTGCTCATTTTATACATCAGCTAGTTCTCCTGCTTTTTTTATATAACTGTGTCACTATCAAGGCCAGAACCTCGATACAGTTGACAGGGGCACTGAGTGACTGCCTCCTTTTTGTTCCCTTCTTGTGCATTGTCACACTGGTAAAAGTACCCTGTGATCCATGAGAAGCTGGGAAGTTCTTTCGGTCAGGAAAGTCAACAGCACAGAGTAATTTGTAGATCAGTCACAGAAACGACTTTGAAGAGTCCTCAAAGCCATGTTTTCCATAATAAGCGGTTTAAAATTAGCAACTGTTTTATAAACCCTCTTGTTCTCCTTGAAGCTTTCCCCCTCCTTAGCTTCCCGCTGTAAAGAGGACAATTTGCAGGTCAGTGTCCCTTCGCTGGTTTCCGGAAGGACCATTTCAATGTCCTGGTCGTTGGCAGTAGGAGCAAAGCCGAGCAGCTTCAATCGAAACCAGCAGGGCACGGCGGGTGTTTGCTGCCCGCGGATGATGCAAGAGCGCGGAGCTCAGGGCGGCTGCCGGCCCCCCTCTGCCGGCGGGGCGCGGTCCCGGCTCCCGGCGAGGAAACAAGGACATGGGCATTCTTTCACCTCTGGGGCTTTTGCTTGTTTGTTGTAAGAAATTCCTGTCCGTTTTCCTCCAAGAGTAATAGTAATCTTCACAAGAAGGATGATTTATGATAAATCAAACTCTTTTCTCCAATGAGTTATTTCTTCTGCCAGTTTTCCAGGCAACGCCTCTCCCCGTTGCTGTAGTTGTGACACATTCCCAGGCCCAACCCAGCTGTCTGAAACTATTGTACAAATTAAAAAAAAAAAAAAAAAAATCTTGCGTGCCTGCTCAGAGCTGCACAAGCCCTGATCTGTAATGTGCCTGCATGACAATCCTAGTCCTTGGCTCCACTTATAATTCCTGATCTTAAATGCACTCATGAGAGAGAGACCACTGTGGGTCTGTCTAGAAACTTAATATAGCCAAATAGCACATTTTGACTCCAGACTGAACTGCAAAATGGATTTGGGGTTTGGTTTGTTTCTTTGTTTTATAAATTTGCTCTGTTTCTCTGTTTTATAAATTTTAGGCTTAGATTGGGCTAATGGTAGAAAGAACAAAAACTAGAACCACTTGAAGTTAAATTTAATATGTCAGAATGTACACTGTGTGAGACGTCTGCAGTGGGCAAATGGTAGTTGTTCTGTAACTCTGTCCCCTCTGATGGTGGTTATCAGGCAGGACAGTTAATCACAGCCTGGCTTCCCTCAGCTGCTGGACAAAACAGGAACATAGGATGTCAGTGAAAGAGGGACAAGAATGTTTTGGGGTTACTTAATCATTGTACACACCTTCAGCTACCCCAAAGTGCCATTTTCTACTAGCATCTAGGGGAAAAGTACACATTGTGCTGTTAGGTAACACTTGAGTCATTAATGTAATTCATTGAGATTTAAGTTACTCTAGATCAGGGATGGGCAATCTGACCTTCTTATGACAAACCTATGACAAATGCAAAGTGCAGCTACCCATTTGTTTGCAACAACAGTCACTGTGACCAGGTAGAGGCATTGTTCTGTTCTCTCCAGTTATCTCTCCCAGAGTAGTGGAATTATTTTTGGCTATTGACCACAAAGGTCTTTTTATCATGCTGGGTATTTCTGAGGAAGTATTTCTGCCTGAATCACGGCCTAATGAGAATTAGGCTGAACTGTTTGTTTACCACTATCTGGCAATGACTTTTCTCAGCAGGTTATAAGGCAGCTCTGGGGCTCAGCAGATTGTGGAGAATTAACTAAAAAAACAGAAAACAGCAAAATATAGGTCCCTACCTGGCCCATGGCAGTTTCTCAGTACCCTTATCAAACTTGCCTTACATCACATGAGCTAAGGAGAAGGCAAATAGTTGCAGAGAAATATGTTGTGGACTTCAGCACTTGGGTGACTGGGGCCTTGCAGCACTGATGATTAGTGGGTTACAGGCTATGTTGGAGGAAATGATGGCTGGGACAACTTCAAACAATGCTCCACCTGGCACAGAATAGATGCATGCAGCCATGAAGGACCTCTGTGCTTGCCCCTGGCAAAGGGGGTTATTTTAAACTTCTTTTCTCTTGTACATTGCAGGGCTAACTCCACTTAAAAGGAGACAAAATCTGAAACTGATGGTTCTGTGACTTTCTACCCCTGTAATTTCTGAGTGATCTGCAGGATAGGGACGGGATAGCATTGTGAGGTGAATGCAGTTGCAGTGCAGCAATTTTTCCACAAGATGCCAGCGTTGGGCCAGTGGTTAAAGGCCCTGGCCACGCATCTCCCTGCGGTGCTAGAGGGTTGTGAAGCTGGGTCTCAGTAAAATGACTTTCATTTGGTTCCTTCTGAAGTTGCAAAAACTGGATCGCCTGCACAGGTGGATAGTGGAGGTTCTCTTGCATTATTAAACTTCTCATCAAGTTGTACTGAGCCACGTATCTTAAGAGTTGGCAAGGCTGAGTTATCTTTCACCCTCATTACTACTGTTACAGCCCTGTCACTTCCCAGAAAAGTCACTGGGAACAGTTGATAATTGGAGAACTGTAGGCACAGACAGCATCTCTTTCTTCTGAATACACACACGTCTGTTTCAGTATCTAGGGCTCTGGGGTTTTTTATGACTGATCTGTATTATGGTAGTGCAAAAGAGACAGACTGAAGTATTTCTTCCATGCCTGGGTACATTCTCTTTTTTTCTGCAGATGCTGAAAAGGGCTGCCATTTCCTTCATGTCCTGAGTTGTGTTCGGCAGAGCTATCACCCCTCTCTGCCTGAAGTGGTGATGCACCGTGTCTTGGAACTGTTGGAGAGCAACAGTGATGTTGTCAGCACCATGGAAGGATATTTTATGGTATTTTAAAGAGAAAAGATAAGAAAGAGAAGTTGAGAGACTGTGAGAAGCTATCATGATGGTCTAGATTGTGGATAAAAAAAAGAGTCTTTTGATTCTCCAAATGCTGTTTTTGTCCAGCTTCAGAGAAATTGTTCAAATAATTGTTTTAATATTATTGCTGACTTCCTTGCTATTCCTAGTGAAAGTGGTATCAAACTGATTCTGGACATTCTAATCTAGCAAGGGAGCTGGAAAAGAAACTGTGCTCTTTCCTTGGAGTAGGATGAGACATTGACCATCCTCACATCTGCATCCAGTGAACCTAAGGAAAAGTTACTCCTAAAGATCACTGGTTACAGAAATGGTCATCTCAGGAGATATTTTTCTGGCTTTAAGACTGATCTTGTGAGTTTTCATATGATAATATCTGTGGATCTTTCTTTTCATGTGAACTTTGTAACACCTAGAGAATTTCACACAAACAAAAGGATTTGCCTGTCCTCCCTGGTAGTGCTGGTGCATCTTTGTCTGTGAATATGTATTCCTCAATCTGGATAAGTTCCCTCTACTAAAGAATCCTCACCATTCTCTGTAAAGTAATACTCAGGAATGGGGTCTTGCATCTCTTTCCCATCCTGCAGCCTTGCCCACTGGTTGTCAAGCATGTCTGCATTCCTCTGTTCCCATCTGTGCTACTGGTGCCTGTGGTTGTGGTTTCTCTTCAGACCAGAATTCTTAAAATCAGCTTATGTTTGCTGTTTCAGTTGCTTCCTACATCACAAATGGTAAAACATAAATTAGATGCTTTGGAAAAGAAAATACAGAAGCCATTGAGACCCACTGTAATCTCCTCTGCCTGTTGCTTTTTGTGTGTTTTATTCTTTGTCACTTTCATGGCCAAATACTGCTCATATCTGTGCTTGCAGAAGAACACAAGGCATAGATGAAACGACATTGGCCTAAAGAAGGCTACCATGCAAGATGTTTGATCTGGAATAATTATAACTCCCTTATGTGCAACAGTTAAAACGCAAAGTTGTTCAATATTTATCCTTAGAGAGGGCTTGCTGCTGCAGAAGGCTTGCTGCTATCCTTAGAGAGGGCTTGTCTGTTTAATTAATCTGTTTAATTTATGGTGTGGAGGTGAGACCCTTAACTTGAAAAGAGTACAAAAGATTGAATTTATCCTTCTTTCCTCTGCACCTTCCCTGTAACAGTTGAAATAGCTGACTCCCAGGAGGCAGCCGTAGTGGTAAAGCCCTATAAGGATTGACATAGCAGGGAAAAATAAACCATATGCATGAGGAAAGCCAGTGAGTATAGCCCCGTGTGTGCCAGCTCTCTGGTTTGTTATATTATCTGCCTCTCTCCAAGCCCTGGCTGCAGTGAGATATAGGCTAAGAGAAAGACATGACAAAATATTTGGCATTTGCATTCAGAGGCCCATGGAAAACTCTGGCCTTGGAGAGATGTAGAGAGAGTTCATAGTAGAGAACTATATATGAATCATTAATTTGCTGTGTATTCCCTACTTGCTGCAAGTCTCAATAGTTGGTTTCCTCACAGATTTCCCTATTCCTCACATTTCTGCTCTGAGTCAGGTACCCTCTGGTTAGATCTTAATATGGGCCCTGAACAGGTGCTGAAGGGATGTACCTGTACAGAAGGAAATAGGAGAGGATTAAGAAAGAGTTGTAGAGTATTTGTTCCCCACTCCCTCCCCATGCCCTGAATATCTCTGTAAATCAGGGAAGGCAGGCAGATTCTGAATGAAGTGGTACTGAGAGGAATTGAAACTTTAATTTATGCCTATGAGAAAATCTGGTTGGCCACTGGAGAGATTTGCTTTTTAAATTCCTGCTCTGATTGTTGATCAGTTTGAAGTGATGCTTAAAAACAAGGCTGTCTGTGGAAGACATAGCTTGGAATATTGATTCCTAAATTCAAATTCACTTCAGGAATTGCCCACAGTCAAGCAGTACACATGGTTAACTTGCTTATTTGGCATGAATTTGAGGATATTTTAAAGGAAAGTATGAGGTGTTTCAGACCATTTGGAAGAGCATGGCATCTAATTTAAGAAACTGTCTTGGCCATTTTCATGAAATGTTCTGTATTAGAAGAAGCTTATTTTGCTGGGAAAGGGTTAAAGGAACAGTGCTAGCTCAGTGGGAAAGGTGATCTCCTCTCTTAAGTTAGAAGAAAAGCCTGGTTCTCCTGAGGATGACAGCTGAGTGTGTGGGCTGGATGAGTTCAGGGAGAAAAAGAGAGTTTGGAGATCATATTGCTCTTTAAGATCTCTTTAAAATAAATTCATACCAAAATAGGATTACATCTTCAGGCTTTGCAGTTTGTAAAGTTACACGTGCAAATTCTGTTGCCTCTAACTCTGAGGTTGCACTTACTGTGTTTCAGATATGGTTTTTTGTGTAGTTTGCCTAAAATCCTTGTCCACTGGTTTTCTATGCTTGGAGGTAGAAAGGGCAGACACTTGAATTTGTATCAGTCCTGTCCCTGTTGCAGTTCAAAAGCACTGAATAACTGCAAAGCCTTGGAGATGAGGTGGAAGGAACTTATCTCAGGAAACACAGGTAAGTTATTCTGTGGATAGAAAGAAAAAAGAAAAGGAAAGAACCTGTCCCTGGAGGTTTTTAAGTTGATCCTTGCTCAACTCTTGTGATGGAGGGTGTGTTCTGATGGTGTTTGTTCCCCAGGAACAGGGAAAAGGGATTTTTCTCAGATGAGTTGTCTCAGGGAAGTAAGATGAATAAACACAAGGGAGCCTATAGTTTTTACAAGAGTGGAAGGTTAAGATAAAGTTAATGGAGGGGCCTAGATTCAAGCTACACAGATTCTGACTCTCTCTACAGAATAGTTGCGTCTTAAGCTTGCATGCTTTCTTTTTTCCACAGCAGCCACCCAGCCCAGGTTAACACTTTGGTTGAGAGCATTCCATCTTGCACCTACAGGGAATACAACAAACATATGCCTGCCCAGCAGCACCCCAAGGAGCTGTGGGAGCACAGAGCTCACTGTAGGCTGATTTACCCATTCACTCAGTATCTCTACAGTGTGCTTCTGTAGAGAAGCAGTCTAGACATACCCATGTTGGTATAAGTCACCTTTATGTAAGTCGAACTACACACACTAGGGCTTTTACTGCAAATAAACTGTCTCTCTGTTTAAAGATCATATCCTTAACCAACAGAGTCATATCATGCACACTGTTAAAATTCTTAGACCACACCTAAGAAATATTGTGCAGAGCATTCAGTGAAAGCATGCTTTCTTGTTTTGTTTAATTTGAAAACTCGTTAGGCAACACAATTATTACTGGTTTATTAAAGGACTTAGAAGGTGGCACTTTAATGTAAAACTGACAAGTGAGAATTCATGTAGAACTGCTTCATGGCCAGCTCCAGTTTCCATAGCAACAGTTACGCCAGTAAAAGGTAGGTAAGGAAAATGGAATTTTTAAAAGCAGTCAGCATTTCTATGTTACCTTGAAAAGGTAAGTTTCCATAGAAATGCAGCACCTGAGAACAAAATTTACCTAAGAACCTCAATATTCTATTCTAGCAAAATGCACAGTGATTGCCTTTCTGGTGAGGAAACAAAGGAACAGCTTTACCTTCAGTCCCTCCCTCTGCTTACGTGAGAGAAGAGATGAGGTTGCTTCATACCTCAGTTTCCCCCTTTTGGGGATAATACAACTCCCTGTGTAGGGCATAAGCCATGATTTTTTTTAATCCTAGTCATTAAAAGTTCTATGGGAGCTATTAGAGAAGAACTCTATGGCTGTGTGGGAGAGAGGGAATGGATAGATGCTGGAGTAGGACTTAGAAAAAGTTGCTCTTCTATTAGTACTAATAGCTTTATATTTTTATGCCTCTTTCCACGCATATTGATTTGCTTGTCATGTCTTGCTCTCCAAAGCCTATGAGGCAATTATGGTCTTTCTGTTTTTATTTGTATCATGTTTTTCCTGGAATCCTATTTCCTCTTACGACTTCTTAGATGACTTCATAAAAAAAGAAATCCAGGTAAATGAGTTCTGAGTATTCTTGTTCTGAAATCTTTGGATTGTAAATTTGGACCCACGAGGGCATGCATTTTAACCAACCTGCCTGGGAAATGAAGCTTTACTTTAAAAATAATAAGTGACCAAGTTAAATATTGGCTACATGACTAAAAGCTGTGACTGTTTCGGATCTGTGTATACTTGTGTATTCCAGTGATGAACACCATAAATGGGAGTTGCTAATTCATTATTCAAAGTGGGAATTCATCAATGAGCAGCCAGTGAGGCATGGAGCCACACAGAGGATTACCGAGAAAAAGTACTGGAAATCTGTTTGTCAAAGCAATGCAGTTTGGTTTACTTTGAGAGTAAGCTGATCCTGTGAGGAAAAGATATGCCTAGCAAAGATTTGTATCTTTATACTTACCTCTAAATGGGAGGGGAGCAAGTTCAGATCCCATGGGCACCCTGAATTTTGAAACTTCCTGTCAGTGCAGCGCTATGTTCTTTATTGCTGTCTTTCAGCACAGTCTCCAGTCCTCCTGCCCCAACCCTCCAGGCTACAGCAAAAAATGTTCAGCCACAAAGATAAAAGAATAGTTACAATAATTGGTTACCATCCTCCAGGAGTCCCAGCATTACAGCAACATTTTTGTGGATCCTTGTGGGCAGCAGGGAAATGCTGAGCCAGGGATCTTGGGTTTCATTCCCAGCAATATACCCTGCCAGGCACAGAGACTTTCCCCCTAATTTCTTTCATCTATTCCTGAACTCCACTCTCCCCTCTGACTCGTTTCTCAGGCTCTTCACTTCATTCACAGTCACAGATCCTGTCAAAATCCCTTCTTATATTTTGTTCCCGTCATCTTTCCTAACTCAAATATCCTTGTCAACATCTGGCAATTGAAACTTTCAGAATAATCCCTTTGCCTAGCTGACCTGGCACTGTTCACAGCCTGTTGATTCCTTTGCTATGGAAGAGGCAACTTTCTTCCCAGTGTAGTTTGCAGCAGGAAAGAGCTGCAATTTCAGGAAAACAACACTCTTTCCACCCCACCCTCCCAAAGATTCAGCAGCACCCTAAATATTCGAGTGGTGGTTTTTTTGCAGGTATCCAAGTACAAAAAAAAAAAAAAAAAAAAAAAAAAAAAAAAAAAAAAAAAAAAATCATGTCTTGTCCAAACCTGAACAAGCAGAAGTTACGCCTCTGATAGAAGCTGTCTGCCTCTCCCTGCCACTTTCATGTCCTTGCAGATCTCATTGTAGACATGATCTGTAAAGTTAATTGGACTTCTGGCTTGCGTGTCTCTCAGTTAGTGTGTCTTTTTTTAGCCTGGTTTTTTTCTGAGAAATTGAGAATCTAGTCTGATCTTATTATACTGTGTGTTTGGGGATTCGTGAATCTCTGTCCCACTACCTCAACTGACTTTGGCTAGTTAAGGGGTGTGAAGGACCTTGAATTGTTATGGTCTGGCACATTTTTAGGAAATGGATGCACTGATAGAAGAGGGAAGCCCAAATCAGTGCCTATGTCAAAGGGAAGGAAGAAAATCAGACACCAGAGAAGCCACACATGGGACAGTCCCCAAAAACCTGTTCCTGTAACTTAAGCTGCCACAAGAAGTACTTGTTCTGCAAGTGCTCTTTTAAGAAATGATTGGACAGTTTTTGCAGAAGTTTCCTCACAGAGATTGCCCTAAGACAGTCATGATGGCAAACTGCAAATCTATTAAACGCTGGTAAAGCTGCGCTGGGTACAAAGTTGAGGAAACAATCGTTAATGATGCCACCAGCCCATTTCCACTAATATGTTTTATGTGCAATGGAGGCTACACTGATCTAGTCACAGCAATTTACAAGTTGAAACCAGCTCAGATTAACAAGATTGCCTGAGAATAACACAGCCAGGCTATTTGCCAGTGAAAGAAATAACCTAAAGGAATGATTTTCAGTGTTAACTACTGAACACTCCAGTGCCTATTAACCTGGCACAACATATCCTACAGCTCTTGTTTTAGCTTGCTTTTTTGGTATTCACTGGAAGAAAGCACACTCCTTTCCTACCAGCTAGAACTGGAGCTCTCTGCCACCTTCACATTGCTCTGCTGGAAACAAGGTAAGATAAATAGCAAATGTATGTCACTGCATAGCAACCAACATGATTAAACGCAGTATGTGCCAAGTCTGTTGTTGGCCTGGAAAGTTCATGATTCCTCCCAGGAGTGGAGACTTCAGCCAAATATTACAGTGATATTTGGAAATAGGAGGGAGGAATCAGTTCCCTCAAATGTCTTCCCCAACAATGGAGTCCTGCAAGTCCTACAGGCCTAACAGATTCTAACGTGCTCTTCTTGGCAAGGAACAAAGATAGTACAGAAATTAAAAGAATGCTTAGGGCTGGGTTTTTCTCTTGTTGACAATATTGGTCATTTGCTTTGAGAGTGTAGGGGCTGTTCTTGGGTTCATGTAAAAACTCTTTTTTGCTATATTGTCCACAAAAAAGCCTCTGACCTGTAACAAGCCAGCTGTTGTTCTGAACTACTGCCTACACTGCTGACTCATCTCATTGTTTTCTGTCCTCACCTTGTCTTTCTTCCCCAAATAAAATCTCTTGAACTTAATTACTGATTCAAAGAAATTATGGTCTCTGTCCTCTTGTGAGTACAGTGATCCAGGACAAACATAACAAGAGCAAACTGATACAGAGAAGAGTTTTTGTTGGAACCCTGAATGTAGGAAAGGATGAGAAATACAGAGGAGGCTGAAGGAGGAGGATTTAGCACAAAGATGTTTGAAATGAGTTCTACTGAAAAAGGCTAAAGAAATAATTGCCTAATGATGCCGTGGACATCTGTTTCAGAACAGGCAGCAGGTGTTGCATGTAATGAAAGCAAGGACTTGTACTGTTTTATTTTCTGCAATTAGAAAGGAGAGGAGGAAATGAGGTCAGGAAAAATGGATAATTTTTCATAAACAGCTGGGCAAATTTACATAGAGCACAGCAGTATTTATATGCTCTTCCTCTGCCTTCCTTACACTATCCTTGAACAGGTCTGTTCTGCAGAATATTTTGTCCTTCCTAAAAGGCCAGTGTCTTGGCTGCTCAAAGTTTGATGCTAAAGTGAAAGCTGGCCACCAACATGCCTTTGAGGATCAAAATGTTGAGGATAACGTAATTGTCACACAGATGTTGTCATGAACTGATGAGAATGATCCTGAAGGTAAAGCTGCCCTTGTCTCACAGGTGGTTTGTGTGCCACAGTCACCAGAAAAGTGGCTGAGAAAGAGTCCATTAGTGAAATGGTTCTTTAGGCTTGCATTCCTGGTGCTGCATGGCTAGGCCTTAATGCATGTCTGGATCCAAATAAACACCTGGAATTATGTGAGTGGTGTGTCCACTGCTCCAAGCTGAAAAGCACACCTGCGTCAGGCCCTGCCACAGAAACTGTAACTTTGCTTTCCATAGGGCATTTTTTTGTTTTGGGACATTCTCATTTCTTGTTACAAGCAATTACCATCCTACAGGGCATTTTGTTTTTCAAGCATCTCCACTACTGCCCTACAAAGTCTAACCCCAGTCTAATGACTGGGGAAAAAATGAAACTCTTTGTGTCTACCCATGGGATGATGTTGCTGTTGAGGAGATCCAAAAGTGCTCTTACTACAGAAGTCTCTCTGTTGGGAAAACCACTTTGCTTTTGCATGAACATAACAAAACAAAAAGTTAGAGCACTCCACTGCTGAGTGGTAGAAGTTGGATGTTACAGATTGTTCTTACAGTGCCAAGCGTGTGTGCTCATCACCTGGGTTCAAACTGCAGCTCCACGAGCAACTTTTCATAAGGTTTTATTTGTACATTTTTATAGTTCACAGTCTGTCAGTCAAATGTTTTCTGGTTTGGATACTGGCAGATAAATTCTTCTACTTTCTCTAGGAACTGTGCAGCCAAATAAAATTACTGTTTGGTTTCAGAAAGGTTTTTTGAATGAGTAAAAACAGCGAACAAAGAAATTCAAATTTCAAAAGAGGTCAGTGGGAATTTTAAATCTCTGTGTCCATGTATGAATACATAGAGGTAACATGGGAAGAAAATGCAAAGAAAGACTATTTCTTCCTTGACTGACTATTTTAACAAGCACATGTTTTCAGTAACGGAGATTACCATGTTTATCACAGAGGATAAGGCAGAAATCAATCTCAAAATGTGCTATTTTGAGAACAGTGAGTGTGCTGAAGTTAGGGATAGCCTTCAGGAAGAAACCTGAGGAATCCCAATCCAAGCCTGTGATCAGTTTAGTAAACTTCAGTTGTCACAAATGTAAGCCTGACACATATATCATAAAAAAAGAAAAGTCTGACTTGGGCTTGCTTTATTTTTTGAAGTGCTGCAAGAGATATCTACAAAGCCTCTGTAAAAATGGAAAAGTACAAAGTGTACATGGATGAAAAGCGGTGTGCAATGTGCTGCTACCACCCTAAACACCATGCAGGGCACACACCACAGTGGGAAATCCTTCACCCACAACTGCTAAGAGAGGACTGAAAAATAACATTAGTCACGAAAGGGTTAAACTGTAAGATAGCTGCTTTGAGGAAAGGATAATCTATAATTTAAGTCCAGAGGGTGAAGCAGCTCTTTCATAATGTAAGTAAAAGCTGTTATGCTGTTGGAAAAGCATGTACGCTGCCTGCAGAAGGAATGATTATTTTGGTTTTTCCATTATACTAGATTGCACAGAGGGGCTGACAAAGCAGCACTCTGCTGAGGAGGCTGGGAGGGGAAGGGGCATGAAGATTCTGTGCAAGAGGAGGGGGGACTTGCTCTGGCAGCACTGCTGCTGGTTCCTTCAGCTGCCTTCTACAGTATTAACTGGGCCTGTTTATCTCCAGAGTGAATTTTATTCAAAGACCAGTAATCTCCCAAGAAATTGAAATGCACTTGGCTTTTAAAAAAATAAGAAAAATAAGAAAAAAAAAATCACACCGTGCTTTGTTTCAGAGTTTGAGATTTGAATGCCAGACAGGCTCTACCATTCCTGTCATTCCTATCAAAAGCCGTGTATGCTGAAATGCTGAAGTGGAAGGACTGCATGGAAACCAGCCTTTTTAAGAAGCTGAGGTTTTGGAAGTACAGAAGCTGAGATGGGAGTGTAACAAAGGCTCTGTGTTGTGCTGTTGCACATCAGAGCCAATAAAACCCTAAGGGGCACATCTCTAGTACCATGTCTAGCAGATTATGCATGCAACTCCAGTTGCCAGTAATGAGTTGTGTGGCTAATCTGTCATGCACAGCACTGCACAGTTCCCCTTCCCCCAAGGGGCTGAGCTCATGGCATTTTACTTCTCCCCCAGGGTGCTGAGCACCGTTAGAGTCTCTTCAGTTAGTGGGACAGGAAAACACTGTGTTCCACCTGGCTGCCCAGCCAGAAAACAGAGAGGAAAACCATCTTTAACAACAACTCCAGCCACCACAGACAGGGCTGTTAGACCCCAGCATGGTTAACATTCAGGGGCAGTTACCTATCTACAGTGACATGCCATGAATTAATAAGAGGCATTAGAAATGGCTCTGATGGAGCACAGAAAAGCCTGTCCCTTGTTTTATTTTCTCACTGATTTAATGATCCAAGTGTTTTCAATTTACAACCCAAATGCTTATTTAAAAAAAAAAAAAACCCAGCATGACAGAGTCCTCTTGAAATATGAAAACTCAAGTCATGCTGCAGCTCTGACAACATCACACACAGACATTCTGTCACGCATCAGCTTTTGCTGTAATTGGAGCAGAGTCCAGCCTGCTGGGCTGTAGCTGCACCAGGTCTGTGAGGCTAATGTGATTACCTGCTTGTTCAAAAAAAAAGTGAAAGAAGAATCTTTGCCCAAATACCCACCTGGCAAAAGAGCAGAAAAAAGCTTTTAAAAGTAGCTGGTTTGTTTCAGCCTTCAGAAGCTGAAATTCCCAGGGTGTTCTTCAGGTGAATTTTTTCAGAGGTCTGAGTCTTTGAAAGTGAGTTATTTAATCAACAGTTAATACTTATATTGATATATGTGTTTAAATTGTTATAATAGCAGGGATATTCCCATGCAATGATAGGACTTTGGTAATGGGGGCTTTAAGAAAAAAAAACGTAAATTCTAGGAGTTTTAGCACTAAAATCTCCAGAGTCAGTTATTTTCCTACAAATTCACAGTGTCCCAGCCTCATGTTCATGGCCCTGGTCAGGTGCAGGCTGTTCTGCACGTGAGGCCAGGCAGGCACCCAGCCTGTGCTCCTCACTGTGTACCCAGGCTGGCTTTCATTCAGCCCCAGCAGCCGGAGCCCAGCTCTCCAACACAAGGCTGGGAAGTGCCATCAGCTTCAATTTCGCAGCTGCTGCCTCAGACAGGAGCAGATTTTCCCAAGCCTGCAGCATTGTAAGGGGTTTTGGTTATTTTTCTGCCAGCTTTGCAATGTTTGGAGATTGGACTCCCACTAGACTGGGTGTTGTACATGTTTTAAAAGAACTATCCATGCCCCTGGCAACACATTTTTCCTACATGCACGGACAGATGCAGCAGGCAATCGAGGAGAGCAGGAGGTGCCTGTGAGCACAAACCCGTCAGATGATGGAGGAGGAGGGGGACAGAGGTACAAAGGCTGGCCAGGCTTCACAGGTGGGATGGGTTGTCTGGAGCAGAGGAGAATCAAATTGTCTTGAATAGAGGGAAGGTGAACAGTGGAGCAGATGCTGTGAAAGAAGACAGCAAAGACCCTTTGGTGTAGACAACAAAGGGACACAAACCCCAAGGCACTGGTCTCAGGTTTGTTGAAAATAGGAAGCTCCCTTCTTACAGGAGCAGATGAGAAGAGTATCAGTACAAAGATGCCAATTAGTAAGAATGTCAGGAAGGATGAGGAAGGGTGTTTGGAGAACGGTGTATTTTGTCTCTCCCTCACAATGACATGTTTTGAAAGCTGTTTTAAAACAAACCCTGAGTGTTTTCAACAATGGAGAGGACACTTTTTTTTTTTTTTTTTTTTTTTTTAGACAGGTTGGTAGGAGAAGTGGATAGAATGTGTGATGTATATTGATAATGGTTCACAGGGAAGAGGCATCCAAGAACCAAAAGACTGGCCACATCAGGAATATTTTTATCAATGGGTTATTTGAATATTTACATTTTGAAGGAAGAATATCCTTTGTTTGCTCTGAACACCAGGGACTTCTTGGCCAGTCTAAACAGCACAGGTTTCAAATGTAAATAATTGTTCTTCTGCCTTGTGTCATGTATGAGAATTAAAGGTAGGAAGTCCCTCGAAAAGAAGGGGGTGCCTTGAAGGAGATAAGACAAGCCTCAAAATTGCCAATGGAAGTGGGTACGTGGGATTTTCCCCTCTCTCACCTTCCTTGTCTAATGCATACCTGTGCACCTCCTGGGGCAGGATGCTGGGATTTTAGCGTTTTATGTCAGGTCATTTATTTTGGTGAACTGTGTATATTAGCTGAGGATGGAGGAGAAGGCTCGCTCAGAGCATCTGTCCCTTGTCACTATGCCAGCAGATACCTGGTTCCCACCTGGTGGTACCTGGTACTTTGTGCACTGATGGGGCTGCTCCTGCTGGTTTTTTCTTTTTTCCCCCCTCCTCAAGCTGCTTGTGGAAACCTGCTATGGTTTGAAAACAGACAATTTTTAATGCCAGCCTTCTGGCCCAAATACCTAAGGCTTTGTGACTCTGGTGTCTGTCTCATGATTATTGTTTCAGGGCCAGTAACATTGTAAAAGTTCTGTGAAATTGTGCCTGGAGCACGTCAAAGGAAATCAAATTGAGAGGGACTGTTCTGACTGTAAATGAGCAGCTTATTTTGCCAGGAGCTGGTCCTCTTTGCACTCCTGGGCTGGCAGGTCTTGAGCCGTCGGCATCACTGTGGAATCTTACAGGAAAATCTGCACAGACTGCTATATTCAAGAGACTTCAGAGGAAGGAGAGATCTTAGTAACTTCAGTTAATTTGGTGAATGGCTAATGAATATCATAAAACAGGCTCAGGGCTGGAAGATCATACTGAAGTTCCCATTTCTGATGTAATTTTTAAAAAATGATCATATGCAAAGTAACGATGCATTATTGAAAAGAAAAAAAAAAACCAAACCCGCGTCTGAAATTTCTGGGGCAAACTTTTCTTGGAGCGGGACTGAGGAAAATGATACCTCTTTACCTGTGCATGTATACGCAAAGAGCTGAGATATATCTATAGCTCTAAAGGCCCTCATAACAGAGGATCTGTGCAACCTTCCTCCAGCTGTGATGCCTGTGTGTCCCTGAGGGACAGCGCAGCGCGGACCTTCCCAAGCGGTGGCCGGCCTTGGGCTCCCAGCTGGAGCCCGGTGGGAGCGGGCTCGGCCCTTCACTCGCGGGTTCCGGCGTGGCCTTGGCCGCCGGGGGAGCGAATTTCGGACCGTGTCTGCAGGGACGGAGGGCCCGGGGCACCCGCGCGTCCCTTCCCGCGGGCTCTGCGCCGTCTCCGCGGGGGCTGTGCCCGGGCCCGGGCAGCTCCGGGAGGGAGCGGGGGGCAGCCGCCCGCCCTCTCCGGCACTGGGGGGCGGCGGCTCCCGTCCCGCCAGAGCCCCCCGGGGCCAGCCGGGGGCGGAGCCGCCAGCCCGGCCCGGCCCGGCCCCTCCCGCCGCCGCAGCGGCCCGCGCAGCCCCGGGGCAGCGGGCAGGGAGCGGAGCCGGGCTGGGCTGGGCTGCTGTGAGCGGGGGGCCGCCGCCGCGGCAGGGGCGGAGCCGGCAGCGGGGCATCCTCCCTTGCCTGGCGCCCGGCATCGCCGCGGCGGGCAGCGCGGCGGAGGGTGCTGCCAGCGCCGGCAGGGAGCGGCGGAGCCCCGCCGGGGTGCGCCAAGATGCTGTCCTACAGCGTGCTGGACGCCAACGTGGTGGACGTGGAGAAGCGGAGGAACCCCTCGAAGCACTACGTGAGTGCCGGCGGGAGACGGGGGTGCCCACGTGTGCGGGGGGGACGGGCCGGGCGCGGAGCCGTGTCCGGAGCGGTGCCCCGAGCCGTGTCCGGAGCGGTGCCCGCGGTGTCCGGAGCCGTGTCCGGAGCGGTGCCCGGAGCCGTGTCCGGAGCGGTGCCCGCGGTGCCCGGAGCCGTGTCCGGAGCCGTGTCCGGAGCGATGTCCGGAGCTGTATCCGGAGCGGTGCCCGCAGCGGTGCCCGGAGCCGTGTCCGGAGCCGTCCCTCGCCCCACTGTGGGCGAGACGCCGGCCCCAGGTGAGGTGCCCGCGGGGCTCCCCTTTCCCTCTTGCTGTGGAGGTGCCGCTCTTCTTCCTCACCTTCTTTCATCCCGTTTGCTTCTGGGCTCGTTTTAATGTTACCATTCTGGAGTTTCCTTCTCCTCGGAAGGTGGGATCTTCCCTTCTTCCAGGCGAGTCCCGGGGCAGGACGGGGCAGATGTCCCGCATCCCCAGGCTGTCCCCGTCCTGGTTTAGGGTGCTCGGTGGGGAGCGGAGCAAGGTTCGGCTGCGGCGGGGTCGGGTGCTGAGCGCATCTTTCTTTGCTCGCTCTCACCCCTAACTTACATTCAGACCTTTCTTGAGGGGACAGCCTGTCTGGGCAGGGCAGTCAGGGCAGACTCAGCATTTGGATCTCTTTTATCTCTCTTTCACCTTCCTTTCACACCTTACTGCCAATAGCACAGCATTAGAGGAGAGTTTTTACAATTTTCCCGGCTCCTGTGTTGCAGCTTGTCATGTGGAGGTGGCTTTGCCTGAAGGAGTTTGCAGCGTACAGTCAGTAGCTTTTCCCTCTCCCCTTAAGTAGGGAAGTATCTTTTCTTCTCTTTCTGGCTGTTTCTGGGTTTTAGTTACACCAAAACCTTTAACTGTTTCTCAAGATATAACATGTATTTTAAAACACAGAAAGTTGGATTTTGTCTACAGAGGAAGTAAATCTTCCAGCGTTGGTGAGGAAAAGCCTGAGGTGGTATTGCATCTGGTGTGAAATTGCTCTGAGTGTACTGTGTTTCCTGGCATTGTGTGTCTGCCAGATTTCTCCAGAGCTGATCAGCAGCTGAATGGATTGTTGAAAAGATAAGGCCAAAGATTGGATTTAAACCTCTATATTAGTGTTGCATATCACTGAGCTTTTTCCTCTGAGGCTTAAACTATAATCCATTTTAAGGCTAGAGGGCACTGTGTTGTTGGGAGATGCAGACTTGTAAAGCTGAAGCTCTCATCTACCATGGAATTAAGCATCTTGTGCCCAGTTCATAGGACTGGAAGTTTTAGGTCTTATATCCTCTCAGGTTGCAGCTGTACCTGTGTGTTCAGTCTGTTATGCACTCACTGCTTCCAGGTGGGATGGGCTTTAGTTTTTGCAGGCTCTGCTGCGGACTGTGGCTGACACAGCTGCAGGGTGTTATCTCGCATGAAAGGTGGTGGCAATTCAGCAGCAGAGAAGTACATCTGCGAAGCACTAAAATATACAAAAGAACTGGTAACAATAGCTTCCAAAATATTCCAATTTCTTCCAGCCTCTTGGACTGTGGAAAGAAATTGACACTGTTTATTTCTAGTTTGGTGGAAAAATGACCAGAAAACAAGGATTTAAACCCTGTGTTTACAGGTTTTGAAAGAAAACATTTCCTGTGATTACCTGTAAGACACATCTTTTTCCTTGATGATTATTGTCATTCATTTTAATAAACAGTAACCTAGACTATCCCAAGAAGTTCTCTGTAATGCTTCTAGTGGCAAGTTTGATTTTTCCCTTCAGCCTACTCACTGTACACCTTTACTAATGTTTTCTTCTGTACCACAGTTCCACACCTCCATGTGTCCAGTTCTCAGCCAAAATCCCACAAACTAAATGTTTTTTTGGGGTGACTAATGGTGTGTCTGCCTTTTATCCCACTTAGTTTCCATTTGTGGCTGTACGATATTCGGCACAATAGGGTCATCTGGCTTTGGCTGGAGTAAGTCACTGAGGGTGAAGCCATGCTTTCAAAGAATTTAATTCTCTGGGTCTGACCCATTTGTTGCTGTTACTTTGGTTCTGTGCTCTTTTTTTAACATGAAGCACTATTTTTTTTCTAAGATTAATATAAGCATCACTTAGGATTTAGTTCTCTCCATTGTCTGTGGATAGTTTAGAGAGTGCAAATCTTTATGCTCTTTGTCCTATGTGGCTTTGAAATATCAAAAAGCTTTTCTATCTCCAGCATCCATAAATGTCTTCATGCCAAGCCTTCAGGCCATGCAAACGTGCCTTGGCATCAGATTAACGATGTGTTTCTCTGGTGGATGGTGATCTAGTATTGCAGGTGTTTTAACATGACTCCTTTTAATTGTGATCTTTCAGAACCATAGTGGAACCTGGAGAGATGAAGGCACACCTTAGGCATTGTGAGCACGTGGAGAGGGCTAAATGTGAGTAGCACATAAGCCCCTGCACTGCTTGGCTTAGCTTCCAGGAATCATTGCCTGGAGCAGGTGTCTTTCATGACCTGAGCACAGCTTTTGTGGCCTTGACTCAAGAAAGTTAAAGAAAGAAGACAGCTTTACATATCCTCTGCTATGATCCTGTGTGTGTGAGACTTCTGAAGAGTTTAATACCTCACTGGAAGTTGAATAGGGCTCTGCCTCTGGGAATAGATTAAAATCTTGGCTCCAGTGCTACTTGATAGGAACCTCGCCAGCTCTCTATACTCTTCTGAGAAATCCTTACTAGGGAAGGAGTCTGCAGTGCTTTCGTCTGCATCCCTGTCAGCAACTGGGTAGCACAACACTACCTGGCTGGCTGGGGGCCCTGGCTGGCAGCATGGGAAAGGATAAACAGAAGGTTGGATCAATAACCACATGCCTCTTGTATGGTATATCCCCAACGCAAGCTACTGCTGCTCTTAGAGCTTTTGACTTTCCAAATTAATATCCTCTTTCTCTCTACTGATGCTCTTTTAAAAATTGATTTGTACGTGGTAATACTTTAAAAAATGTTAAATCTCCTTGCTTTCCCCTTCCCTTTTCTTTTAACAAGAACAATGTCAGGAAGGTCAAGTCTGGGTTTGTTGGAAAGACCCCTGATGCAACAGGGGTCACACATTGGCTGAGCAGTGCTGCAGTGAAGCTGGGTAGATTAGGACAGTGCAGTTAATGGTTGAAGGTGCCAGTTAATCATTCTGAAGAGAAAAAGCTGGTAGCAAAATCCAAATCCCTTTCCTGGCCCCTGCTAAGCATTAAACAGTCAGAAACTCTTTTTTCTCATTTGATAAGGTTTGATCTGTTTATGGGGTAGCTTGTCTGGCTTTTGGTCTGAAATTGTGATTATCTGAACTAAGCATGAAATGATCCCAAACCAGAAGTGCATTCAGTATTTAAAAAGATCAACTGTTGGTGTTGATCCACTTCCTTCAGCCATCCACTGTGGAGCTTAAAGAGGACACCTCCCCTCCCCCTGCTCCCGGGTTATCTTTAGGCAGATAGCTTTTATCTTTTTATCCACGTCTGTCTCCTTTAGCAGCCCTGCAGGGAGCCTGTGCCTACCAGATGTGCTTGATCTTGCTCCCAGGGAGATGAGATTGGGTTAGCACCTTCACCTGTTCACTGCTTTCCAGACCTAGGTGATGGCAAACATTCATTAGAAGCCAGATGAACAGGATCCCCCACCCCCTTCTCTTACCACTTGATTTTCTGCTGAGGACTGAGCAGTTACTGATGTGCATTATCTCACCAGACATTTATATGCTTGGGGTCATTTCTGAGGTCTCTTAAGTGTGCCTGTGTTATCCCAAGGGCAGGGATGGATACGCCAGTAGAGATTTTTCTCTTTCAACACTGATCGACTCCTGTTGCAGTTGGGCTTTGTGTGTTTTTCAGCTTTGTCCAGCTCAGAAGTAAAACACTCTTGACTTACAAGTGGCTGCTCTGCCTCCTTCCAGTTAGACTGAGGTGCATTGCTGATTTCAATCACTTAAGATACCTGTATACTGTCCCAGTTCCTCCCCAGGGTAATTTTTTTCCACCTCTGAATTAATGGTAATTAATGCCACCTCTGAATACCTCGAGATCTCTTGTAGGAATGTCTCTGCTGCATGGATATAGTTTCTAACCTCCTCGGGGTACTGGCATTGCTGACTTTTAAGGGATTGAGTTCTGCTGTGTAGGGTTTCAGCACTGCTCCCAGGAGAACGTGAGTGTGATTGTCACAAATGACCTGCTGTAAAATGTCAGCATGCTTTGAAGAAAAATCTTGTACTGCTGGGGTCAAGCTCTGCTCCTTCTTTCTTGGCTGCTCCTGCTTTTACTGCTCAGACTCAAGCAACTCCAACACAATCAGGCACCTTCCTGGCTTTATTCTCTTTGTTCCAATCAGCTGGTTACACAGGGGCCAGCGCTGATGGGGAGAGTCTGGACATGGTTTAGTGGCAAGGATCTTTGTTCCTGTGTTAGTATACCTTGGAGAAGGAATTGCTACCCCGGGAGAAGGAGGTGCGTTCCCCCTGCTTGGCTCATCAGATGAGTTGTGTGGTGCAACTCAAGGCTGCTTCAATGCAATCAGGGAGCCCAGCAGATCAAGGAGCACTCCCAGTTCTTCCATCCAGCAGAGCTTTGGGCTGGTAACATTCAGCCAAGAGACAGTGGTATCTAAATTCAACAGTTTGCAAAGGAAATGGCTGTCTCCAGCCTTCGGACTAGATTAGCTATTAATAGAGAGACAAGGTAGTTGTCCTGATTTGTGATGGTCAGGGCAGGATGAAATAATCTGGAGGCTTTATGTCATAGCAGGCTGCCTGCACTGGCTCCCCTGTGGTTGAGTGTGCTGGGAGGGCAGCCAAAAGAAAGTTCAGGGAAGAGCTTTTAGCAAGTCCATGAGCTGGGGGCAGCAGCTCCAAAACCTCCAAGTTCCATTTTAAAAATGATGAAGATGCTACTCTTGATTTTCACTGGGACTTGGTTGCCAGGGAGATGATGTCCTAAGAGACAGCACAAATGCTTTTGGCTGCTGACAGCTGCAAGTGACCTCTGTCTTCATGAGAGCCCTGCCTGAGATCAGTGTGTGGGTGCTGGAACCCACTGATGCAGTTCAGCTTGATGGGTTCTAGTCAAAATTATGCCAGTCTCACAGCTTTGAGTTAGAAGAGAGAGGAACTGAGACGCCAAATTGTGGAGAGAGAGGTGTACAGACATCTAAGGAAGCAATTGTTGGAATAGGAAAAGGAGCCCAGACTTCCTGCATCCCAGAGCAGCTTGTCCATTCATCTCACCCACACCCCTCAGAGGGTCAGCTCCACAGCATTGCCTCCTCCTGTCCCTGCAAGGTAGGATATGTGCTGGTACCCTCACCAGGAACATGAGGCAAGAAGTTAAGTGGTTGACCCAAAGCCACCTGTGAAGCGTCTGTAGCATTTTTTGTTATTTTCCTTGGCTTTCAAAGCAGTCTTGCAATTACCTGATAAAAAGTACACAATCTGAAAAAATACTACTTAGTATTCAATCATTGTCTTCCTCAAAACCCATTTCCCATTTTATATGGATTAAACAGGAAGAGGGATTCAATGTGACCCTACCTGAGGCAGGAGGTGACGTACGAGCTCTCTAATTTAGTCATTTGGGAGGAAGCAGCTGGACCTTCTAATGTGAAATGGTTTTCCTTTTTCTGATCTTCCTTTTTCATGCTGTATCCTCTTAATCTGTGCCTGCTCACGCAAAGGGAACTGGTCCCCAGAAACCACGGGGAAGAGCAGGCTCACGAGAGAGGCTGAGAGCACCGTGTGTTTTGTGACATTGTGAGGCTGAATGCTTTCATGCAGCCAGAGCAGACACCTTGCCTGGAGCGTGCTGTGTAAATATTGCATGGAGAAGGCAGAGAGCAGCACAGTAGCACACTGTTTGAAATTGGTGGTGTCCGCTGTTAAGTCAGGTAGTGTCAAAGCCAAATGCAGTCAAGTTGATGGAAAAAACCCTCCTAGTAACTTTCCTGGGCTTTGGTTCACACCTCTAGAGAGGCTTTATTGAGAGAAGTGAGAAGACTTTTAGTGAGAAGTTTGTAATTACTAAGTTTTTTAATGTAGTGCATTTTCCTTTGTCTTTACTTTAAAAGCAAAAATTCGGTCTCCAGGATCTGTTTGTTATTCTCTTCTGGGCAGGGACATCGTCGCGTTTGGGGTGTGGAGAGAAAAGCAATAGGAAACCATGTGATTTTCTTCACCTGAAAGGATTTTGAAGTGGAATAACTTTCAACTTAATTAGAGCCTTCTCACTTTAGTGCTCTCACTCTTTGCTCCACCTTTGAGATAAATACACAGTAATAATAATAATAATAATTTACTCCTTCAAGCTCACATTCACTAGATGTCAGTTATATTCTAATTGTATGTATTTATAAATGTGGAACAAGGGTTGGAATGCATAAGAGCATTTATTACAAAGCAAGGATGCTTTTGCACTAAAACCTGTGCAGACAGACCTGAAAGATGGTGTCTGCTTTGGGCTATTTGGGACTGGCGATGACACCCAGGGACAGGCAGGTGGGAGCAGTGAGAATCTCAGCTGAGACTGTCACCAGCTGAACAGGGGATTGTCTGGGCATGGAGGTAACCCAAGCTACTGTCTGGTCAGCATTGAGGCCTTGTTGCAAAAAAATGGGCAGGAGGAAGGATAATAACCTTTAGATGACCCTGGGGTGAAGGTAGAGCAAAGAAATACTCTATTCATTGTAGTATCTCTAAGTGCTTGAGTGTGGTGATGGTGTTCATTGGTGCTCTCATGCCTTTTGGTTTTGACAAAGCTCCTTATTTCAGTTTTTGGAGGAGAAGCTCAATGTGCAGGTGACCAATCAAGTCCTTGGACTGGGAGCATTCTCCTTTTTTGGTCAGAATACACATCCCCAACTTTGTGTCTCCATCAGAATATCACATGCTGCACTGGTTTGCTGCAGTGTATTCTAAATTGCTCGTAGTAGACACTGCTCTGGGTGTACCATGGCTTCACAATCAGGCTCTAATTCTGTGTTATTATGATGCAACTTCTTTAGTTTGTTAGAGTTGACTCACTGGATAGAATAAAATATTCATAGACTCTAAGTGTCCATAAATGCATGTGTGGTCCCACACATACCGGGTTTGAAGCCTGACTGGCAGTAATAATGTTTAGATTCGTTGCTGGCACTGTGTCTCTGAGCAGCCGTGTGGGGTGTGTTTTGTTTTTCCTATAAACCACGCTGGCTGAACGCAGGGATGCACTGGGCTCTGATGCTCTCAGTAGTCAGTAGCATGGTTTTACTGGCTTGATGCAAACATGTTTACAAGGAAAACACCCCTGCCTCTGTTCCTAGGGAGAAACATGCCAAATCTCTACTAACCATAGCTGTGTTCAAACAGGAGCTCCACACTGCCATTCTGTCTCCTTTACAGAAGTCTTCCAAGCTGCCCCAGAAATACTGGAAGCGTGGTTCTCCACTGTCCAGGACATACCTATAAATGCAAACTGTAATGCTTGAAGTCCATAAATCACCCAGAATGGTTTGAACAAATGTCCAGTGTGATACACACGGGACATAGTGCAGTGTGGAATAAGAACCTTTAACCAGTGTGGCCTTTAGGCTCTCTGGATCTCAGTGCACTCTGCTGCAAAGCCAACAGGATTTACTCATCTTTTGTAAAAGTGCAGGTGTTACCTCAGGGCTGACTGCTGCCATCAGTTTTGAAACCCCCAAGTTTGGGTCATCTTCCTGTACGGGCAGGGCTGTCCAGGGAGCAGAGGTGTGGGATGGCCAAGGTCAGGTCGTTATCAGGAATGGGAGCGAGGCCTCGCTTCCCTGACAGTGCTCAGCCCACGGGGCACAGAATGGGATGGCATAAAATCTACATTCCTCTCTGAGGGAAGCCATCATTCCCCTTCCATCTAGGAAGCCAGCCATGCTTGTCCACTCTGAGCCTGTTCCCCATGGGCTTTCCTCCCTGCCTTGAGTCCCAGGGTCTGGGGAAGTATTTGAGGTGAAGCAAGGAGGATGGTCTTTCTCGAGTAGCCCTTGGCAGTAGGCTGCTGGCTGCTGCTGGCTGATCTCTCTCTGGTGTCTCTGCACTGCCTGTCAAGAAAGTTCCCTGGCACAGGTGAAATCTTCTTTCCAAGCATTCTTGTACCCTCGGGGGCTTGATGCAATAGAGAACATCTCAATTACTGCTTTCCTAACTTGGTGAAGATGAGATTTCTAATTGCTCTCCCAGCATCCTTTGATATTTTCCTTCTCTTTGACTATTTATTGCTATTATTATTATTGCTATTGCTATTATTTAAGGCTATTTCTTGTTTATACATTAACTCGTGTGTATTTTTTGTGTCTAGAAAGTTTGCCAATAGGTGCAAGCCTGCCAGTAAACCCCTCTGACCTCAGGCAAAATACTTTGAAAATCAGTTTTAAATGTTTTTCAGTTCCCATGCCCTGCAAATGCTTTGCTGCTTTCAGCTCAGTATATTTCCTTTGCCTGAAAATTTGCTGCTTCGACACATGCCTCATCTTGAGCAGCCTGAGCTGAGGGATGGTTTTTCCTGTGGTGGATGATAGAAGAGGCAGCTGAGCTTCTGGTCTTCAGCAGAATTAGGGCAGCTGGCACAGCCTCTGCTAATGCCCAAGTGGGAGGCCTGCAGTTTCCCAGGACTATCCCTCCAGCAACTTTCACTGGCATTAAAATCACTTAAAATTGAAAAACAAACAAACACGGATATGTGAAGTATTTTTCTGGAAGGAAGCCATGGAGAGCAGATTAAGGGCACGTCCCTCCTCCCATCTCCCAGACATGTCACAGGAAGACAGTTCAGCATTTTCCTCAGTGGGATTAAAACAGGCTCTGGAGCTGGCTTCTGGGATGGGACAGAGGAAAGCCAGCAATAGGAAGGAAGTTCCACGTGTGTGTTTTATAAATATGTCTGTATCAGGTGAAACTGTCTAGAATTCTTGAAGCAGCACTGATGGTAAGATGGCTTTTTATTAACCAAAAGGCTGCTTATTTTCAGTTAATAACCAGATACTGTTAGAGAAGAATAAAAAATGACTGGTTCTAGAGGAACATCCATGCTGATTTCCCATGTACCAGAAAGTAATAATCCTGTACCTCATGCATTTTACAAGCCCTAGATGTCCTTAACAAGTACTTCCTTGACCCCCTCCCGCTCTGAATTCAGCTAAGTTTTCTTCTAACCTTTCAGCAAAGAGTGTTTTATAAAGACAACCCAGGATGTTTTAGTCAAAAGGAATCTAGTGCAGAAGCCAGCCTCTGTAATACTCTCACTTGAAGCAGATGGAGGAGTGTTTTGGCTGTTACTGTTCAAGAAGAAATTTTCTGTTTAAACTTTTGCTGCTGTCTTTGTGATTGTAGCAGTCTGTGTCAAAACTCTGGACGGCTTTGAAGAAGCAGCTTTCCACCTGTTTCTGAGCTGGGCAGCTGTAGCTTGCATTTCATCCTTCAATATAGACATCCCCAGTATAAATAGTTCCATTTAAACTAAAAATATTGTCAGTGAATTTTCCATGGGTAACAACCCTTGGGGAGAGTGCAGGCATGGTCTGTGCAGGAGAGTCCATCCATCTGTCCTTAAACCTCCCTCTGGCCTCTCCCAGTGGCCTTTTGAACAGCAAAGGCAATTTGCTGGTGGCACTGGAGGATGACTGTGTACAGGTGTCTGGGGCACTGCTGTCTTGCAGGGATCTCCTGTTTTAAAATAACTGGAGCTCTCTGGCCCAAGGGAGCAGGGTCTGAGGACTCACAGCTGGGGATGGGAGCAAGGCACTGCTGCTCAGCCCTTTGGCCTCCCTGCTGATGGTATTGGCCAAATTGCTTGGCTGTGGTGGTGTTGGGTTTTCTGCCAACCCTTAGCTGAAAGACTGTACATCTGTGTGCCCTGGTGTTGCCCAGAGTGACCACTGGGGTTGCTGTTTTACAGAATTCTTCTCTTATATTGAGGGAGTGTGCAGGTGTTTGGTAGGGATTGGGGTTTTGAGATCTTTGTCTGTGTGTACACACATGAGCTTTACTTTGTTTTGACTTCTGTATTGCTCTGCATTGGAGCAAGAGGAAGGCATGGTCGAAGAAATGAGGTGGAAAGGAGAGGTTTGCAATTGGCTCCATTAGCGCTGGTGCCACAGTCCTGGCCAGAATATTAAGAATACTCTTTTATTCTTCCAATATTTTCCCCTCCTTCTGGCAAGCTCTAACACTGCCCACAGCATGGGGTTATTTCCCATTGTCTTAATTCTGGAGTTTTAGGTGCTCTGCCAAATGCAGTAGTGCTGGACTGAAGAGCATCTTATGGGAAATCACCAGATCCTTCCTTTGAGATTTGAGGGTCAGTGGAAGACTGATGAGAGCATAGCACTGATGTTTTTACCACTCCTGAGGAAAGGTGACCCAACATTTTCCCTGTGTGCCAAGGGCTTTGTGGGGCTCTGCCATCATGTTATCTCTGCAGTGATTCTGAGCCATCAGGGACCTGATTTATCTGATATGAGTGAGATTGTTCTCTACCAGGCACTGGCATTTATGGGCCTCCAGGTATCTTTTGTTGGGATCTTGTGTGGAGCTAAAACTTCTTGGCTGTTGCCTTACTGTGTGTGAGGGGCGTTGGCTGGGTTATGATAAAGGCTTTGACTCAGATGAGGGTGAGGGTGCAACTGGCCATGTGATTTGGTTCACAGGTGACTTGAAAAGATCCTAAGGAGTCAAGTGAAGAAATTATGTCCATTTGTAGAAAAGGAGAGTTTAATTAGTACTAGCAAAGGTCTGACAGTCAAATTGTGTTTTATCTGCCAGCAGCCCGTTCCTGCCTGGCCCTTGATCAACCTTCTGCATCTGGTTAACGTGAGCTGAAGCAGATCTGGGTCAAACTTCTATTGTCAAAGGGCCAATATGTTCCCTACTGTACGTTGTGACAGAAAGGGTTAAACAGAAAGCTTCAGGCAGTAGCACTTCAGTAAATGCTGAGATGACATGGGAACACTCTTCAGCTGACGTCCTTGTGAGCCTCTCGGTGACATCAAACTCCTGGACCATTTCCAGTGGAGTTTGGCCTTGCCCCAGTGACAATAGATGTTAATCTGTTGGCTTGTCAAAAAAAAAACGTGTTAGTGGTTTTTTTACAGATCCATTTCCAACCCTCAGATTTCCCTGCTAGTAAACACAGCATTATGTCATTGTTTTACCAGGAGCCAAGCACCAAAGCCAATGTTGCAATGCTGTCATCAGCAAGTGTCCATTCACTTTGGGCTTTATATGAGTTCCCAGGCTTTTTTCCCACTGTTGCCCATGTTCTGGTCTCTGTGTCCTCAAAAACCTGTGATGGTTTATGGGAAACTTGTAGGGTCTAGCAGTTGTGGGTAGCACTTTCTAATGTATTTGTGTCAGATGGGGCTCCTGTACCTGCTTAGCAAAATTGCCTTGGTTTGTAAACCTTGATCTTCTGGTTATGTTAGCCAAGACAAGACAAACTCTTGGATTCTACATGTAAAACAAGGTGAAGGGTTTTGCAGCCCAGCCTTGCTTCTAGTTGATAAAATAATAGCCAAGTCATAGTCACAGGCAAGGTCCTGCCCATGCTAGATCCTGTTTGTTTCAAAACAATAGCTGAGTTCCTACTAAAAAGACTGGTTGTCAAATAGCTAACATTATAAATTAACTTCCATAGCTTTCAGAAACAACACTCACACCAATCAGATGAAACAATTTATAATATTCTTTAACTCTTGCTCCTTGTTTTGATTCTAGACTTATTTCCAGCTGTTTCTGTGAAGGATATGAAAGAAAAGGTTTGTGAAGTTACCTTCAGTGGTCAGGATCTAATCTGCTTAAAGCAGATGAGCCTCTCATCCATATCTCTGCTTCCTCTTTCTGGGTCTGGGAACACTCCAATTTTTCTTATACCAAACCTGTCAGAAATCATATCCCACATCAGCTGAAGTACTGTAGAAGCAGAGGAAAGAGGAGAGAAGGATCAGATTGGTCATCTGAATTCAGAGCATGAATTTTTCTGATACAGGCATGGGTAAATGATGAACAGGCTCAGGCTCTTGACAATAGTGAGGGATTGCAGCATTCTCGGGTATGAGGTGGAATAAAATTTAGTTTTAATTAGTTAATTAGGTTTTTAACACTTTGTTGGCAAGGGATTCTAAGACTAAAAGGACATGTGGTTCAAACAAGGAATTGACAAATTTCTGGGGTGAAGACTGCTATTAAACACAGCAGTCATGTAGTTGGGTCAGAAAGTCTATTACCTGCCAGTTGTTCAGGAGTAAGCACTGAGTTCTCTTTGCCTCTGTTAAGCAGTTACCATCTAAGTTTATTAAAAACAAAATGCTGAGCTTAGGTGCAGCTTCATTCTGGGCCAGCCTGTATCTTCTGATGCCTTCCCAGATGTCCCAGAGGTCTATGGCAGTAGCCCAGGCTGCTGAGTCTTGCTCTGTGTTGTTCACTGCCATGAGAGCTGTTGAGTCTCAACCAGATGAAGTCAGGAAGCACAGTGCACACAGTGAGGAAGCGACCCTCCCATCGTCACTTCCAGCTCCCTCCTCTGCTCCATGCACTTCTTTCTGGATCTCATCACATGTGTATGGCCTAGTGTTGCAGACTTGGGCCTTGGCAGGTCACTGTTTCCCAGCCTTGGGTCAAGTGGCAGTTTATTTTGTTAGAGATACCATTTCTGGTATTACTATTAATACATATTTAGACTTTGTACTTATCTAATGCCTTTCATCCAAGGGTCCCCCAACGCTCTGTACATCAGCACCTCTGCAAGATGCCAGATCAGACAGGGAGAGCATTGTGTGTGCAGCAGTATGTCTGTCTCCTGCACAAGTGCCTTCTCAGAGCTGCTATGAGACTAGTGGATAATATGGGCTGATGGAAAAAAATGTGGGGTTTGTGGCTGAAAGTGCTGAGTGGGTCATGGAACACAGACCTGGGACAGATCTGGGTCATTAATGCTGTACAAGCACGTTGTATTCACACATAAGAACCTTCAGGGTGATTGGGTTGGCTTGACTGGAAGCTTGACATTTCTTCTGATGTTTGATGACTTCCAGTGCAGACTTTTTATTATTCACAAGCATCCTGTTCTCACACTAGTTTTGTCCTTTTGCATGAACAAATTTCTTCTATTTGATTTGACCTCCTGTCTCACTTCTCTCCACTACTTTCTACAGAATATTCATGTTCCTTCTTAGTCTTCATTCTGTCAAGCTGCTCTGGCCTCCACCCTCAAAGACAGAGATCAAGCAGCTTTTCCTGCCTCACACTTCTTGCAGTCATTGCAGACTGAATACAGGTGAGCTGTTTTGCCCAGGCAGTGGCAACAGTTCCATGTGGTGGGTTATTTGCGCTGCTGGGCACAGCCTTGCTCATGTTGGCAGGGGTCAGGTGCAGCTGCCAGGAATAAGTTTGACCTTGCTGGGGTGGTTTTCCAGGTGCAGCCAGGTGTGATTTGGAGTAGATGCTCTCCTGGGCCTGTCCCGTCCATGAGCTGTGCACTGTGTCAACATGGGGGAGGATGCCTGAAACTTGTGGTCCTTTCACTGTTTCATTTTCCTCCCTTCTGGGAGTTTCAGAGCTAGTCCCAAAGCCTTGCAAGTGACACTCTGCTTACAAAAGCAGAGGAGAGAAAATGTGACTGGTTATGTTCTCACGTTAGCTTTAATGAAGGTAATTTTAAGCAGATGGTGTCTATTTAATGTTCTGATAGCACTGATAAACTGGTTTTCAGCAGGTCTTGGGAATGGAGTGGGAGAGAAGGGCATGGTTTTAGAGGGCAGCAGGTTGCCTGATGACACTCTTGGTGGGGTTGCTGGAGCACTTGGGTGAAGCCCCTCTCACTTGGACAACCTCTGCACTCCCTGCTTGGGTGAGAGGAGAGGTGGCCTGCGGTTTCTGTCTGAGCTTCAACAACAGTAAATAATTCCAGATTGACGCTGTGGAAGCGTGCTGTTCTTGTGAAGGGAGGACAAGGGGGGAGCCAAACATAACAAGAGTTTCCCAGTGCTTGGGGAAGGGAGCCAGGGTCACATTTGGGGCAGTGTTGGCAGACACAGAGATGATGTACCACTTCTTACATGCATCAGCAGTGATAACTGGGGCAATTATCTGCAACCTCCTTTGTAGGCTGGTTTGTGGTGCTGATGAACCAAAAATGATGCTGGGATGTTTCAGACAAACACACTCTCTTTTCAGCTTCCATATCTGCTATTTTTTAATATTTTTGGCTTTTGTCCCTGAGGTAAGGAAAAGGCCATAGCAACCCCTGGGGTTTTAGTCCTCATGAGTCTTAGTTATGAGGTTATAGATCTACTGCCATTAAATTTAGTGTCACTTGAAGCTGTGCCCTTTACAAATCTGGGTGCTGACTCTACTCCAAAGTACTGAGCTCCTTGTCCAAAGCTGTCCTTGACCCTGGCTGTTTGGCCAGCTATCCTCCTGGCTGGTGTCTCTCCATCCCCCTGTGCTGGGGAACATTCCCAGGACCTGACATGAAGATTGCTCAGTGCCTTCTCTGGCACACTCAGTGCCTGTTTTCTTAACAAATCAGTCCTACAAGATGTGTCACTGAACTGAGGAGGCTTTGGGATGGCTGCAGCCTATTTCATCAAAGCAGCTTGAGACTCATTTGCCCTTCAGATGGTGAACTCTGTCTTAGAGGCTGTTTTCTTTGGGAGACCCAGAGGGAAACATGTTCCCTTATGTTTTAAGGCAGTTTTCACACTGATCTTTGTGGTCTGTTTTAGAAGTGCTGGTAGAAGTAACATTGGCTTTCTTGGGCTTAAATTCACTGTTCAGTGGAGGAGAATGTGCAGAGACCACTTGTTAAAATGATAGTTTGCATCTTTGCACTTCTCCACAAATGTCAGTGAAACTACAGAAGTACTTTGGAGCCTGTGCTTACTGTGACAGTGTCACCAATAGGTAGCAGAGTGGGGGATCATGAGGGAAGCTCTTGCAACTCTTAAATGTAGTTTGCTAAAGGCAAAACCTGAAGGTTACAAACCATCTTTCTGCATTGAGGGGGAGTTTTGAGCTGGGATAGCAATGATTGTTCAGTGGCAGGTCCTTTGTTAAGTTTCTGTCAGAAGGGTTCATGTGTAGAGAGACTAAAGATGGGTGGTGGGGAAGAACCAGGGCTGGTGAGAGTGCAGTGGTGCTTTGTGCTTCCAGCTAACTGCTTCTTCAAGACTTGTGAAACACTCACACAGCCCTGGTGAAACCCATGCAGTCCTGCATGGAAATGGTGTGGATCTTTGTGGGGGTTTTTATTCCTGCAAGTTGGGAGACCTGGCACAACTCGCCTGTTGTCACTGAGCAGATCTTAGGAAAGAGCGGCCCCAAGAGAGTAGATTTGGGATTTGTTTCGGGTTTTGTAAGCCTGTCTGACACTGTTTTCTCAGGAGATGGTGAGTACCTGTGTGAGAAACTGCACTGTTTCTGGAAGTTTTTGAGCTGCCTATGCCAGCATCCCTTCATCTGGTCCTGGCCAGTATCAGCTGTGACTCTGGTTTTCCAGTGCTGCTCTGGCTGCTTGAATATGTTCTGGGACAAGAGCAAGGACTGTCCTTAGTAGTGTTTTAGGTGATTGCTGAACACATCAAGGAGCTCTTTGTTTGCTGGCCTGCGGAACAGGGGCAGCACTCTGCACTGACCAGCCGAGAAGAAAAAAGATCTCCTGGGGAGTTGCATGGTTGGGACCCTTGAGTGTAGAATGAGCAACACGGTGTCAGGTGCAGCTACAAGCAGCTGGGTCAAACAGCGGATGCCTGGCTCCCTCTCCAGCCTCCCCAGAGACGTTGTGTCTTGGTGAAGCAAGAGTCAAGGGCACATTTATATTTAAATTCACAACTAATACGGGGGGCATGTGTCTGAAATGCAGCAGTGCAGTGCACCCTGTGCAACCAAAGCTGCCCCTCCCAACAGCAGAATAAACTCCCTGGAGTCCCTCTGTGGCACACTCAAGACCTATGGGATATTCCTGTGAGCTATAAAAAGCCTGCTGACTTGCTGGCATAGGGGCACAGCAGCTCAGTCATGCACGGGGATTTTCTCTTGGAACAGTTCTGGTCTCTCCGTGTGTGCAGGCACACGGACACACAGAGCCCCCCAGCCCAGCAGGGATGGGATATCCCAGGACCAAATGCTTCAGAAAGTTCAAACACCAGGCACATCTGCTGGGGAGAGAGCACAGGCTTCTGCACCCTGGGGAAGGAGGGCCTCCCAGGCCCCAGCCCACCTCCAGCTCCATCTCCTCTCCCACGGTGCCTGGGGCAGTATTTCCACTGAAGTCCTGTGTTTCTGCAGACCCACGTTTGAGGCCCAGAGCAAAGGCAATCCTGGGATGAACCTGCCCTGCACAACGTGCTGAGGGCAACATAGTTGTCCCCAGAACAAGGAATGTGAGGTTTAAAATAATCTGGGGGGGACAGTCAGGGGGAAAGGACAATATCCTGAAGCATAAAACCACGATAAGCACATTCGTTTCGCAGTTGCTCGAATATAAAGCCAAGGCCTGGAGCTCTGCCAGCCAGTCAGTATTTTTATGACTGTATCAAAGCACATGATAAAAACAAAAAGCTTAAGGGTCAAACTCAGTGCTGGGATTAGTAACCAGCTGAAGTGAAGAGCATGATACCAGGTCTGAACAGGATCCTCTGATCACTTAAAACATGTCTGTTTTTTTACACAGACAGCGGTCATGCCTGAAACCTGTATGCCAAATTCCTCTCCTTCAGCCCGTTCAGGTGGGGAGGGCTTTTTACAAAGTCTCTAAACCATCTCCACCAACAAGCACCAGCAGAGCCTGCAGCTGTCTCGAGTCACGTACATCACCCAGCAGAACACACTTTCCAGCCCTTCCCTTGTCACTATTTCAGTCCTCTAATGCAGACACTTGCCCCTGTCAGGACTGCCCCCCACAGCAGTGGAATAATACCAAATATCCCTGCATTAGGCACTAATGGTATGATATGCTCACAGGTGAAGCCTGCAAGCATCAGGAGAAGAGCAGGGCTCCCTTCTGAGTAGACCTCAAGTTCTTACAAGGAGGACTAGATGTTTTTAATTTATTCAGAATAAGGAATCAGCCAGCTTGTGCTAAGGGATTTAACAGAAGAAGCTGCATCAGAGATTCTGAAAGACCAAAGGGTCCTTTCATGCTACACCAGAAACTATACGTTGAGAAAGGAAATTCATTGCAGAGCAGGAGATCCCAGCCCATGGAAACTGTGTCCATGGCTGCCAGCAGCTGAGACTGAAGGAACCTCCTGGGAGCCCTGCTTAGCCTGGGGCTGGTTTCCCAAAAGCCAGCATGGTCACTCCAGAGTTCCAAGATGGTTTATACACCTGGGTGCTACTTGCTGGCACTGCTGCAGCTCAGAGAACAGAGGGTGTGCAGCAGCTCTGAGCTGAAATGCCTGGAATTCGAGCCCATCAGAGACACCTTCTCACCCTGTGGTATGAGCACTCTGTGCCTCCCTCACCCTTGTCCTGATAAGGCATGAGCTGGCAGAGGGATGGGGCACTGGGGTGGTGGCATGCCTCCTGCTGCCCAGCAGGAGCTGAATGGATCCAGCAGGATCATGGAGCCACATCCCCCCACTGCAGCCTCCTTCTGCATGGCCACGGAGCCAGGGCACCCAGAGACCTTAACTCCCAGCTAAATTTCCTCTTTTATCAAAGGAGACAGGAGGCTGCCCTATCAAATGATCTCCAGGAGTGAATTTTAATGTAATAGATCAGAGAGAAGCTTAAAGCTTGGGTTGTTTGCTTTAAACACTGGATGGTTTGGTTGTTTTGTCCACTGGTTAGGCTTCCTTTTATGTTACACATAGAGATAATTTCTTCTTTTCTAGGGCAAAACTGGGAGTGATTTCCTTTCAAAAAAGCCTTTTAACTAAACAAAATTACTCATTTATGGCATTCAGCATTTTTCAACAGTGCTTTTAGTTTCTGCACAAGATGTAGTATTTTATTCCAGAGGATGAAACTTCAAATAAAAGCCTTTTTTCACCTTTCAGCAGAAAAAATTCTTTTTTATTGAGCATTAACTGCAATGACAATTCTCAAGTTTGTGTTATTTCATGAAAACAAAAGTTAAAAATACACAATTCTAGCCAGTTGCTTCCATTGCAGACAGAGGCTCTCTTACAGCAGGAATTAGGGACAATTTGGGGACTACATATGCACAGTGGAGGTTCTTGGTAACATGTCAGTGTGACCAATTTGCACACAATGCCAGAATTACAGCTGGAGGAAAGCACTGAGGGAAGAAACAACTGTGCACAGAAAGAGAAAAGTCTGCAAGCCTTGTTCAAGCTGTTTACCACCCATCACTTCTGTCCCTAAGCTCTGACTTTATTTCACACACACTGACAAAAAGCTCTCATCCTACAAAGTGCTGAGCATGCTCTACTCCCACACACTTCTCTCCATCATCAAGGCTGGATGGATTTTGGGCTGCAGCTCAGCCCCAAAAATACAGCGAGATGGCACCAAACATCACTTCTAGACTGCCCTGGGCAAGCTGTAATTTTGATTAAAGAAGAATTTCTAGCTCCCCCAAGCAGTCTCAGCTCCCACTCAAATTTTTCTTTTGATCTGTCAGCCCCCTTAATCAGATTTTTAAAGAGTTAATGGTGTTGTCTTCCCTCCTTCCTGCCACTGTCTGACCTGCGAGGTTTGGCTAGGGCCAGAATCAAAGAACATGACACAATAATATGCCTCTTCTGATGCAGTGTGTCACTGGGAGAGATGATGGGGTTGTGTCACGCCTTTGCACAAAGGCAGAGAGCATTTCTGGTGAAGAAAATGCATAGAGGAGCTTTTTTTTCCAGGAATAAATCAACAACCTGTCACAAACATATGCATATGCAATAATTTTCTTCTTTAGAGCTACAACTTGTCTGGTGAAGCAATTTAAAACAAAAACCACCAAGAATTTTTGACCTTCTTTCTTATGTGAAACTGGTATCAGCAGGAGGAACACGGCTCTGACCACGCTCCAAAAAGGAGGTGTAGCCTTAACCCAGAATATACTTCAAATGTACTTCATATCTAGTACATCACAAGGCTGCTTTAACACCTGACTCCAGAACCCTGGTGTCACTGCTGTCACATCCCCAGCCCAGGACAGCTGAGCAGGGAACAGAGCTAAATTTGCCAGTACTGTCTCTCCTTGTGACTGCACAGATCCATGCTATGGAGGAACCTGGAATTTGCTAAGCTGAAAACATTGTCAGAGATAGAAAAATGCCCCAATATCTCCTAAAACTGAACTAGGGAAAAGACAAAATCTTGCTAAAAAGCAAGCTAAAAAATACCAGTGACCACCTTGGCCTTCAGAATTAAGGTATTTCTGAAACTCTGATTTTAAAAACACAGGGATAAAAAAAAAAAAAAAAAAAAAAAAAAAAAAAAAGGAGGGAGAAAAACCTCAGATGATGATTGATTTGCCCACAGCAGTGTGCAGCAAGGGTGAGGACAGAAGCCATGTCTCCTGATACTTGAGTCACTGTGAGAGATGTTTCACCACAGCTTTTTCCCCTGAGAAACTGCTCTCCCTGAAGCTACAGTTCAAATATCCCTCACTTCAAGGGGCTGAAATTTCAAAGCAGATGAGCCCTTCCCTGAAATGCCATCCTTGTGTTCTCCTTGCTGCCTGGAGGAGATGATGCTGCTCCTGTCTTAACTGGGGACATTAACAAACCAAAGACAATGGTTTTGAACCAGTTTCATGTGCCACAGCAGACCAAACTCTGGAAAAGCCAACATATTTTGGCTTGCTGACCCAACTGCAGGCTTTGAGCACAGAGTTCTGGTTAGTGGAGCAGCTGGTGTATCCTGGAGAAAAAAGGACTGTAATACCTTAGTGACATGGTGTGGGGACAGACAGCCCTGACACTCAGAGACAGGCACATCCCAGCTGGCTTTGAAGGGGCAGGACAAATACTGCAGCACAAACCCCAACACCCAGGATGAGAAATTAAACAAATAACCCAAGCTCCATGCTGTCCCAGCTACACAAACCAAGGGTCACAGGCAGCTCCAGGATACCTGCACAAGGTCCTGGGATGGCACAGACCTGTTTTCTTTATAAGAAAAGAAGTAGGGAGAACAAGAAAAAGTAAAAAAAATAAAAAAAAAAAAATTGAAAGTGGCTTGTTCTTTCTCATGTTTACGATGATGATTTTTAATGCTGAGCATTCACAAAGTGAGATGTGAAAGTCCAAAGAGCTGCTTAAGGTCACCCCACAAAGGTGCCAGGGCAGAGACCTCCAAACCTGAGGGATGCACTGAATTACTGTCCATGCAGGACTTATACTTCCTTTCTTTTCTCGCCTCTTGGACTACAGCTATGGAGTTTGTAGCAGGTGCAGTGCAGAAGAAGGCAAGCTATAAAGAAGTGGCTCCCAGGCAGACATTTTTGCCCTGCAATTACACTGAGAGCCACCACAGGACAGGTCAGCACCTCTGGCAGCTCAGCTCTCCTAACCAATCAACTTGTCCCATCCTCCCATCTAAAACAGAGGAGAAAACAGTACTGACCCTTGGAAGTGTTCTGATGAAAGAGCCAAGTTATAGCACAGTGCTGGAGCTCACTTCTACTTCTTGCTAAATCTTATTCTGAGTGTAAAATTAAACAGCTCATTTTAAAAGCAGTAAAATAACTCCCACTTCAGAACACAACTCTCGGGGGAAAAAAGTAAGTTTGCAATTTCAGCAGGGCAATGTATGAGATGGTCTGTTAATTACCAAAGAAAAGGCAGCTGGTTCAGTTCCTGCTATCTTAATCATTTTCCTCTCTTTGATGTCTTGATCACATCTTTTGAACAACACGCTTGAAGCATAACACTGCAGAGAACACTTATTTTCATAATGAAAGGGAAATATTTTGCTCCATGCATAATATTTGGTTATCCTGATAGGCTGCACTGATAGGGCTTCATATATTGTGTTTTCAAACTAATGCTGAGTTTAAAAGGCCTGCAGGGCAGTGCAAGGCTTCTATCAAATGATAAATACATAATTGGTGTACGTGTCCAGCATCCTTTAAAGCGATATCAAATGGTTTCTAATAAAAAAGATGCAAGCACCCAAAACTTTCTTGTCCTAAAGGGATAAAAAGGAAGTTTACTTGTTTCTCATTTTAGTTTTCAAAGTTAAAATTTCTAGGCCATATGAAAATGACATTAATCCTTTGCACAGTGTGACAGCATATCCACTGTTGCAGAGAATATATAATCAGAAACTCTCTCCCACTTCCCACAGACACCAGTGAAGGCCAAAAATCTGGAGCAAGCACACAGTTTTGGAAGCTGCCAAGAGCAGGATGGAGTTCTGCAAGAGCTGCAGTGATCTGTAGAAAATATATTTGCATGTTCCTTCACACAGTGCTACAGTAACAGGAAAAGCTGGAGGATGACCCAGTTACATGTACATGGCACCAAATTCCTCGAGAGGCAGCTGGCCATGAGCACTGGGACAGCAGCTTGGTACAGCTGCCTGCAGTTAGGTCTTTCCTTAATAACTGAGCCCCATTCAGTGTGGGATGACATTCCATTTATCCTAACTGCAGATCGGAATCTGAAGTCTCCAACTGGATGCACACACAAGTAAGAGGTAGAGAACTCGCTAAAAAGATGTTCAGACAGGAAAAATGTCTCCAAAACGTTTATGGCCTGGGAAGAAAGTTCAGGGTTATGGCAAAAACTCAGCCTTTGCTCTAATTCTCTGTGTACAATCTGAATCTTGATATTACAAGTTACACTGAATCTGTCTAAACAAAACCTAGCTGCAGAGGAGTGACTTCAGGATGCAGACTTGACTTAAAACACAACACCCATTTCCTCACTCTTTTCACTTGAAACCAGATGTTTTTATATTTGCGTGTGTGACATTTACACTTAACAATGCAGACTCTGGTCAAATGGTTAAGCTATGGTTAAACTACTTCCTATATGCAAAAGCACTTTGAACATGGTGTGTGTCAGAGACTGGTGAGTCACAGGCACAACCTCTGCCTAGCTGGGGGGTCAGATCTGCTTTGAGCTGCAGCTGGGCAGATGTGGGAGGCAGCTCTCCATGGCTTGGTGCTGCTCTTTCCCTCCTGTGGTCACCATCACCACCATACATCTGCCAGAAGGACCAGGTGTGCCGCCCCTTGAAAGTACAGAAGAGAAAAACCCTACAGGAAATGGGCTCTAGTTAATTCCCACTGGTTTAGTGGAGGGAGGATTTGCAGGAGGATGTGACCTGTGGTTGGGAATAGCTGGAAGAGATGACACTTTACTCTGGCACAGGATAGAATCCCTGACCACAGTTCCTGCCCTTCAACCAACATCAGAGCTTCTCTTCCAAAAAAGGAAATAATTTTTTGGGATTCTTATGGTTCCTTGAATTGGCTAACCACAGTCTCAGAGAAGCACCAAGACAAAGAGGTTGCAGGGAAGAGGATCCAGATTGCCCATGGCTCAGCAGCCCTTTCACCCTATACAGCAGGAGCCTGACTGGCTCTGGGACCCAGACCCATCTGGTGCTCTGGTGGGAGCTGTATGGGGTGTTAGAAAAGGGGATGTACACCATGCCCCAAGACATGCAGGAACAACCTGAATCAACTCATACCCATCAGCACATGAGAAAGAACAGGAACACAAACACCTTCCCAAACACCCTTGTCCTTGTATTTGCCCCACTGCAGAGCAGCTTCCAAAAGCTGCTCACTTTCATATTCAAAAGGCAGCCCAGATTCCTGCCCAAGCGACAGAGGCCTCCCTCCAGTGAGGTCCCAAGAGGGGAGAAAGGCAGGGATCAGCATTAATGCCAGCCAAGCCAGCGGGAGGCAGGGGAAGGTCCTGCCTGGGATGAGCCACACTCCCCCTGCCCTTAGAGGAATGGTGGGCAGAAAAGGCCACGGTGCTCCACTGTCCTCCTTGCCAGGGCAAAGGCATACAGACACCTCTCAGCCACAGGTTCATTCTCTAGTCTAGCACTGCACAGAGCAGAATTCTACTCAGCCAGTTTCCAAAGATAAAAATAAACTGAATTTTGTTGCGGGGATAGCCTCCTACATTCACAGAGCCAGTAAGGGGCTACTCCCTGTCTCGGTGCTGTCCCCTGACAGCTGAGCTGACAGGAGCTGGGATGTGCCAAAGAAACCCCCACAGCTGCAAGGCCAGCTGAGAACCCCTGAGAAACTGAGCCAGGGCATTCTGCAAAAATGGCAGGAACAGTCACTGCAGCAGCTTCAGTTTCTTGCCCCTACACATACAACTCTCCCCCAGCACAGGACAGCCCAAGTAATTTCTATCACCAGGGGTTTGTGGTTCCTAGGGAATGCTGAGCATGCAGCTGAATTCTGATTTTAAAAATTCATATTTATTAGGAAATCACATTTCTAGTGGGTTAACGATATATTTCACTGGAAGAGTTTTAGGGCATCCTAAGGAATATTACTGTATCTCTAAATTAGATTGAAAGACAGTGTGTTTGTAATTTGACCTATTTTCAGTGACAGTAACTCTTACAGTCTAAGACAACAGCAACTAACACAGGATAATAAAACCACAGACTGTAGAAATATGAAGACACTCAAATCAAATTAGAAGATGTAATTTGAGAGAGGGAGGCATCTCACGTTGTGATAACGGACTCTTGCTGGCAAATCCATAGCACTCCATGGCCAGAATCATCATTAGCATGTTACTTTACAAAGATCTATTAAAGCAGGACAGAAATGAAAAGATTTCCCCACCACAAAAAACAGTGAAGCAGTGGGAGTTGCAAAAGAGGCCTTTGATTCACCCTTAATTCATCAGATGAATCATTTCATATTGAGCAAACATCAAACCACACTAAAGAGATACAACCAAAAACTCCCAATCCTGAAGCCACTTCAGTCGGCTCACTAAACCACGCAACATTGATCACACACACATCACCAAAGTGCTATGATTTACCTTATTACATGCATTAGTCAATTCATGGCATCTTTGCATAAACCTTGACCTGCACTGCAAGACCCTTTGACTCAGTTTATCTACAAAGAAAGCAAGTTTGCCCTACCATGTATTTGAGGAGACTGCGTTTGCGGCAGGGTGAGCACCCCACTACTCAGGCACTGTTACTTATTAAGTTGCAGTAAATGGCCCGTGAGATTTAAACGGAGATCAAAGGGAGACCAAATCATGCCCCCTGCAATTTTGGCAACAGCATCTCTTTGCAACATCAGTTTTGAGCATGTGGAGTCAAAATCATTATTATAGTTCACTGCTCAAGCATGAGGAACCTCAGTTGCTCTGCCCAGCAAACCTCCATGGACACAAGGAGGAATCCAGATGTGGTAGAGTTACCTGGTGAGAGCCACTTGATTTTCTTCCTCAGCTGCACACTCCCAGTGAAAGAGAGCTAACCAATTTTTGAAAAATCGTATCAGAGAAAAAACTTCAGAGGAAAGAGTTTTGCAATAAATGTTCTTAATTTTAATCCTCTTTGTAGAATTTTTGAGTATTGGGGTAACAAAAAGTCTAGTAAGCATTTTATAGCCAGAGTAGCACTACTGAGTGTTAGCCACTCTTTATCTAAGATGAGTGACAGCTGTTGGCAATGCCCCAGCCCAACTCCTGCTAATCCCCATCTGCCAATGAGACAATATGACCTCAGGAAACGGGCCCAGGATCTCAGGCATGTCATCATTAACATTGTCCCACCTTCCTACTTTACAATTTGTTTCTATGCCTTCACAACACAAAAGAGTTTATTCTGCTGCTGGGAAGGACAGCTTTGATTGCACAGAGTGCACAGAGTGCACAGAGAGCTGCATTTCAGCAACATGCCCCCTGATATTAGTTGTGAGTTCAAATGTAAATGTGCCCTTGATTCTTGCTTCACAAAGCTATTCCCTCTTCATTTCTGTGAATAACTGCATTCCAACTCCTGAATTTTAATCTCTACAGTGCCCCTGTAATAGAAATCTGTGTTCAACTAGACCTTCCCTTACCATGCTGCTTCCCTGTGGGCTGCAGAGCAGTTCAGTCTCCCAGGTGGTGCATCCAGATTATATCTTCAGTTGCTGATAGAGAAATGGAAGGAATATACTTTTTGTTTGCTTTGTATAGGGAAAGTACAGCTCCTACTCTTCCCCATTCCTGCCAAAGGGCAATTTCTTCATTGCAGAGGGACGTTGCACCCTGTAAGAGTAACCTTACCTGTGCTGATGTGGATGGACAGGACTACTCCTTGAAGGCAAGTACCCAAGAGAGCATCTTTCCTAGGCCAAGGTAGGGCATAAAGCTGAGTCAGGTGTTACTGACCTTGGGAATGCATCATTCCCTAGAGCAGACAGCTCCCAATTGTGCTCTCAAGTAGACTTCTGCTTATTCTGCTGTCCAGGATGAGGAGCTGAGATGGAAACCTCAGTCCTGCTCCTTCTCAGGCAGTGCAGAAACAGCTGCTGGGCAGGGACTGGATCCTCTTGGGTTCTGCCTGTGCTGTCTGTTTTGTTCCAAGTGCTGCTAATAATTATTCAAATAAAGTTATTACTATGAAAAGGAATTTGTTTTATTGGAAGAATGTTCCAGGAGGGTTTTATAGCTCTGGAATACGCTCTTGCCAATCAAATAAGTATCACAGAGTGAAGAGAAACACAGTAGCCAGCTTGGCCTTCAGTAGGGCAGCACTGCCTGTAGCACAAGGCTTGAAATAGACTTGGTATGAAAATGCATTATTTTATAGCCATGCTGCCCTTTTTTCTAGGAAAAAACATTGCCTCCAAAACATTTATTTTCTTCTGTCTTGTGTCTGGCACTGTCAAGTTTACGTGTCCCAGCTGTGTGTGCAGGTACTGGTATTCTCAAGCTTGTGAATTCCTTCTGCATTTCACCTCCTCGTTTCGTGGGTCTTTAAAACCAAAGCACAAGATTTTCTCAAAAGTTTTTCTTCCCTTGTTGGAAAAGCCTCTCCTACTCCCCTCACCCCCAAATGCCATCCCCTCAGCTTTGAGCCAGTGACAAGGTTGAGTTGGTTCTTGGACTGGAGCTTCCAAACAAGGCTCCCTTTGTAGCTTCAATTCAGTTTTCCTCTGGAAACACTGTGGTTCTTTTTAAGACTGTGTTCTAATATTTGGGAAACAACTCTTCAATGTTTCACAGTTCAGACTGGGCCTCTCAGGAGCTCCATCCTCACATCAGTCCCACTGGCATCAATGGCCCTTGGCCCTCCACTTAAGGGTAGGAACTAAAGTCTTTTTGCTGTTTGGCTTGGTCTGAGTCCTACCTGGTTGTGTCATGAGGAGTTCGATCAGGTTCCTGGAGCTGTGATAGATATCCAAGCCCATTTCCACAGTTCCTTCTGGTGAAAAGATGGATTCTTGGCAGCTGAAAAAATTCACAAGAACATGAAGCTGGAAGAGAATTTCAGCTCATGTTAACCTAAAACCAGGAGAGGCTGCACAGGTATTTTCCACTGTTACCAAGTTTGTTGCTTGCTAAGACAGAACAGTTGTTGGGAGCACAAGGGCTGCATCCCTCACACTGTGTGACTGAAATCAGTGTTTGCTTCACCAGAGCAGTCCTGAAATTGCTTTTCTAAAGGGGTTACACAGGTACATGCAAGAGCCTGGACATGGAGGAGGCTTAGCTTGAGTTAGTTTTAGGAACAGATCTACAAACTGTTACTATAGATAGATATGTCCAGTCTGAGACACTTGTTTCTGGAGGGTTTTTCTATGTGAGATAAGAGAGATGCTTTACCTTCTTAAATAGGGTTGTGGGGTCATTGCAATCTGTCACTGTCAGCTGCAGATTTTTATGTGGCAGTGACAGGAATGGTATTTCCAGCCACTTCTCAGCTACAGGCTGATTACAGCAGCTGTGTTCCTCCATGGGAGAGGGGAACGGGAGTCCAACCAGCTCACTGGAAAAATGTTAGGGGCCATGCATTAACTGACTGCATCCCTTCCACTCCCTGGGTAGGGAAAAGAGACCTCTGGAAAATGTGGCTGTTGGTTTTTCTGGGATGAGGGAAAACCCAAGGCTTGCATGCCAGATGTCCTTTCAAGGAAAGAAAAGAATAAAATGACATGGCTGGGATATTATTTGGGTTATTTTTTAATGTCTCACCTCGATGGAGTATGAGGTTGTTAACTGTAGGATTGACTCTCAATATTGTGGCCAGATGCAGGGGTTGGCTGAGCTCCCTCACTGCAGAGCTCACTTTTAAATCATGCTTCGATAATTTACTGTGCCAAGGAGATTTGTAATTCAGTGTTGTTTTGGAGTTAGTATTTGAGCTAAGGAGGGCTCCCATCTCAGTGAGAAGGTAGCTGGGTCTCCAGTCAGCCCCTCAGGTGTTTCCAAGTCTGCTGGTGGACCTGTTTGACTGGCCACATCTGCAGATGGGAATTAGTATCCCTTTCCCATAGATGGGATTTCTGTGAACTCCTGGAAGAAACTTAAGCCTGTTTTGCCTGTCCTGCTTCTGAAATCCATGGGACTGCAATCAGGTGGAAGTGTGACATTTTTCTGTTTTCTGTGATTTCTCCCTGTGGTAGTGATTTGCTGACTTGGGGAGCTGGTGACATGCTTGCTGACTGTGGCCCTTCGTGGTTTCAAGCTAAGAGGCAGTGCAGCTGACAGACCAAGGCCATGTGGCAGCATCTCCTCAGAGTCCTGGCTGCTGAGTGACTGCAGTCATGGCTTGGCTTTCTTGCCACCATGGAGGGGCTGCTTCAGCTCCCTCTCCAGGCTGCACTACTGTCAGTATGGCATCCACAGCTAGTGTGGTTTAACAAGGGTTGGAAGCGTGTGTAGGCTGCTGCAGCTGTGGCAAGAAGCGAGCCAATATGGAGAGGATTCAGTCATCTCCTGCTGAAAGTTGGCAGGTTGTGACTGATGTGTGAAAATAGGGTATTGGAGCAATTCATGTGTGCTGGAGTTGTGGCCATGTTGGGCTGGAGGGTTCCTGCTCATCTCTGCAAGGCTGGAAAAGCATTGTTGGTCAGGGTTACAGGCCAGCTGCATGGACTGCTTTTGGGGAAGCCCAGAGTTAGAGTAAAGGGTGATACTCAGCAAGTTAGGATTTTCACAGAGCCCTCAAATCAACAGTTGTTGAAATCCTGACACTGTAATTTGTCACTTCTTGGGACAAAGGGACAGAGATGAAGACCTTGACAGTCACAGGCTGCAAATCAGTGACAAGAGTAAAGTACAGGCTTAAATCCCATTGAAATCTGTGGGATTAAGGCTCCTTCTTGAAGTTTAACATGTCCTTCAGTGACCTGGCAGGCTGAGTCTCCAAGGGATTGCTGTTGTGATCTCCACAGGCAGTTCAGTCTCTGCTCTACACTTTCTTGGAAGATTTCCTCTCTTGGGGAGATGACATTTATCCATGGGACCAAAGCAAATCACTCATCTCAGTATTCAGAAAAGGGATTTTTTGTGACCATGAAGAACAGGAAAAATCTCACCATCAAGTGAGGTGTACCTCCTTATTTGAAAACCTTGAGGAAGTTTTTGGCTGTCTTTGCATTGCTGGTGGAGAAGCCTCTCAGGCAGCTGGGGGAGCAGGAATTGTGTCCTCTGGAGCACATGGAGCATGGGACACAGCCATGCAGCCCAAGCTGTACTCTTGTCAGTCCCATCCAGGACAGTCCTGGGCTTTCTGAGACACTCCTGGAGAATGCTGATGGGGCAGTGGTTTTGCCCTGTGGTCAGCCATGTCTCGGGGCTGGTGGTTATCCTCCACTAAAACTACTAGTCTGTTCTCCAACTGGCCTCCTTTGCTTACCCACAAGAACAGTTTGGAGGCTTAACAGGGAGGAGAGACTGTGGGAGCCTAGTGGTGTCTCTCTGGCACGCAAGCCTGTGGCTTTCTCATCTGGTACAGCTCCTGCCATCATTTTGTCCAGCTTTGTCCCTTCTGTCAAGTGAGGGCAGCCACAGTGGCTGTGTCAGGATTTGGGATGCCTTGTGGAACACTTACTCCATATCTGCTGCTTCCAGTGGAATTTGGTTGATATGTGAGCAGATTTTTGCCTCAGATTTTCTCTTTTTTTTTTCCCCTCTTTTTTAAACCTTGGAATCTATCCTCCTGGCCCCTGCAGTGATGAATGACCCTGCTGCTCCACCTAGTTGATGTCCAGGATATCCATTTCTTCTTCCTGAGGCAGACTAGGGCAAATCCTGGAGCTGGTGGCCCAGTGGAATTGCTTAGAGCAGGCACTCACATTTGACAGTCTGCATCTGCTGGTGTGTGGGCAGGGATTTATTTTTGCCTGTGAGCATGCAGGTGGAGAGCTGCTCCCATCAGTGGCTTGCAAACAGCCCTGGGCCCATGGAGAAGAGGCCCTGAACCTGAGACATTTCTTTGCACCTCATGGCAGCCCATCTGTTCCTGCTGCAGAGGGGTCCATGGGAGCAGATGGAAAGGGAGGCATTCTGCTAGAGCACGGGATGCTTTCCCTTCCAGCAGAGCCCACCCATAGCACCCATCTGCGAATCCAGTGATTTTACATCCACCTTTGTATTGTTCCAAGGCAACAAGTGTTTTATATTTAAAGAGTATTAATTTAATATTACTGAAGCCTTAAAAAAAGGCACAGTGGGCCAAGTCCTGCTAGTTTTGCTTGCATTTCACAGGGCTGAGGAGAGTGAGATTTGATCCTCTTTGGATGTACCTCTGCTGGAGGGGCAGTTGTGGGGCAGAGAGAAGAAACAGGGGAATTACAACATTGGAAATAAAAAATCCTACCTCTGCCCAGAGCCGTTTTGCAATAGGACACTTCAGGGTGTGAGTTAAGATGCTGTAATTCACACCTCCTGCGTTTTGTGGCATTCAGCCGACTGCTTTATGCCCTGCACACAGGGTGAGTGATTTTGGCTCAGCTTGCCCCCTGGCCAGCCAGCCCTGGAGCAGAGATGCTGGATGGAGATGGCTGCAGGGCTTGTCTCTGCCTCCACTTTGCATATCTGCCTCGTGGTAAATTACAGTGGTGCCTCTGGCTCCTTCCTGTTTAGCGCTTCATAAATTAGAATTTAGAATCACTCTGGGGACCCAGGTTAGAAACTTAGAATCTTTTGAATGAGGATTGGAGTCAAATACTCGTTTTTTTTTTTTTTTTTTAAGGGTCAGGCATGTGGAAGTGTTACATCACTATCAGTGGTGCTGGGCCAGAGCTCATGTGCCCAGCAAAGATTTGAGGCTCTTTGTGTGAATGAGCTGACTCAGCCAAGCTGCTTTGTTGACCACCATGGACTAATAGTGCTGCATCACAGAGGAGACACAGCTCAGTGTCAGTTTGGGCACCTCTGCCCCATGTAGGCCTTTCCTTACTGTACATCCACCTTAACTTCAGCCTCGTAGGCATTAGATAGCTGCCTGCATTTGTCTCTTCCTGCAGGCAGAGGGAGAGGCACCTCTGGAGATGGGTGTGTACCCTTGCCACCTACCTAGACAAGGATCTGAGGTGGGTAGCTTGGGCCGGTTTGAGACCCCAGTGTAGGGTTGCATAAAACTAGGACTTCTTCTCCAAATTCTGCCTAGCAAATTCCTGCTGTCTCCAGATGCTGATGTGTTGAGTGCAGCTGTGTTAGTTCTTGAAAGCCTGCTGTTACAGACAGTGATATTTCTGAGCTTTGGGTGGACACTTCAGCAGATTTAATAGAGTTTCTGTCTGTGCAACATTCATAATTCTCTTTAAGTGGCTAAGAGTGGGAGAACATTCAGGCTTGGGAAGTGAAAGGAAGAGGTTTGTTTATTGTTCTAAAGTACTGTAAGCTCTGAATTTGACAGAAATGTAAACTTTTAAGTAATTTTGCTGATTCATGTTTTATTAGTGATTTTGATAGAACATATAATATGGGCATGGCCCTAAAAAGTTTATTTCTAATGGGACACATGCTGACTTGCAGCCACATACCCTCCTTCCAAAAATGAGTAATTCCCAGGGTATGTGAGGCTTGTGCCTGAGCTGTGAAACAAGAAGGAACTAGTGTAGCCACTGTCACCCCTGGCATCTCTGACAGAAGCTGTATTGCCAAACAGCAGTGCACATCTCCAGAGAGAATGTGGAGTTTTTTATGGGGAGAAGCCATGCAAGTGACAAAGCCCAGCTTAGAATGAACTGAAAATCCCTGGGAGTGTTCTTCACTCCTACACTGAAAGAATCCAGGCTTACAGCAGGAGCTCAGCTGGTGGCTTGTGCCAGGTCTGGGGCTGGGTTTGGTGGTCAGGTCCTTTGGCAATATGGTTACAGCTGCTGATAATCACCACCTCCCCTGATTTTGCATTCTTTTAGGAGCCGGTCTCCTTTGTACCCCGTGTACAAAACTGCAGAGAAGTACCTTGGGTTGGTGGGCAGTGCAGATCAGTAGGACAGCTTTATTCTCTGGCTGCAGCACTGCCTGGAGACTCATCTCCCAGTTCCTCAACTGGGGGTGAAGACATTGCAGCTCTCCTGTCCACCAGCTACCCCTGTGTCCAGCAGATAAACAGCTTCTCCTTATATTTGCAGGGTTTAAAGGGAGTGACATTTTGAGCAGAAATACCCAAAGCACGGTATTGTTCCAGGCTGAAAAAAGCCTCTCTCCCATCTGTGTGGATCCCAGCAGGGAAGAGCAATGCTCACTCCTCCAAGTGTGCTGGATGGAGGCAGTCTGGAAGCCCTGAGGATGGCTGAGTGTCCCTCTGCCTCTGTGTCTGGCCCAGGTTGCAGCTGCAGAGTTGGAGAGAGATGGATTTGTGCTGCCTGTGATAGTCCTGCGTGGCTGGGCCAGGAGAGGGTGTTCCTGCAAGTGGGAAGGCAGGAAGCCAAGCGTGGGAAAAGGAGGGAAAAGGAGGATGATTGTGAGAAGAGTAGGAGGGAAGGAAAGGGCAGAGACAATAGTTCAACTTAGCAAAGAGGCAGCGATTGAGGGTGTGAGGATTTGGCACAGTATCTTCCTGAAAACCCTGAAGGTCCACAGGAAGAAGGTAATTTTGTGTTTAATTGAGTGCCCTGCCCTGCCGGGAGGGGATCCGTTCTGCACAGGACTCTTGCATCAGTTTTCCTGGTTTGGCCAGAAGGCCGGGGGTGAGGGTTGGAATAAAGAGGGTGCTCCATGTTTGCCTCTTAGGCATTTTGCAGTGCAATTCAGACATTGTTTACAAGACTAGGACACAAAATCATTTTCTTCTTTCACTCTTCTCCCCACAAGAAACACGGATTTCTCTAAAGCCTAAAGTCAAAGGTCACTACAATGAAAGACATTTTCCCAGTGACTTCATCATTGCATCTTTCTGGGGCTACGGAAATTTGTTCCCTTTTTTCCAGGAATTGGTTTTACATTGTCAGGATTGTTCTGTAGAGAACAAGTACATTCATTCTTTTATATTTATATATATAGATAGATAGATATAGTCCTGCAGTATAATTAAAGATCTATGTGCATTGAACTTTGTGGAATGATGCTTATGTTTTGAGGATAGCTCCTTTTTTCAGTTGCTCTTGCATCACCTTGCATTTAAAATGCAAATACAGTTTCCCTGCCCATGGCAGGGGGGTTACAACTAGATCTGCAAGATCCTTTCCAATCCAAACCATCCTATGATCTATCAGTGTGTTATGCTGGCAGTTCTGGAATGCTTTGCTGTTTGACGTTGATTTCACCTCAAGTTTTTTATCCTTTAGTCATGCATGAAAAATTTAGTTGCACAAATAGGATAGAAACTAGAAGAGTTTGTTCTGAGGTTTTTTTTTTTTTTCACACTTAAAGTACCATGCCCCTTAGGTCTGGCTTTGTGAATCTGAGGGTCTCTTGGTTTACATGAACTTTTTGTTTCCCTCTACTCAAAATGAGAAGAAAAAAATCCCACTATTCTATGGCAAAATCCCAGGAGATTTCCATTATTTGGACTAAGAATGTCCCAGAGCTTTGTCATTGTTCTGGAAGGGCCTGGAGGAGTTCTGCTCATTTTCCCAGGCCCTTGCTTTGCTTTTCCAGCGCTGCATCTGGGGGTCATACGTAAGGTTACAAATGAAAGCCGGAAGATTTGCATGCTAATATAAACTACATGCAAGTGTTGCTGCAGAGCAGGAATCCTGGATGCTGGAAGCCAAAAGGGAGGCTGGGTTGTAGCAACAACACCTCTCTGTGACTGTGAGCAGGGAGCACTGGTCCAAGTGAGGGTCTGTAGCTACAGCAGAACCGCTCTGTGTCTGTGTGTGAAAAGGGCTCAGCAGTACCGTGGTGTGCTGTGTCTGCATGTGCCCACGAGCTGTGTGTGCCCCAGCACTGTGCCTGAGCTCCACAGCTGGGGAAATGCATCAGGCCAAGCCTGCTGGTACCATGCAGAAGTGCCCTTTGTTCTCAGAGCAGAAAGGTGCTCCAAGAGATCTCCTACAGGCACAAATAAGTCGGTGCAGAGGTGCGTGAGATGTGGTGTTACGTGGAAAACAGCAATTTCCAGGCCGTGTTCTGTCTCTCTCTGTGTCTCGTCAATCTTGATGTGCTTAACAGTAGCAAGCAGGTTTTTCTTAGTTCTCATTTGACCAAGCTATTCCTGTATCCCTGGCCCCAGAGCACTCGATGGCAAAGATGCCTTTGCCTGAAATATGAGCAGAGCTCTACTCGTCCTATTTTGAACATCCCTCAAGTCAATTCCTCTTGTGCCAAAATTAATTCAGCTGCTTCTCTCATAAGCCTTTTTGATTTGGCAGCATTCTTCTGATACTTTACCAATCTTGCTTTCATGTGAGGTTTGATCCAGCACCATGAAGGGAATTAAACTCTTCCTGTTGGCTTCTGTGAGTCTAATGGCAGTCAAAATCAGATGCAGGTTGTACCCATTTGGACCAGGATTGGATTTCATATACAACCATTGCCCTCATCTGAATGATCATCATCACTGATGACAGCAGAGTGATCTCTTACAGCTGAAGATTGCAAGATGTGTTATAAACTAAAGAGTGATTTTTAAAATGCTCATATCTGCCTCAATACTTTCGTGTTAAAAACTCGTTTCAGTTGAAGGAGGATGAAGCCAATTTTGAGTCAGTTTTTAAGATTTTTTTTCCTTTGTGGAGAAAGACAGGGAAATTAAGTAATTTCATATTGGAAAGTAATTTTTTAAAAGTGCTTTTTCCCCTTGCTGTCTATCCTTTTCCTTGCAACTGACATGATGATGTAGGAGCTGAGAAGTGATTGGCTTAGAGGGACCTCCACTTCACTTCCCCATCCAGCACTGGCTCTGAGGATTTCCACATTAAGCTGTACTCTTTGGGGGTGATATGTTTGATTTCAGAACACCTTCAATTGCAAATCAGTCTCCCAGTTTAGTGAAATTGATATAATTCCTGTATTCCAAATTGTCCAGTGAAACTTGGAGGATTTAAAATTCAACAGTCTATTTTGTCTGTTGATCGTTTCTTTTTCCAATTCTCTTTTCTTGAATGGAGATTCTCTTTTTCCACCAGGACATGCTCATATTTTACGGTTGTCATGAAACACCAACCATCTGCTGAGGAGAAGGACACAAGCACTGAGTTAAAATAGTCAGATGGCATCCAGATTTAAGAGGCAGTAAGCTGAAAAATCTTTGCCTCCAAGTGCAGCTGTATTATTTTTGTTTCCTTGCCTTACACAGCCTCTTCCAGACCCGGGCAGGGCATTTGAGAAGGCCACGAGGGAGGCAGGTTTCACAGAGAGCCTGTATGTTCTTGTTTCCATTTTACATTTGTCACTCCAAGATTCTAATGCTCTGTAGGCTTAGATGTTCTCTTTTCTAATAACCTGACAACTCTTAAATGGCAGAAACTGAGTCTTGTGGTTATTCTGCTTCGCAAATAGTTCCATCACACGTGGAAAGTAAATGCAGGTGAACTGAGACAGACTGAAAACAGAAATGAGTCCACATTGTGCTCCCTCTCCCTCATGCACACATGTAAATGTCAACCTGTGGATGTTGTCCACTTCCTTTGTCTCCTCCCCTTGCAGGGAAGCTGCTGATCTGCTTCCAGAAGGCAGGAAGTCATAGTGGAGAAGTGACCAGTCTTTATCAGTCCTGTTTCTTTTTCTCTTGCAATAAGCTGTAGTTGTTGGATGTGCTGGAGTTATGATACCCTTGACAGGTCTTTGACATGACCCAGGATATCAGTTAAAAGCAAACAAAACCCTGCTAATGCAGCCCAGATAACGCATGTCTGCAGGAATCAGACACATCATATTCTGCTCACACACCTCCTGAGAATGAAATTAAATTAAGTAATCAAACAAGCCTGGCAAGAGGCTTGGAGGTGGTTTGTAACCAAGCTGCAGGGCTCCCAGCTGTTCCAGTTCTGCAGCTCTCTGGTCAAGTCACTGCCACAAATCATGGGTGCAGGTTCCAGTTTTTACCTTTTTATGCCTCTCAAGGCCATTTGCATGGCCATGCAGAGAAATACAGCAGGGAGATTTTCTGCTTTTGGCTTATTGCTCTGATTGTGTGGGACAACTTAGCATCTTCTTAGCAGGAAGATGCTGGAAAGGTGTGAAGACAGTGTTTAGAAACTCAAGTTGGCAAATGCCAAAAACCTGAGGGATGAAGTTGAGACTAAGTCAGAATTTCAACTGTGGGCTTTAAAACCTCATCAGTGCATGAGAAAAATATGGGAGACTAAGTACTGTCTTATTCTGCCTGTGTAAACATGACGAGCTGGATTCGTCATTCAGCCACAGCCCTGTTCAGTGTCTGCTCTGTCCCCCTGAAGCTAGGAAACCAGCAAAATCATCCAGCCAGGTGCCTCCATAATCAAATGAGTTCCTCTTCCTGTGTTCCAGGGATGTCTGCTGGCTGGCTTGAGGCAGTTGTTTGCTATTCTCATTTGTTTTTAAGCACTGGGATTTGGCAAAGAGAAACAGATTTCACCCTGGTTACTGCTCCACCAAGAGGAAGGTCTGTGCCCATATAGGTTGCAGTAGTGGTGTGGTTTTTTTAAACTAGAACTGACCCAGTTTGAGTCTTGAGAATATGACTAGATTAGGAGTTAGAAAGGAGTTTATTTTTTGTTTGCTCAGAACAGATTTGGTGTGATACGGCTGAAAAGAGAGCCAGAATTAATCCAGCATTAGTCCTTTTACACTTCAGTTTAGAGATGAAACAAGATCCAGTGGAGAAAGGAAAACTCTTGTATTCCCCCTACCTGATTTTTTTTCCCTCACTTGTATGTTTAGTTTAACTTGCAAATCATGATGGAAACTGGAATTGCTATGTTCTGCATTAGTTGCCTGTGTGGTGGCTGCTCACAGATGAGAACTGCCAAATGCTAGAGCTGTTCAGTTTACTCTCTCCCAGCATACTGTAACTCTGCTTTGCTTCCAAGACTTCAGTACGTGCAGCATTTGTCCATGAAACCCCAGGGTCATTCTGGCTTTTTCTCAGTTACATTTTCCCCACTGGTAATGGAAACACGAGCTGGGTAGAGGGGTGTCCATGAAAGCACATCTGGAGCATGAGAAAGCCAGACATCCCACACCTGCATGCAGCCAGCGTCACCCCTCCTTGGGACTGCTCTGAGGCATCCTGCCCTGGCAGCAGCCACCCTGCAAGGACCTTTCCTGTCTGGGTCTCATATTTCTTCCAAGTCTCATCTCTGTTTCTCAGCTCAGTCTTCAAAATCCTGGAGTGAGAACAGCTCTGGAGTGGGTTTGAAAATAGCTCCTCCTTGGCCCTGCCCCGGCTGAGCTGCGGTGCCTCGGAGACCGCCGCGCTGAAAGGTGACCTCATGGCATGGCACCAGCGATGGACTCACCACTGGCTTCGGGGTGAGGGTCTGACTTCATCTCTCTGGGAATTTCCCAGGTCTCACAGTGCTTTTTAGGACCTTTTGGATGCTAGTGAGCTGGGCAAGAAGCCCAGCTGTGCTCACTGAATCCAGTCAGATGTGATCCAAGCCAAGTGAAGGCACAGGTGATGTGTGCGTGAGAAGGGTTTACATTCTCTGTGCTTATTCCTGGAGCATTCCACTCTTCCTCTTGCCATGCTGGCTCCTGTATAGGGCAGACACTAAGGACACTAGGGCCCCTCATCCTGGGGAAACCCCAGCTATTGGTGCCAGTGTCTTACAGGGTGGAAGAAGATGTCTAAAATCAACCAACTGCATCAGGAAGCTGAATAGCTTTGATGCTTTTGTCTGGTGGGTACCAAAATTTCTGTCTCTAGGCTGATATCACTTCAAATCTGGATCAGGGCCAGCACCAATTTGTGCTCATCAGCACATCTTGGACGTTAAAATGGTTATGCAAACAGTGAGTTGGTGCAGTGGCTGTACTCTGGTAATTTAGGGCACAGACAGTATGTTGACTTTGCTGCAGTTTAAGTTGTTTTAATGCAAACTCGAGCAGGTAAGTGAAGCAGCTGAAATTGCTGCAAGCCTTGCAGGAGCTGAGTTGCCTTTGCATGGAAGTGGACCAGGGAGCATGCACATGCTGAGCTGTGCTGGTGGAAATCTTCCAGCTCACAGGTGCTGATAGCATCTAAATACAGGGGAGAAGGTGTGTCTTTTCCAACTCAAACCTGATTCATAGGAGGACAAACATCCAACACTTTAGTAGGAGTCTTTGAAGAAGCTGACGTTTTCCAGGATAAAAGGGGATATTGTGATGGTATCTGCATACAAACTGCACCATAGTGTTGTCTTTTTTATTCACAGAACTCTCTGAATAGCTGGTATTTACTGTAATTACTTATTAGAGGTTAACAACACCCTCTCTTATGTTTGCAGAGATATTTCTGGTTTCTGCTTTTGAATCTTCCCTTTACCAATAGCTCTTGTATTTGTGTGTTCTTATCTTGGTCTCATCAGACAACCAGTTTCAGACGTTTGTCTTCCACTCTGCCTCATCTGGCTGTAGACAAGAAGACATTAGCCTTTAAAAAAAACAATTGAAAAATCTGTCACATGAGAATAACATGAATTTGTTACCTCTGGGGTTTGTGCTGGCTAGAATTGGATATTTTCCATTGAAAACAAGACAGTCAATGATAAGGTCATGCCCAGTGACGTTAGAGTGGATGTGTTTTGTAGTAGGAAGTCATCTCTCCTCATTGCTTGTGTAGGCAGTAAAGGGAGGCAATGACTTCAGTTTACTGTACTTTTTTTGCTTTGTGGTGGGTAAAATAGAAGTTTCCCAGAGCTAGAATTATACAGTAAAAATTAGCAGCTGATAAAATCCCCCTGGCACCCTGCACCTTCTTTCATAAGCCATGAATATCAAGAGATACTTATCAAGCTCAGTTCCTTATTAATATTCCAGTCTTTAAAGGCCTGCTTCTTGTTTCTCTGAAGAAGAGTTTATTTTAAAATACAATAATAGATAAAAAAAATACTGGACTTGGGAAATTAAAACATGAACGTTCTTTGTGGCTGGAGCATCCAGTGATTGTGCTGTGAGTTGTTTGTCATTTGTACTTCAATTTTGGTTCATTGTTAAGGAGCTTTTGTTAAGGATTTTTTAAGGTGAAGCATTTGAATAGCATCTGCATTTTGACTCCTTTATGGTTATACATAAAGCAGATCTCTTTGCCTTTAGTAATTAATTACTGTGGTAATTTGGAATCTCGATTACAGTTTAGTTGTGTGTAGGAAAACACTGCACTTACATGAAAGAGCTTGCTCCAAGACTTTGATTTTATCTTCTTTCATCAAGACACAATGTGCCAAGGAGCCGGGACTGTCTCGTGGGCAGGACCTGTTGGAGTGGTGGCTTGTGGGGCTCAGTGTTGGGGAGTTACTGGATGCCACAGAAAGCCTTCCCTTGGCTCTGCAGAGAGATGCTGGCTCTGCTGGGTGTTCCAGCGTGGGATGACTCTCCCTATTTATCCAATATTTCCTGCTGCCTCCTTGTCCCATTGCATTTGCATGACCCTGGGCTCCCCCAGGACTGCTTTTCTCCCACTCTCTTGGGACATTGTTGATCACTTTCACAGCAACCCATTTTAAGATCTGAGGAAAAAAAAAACAAACAGTGAGGTAAGCTGATGCAATGTTTGCTGCTCATGAAAATGTTATGCATCTGACCAAGGCAGCAGAAGCAAATAACTTTCAAACTCAGATCTCTAGGAGAGAGAAATGTGATATCTAAGGCTTCTGAAACCTCTACACCTTGTGTTTATAATCTGGCATTTTACAAATCTCTTTCAGCCAAACCCCATTATTTTAGATGGGGGCTTTTGGGAAGCAATTTGATTTGGGCAAACAAGCAAAAAAGATCAATAGCTGTTTTAGGTTTTGCACCTGTCTCCCACCAAGCAGATTTGAGCCCACTGGTTTCTGACTTCATAGGAACAGGTTATGATTAAAGGCTTTTCTTGCTTCTACTGTAATCTTTCCATGAAATAGAAGTCAGTGTATCTGCATGCTGCCCCATCCATCACTTACTGAGCTTAAGGAGACCTTAGGCTCAAAAAGATTAAATTGCTGTCCTAAATGTGCAGCAAAATCCTGGCTTGACTGGAGTCTGTGACAGCTTCATTCCCACAGAGCCTGAATTTCAGATCTGGGGATGTGTCTGCACCATGCAGTGGGGTGCTGCTCCTACACCTGTTCCCCGCACCAAATAAATCCAAATCTTGCCCAGAATATCTCTGTGCACCCAACTCTGCCCCTTCTTGTGTCATGGAGGTGTTGTGCCACTTACTGTACCACCAAACTGGAATCTTGAAGCAGAATTTGCTTCTGCCTGGATTAGATTTTGATCAAGCGGACTTGTAGGCTCTTAAAAATTTCAGGAACTCACAGTTTTTGTGGGTTCTGAAGAGTAGCACAGAGAAGCCTGTAGTGCCATTAAATTCAAAGTGCCTGGATGTCTGTGGCATATGTGTTTTGTTTCTAGTTTCTGAAGAAAAAAATGTATAATGAAAGAAAAACTATAATCTTTATTTACATGTGCAATATGTCTCTCCTCCTGTCTCATCCCCTTTGTGAGAACTCAGGGCCAGAATTACAGTATCTGAAGTTGCTTTTGGATTCTATTCAGCTCCCATCTGTCAAGATCTGTTTTTAATTGAATGGGTTTTCCATCTGAAAGTAGCTGTTGGATAGAGAATGAGTAGAAATATTTGTGTGTGAATTAGCTCAGAGTGAAGCTACAAACTTTTTTTTTTTTTTCCCACAACAAACACATGGAAAAATATTCTTTAGTGTAGTGTGGCCGGCCTGAAAATTGGCAACAGCAGCTTCCTTCCCAGGCTCTGACTCCTCTGCCTTGGCTGTGTGGGTAAGATCTTTAAAGGGGACCTGAAATCTTCATGTTACACAGGCTTAACTCCCCTCCATGCAGCAGGGCAGTGCTGATGTCACCCTTGTGTACATGGCATTGCAGGAAGGAGGTCGGGTGGTTTGGTTTTTGGAGAATTATGAGATGCAGCAGAGTAACCTGGGTTTGCTGAGAGTCAGGTTCTTACTCCTGGGCAGTTTTTCCTTTGCCAGCCTTGATGGTCTCTGCCCTGGTGGGAAGAGTAGATATGTTTGATAGAATCATGAAAAAGGCCCCAGATCTCCTTAACAGCCTGTGCTCAGCATCTCTAGTTATTGAATTCCATGAAACTGGGCTGCAGGAGATGGGATGCAGACTGCCTTGGGGACTGAATGTGGTTTAAGAAGCAGAGAGAAAAGGATGGCTGCAGGATCTCTGTGGTTTCTGGGAGCATACCTCTCCTACTGGGAAAGAAGAAAAAAAAATCCATTGGTGGTCCTTGGAAAAGAGTTGTTAACCCGAATATTCAACACCCCTTCTTGGATTTTCATGCAATAATTTTTATTGGTAAAAGTACAGAAGCAATTGAATCAGTAGCTTGGAAGATGGTCTGGTGTCTTGGGAGAGATGGAGAAGAGTGTGATGCTTATCCATCCCCCATTGCTGGAGACAGAGAGCTTCACTTCTGCGTCCATGGCAAAAGAGAGAGCTCCTGCTGCAGGGCTGTGGCTGAGGGAGGAGGAATGCTTTCCTGTGTCCTCTGCCAGATTGTTATCTCAGTCCATATGTGAAACCTGGAAATTGCTTTAAATGCCCAGGAGCTGTCATAGCTGTGATTTCCATTATATTGATATTGTGTGGTCACCCTTGATAGCTCCATCCTGTGTTTGCTGAAGTCTTGTTGCAGATCTGTCATCAAGGCAGCAGGACCAGCGCTGGCCTGAGGGCAAGTGTGTGAGAGGGCAGAACCTGGCCCATTTTCACCTTTTTTTAAAAAATACTTTGGAGGTACCAGGGTCAAAAGGAAACATTTTTGTGTTTTTTGTGTATTTATATGTTTATGTACAAATTTGTGTGTGTGTGTGTGTGTGTGTATGTATGCGTGTGTGTGCGAATAATTTTTTATCACAGCTTCTGGCAAAAAGGTGTTTCTGTAAGAGGATTATTTTGGGAGTGGACTAGGGTTGGACAAGAGAAATCCTGGGCTTATTCCAGGCTTCTGTTGCTGTTTCCATCAACGCAAGGAAGCAGTGTCGCTCTCACTGTCCGGATTTGCATCACCTTGCAGTGGGAGCCAAAGGAGGTGCCGAGTGGTCTGATGTGACTCAGCTAGAGCTGTGTGCCACGACAGGGTTTGGTGTCTGTCACACATGTATGGGTGTGACATAACACACATAAGTAAGCAACTGTGTTGCATGGCTGTGATTCCACAACACCTGTGGAGCTGCGTTTCCTTTGAATTTCCTGTTGAACCAGAGCCACTCCTTGCTTGGGAAGGGTGACCGCCACATCTCCATATACAAAGACAACCTGGAGTTTGGGGCTGGAGATCAGCACCCCATGATGAGCTGTTGCTTCAAGGGTAGAAAAACTCTCCCAGCCGTGCCTGTAGCTGGCCCTGGGACCCTCCAAAGAGGGTAGAAGGCAGGGTGTGCTACCACAGACCAGAAAATGTGGCATTGCTCAGTTCAAGCTTTTATCCCAGGGAGAGCAAAGCCGGTGGGAGCTGCTGATGGGATTGTGTGGGAGAGCACTGAGTAACCCCCCAAGATTTCTGCTGAAGGCTGCAACAGGCTTTAATAGCCTAGTCCTGCTCCCAGGGCTATATTCCTCACTGTGAGCAGGAACAGCCAATGGGATCTGAAATTAATCTATGTTGACTGTTCTGCCTTTGCATGTATCCTGTGCTTTATGGCCCAGGTTGATTTGTGTTTTCTTTTCCCTGAACAGGTCTATATCATCAACGTAACATGGTCTGACCTGACTTCCCAGATCATCTACCGGAGATACAGCAAGTTCTTTGACCTGCAGGTACGTCTGTCCTGTCTAACATAAAATATTATTTCTACTCATGCTTCTAGTCATGTTTCTAGCTGGGTTAATAGTGCCTTTAAATAAGGCTTTGTGCTTGTTTGGTCTGTTACATGTCATGATCTTGAAACTTTTCAGACTATGCCCTTGTAGGGTAGAAGATAAGTGGGTGGTATGCTCACAGTGAGTAACTTGCACTGTAAAGACATTTAAAGCTGACATTTTCATGAATGGTTCCTATTAAAGAGGGGATCTAATTTTAAATACTTCAGATGCACTTAAAACAGAGAGAGTGCTACATGTTGGGCCCCCAGAAACTACTTACCCAAGTGACTGAAAACAACAGAGCTTTTGCACACTCCCACAGCAGCTCAGTAAAGGAGATTGCAGTGGAAATTTTTCAGTCTCTCTTCCCAACCATCTACCTAGCCAGCCAGTGTCCTGGCTCCTGCTGTTTCGTACAGCTCCTTTGCCCTGTTCATGCTGGTATGTTTAGATTGCATCAAAAGCTTTCTTGCTGGATAGCTGCTGACCAAAGTCTGAAACCAGGAATCAGCTGCTTCATTTCTGGTAGTGCTCCCAGGCACCTGCATGAGTAGGGAGAGCTTTGGGACTGATGTTCTGTGTGACAATAATCCAGATCCACTGATATTTTTGTATCATTGTAGCTTTGTAGGCAGAAAACTAATTGCCTGGGGTAAAAATAAAAGCTGTGGTTTGAGAGACTCTTGAACTTTGGGTAAAAGGTTGATTTTTGGACTGGAGCTTGTGTTTGGAGCAAGGCTGAGGTTACAATATCAAGTGAGTCCTCACGGTCAGTATTGAGGATGTAGCTGACTGTGCTGTGTCCTGAAAAGTAACACTTTGTGCATGGTAAGTTTGGGAAAAAAGGATTCTTGTTTGGGGTATCTTAAAGAGCTCTAGTTTCATCTTTGCTCCTCTTTATGTTTAATTTCTGATATTTGGAAACCTGAAGTCTTTAGGCTGTTTTGTAAGCTGTATCAGTTATTATGGCCTCCTGGCCTTTTGGGTGAAATGTGACCATTTCTACAGCCAGTCCTAATTTCTGTGTGCTGTGTGGCAGGAAGACAAGAGAGGGATGTTCTTAAGCTTCCTCTTGTGCCCATCTCCATTTCTAACTGGGCTGAAGTGCCAGTCCCATTGCTGTAAGAGTATGTCAGCATCTTCTCTGTGTCTGCTGTACCTGCTAAAGATGCACAGCTCCCTAGTCACAAACATTTGTTGTCAGTGTGCAAATTGTGGCCAAAAGTGTTTCTTTCTTTTTCTCTTTTCTTTCTCTTTTTGCTCCAGTTCTGTTTTCATGTATATGTTGTTCTGGGTCTCCCGGCCTTTCCTGGTAGGTTTGAAAAGTTCCCATCAAGTGTGGAGTTATCAATGGGGTTAGTGTGTTGGACAGGAAATGATGTCTCAATCAGGGAGTGAGTCCTGAAAGGTCCCATTGATAAGTGGAAGGGGGCCTAGCCAGTGGAAAACTCCTGCTTGCTTGACGCTTCTCCCCCCATGAGAAAATACGACAAGAAAGTAACAAAATTCCCTTTTTTAACCCTATTCCCTCCCAGAGACCTCTGTCAGGGCCAGCACTGCATGAGCAGTGACAGCCCTCTGCAACAGCCTCTTTAGCTCTTGCAGTGCGAGGTGCAGAGTTACAGAAATTGGGGTCTTCACCTGAGATTTCCTCAGTCCTGCTGTGTCACTGTACTATGTCACTGTGTCCATCTGTGCCTCAGTTTCCCAGCTGTGAGATGGGGACAAGGCCCTGTGTGCTCAGGCTGCTATAACATGCTTTTAGACTCCCAAAGATGATAGGTGATTTTTTTATTTATCTCCTCCTATTACTCTTTCTAGATTTCTGATTATGCCTGAGCATCTCTTAGGTGAGGCTAAAGAAACTGCTTTGGGTCTTGAATAGAAATTTGTATTTCCAGCTCTAATGAAGCCTGCAAAGAGAGTTGGAAAAGCAAATGAACACTAAGGGGGTATTTGGGTAACCCTTGCATTTTGGGAAACCTATGGCTTGATGTGCAAAGATTCTTGCTCAAAGAGAAATTAGCTCCACATCTTGGAATGACTCGTGCTTCCAGATTTTTGCTGGAAGCTTTAACTTCTATCCTAGCGCTGATTGACTGTGGGGTTTGTACTCTGATACCACACGTGGTAAGGTGGTGTTAGCATAATCAATCTACTTTGATAATGTCCCTGTTAGCCCCATGTGGCACTTCTAGGAGAAAACCAGGCAGATTCTCAGGGAGTAATGCTCAGCCAACTCACGGGCACCACTCATGTCCAAAACAGCTGGAGTCCACAGGTCTCTGCCAGCTCCACTCACCCTGCTGTGTCAATGACAGAGCTGCACTTCAGGGCTTCCGAAGTCTGCACGTGTCTCATTTGCTCTTGACTGGAAGTGGAGGAACAAGGACTGACTTGTAATGACTTAATCAGGGCTGCAGTGGCTGGCATTGACAGTGACACTGGATAGGACCCATGGGGAAACCCAGGGGGCTGCCCAGGAGCAAGGAGGGAGGAATAAAGTAATTAATTTCACTACTCCATTTTCATGTTTCTTTAAAAAAGAGCCCACCCTTCCCCACACGGCTGTCTCTGTGGGAAGTGGCTCAGTAGTTTTGAGAGCTGTAGCATTAGTAGAAACTGCATTTTTTAAAATACTTCTTTTCAAATTCTATTAGTCACTGCAGGCGATAAGAGGCTGCTCTGTCCCAAGGATTCAAACCTGAGGAGAGTTTGGCTGTGCTATTTCAGCACTGCATGTGCTTGAATTGGGAGTCAGGTTGTTTTTAGGTTTATTAATAGGGCAGTAAGGCTGGTCATAGCATAGGATTTGTGTGTCCTACAAAGGTGGAAGAAGTACAGCAAACAGAACCCAAAGCAGCAAGCCAAGTGTCCACCTTATGCTGCTTCAGTGAGGCCTGGATATCTGCAAACACAGATTTTAAATTAAATTAGGGCATTGCTGCATCATTTAATTGTGCAACCAAGTCACATCTGCTCCTGAGCAAGGGTCAAATGATGGCAGCAGAATACATGTGGGTGCCAGTGTTGCAGTAAATAGGATTGAAAAGATTGAATTAACTCTGCATAGATGAAAGCATTGCTATGAATTGCTTGTCAAATCCCATTATCTGTTGTCTTTCACCCTGGGGAGACATTTGCACCTGAGCACCATGTGAGGTCAAAGCTACCTCCTAATGTAATGTTGTGAATGTTGTTTTCTTGCACTTGCCTGCAGTGCAGAACAGAGGAGTGTGAGGAGAGTGGTGTTGTGATCACCTGTCAGTAGTGCTGACCCTTGTGACAGGCTGGTGGCTCACTGGGGCATGTTCCCTGGGTGCTTTCTGAGGTCTTCCATCATCATTGATGGGTTTTCTGGTGGTGCTTGCAGAATCCTGTCCTGAGGTGATAGTTCAGTAATGCTGCTGCTGTACCCAAAGGAGCTGAGAAAGAGCACTTCTTTATTGGCATAGCAAGGATAACTCCTGGCATTTTCACTGTGCAGTAAAAGACATTTACAGATGTAAGGTCCATGTTTTTCTCGCCAGAGAGTGTTTTTAGAGGCCGTTTAGCAGAATGGGGATTTGCAGTTGAATGTGTGCATAAATAATTGCCCAAAGCATAAGGTGGAGAAGTGTGGAGATGCAGACAGGTCTGACCCTTCCAATGGCCATGCTAGGCTGGAAAACAACCACAAAGTTTGCAGCTGGCAAGTATGAAGGAAGTCTCTTTCCCCTCTCACTATATCACTCCTGCATTGCCCAGTTGCCCAGTACCACCCTGGGCTTTTTACAGCTCTTATGACCCCAGTTTGGCTGGCCCCACTGCTAAGAAACTCCCTCCCCAGCAAAGTGAGCAGGGAAAATGGGGCCAAGGATCTGTGCCTGGTCTCTCAGCTTCAGTCACCAGTGGTCATCTGCTGCTTTTTATCCAGTGACTCCAAGTGTTGTCCTCTGATTCCATGGCTGTACTACTCAGTGCCTGCAGTTAGAGCATAAACAGGACCGGCAAGCACCTCAGCAGAGGGACCAGACCCTGTGTTCCATGAGGGCTGGTCTCTGTGTGTGGAGCTGGGGGAGGATCCTGTCTCACAACAGGTGTAATGCAGCTATCTCCAAGGCAAAATGCAGCAGCTGGATGTAGCAGCATGCCACGATCCTACATTGTGTGTTTGGCTGTGCAGGAGCCAAGCAGGATCCCTGCTGGAGCCACGGCAGGAATGTGAGGTAGGCAGATTTCAGTCTCTCCACACAATGACACACACAGGCGGTTTAGCTGCGAGGAGATGTCTGAAATGTCACAATATTGAAAAGGCAAATAAACAAGGCTCTGTTCAAGCACTGGCTCTGTGTGTCAGCAAAATATTATCTGCCCAATGTGGTTTGCTGATCTAAGCAGGTTTTCTTCAAAGTGGCACAGAAAGAGGAACTCACTAGCAGCCAATTAGAACATTAAAAATGTAAAGATTATCAAGAATTTTGTTGGGAAGAGGAAAGGCATGTAAGTTGTTTTCATCCTGATGATAAAACATTAAGAGCTTCATTTTTTATTGCTAGGGTCATCCTGATTGTTTATAGTGCTGTAATAGAGTAACAGAGCATTGAAGATGACATGAAACAAAAATAGTGGTATAAAAATGTAATTGCAATCTGTATCTCTGCTTTTCTTACTCAGACAGGAGTTCACGTGAACGCTGCTGATATTGATCATTCTGTTACACTGTTCTGTAACATCCCTTTCTCCATTACCTCAAGCTATATCAAATAGGGTAATGTCCACTCTTGTTCCCAGTTTGGTTGTAACTGTGCCACGTGCCTGAGCACCCTGGATTTCACTGGATCACTATGATTTGAAACACAACCTGGTGGCTTTGGCATGCAGGGTTTCTGGGGCAGAGCAAAGAGGGAATTCTGTGATTCTGATGGAATTTGTATATTCACTCCAGTAGTTAGTCTGGATTAATTGCCCAAGTGGTGGTCTTAATTCTGGTGATCCAGTGCAGTCTAACTCAGTAATTATAGTTTTTGCAGGGCCTCTGATATTTCATGTTGTTTGTGCTTTTAGCTCTGCAGGAGTGGTGAATGGACAAGTTCAAGCATGCACTAAGTTTAGTGGTGAAGAGTGTAGGCAAGAATGCCACGGGGCAAGTGTTCTCCTGTGTTTGGAAATGCTGACTCTAACCCTCCATCCACCAGCCTTCTTTAGCCAGATGGGCAATCAGCCACTTGTTTTCCCAGCCATCCAGAGCAGCAGGGTCACTCTGCAATGGGTGACTCTGTCTTCTGTAGGTGCCACCTCTGTGGAGCTCCTGGCTGGGAAGGGAAGGGAGGGAAGCAGGGCTGCTGCTGTGGCTCCACACGAGATGCAGCTTGCCCCTCTGGCAGTGTGGGAGGTTTGTGTTGAAAGGATTCCCAGCCTCTGACGAGCTCAGTGAGTGTTTCTGTTGTGCTACATGTGTGCATCTGAGGGTGCCTATGGAAACGGGCAGGAAAGCTGGAGGAGAAGGTGGAGTTGAATGGGGCAGGGGTGGAACAGCGTGGCAGATGTTGCTGCATCAGGCTGTGGTGCAAGTGCACAGTCAAATTGGTGTTTCTCCTGCTGGGCTCTGCATGTTCCTCCCTCTGCTCTGGGCTGTGCTGGCCTTGGCCAGCGTGGTCTGGGTTGCAGAGACCAAGGGATGCTCTGTTCCTGTTCCCTTGGTGCGGGGTGCTGGGCCTCAGCCTCCTGGCCCTGCTGTAGATGTTGAGAGCTGCTGTGAAATCCTTCTCCAGACCAGGGCCCTGGCTCCATATCTGACCCATCATGTTCAGACCCATTGCTAGGCTTCAGGGACATCCCTGATAATCTTGGAAATTTGGGGATGGAGTTTCTGCAACAGCTGTAGGATTTCATTTATAAACAGCTTCCTTAAGAGCATTATTGAAACTGAAACAAGACTGAGAAAATTCAGAGGAAATCTGAACATGGGTCTGTCAACACGTCTGTTCCCAAAGGTCAATGCTGGCTCCTTGGAGAGAAATGACACATCCTTTCTTCTGAGTAAACACAGGCAAGTTGTTTGCTCCTGTTATCCCAGACTGTGCATGGAGAGACTTGCAGCACAAGGTTTGCAGAGGATGCAGAAAACCAGATTTCCAGGAGGAGCTCTGCACCATCTGTGAGGACTGACTGTGCCTCCTGTGTTTTAGCAGCTGTGCTGGAGCTCCTGGTGCAGCCACGCTTTCAAGACTTGGCTTTCAGTAGGAGAGACCCCTCAAAGCCTGCTCTCAGAAAAACAGCCCAGCAGCAAGCTTGTAACAGGCCTTCCCAGGGGAATTGAGATGCCCCTGGGAAAAAAACTAATAGCTGACATGGGTATTGAGCTGAGAATTGTTGTCTCCACTGACTTAAATCTATCTAAATACCATTTGTCCTTCTAGCCCTCAGTGCCTTAGGATACCAGCTGGCTTGGGGCAGTATCTTTGTGTTCAGTGAATAAATGGAATTGTTTATAATTGTAATTTCCATCATTATTTAAATGTTTGCTTGGCAAAACAATCTGTTCAGCTTCCAGTATTTGTTTTTAAAGAGACTTTACAAGTCAGACAAAGATGAGGGCCATGATGAGGAAGTGGCAAAGTGCCTGCCAACCTACAATAGAGGTGCACTGAATGACCATGGAAAGGAACCTGCAGCTGAGAAGGTGACCTAGCCGATGGGAACCCTCCCTTTTCTATTTCTCCACTTGGGTTCTGTTGGAGCATAAAGCTGACAACTGAATATTGCCTCTCATCTGCAGCATGGAAATCTGCAGGGAAGTATTTGCTGCTCAGCACCAATCCACCTCTCTGACCGGGACATGGGTGACCTTAGAAAGTGAGGTGGTGGCTTAGCCAACTCCTCAGGGTGTGACAGCAGCAAGGCAAAAACAGAAGTGATACCCATGCCACTCTGTCTCAGAGGTCTGGGCTCTATATGTAGTTAGGCAAATGAGTTTTGTTTGTTTGGGTTTCTTTAAGAAATATTGGGAGCATCACAAAGAGGTTATTGACTTCTTAGCTGTGTCCTTTTAACTGTACATGGTCTGCCTCTAGCAAGCACAGAAAACAGGGAAATTGGTCAAAAGTGTTATCTTCTGGAATTACTCCCTTGCTTTCTAGAGTTTTGGTTTGTGTAAGTTGTTCTTACCATCAGTACCTACATCTCCCACTTATCTGGCATGGAGGCTGTGAAGATGTTGGAGGACCTGTGCTGTGGGAAGGGCTCTCCTGGATACAGCCACAGAGAGGAAAAGCAACAAGTTCTTCCTAATGAACTGAATTGACTTAATCAGCTGTGGAGGACTCAGACCTATTTTCATGGCTGTTGATTGCTTTATGTGTTAAAATTCCAATGTATCAAGAGCATGAGTCCCTGCAAGGTTGTGATGCTAATGGAAATCCAGAATTTCTATTTTAGGCATTTCATGCCTGGAATTGTCAAAAATTCTGAAGCATGGTGGAAAGTTTTGGTATGGGGCCCAGACATGCTGGTTTTGTGCCAGGACAGTACCTCATACAAGGGATTATGTAGAATCATGATAAAAACTGGGCTGAAAGCCTTTCTTTATTAGAGTGTGTAAAGGCTCAGTGTATACCTCCTGTGTTATCCCTCCTCCGTCTCCATTATTTTGGTGTTGGAAGCTCTCCTCATAGATCTCCACAGCAGGACTTAAAGCTCAGCCTTGGGAGCAGCCCACTTGTTTGTTACCCTCGTTCCAGGTTTTGTTTGCTGGAACAATAAAACACAGGAGAGTGGTTTGGCTGTGGGACCAGTCCCAGCCAAAGCTACAGTTCTGGGGCTGCTGGCCTCACACATGCAGCAAATTCTCCAAGTGCCACTTTATTAACATATTTCCTCTTACCAGAGATCAAGATCAGCCCTTTTTTTTTTTTCTGGAACATTTGTGTGAAAATGAAATTCCTTAGTGGGATTTTTCCATGGGCTATTTTTTCCCTGAAGCACCCAAGCCCTGAAAGTTCGGGCATGACAGTTCCACCCCTTCCACTACGTTGTCGCTCTGCCTTAATGGTACTCAGCTTTCAATTATTTATACTGCCGGAAAATTGCACGGAGTTCACACCCCCAGCCCTGAAACACAATTCCTCTTTTGTGCAGGGAATACAATCCTTCACTTTCATTAAGTGTGTGGAGACCAAGATGAGAAGTGCCTGTTGTGTTCGCATCCCTTGGCTCGCGATGAGAGGAGCTGGTTGTTTTCGCAAACGTCCTAAATAGCCCTGGAAGGGTTACGGGGAGTTTATTTACATTATTGCATTTAAGTGCAAATAGAAAATTGCCCAGCCCTAATGGAAGGTTTATGCAGGGCTCTGTCAGGGCTCTTTTCCATGTCACCTCACCCCCCCCGGCTTTTTTGCTTTGACAGGCTCAGATGTGGGAAGGCCCTGTCTGGAAGGAGCAGTAGCTCTTGGTCCTGTCACAACATGGTGTGCTTACAAGGACACAGAAAAGCATCAACTGGCATCTTTTCCACTGTGGACTGTGTACAGTCCTGCCTGCCATAGGAAGGCTCCTGATAGGCTCACCCAACCTGATCTATGAGCACTGGGTGCTATTTGCTTCTTCCCCATAGCATCTGAGTGACTGATCTTTCCATCATCAATGTATGGAACATGAAGCCGGGAGTTCATTTGCCCCTTGTTCCTTTCCTGCTTGCCTCGAGTCACAGCATGGTTCTCCTTTTCTACAACCAGAGCAGTTTCATGTCTCGTGCAAATGCAAGTATTCACACTGCAGAAATGCCTTTTGCAGTTTCCACTTCCCTCCCTTCAGGGGAAGCATTGGAATGGAGTGTCAGGGCAGTGAAACCCACAGAGCTGAGCAGACACACGGTGAAGTCACGCAAAAAGCAGGAATAGTGATGCTCTGGGGGAAGCATGCTCCATCCTGGGCGCCCTATCTGAACTGCATTCAACCAAGCTGAGGGCTTTGCTCTCCACCTTTTCTTTTCCATTTAAAGGAGAACTCTGGTCTGTTGGATCTGTGCAGGAAAGGAAGGACTTGAATTCTTACAGCACATGAGATCCTTTGGCTGTGGCCTGGCTGGCAGCCTGCTGAGTCCACACCTGCCATTGAGCATTGACCTACACAAGTGGACACAACTAAAGGGTTTTTAAGCTGTCCCACTTGGGACCCTCTGAGGGTGCAAAGGCAGCAGAGCAAGGAGTCTAGTGAAGAGATTTCCACTTCAACAAGTTGCTGACAAGTTCTTGATGGCAGGAGCTGTGAAGGAGCTCACAAAGGACCAAGCAGAGACTCAGACAAGCATCACAGTGTGTTTAAGATAATTCCTGTAACTCTACAGTACAAGCAGAGCTCACAATTAAAGCCATTCTTGAGGCGTCAGTGCAGGGGTGCCTCTGATTCACCAGGTCAGTCAAGGGCAGATCCTGATCGATTCAGTGGTGCTTTTACAAATAGAGGTAACATCAGAGCCATGTGTCTGGGTCTTGATGCATTTGTTTTTTAAAGGGTGCATTAAGAAAACCAGTGAGACTTGCTGAGCTGCTCCCTTCAGCCAGGCGTTTTGAGAGAGGTGAAGGACAAGCCACGGAAACACTGAAAGAGAGGGGGAAATGTCAAATGGGAAGAAAATTAGAAAGCAAACCAGGAAAGGGCTAAATAAAATGATAATAGAGAAAAAATTATTTCAAAGGGCTAGGTTGTGTTTAATGATTGAAGTTTTATCCTAGAAGGGAATACACCTTATCCATCTGGACTGAAAAATTATTTCACAGACTTTTCCTTTTATCTGGCTAATCTCAGGCTTTTGACAACCCAGTGAGTTGAAATGTTGTGGCCTCTCTGTTGTCTGGGAATGTTTGATATCCAAGTCTAGGCTTTTCCTGGTCACCACAGTGATGTGCTGCTGCTTGAACAAAACTGGCATGAATCTTCCTGGTGAAGAAAGTACATTGTGGGATGGCACATGACAAACTCCTGTGTCCTTGTAACAAGTCCAGGTTGTCTGGTAGTTTTTTGGTGTGTTGGTAACTCTTGGTGCAGCTTTGCAAAAACCTCTGTTGCCTTGTGCAATGCTCATTTTGTTACCATGCTGAGGGTTAGAGGGTGCTGGTTGCCTGCACATAAGGGTAGGATTTAGCTTTTGGTGCTTCAGGAGGTGGTAGAGATTCATTTGCCATTGGATTCTGGGAATAAGGTAGATGGAACAAGTGATGTGCTCCATGAAGGTGGTCCCTGGCTATTGTTATGTAAAGGAAAAGGTGCTTCCAAGATAGACAGGAGTCCTACGAAGTTTCAGCTTGGTTCTGGGTGTGGGAGAGCCCTGGATTATCCAGCTGAGCAGGGGTGTGCTGTGAGCTTAAGGAGCATTAGGACTGTCAGTTCCTGTCTGTTGTTGTTAGGAAACCTCATGCTGAATCCTGTTCCACTCTTAGGTCAAAATATATTTCATTGCCTTAATGTGGAAATGGTTTTTTTGTGAAATTAGGAGCTTGGAGTCTGTGGTGTGGAAGAAGGAGGGGGGAACTTCTGGTGTGGCAGGAAGGTTATCTGGAAATATCCACCCATAAAATGGGGGCTATAATCAGCCCTCCTGGAGAAAGTTTATTCGTTAATGTTTTTAAAATGCTTTGAAGTCTTTGGCTTGGAGTGTTTTTAACAGAGCCAAATGTTAGCTGTATTACACTAGCTAAGCCAGACCGTAATGACCACATTCCCTCTCCTCCCACCGAGCCCCCAGCCATTTCTGACAGGGTTTGGTGAAGAAGTGAAACATCAGCAGAGTGACCAAACAGAAGTGAAGTGCTCAGCAGAAATATAAATAGTGCTTTTCGTTCTTGGGATTATGTCCTGGTCCCATGGAGCCTTGTGGTTGGAAATGGAATTTGTAAAAGGGATGTGGAACTTATTTCTAAGCTTCTACCATGTTACCCAGTTGGTAACTGGTTTAGGGTCTCCCTGAGTTAGGACACACTGGTGGCCTTTGGGTGATGACAGTTATCCTGTCTTGTCTCCATGGGGAGTCACCTGGGTGAGACTGGCACGCTGGATGGGAGGGAGCTGTGGCCGTTGATGGAGTGCACAGTGAGCAGGGCAAAGACTTCACTGGGGCAAAACAAGGAGGCCCCAGAGCAGGATGCAGGAAGAGCTGGTTTGATGGGCTGCTCAGCTCTGGCTGCCCCTGAATGCCCCTTGCTCCATGCCTGTCCATTTCTTACCAGCATTGTGTCTGCCCTGTCAATAGCAGAATAGCATTTGCCTTTCGTTTTGCTTAATTTCTGGTCTCAGGAGGTGATGGCATTGGTGGCAGCAAGGATCATTCTTTTTCATGTGAAGGAACTCGGAGGGATTCAGTCCATGCTGTGTCCCCAGAGTACCTTGTGGATGAGATTGCAACACAGAGGCAGCAGGTAAATTGATGTGCCAGGAATCATGGGGTAAGGACACATCTCAAAGAGTGAGTTACTCTTACAAAATTGTTCAATGGATTTGCAAGCTTTTGCTCTGGGTGGCAACTAGGAGGATCTTATTAGCATGACCTGGTGTGTCATGTGTTCAGACACAACCCATAGCTCTCCTGGCCACTCTGGGTTTGTGATGTATCCATTGCCTAGCCTCACCCAGGGCTAGGCTGGGATGGCTTCCTGCCTCAGGGACTGCATTGCTAATCTTTGCTTGAAGATTTGAGGTGCCCAGACATGCCTTGGTATGGGGCAGGCTGCTCTGCATTGTTATGATGGTTCTCAACTGGGTGAGGAAGAAGATGTCTCCAGCCCAGAGGCAGAGCACGCTCTGCTGTGTGCACCCTGTAGCAGGGATGTTGGGAGGGTGCCTTGGCAGAACAGAGGCACCAGCACCTCGCTCAAAGACCTGATGTTTCTAGTGATCCGTCGTCCCTCGAAAGCACCCTCTGATCCTGGAGCTCACAGCCAAAGGCTGACCCAGCCCTCGCCTCTAATCTCGTCTTTCCTCCAAGAGTCCAGTCCCTGGAAAGATGCAGCTCTCCAAGAAGACATTCCAGCGGGTTTAATCATTGCACTCGCTCCAGCCCTGCTGCGCTTGTGGTCCAAGCACCTGCTGTTTCATTTAATTAGCAACAAATGGGAGGTGTGGGCTGGGGGAAGAGAGCAGCACCCCAGTGAAGTATTTGCTGCGATGTAATGTACTTTATTTTGGGTCCGGAATGGAGGCCATGAGGAACATTTTCCAGAGGGCTCCATAAACCACCTCTGTTCACAGGGTGATTATTTGAGGAGGGAGGGGAGTGTGGATTTAAATTGGTGCCGCTAATTTCTGCTAACAACCACATTATTTTTAATTCATACTCCAGACTCCCTCCACCCATGGCTTGATGTTGGGAGCTGTGAATTTTCCACATCATTACAAAGTCCCTCTATAAAAGAGAGCCCTTTAAATATATTTTAAAAAATTGATTTCAAATACATCAGGCTCTCAAATAAGTCAATATTCAGAATGGAAAACTAACTCTTTCCTTCCCTCACAGTGGCCTGCTCATTTATTTGTATTTCAGTAGCACATACCAGCTCCGAGCAGAGCTATGTCTGTCTGGTGTTAGGGGCTAGAAAAGGCACGAGAAGCTGCAAGATAAGTTGAAAGATAAAACGCCTTTGTGCACTGTGATCAGTTAAACCTGGGAACTCCCTGTTGAAATCAGCATGTTAGTTGCCAGCAGCATTTTGCCAGTGTAAAGGAAGGGAGATGAGGACAACTGGGAAGGCAGACTTCAAGTTTGAACCACTCGTGCTGGACAGTGGCTGTGTCCTGCCTTTGGGAGATCAACAGCTACAGCTCTGTGCAGGGAAAATTGCAGGCACAGCTTCCCTGAGCTCCCTGGGGCTCTTTTTCTCAAGTGGCAAGTTTAATAATGATCTCTCATACTTCTGTTGGTGCAAACTGTAATTCTTATTCTAAGGACACAAAATATATATTGGCCTTTTGTCTGAGTTTCTTCAGGCAGTGAAAGTACCATAAGAGCTGCAAGACAGGATACTGTCATTTTTCCCTGCCTTGACTAAAGCAGGAGAGTTGGGTTTTAGATATTTGTCCTTTGGATTCCATGTTCAGAAAGAGTTCCATCTCCCATGGATTTGAGAGGGTAAGTTAACATGTGGCTGTTAGCTGTCCTGGTGCAATGGTGACTGTGGACAATTCAGACTGATCATTTTGTTCCCATGTGGAGTTTTAAATTCAGTCCTGGGTATTGGATTCTGCTCCAAGGACAGTAAAAGTTCACAGAAAATTCTCGTCTTCTGAGATTGTTATAATCCTGAAATAGAGTAATTCTTGCTGTATCTCCATGCTACAGGCCTTCATTATTAGAACAGAATATTCCAGTTGGAAGAAACATAAAATGACCTGTAGTCCAGCTACCTGGGCACTTCTGGGCTGACAAAAATTAAAGCAAGTTGTCTAAATGCCTCTTAACTCTTGAGAGGCTTAGGGCATCCACCACTCCTCTAGGTAGCCAGTTCCAGTGTTTGACCACCCTCTCAGTAAAGAATAAGCCACGTTTGTAGGTTCTCATTAACTACATAATCATTGTATGCTCACTGCTATCAGTGGGGCACCATAATGGCTCCTGGAGACTTCCCAGCTGGGGAGGCAAGTGTAAAGAGAGGTTTTCCTGGGAAGGGAATTCAGTTGTGCCTGAAAATTCAGTGGTGTCATGAGAAAAACCTCACCTTTACATGAGTGCCAAGGCATGAAAAAGTGGCCTCTGCATCCTAGAAATCACTGACTTTGCAGAAATTGGTTCTTTTTCTTGCTTTTTGGAGTAGTTACATCAAATTTTTTATCTGCTTTCAAGTGCACAGGGCACCTGCACATGTCCCAGAACTGTCAGACTCTTGCAAGTCAGCATAATACCCAGAATCAACCCTGTAACTCTCCAGCAGTATCTCTTCCTCATCTCAGTTTTTCCTTTTTCCTTCTTTCTCTATGTTCCTATCTGATGATAGAAATAGATTCTTTCTGCATGGATCAAATATGGAAGCAATACCTCGAGGGGCTCATTCAGAGTCAGGATATGAAGTCTGGAGTTCTTTTTCTACCTCTGACATTTGAGAGATGCTTTTAAGTAGATGAGATACTATTACAGTGTCAGGCCATCTGTCAGCAGAATTGGTGCTTGAATCCTATTCCTTTGCTCAGTTTTAATGGAAAGGCAAGTGAAGCTGTCTTGCAGTTTACCTTGTTGCATGTCTCAGTGTGGTTAGGAAGGAAAATCTGTTTTTGTTTTCAAGTTTGTATTGTACTTGTTGTGTTTAGTGCTGTTCAGTCCCAAATTCAGGCAAGGGGATCACCTGCCCAAGCTGCTCTTGCAGTTTCTCTTGTAATGGAGAACAGCCCCTTTGCCTCCCATTCCCCTGCTGGCAATTGCTTTCGAAACGTGAGCATCTTCCTCCAGCTTCAAATCCTTCCCCAGGCTGATACTGATCTGCAGGGTTCAAAGTAGGGGTGGGATTTCAAAGCCTCCTTGACCATATTGGATCTGCAGTGTGACACTCAGGCTATGTTGAAAGCCTGAGTTTTGAGGCACATGTAATCACATCTCTGCACCTGTTGGGGTGGAAAAATTTCTTCTGAGTTTCGTTTCTGTTGTTCCTCAGCCACTCTCAGGTTTTTCTTTGTTCTTGGCCAGCACAGTGTTCTCTAGCACCTGACCTCATACAGAGACGTGCAGCAGTCCCAGATGAAGGCCTAGAAACAATTGCACCTGGCTCAGCAAAATATTTATTTGTGTGTATGTGTGTGTCTGGTAGTGTAATTTATTTGGTCAGTTAATGGAGCCAAAGGAAGCCCTAATTAAGCAAGATAACTTTGCATCTGGGTTGCTGGCGAAGAGCGTTCTCTGTGCTGACCATGGGAGTGTAGTTGCTGCCCTCCCATGCCTTTTCTGCCCATGTTTGATGACAAAGGAAGGTTGGCAGCACCTGTGCTTTGATGAGGTTGGTGTCTTGCTTTCTGATGGAAAATGGGCCATCCTGTGCTCTGATACTTTTCTTATTCTCTCTTAGGAGAGTGCATACGTGGAACTCAATTTTTGAAGTTGCTTGTGCCCGGTAGAAAGCAGTTGATGTGTCATTCCTCTTCCCACCTTCTCCTCAGTTCACTTCTTTCTTGGTATCTTTTTCTTTTATTTACTTAATTGGATTTTTAGTGCTGGGTTCTGCAGATGGCAGTTCCCTAGACCTGATTTCTTACAACCATAATGCTGAGGTGCTAAATACAGATAATCCTGTGGAGGACATAAGGATCATGTGGGCTTTCAAAACCAGCAGCCAGATCTCATAGGGCAGTGCCATCAGACAGCTTCACTGCTGCTCATAAGGGAATTACAGGGCATGGATATGGCTTGAATTTCTTTGATGAAAGTTAGTGTCTTCCTGGACACTTTCTGTGACAAAATATCATCATGTATTTTCAGGAGGAGTCTGTGAAATGTTAATTTCCTACCTGAGCCAGGGGCTAGGGCAGAAGAGAGCTGTGTGGTACCTGCAGCTTGTTGGCTAGGCTTGGACTTTTCAACTCATTTTTGAGGATGTTTCCACAATCTGAACATCTTTCTGATGTCCCTTTATTGTGGCTTTGTGTGATGGAGAGGAGGAGAGAATAGACAAGTGCAAATCCACAAGGAGGATGAGAAATAGCCCTGGATGCCTGCACAGTGCCCAGCAGGGCACAAATGTCTGTCATGCTTGTTTGTCCTGCCAGTCTGCCCCATCCAGCTTCTAAAGTTGGTCACAGGATGTGAAAAGGCATAGAAATCTGCATCATCACTGCTGGATGTCCTGGATGGACATCAGCCTGCCCATCTGAGTAGTTTGTAGGTCACCTTCTTCCCCTTGGAAATATTTGGGAAGGAGCTGCTGGATGTGATGAGTTGTGGCTACAATTTCCTGTGGCTTGCTTTCCCCAGCACCCTTTTCTTGAATCACCCAAGCATACCTTGCATCAGTGTGTACCCTTCAGCTGGCCACCATGGTTTGCATGTGTGGCCAAGCAGGCTGGAGAACACTTGTGGTTTTGTTCTATGATTGAGTACATGCCTAGTTGAGGAGGGAGGTAAAAACTGTTCCTGATGCTGCACTGCTCCTTGTGTTACTGGAAGAGTATCTGCCAGAGGAGAGGAGGCAGAAATGCTCCCTGACAAGGTGGACATGTACCCAACTGCTTGTGAATCCATGGGTGCTGGTGCTGAGCCCACATGGCCCTGTGGCCACCCTTGGCTTAAAACTCTGCTGCTGCCCTGGCAGGGATGGGCACAACAGCTCTGGCTTTCAAGGTGGCCCTGTTCTGGGTTACCTGGTGAGTAACAATGTGTTGGGTACCTCTTATACCTGGTACTGCTGACCACGGTCTCACCATCGGATCTTGCAAATGGCACCGGGCAGGGATCTAGGCAGGAAACCTCCTGTGGGAGGACAGAGCTGGAAGGAGTCCCTCTCCTCCCGGTGCAATCATCTGCCTCCGCGTGTTCTTTCTCTCTCACAACTCGTAGCAGTTTTCTCATCTGCAAGTTTGGAAAAGTCACAGCCCTGACAGTATTTCTTGACAACGCGCCTGTGCCACTTAAAAGCTACTGAGATAAAAAAAGACTAAAATAACCCCTACCATTGTCAAAGACCGCCATCAATGCTTTTCATACTCTGCCAAATATTACATGTGATTAGTTGGTATGATACACAGAGTAGCATCTGGTCCACAAGGAATGCGTCCAGAGATGGATGATTATTATCTGAATGAAAATCCCAGAGCAGGGCTGGAGCATGCAGAGCGTAACGCGGAGGCCCTGTAAACACTTGGAGTGCCCACCCGGCTCTGAGCAGCACATGCAGCCGCCGTGGACACCATCCAAGCCCGTCTACTTTCCCAGGGTTTGCTTTCGTTCTCAATTAAATTAATGGAAGTGCTCAGGCAGACTTGTACTTACAAAAATAAGATTTCAGTCCTAGCCTCCCTTCTTAGGGTGCCTCCTCCTTTGGGACAGGTCTGGTCCTAGGTCCCCTGGGATTCTCCTTCTGGGCATGGACTTTATGAACTCAGATTTTACCCAAATTCCCCTTTTGCTTTTAAAGAGAGAAAGTTGTCCATGCTGGATGTTGGGGCAGGGATCAGAAGTAGCTGCTGTGGGTCTGATTGCTGGTCTGGCAGCTCAGGTGCCTGTGTTGTGTGGTTGTACTAGTGATGGGAGAGCTCTTTGAAACAAATTTCTGATACCTATGAACTTTGTCCTTCCTGTCCAGAAATAAATCTACAGAGAGAACCCAATCTCTGACATGCTGTTACAGTAAGAACCAGTAAAGACAGATTCTTGCAAACCTAGGTTTATTCTCACATTGTGTTCTAGTGTGTAAATACTTTCCTCCCTGCACTGCAAGCCCAACTGGACAGCCAATGCTTTTGGAATCTGCCCTTCCCAGGCACTGACCACCTCTCCTGTCCCCATGTGCCACATGAGCATCCTGGGGAGAAGCCAGCACGGCACCCAAGGCTGGGCAGTGCCTGAGCTGAAGGGCCTGTGCTGGGGCTGAGGTGTAAAGCTGCCAGCTGACTCCAAGCTCTTGGAAACCTCCTGTCCTGCTGGCTGCTTATTACCTTCATGGAGGCCCACAGCAAGGTATCTGTTACATGTGTGCAGCTCTCTCTGCCCACTCAGGTGGTGGGATTTGTTGTCTGTACTCCTTTCTAAATCCCCTCAAAGACAAGATACACATGTGTTTGGAACCAGATACGCAGGCAAAACATCTTGGGGTTTGGAGGTAGGGAGGGAGGAAGAAAAGAAGACAAAGGAGTCTCCTCCCAGCATGGAGTTAAAACCTGTGGTTATGTTGTGCTTGGCACAGTTTCCTCATTGTACTGCGCTGGGCGGTCGCTCTCCTCTGGCAGATGCTCTCCCCAGAGCTATGAGAAGTGTCCTACAGAGATGAGTAGATACCATTTCAGATGGAGTTTGTGAAGTAAAATGTGCCATTGTGTCCAGAGCTATTGTTTCTGTTTTCAATATTGAAGTTACTCATGGTTTCCAGGGGACAATATATCAAGCAAAGCTAACAGGCTGTAGAGAAGCTGTAGATTATGAAAACAGAGGGATTAAGTTTCATACATTTGTAGCTGAAGTCTCATCTCTCTTTTAACAGTGAGCAGGGAAGAACTGTTGCAGATACATAAACCTCTACAAATTTAAATGAGGGTGTGTTTTTAACAGGATTTAGTTAAAACTATGGTCAGAACTGTGTGATCAATTTAGAAGACTCTCTAAGGATGGATTCTGTGGGTGCAAGTTCAATGACTATCCAATGTGTAAATTTGATTTCAGAGAGTTTCCCTTCCAGACTTTGCACCAGTTCAAACAAAATCAGTTTGCAAAGATGGGGTCTGGCTGTCTGCCCAAAACACATGAAAATCCAGTGTTACCTCTTCATGAAAGAGGAGTGAGGAAGGGTAGAAAAGGGCGTTGCATGACTGATGTGATTCTCCAGCTCTTGACATCCCTTTTGGGGAGTGCCTGAACCCAGGAGGAGTCACCCTGGCAAACAAGGGGACCCATTAATGAAGGGCAGCCCCCATTCTCACAAGATGCCATCCTAAATCTGTCATGTTACAGAGCAAAGCAGGAGTTTGGTTCCCCGTAAACCATGCTGACAATATTTGGTGTGTGTTTGCTAACAGTAAGGATGCAATTAATACCAGCACTCTGCTAATGGCCCTTGTGCTGCTTTTGGAATGCCTCCTCAAGCACCCTGCTTGCAGCTGCAGTGCAGTGCTTGATGCTGCTGCCAGGGTGGTTTATTTTTAAATACCAGAGGGGTTTTTTAAGCTCTGCAGCCTCCCACCAATCCATCCAGCCTTTGTGCTGGGCTGAGCTGAGTTGAGCTGCTCCTACTTGCATGAATTTAGGGCAGGACTCTCAGTTTTCACATTGGGAGGCCTTTAGAGTGGCTTGGTAAAAACGGTGAACTGATAAACCCTAAAGTCTTAGTGGGGCTGCACTGTGTTTTAGTCATTGGCTTGAAAGAGTTGAAATTTAAAGAAGGATGGAGAGTAAATAGTTTTTTAAATGCCTAAGTGATGTAGGAAGCAGTGATTAATGGAAGTGACCTTGGTGCTGTTCTCCCTTTCAGTGAAGCTTTTAGACTTGCCGTTGTGTTTAAAACTGGAACCTCTGCTCTGACAGTGCTGTCAGATGCAGTTCTGCTATGTGAAGGCCAGAGCTGAGTGTCCAAGGGCACTATTAGTGCAGTGTCTCTCACTGGGACATGCTGGTCTCTTGTTGCTTATGTGCAATCTGAAAGAACACTGTGGGTTTTGTAAGGACAAAAAATTGCAGGATGTAAGGAAAGATGTTCTTATTTTTAAGTTAGCTCTTCTTCCAGACAGGATTTTTACTGTGACCTGTAATGAGCCTTTTGGAACATGCCTAGGTTGGGCAGCCTGAGCACCTGGGCTGGCTCTGGATGTGCCAGCTCTGGGAAAAAATCCGGCAAATTGCTTGCATCCCATCAGGAAATTATGAGCCTTCCCCAGAAGCTAATTGACCTGATGGGGAATGGCATCAGCATGGCTCTGACATCTCGGCATGACCCTGTGGTGCCACGTAACTGCAGCATTCATCTCTCTAAAACAGGCATTGTGATGTGGCCTTAGTTCCCAGGGATGCTGTTGGGACAAATCCTCTGTAGACACCAGAGTAACAGGGGATGTATAATCACCATGGATAGATGGAAAAGTATGAAGCAGCCTTTGTCCAAGCATCTTCCAGTGTGGTTAAGTTGGATGAGGCCAGTTTAATTTAGCAGTGGGGAAAGAAAATGCTTCTGGCAGGAGACTTCAATAGCTGCTCTGTGAAAGGACAGTGTGGGCTTTCTGAGAAGCTCTTCAGAGATGCACCAAGTGCCTCTGTCATCCCAAACCAGCACCTCAGAATGTTTTGCCAGGCTGTGTTAGCCACAAACGCTGGGCTCGTTCTGCGGAGCCTTTAGAGAAAACTGCATTTCTTTATGGAAAAACCCAAAGGTCTCAGCTGGAAAATTTTGATGGATCCTGTTGAGGAAAGACCCCCAGTTTCTGCTCCCTGTCTTCTACTCCCCTGGCTTTTTTAGTTGGATACTGGGAGGTTTATAAGATTTCCAAGATTTCTTGTAGATATTTTCAGACCTGAGAAAGGCATTTTCCCTTTGAGGATTACACCATGCTGTAAATGTCTGTTCTCTTTATTTTATATGCATTTTCCTGCTTTTGTTTGACTTTCTCACGGATTGCACTATATTTAATTCAGAACATATCCTATAATGCTGTAATTGTCAGGCATGTCAGCTTATCCGGATGACTTTTTGCTGTATTTTTTTTTCTTTCGAAATAAAAGGAAAGCAGTTGCTGCTGCTTTTCAGGGATTGAATTATTGCACTTCTCTTGCATGCTATGGCATCATGTAACACCACAAGGGAGCCAGTGTTGCTGGCTGCCTGATATAGTTTTCCTGCTGCATTGTGGAACCCATTACTGCTTTAGGAAGAGATGGAGTTTCACCTCCTTCTGCTGTGTAAGATGTCAGTTCTGCGTGTGAGCGGCTAACAGATGAGCTCTCCTGGCTCAGTCTGTTCCACATCCTCACCCAAAGATCTTTTGCAACTTTTCCTAGTTGGTGTTATGTTCAGGAACAGCCCTGCTCTGGCCAATTTTGAAGGGGTGGGAGTTAAGCAGGCCGCCTGCTGTCTTGTGTCTGTGAGAACTGGTTTGTTGTTCCTGTGGGAGGGTGAAGCAGAGGAGAAATAAAAAGAAGCTCAGAGAAATCTAAAGAAAGTTCTTTAACAGCTGTGGAGAGATCTGCCCCAGCAGCAGAGGTTTCATTCCCTGCCATGTATCTCCTAATGTCACTGATCCCAGCAGGTATGGTCCTGAGCCGGAGTGAATGAGGTCCTTCAACTTACATCATGGATGCTCCGCTAATTAACCTTAACAAACATCTATTCTAAAACCAAACAATTGAAGAAATTATCTTCTCTTGACCAGTATGTAGAAGTGAATCTATGGAGATGGTCTCTTGTGTTCTCCACTCTCTTGCTTGTTTTCACCTGTCATTTATATGTTGATACGTTACTGAGCAGCATGAGATCCATTCTCTGGAAATGGTAGCCAGCCATCTTCCTTAAGTGAAAGACCCCTTTGGATTCCCTGGTTAACCAGAATTTGGAATATGCTATAGATAGACAAGCCCACAAATGAGAGCATAATCATATCTGAAAACCACCAATAATACTTCTTCCATTTGCTTTTGTCCTGCTGGGTTTTGATGAGTGTAGTTCCTCTGAATTCAATCTCTGACTCCTGCTCTGCAGCATAGGGCTCAGAGCCTTTGATGGCTCTTGATTAAATCTCATGCCACCTACCTGAGATCTGTCTCACATTTTGCAGGTGCAGACAGAACCAGAGAGGTTCATCCACTGGAAAACTCTGGCAGATGACAGAATTCAAACCCATCCTGGCCATTCCCTTTCCTGCAGATCACATGGTTTATAATTCAAAATATAGCTGATGATGCTGAAACCATCAATCCTGTCAGCAAGCAGCACAGCTGGTTTCCAACTTCAAAATGAAAGGAAATTACTGCAGCTCCTCAGGGGTTTAATTAATAGCTCCTATTCTGGTATCTTACCTCTCCTCATCTAAACTTGTGTTATCTGCATTAGAGACTTTCAGTCTTTTCTGATTTGCAGATGCCCTTAACCCCTCTTGCTGAGGTGTGAGTTCCATCATCACTAGTTTCAGATCCCTGGCAGTTTCTTTCCTTTTCTTCCAGTTTCTTTGGCAGACTCTCTCAGAAGTTTGCACACAAGCCCATACATGCACAGATGCCTCCTCTCCTCTTCCTCATCTCCCAGCTGGCCGTAGCTCTTCTTTTCTCCTTGGGACTTTGAGATCAGATCAGCCTTGTGAGAATGGATGTGCCTGATGCCTGACTGTCCTCATATACTTTACCTTTAAAGTCTGTCAATCTAAAGTTATTGTCAGCTTATCTCATTTTTAATGAAAAATGCATTTTCTGATGAGCACTTGGAAAAAGGGAAGCTGATGTGCCTCTTGGCATTCAGTGTAGGAAGAACTCTAGTCTTGGGACCAGTTGAATGACCAGGAGTAAGGTGGCAAATTGGGGTTTCTAGGGACACCTTGCAAAAAGTCTGCTGCTCTTGGTCACGGTTTGATTTTCAACTGCTCTTTCTCTGGGACACAAGTAAATGATACCCTGGAAAGGGAGAGAGGCCTCATCTCTCTCTGTAGAAGGTCAGAGTCCTTTATCATTTTGCAGTGGTGGATGTCATTTTGCTTGGCAAAGTAAAGGACTTGCATGAAAATCATCCTCAGGATCTCTGTGTTATAAATAAATCTCCCCATGACTGCAGTGCTGACCTCCTGCAGAGCTTTGATTTTTATCTCTGCACGTGGCAAACCTGCATCTACTTGAAAAGGAACCAGAAAGATTTCCACACTAAGAGGTTATGTGGGTGTCCTCATTTGCTCATTTTAAGAGGAGAACTTCATTCTTCTAACCAGAGGAATTAAACCTGCTGCAAGAAAGGAAAGGGAGGAACCAACAGCCCAGCAGGAACCCATCTATAGTCTGTGGTATAAGGCATAGGGGAAGGTCAGGTAACTGTCTCAGTGGGCTAATTTTACTTTGTGTGGATTTGGACACAAACTTCCACAAACTTCCAAAACCTCGGAACCAAACCAGGAACAAAGTTTCTGCTGGCAAATGCCACAGGGTCAAGCCATTGAACAGTTTATACCTTCATGAGCCCTGCACTGATTGATTTTTAGCAGAATAAAAGCCTTTTCTTCAAAAGAGAAGTTGCCTCTTAGTCTTGGGTGCTGTAAGTCCTTATGTCTGCAGCAGAAAGAAATGTTGCTTCATGAAAATTTAACCAAGATAGGTAAAATGTAAAAAGTAAATTATCAGGAAGCCACTTGGCTTTGCATCCTCAGAGATGCTGCTTGTGGCATCTCAAAGGGTGCTTGCTTTTCTTTATTAAGTTTTTTAACCAGGTACTACCATTGCAAGGCAGACAGAGATGGAATCTTACCTTCACAGCAGAGCTGATGTGAAATGACCAGAGATGCTGTTATCTGGCAAACCCAAATGATTCTTATGTGCAGGAGTGGCTCTTTCTTCATGACATGTTTGCATTTTAAGTAAAGGTGTCCTGAAGCAGAAGACGTGAGAAGGAAGATGCCTGGGGAAGTGGTTGAGTTGATATTCTGAAACCTTCCTATTTCATTCTTGCAAGTCAAGTGATTTCATGGTTATGTACAAATAGAAAGGAGTGGAGCAGGCCAGTGCTCTTGAGTCTGCTTTCATTTTAATGAGCAGCAACTCACATGAGTTGATCTTTTACCTTGATTTTTTATGAGATTAACTGATGGTCATTTGCTGACCACTGCAAGAAAGTCATAATCTGGACCACAAGGTTTTGTAGCAGGTCTTTTAAAGGAGTTTTGGCAGAGGCAAGAAGGAAGGTGTGTGGAACAGAAGGCAGAACTGTGCAGGACTTCAGTAGGAAAGTTGTCAGCAAACCCAGAGCACTCTGGAGAGACAAAGACTGGAGGGGCAGTTTTGGTGGTGAGTTATTTGTGGACATGCATCTGTTGTGCCAGAAGTGAGAGTGGGATGTGTTTGTTCAGCCTGATTCCAGACTGCCTGAATGGATGGAAATGTCACTTCCTGGTTTCCATATACCCTCCCTGTTTCCAAACGGATCCTCCACCCTGTGATACAGGGACATGGTAACAGGTTTCTTTCTGCTCGCTACACCAGGCATGCAATTGGAGGCTCCTCCTCATTGTAAGCAGATGGACTGAGCTCCTCCAGTTTTGTCAAAATGCACTGCCCAGCTATGTTTTCCTGTCTGCCCAAAGCCAACTACATTCCTAATTCAATTCTTTGGGACTCTACATGCAGACTTCCCTTCTTTGCCTTCATGCCATGCAATCATGGGATGATTTTATTCCAGGTGACAGAATTGCTTTCTGATTTAGCAAACTTTTTCCCTAAGTTAACTGTCACATATCAAAGATGTGTGCAAGAACTTGTAGAGACTGCCCATGTATGAGCAGAGTAACTGGGGGCATTAGGTGAAGAGTTTTTTCATCAATCATATGTGTATTTGCAGTTATAACAAGAATAACTTCCTTTAATGGAAAAACATTTGTCACAGACAAAAGAGTTTTTGACTTTCAGATGCTCTGCAGACATCTAATTAAGAGAACTGAAAATCTGTTTATTGGTCTTTGTCTGTTAATCATGTGAGGAAAGGGCTGTGCCTATGAGGAGTTTTGGTAGCTCAGCCCCTAACTTTCTTCATTGCCAGCTACTGCTTTTGTCTCCTCTTACCAGAGCTGGGCTGAGTGGGAATGTTAGGCATTGGCTCGGGATACCCCATCATCTTTGGAAGATTTGGGATATTTCAATCAGGTTCCACTGATAGTTTGGTTTGTTTTTTTCTCCTGTGTACATCTCTTCCTCATCTTCCACTTTGCATCCTTCTCTGTGGGTGGGAGGATACAGAATCCTGCTTTTCTAGGACTTTAGCTCTAACTTGCACTGGCTTTGAATGGCAGAACTGGGTGCAGGAAAGTGCTGAGGAAGGCTCCCTCCTTCTTCTGCACTTTATTTGACTTTAACATCCTGAAGGATCCATGGCTTCCGGAGTGCCCCTGCCTCCCCCAGCTCCTTGCCATCCAAAGACCTTCCCAGTGGAGGCAAGAGCTGGGGTGGAAAGTGTAGTCTAGGGAAGCTTAGCCAAACTCTTCCAGCTTCAGTTTATTGTATCTATTTTGCTGATATCCACCCTTTAGATAAATAGCACTAAGTTATACACACTGTGGCTCTCTTGATGTGGTTAAAAAGGCTTGTATTAACCAAGCTAATCTAACTCCAAGAATAACCCTGGGAATTTGACTGTATCAGTTCCAGCTTCAATCAGTCACCACATGGCAAAGTGAGAATTGCTTTCCTGGCTAAAACTGTAGCAACAGCGAAACTTCAAGTCAGTAGGTGGGGGTTCTCTCCCCCTCTTTTTTTCCCCCTCTTCTTTGAAGGGAGCTCCTGCCCATGCCTGACCTCAGACATCCAGAGCTCTACCTACAAGAAAACAAAATTTCCCATTTTTAATAAAAAACGTGTCTCTGTAGGCAGAAAAGTGAGTTAGCTAACAATCCGCAAAGTTATAGTCTATTTATTTACCAGGCTGACTCCCTGATGGGGAAACATGTGGGATCTTTTAAGTTCTTCTCCTGCACAGATGTTCCTTCTACTCCTGGGTTTCCTCTTGATCTTTGGTTTGCTGTGCCATATGGTGAAATCGCTGGAGAGGTTGTGTGTGGTGGAAGACGAGAGGGATTCTGCGTGCTTAAAACAAAACCAGTAAAAAGTAAAAAAAATAATTCTGACTGATTTTTCCCCAAGTTAGCAAAAAAATATTTTTAAAAGAAAATCTGTCGAGCTAGCAAAACCACTGTTAACTTGCACAGCCTCCCTGTTGGACACGTAGCACTGATGAGATTAAATGCTGATTGATGAGCATCCCCTCCCTTCCCCCAGCTCTTGCTGCCACCTTGCATGTTTGTCTTGAGCTGTAGATCCAGTTGAGGTGAGGAGATGGGGGTTCTGCAGGGGCAAGTAACACAACTGCTTGTTTTTCCTTCCTCGCCTTCCTCAGAGATCACGGGAGCTGTGGATTGTGAGTTTAAAGATGTCTCTCCTGGTCTGTTGGAATGGGGCCCTGGGGCTGGCAGGAGCTTTGGAGTTCCCCTTGCCTAAGGGAGCCAGGGCTTCTGAGTAGGGAGGGGACATTGAGCATCACAGAGACATCGTGCATAGGAAACATGGGGAGAAATGAAAAAGAATGTGAAGATTTGGGTCTCTGTCTTGGTAGCACCACATGCTGAATGAGAGCAAAAGGTTGCAGAGGATGAATGGGAGAGATGAGAGGCTCTGGCAGTTGTCAGGGTTGGAGTTGATCTTTTCTGGGGCAAGTCCATGAAGGTGTCACTAGAGCAGGTGCATCTTTCTGTCTGAGGCCTTTCAGCTGGTCTTCAGCCTCAGTGGTACTTGTCCATCAGGTCTCATTCTCCAAGGATATATCATAGGGCTCTTTTAGGAATGTCAAATCAGCATGCAGCTTTCCTAGGCTAGGAAACCACGTGCTAAAGGGTACTAGGCTGAGAGCACACCCACCTTGAGCTGTGCTTTCAGGCCATTAGTGGGGCTGGTGTTCTCTGGGATACTTTGCTCTCCGAAGCCCCTTGCCTGCTGTCCTCCGTGTAGGGACTGCAGTGGAAGGTATTCCCTAAAACTCCATCTCTGTCTCCCTGGGAGAACAGCTCTTTTTTACCAGACCAGGGCAGTGTGTCTTTCTGGCTCTGCCATAAAAGCAGAGCAGGTGTCTTATTAGGTATGCTTTAATCTGTGTGCTTGAGCAGCATTTTTAACCAGGAGGGTGGTCTGTCACATGGACAGGTAAAACCTGTTGCTCCACCAGCACAGGCAGTCTGTGTATTAGAGACAAGGCATGTGTTTTGTAGCAAAAACTGAGAGCCTAATTTTAGAATGACAGCAAGGCCAGAAGCTGCCTGCCTGGGCCCTGTCCCAGCTCCTTTGTGCTGCCAGAAACTTGCCCTCCCTTTCTTGGAGTTAACTGTATCATACCTTTTTAAGTACAGGCTCGGCTCCTCTCCAACAAGACAAAGGAATTCCTGCAGTTGCTTTTGTCTTAAACCCCACACAAACCAAGAGATCCCCTGGTCCCTATGCAGGTGGTCCATGTTTCCCCCTAAGATGTTTGTTGTGCTTTCTTTGCAGATGCAGCTTCTGGACAAATTCCCTATTGAAGGAGGCCAGAAAGATCCCAAGCAAAGAATCATTCCTTTTCTACCAGGTAATGCTGTGGGGAAAGCCCTAAATAAGATGGCTGAGAGCAGCTGGAGACTGCAGTTCCCCAGCTACTGCCTCTAGTACTTTCTGTGACCATTCATATAAATGCCTTTTCCCTGGGAGCTCATACACCCAGCCTTGTGATACCAGACCTGCACCTCCTCCTAAAATAGCTGGCATGGTGTTTAAAAGACCTGCTCTCAGGGGATCTTGCATCAGCTGTTCAGATTCAGGTTGGCTCATGCCCTGTTACACAAAGGGATTTGATGACTTCTGGGGGTCTCTGTCTTTGGGGTGCAACCAGGCAGCCACCATTTGGGAGACCACTGGGGACCACAGTCAGTCTTTGTCACTTCTGCATGCTGTGGCTCTGCAGACACTGTACAATAAGGAATGAATAACTGGAGTTGCCCTGTGATAGAAAGGAAACTGAAGGAAGGTTAAATGCAAATAGGGATTTCTGCAATGCTGGCCAAAAAGATATTTACTTATCTTTTTAACCTGAGATACTGTCCCTCTGACACCTTTTGTAGGGGGCATGAACATGATGTGTATCCTGTTCTCGGGGTAACAGCACACACTTCCACACAGCTTCTTCCAGCAGAGGCTGCAGGGATGGCATGGGGGAGATGAGCCAGACCACAGTGTGCTCGTGGAATTGCAGGCTCTGGCCAGCTCCCTCTTGTCTTCCTGCATGATTCTGGCTGTTGGCTTAAAGTTTGGCTCGCTGCACTGCCTGCCAGGATAAATGTAGTATTTTCAGCCTGTTTAAAGGTCTGTTCTGTCTCTTGCTATAAAAAGGAGATCCCAGCTCTTCCCTTAAGTTCTCCTCTGTGAAGAGAAGCTGGGATGGGAGAGCTTAGTCCTCTCCAGGAGCATGCTGTGGTCCCTAACACTATTTGTAGGCAAAGCACACCTCCAGATGTGTGGTGAGCACAGTTCCAAGGTTATTGGGGAGTAGGGCATTTAAAACCAGCAGCCCAAATACACAACACAAGCATCAGAGCCACAGCAGGACAGCACAGCTGCCTGGCAGTGTCTTGGCAGCCTCCACAGACTTTGTGGAAGGCAGTCCCAGGCTTGAGGTTTTTTCTCTGCAGTGTTCTGTGCTGCATCCAGACTCTGTAGCCAGAGGAAGGTGGTGTTGCCGTCCATTTCCTATCTGGCATGAGAAGTCTAAGAGTGGGCTCTCTTTTTAGCTGTACCACCAACAAACTCATTGAAAAATCACTTTATGAAACCTCTTTTTGATAAGAATGGATACTGCTGGTCTGCTTTTCTTACTGGAAATCATTTTGAGGTTCTACTACAGGAGTGCAAATGGCTTCACATGAGGTGCTGTAGGAAAATCCTGTCTGTAGGTAGCATTTCTTCCTCCTGTATTGACTGTCACTGGCCTATCAGTTTTATTTTCTCCTAGAAAAATGTTGGCTGACTGCAGGTGGCTGCTCCTCAGCTTTTGTGCAGATCCTAGTGATGGATGTTCTGATATATGGGTGCGTGATATTTGCAGAGGGTGAGATAAACCCCATATGCCCATGGCAACACTTCCTACCCTTCCCACCCTCCAGAAACACGAGGGAGATGGTAGTGCCACACGTCCTTGAGGGGAAGAGTTATATCTGGAAAACATTTGGGTTGACTTAGTGTCCCAAAGAGAGAAGCTGCCAGAACAGAATAGACCTCAGCTGTATTTAATTTAAAATTTCTGTGATATATGTTCTACTTTTGATATCAAATCTCTGCCTCTTTCTTGTTGAACTGCTGAACAGCCCTTGTTGCTTTACCCAAGAACAAGGTGACTCAGCTAAATGTCAAACAATGTCAAACTCTGTTAAATAAACTAGCTGCCAAAATTAGAATATGCATGGCAGTTCTGTAGCTGGAGCCGTGGATTACGGAAATGAATACCTAGCTATAAACTCCCTTAATTAAAAAATGGCAAGGCAGATGTTTGTACTTAAATCCTACTTTATAAAGATGATATGGTCCTGCTTGCTTGTTGTGGGCCTGATTTGGCCAAGCTGGAGTGGCTCTGCACGCTGGGTTCTGAATGCCCAGGGGTTGCTGTGCCACTTGCAGGGCAGGACAAATCCCCCCATCCACTCTGGCTTAGGAAGTTGGCATATTCCATCCTGTTCCAAACTCCAGTTTGTCAGTGCTCTCCTGAAATAATAATTAGTGCTTGATTGTGCTGGAAGCCTTTTACCTGTAAAACCAAGGAAAATGTAATGGGGTTCAGAGGCTTGCCCCCCCAAGGAGAATGGGTTCAGCAGTAGGAAAGTGCAGTTCTTCTTTTCTTCAGACACCTTTATCTTATTTTCATCAATTTCTTTCTTCAAATATATTTGCCATCACTTCTCCCTTACACAAACAAGGAGTCAATGGCCTTCAGTGCCATGAAGAGGTGCTAGGAAATTATAAACAGTGCCAGATAGTCCTGTAGAAAATCTCCTGTGGACAATTTTGTAGGTTTTTTTTTTTTTCCTTTTGAGAGTGAGTTCCTTGCCTTCAATTTTTTTGTGATTTTTTAAAAACCATACTGAGAGGGCTAAAGTCATATTTTCGTCTCTTTTCCTAATTTTTTCTTCTTCTCATGAGTTTTTCCATTCTTCTCTCTGATTTCCCCTTTTAAAGTTGAAAAATCCTGCATCAGGAGGAGTTGTGTGCAAGAAAACTGCATAAGAAGCTCTGTGGATTGGCCAGAGAGCATTTTTGTAGGTAGTGGTATGAATCTTTTTTTCTTTGGAGGGAGACTGTGGAAGAGTCAGAATAAAATTTGCTTCAAAAAACCCTCTAGAGAAAAGACAGTTTGTTGCTCCAAGAAGACGTGGATGGAAAGTGCTGTTTGAATGTACTAGTGTGGCTGTTGGTCGAGCCCATTTGCAATACACTGATTTCTCCATCACCTCTCCTGCTGCATATCTGAAGAACGATCTTTGGAGTGTGGAGGAGTAGTTTTGCTCCCTACCTATCAGGTACTTTTACATCTAAGTGAGCAGAGAAAAGGGGGTTTGGATTTGGGCTCCCTTTTTCAGGGATCTTGAGGTAATTATTGAAGGAATTTCAGCTGGAAGGAGAAGACTCGTCTGCTGAGCTTCTGGAGACCACAGTGGCAAATGAAATGGCAAGAGACAGTGCAGTGCAACTCTGGGATCAACAGTTTTGCAGTGGTTGACCCAAGACTCCAGGGCTTGCATGTTTTTAATTTCTCTTGGCACTAAGTGGGGGAGCCATCTGGAGACAAAGCTGGAGGGATGTCAGCTCTTCTTGCTCCGCTGTGTATTCCAAAGTGCAGCCCTGGGGAAAACGCGCTGCATGGCATGAAATCATTGTGTCTGCTGGGCTTCAGATCCCTGCCTTGGAGAGAGGCTTGGGCTTGCCATGGCATGGAGGGCTGGCCATTGATGATGGCAGCCCCTTGCATTTCCCACAGAGATTCCAGCTTGATCCCTGCCGGACTTCAAGCTGTTTTTGACCCCACTGAAGAAACAGGAGAGTTTTACATAGGATGTGCCAGAAGGGAAAAATCTTCACTGAGTGTCTGCTCTGCAGCTTCCATGCTGCCTGGAGAGGGAGACATCCTGTTTGAGGAGACTGCTTTGTGTGCCTGGTTTTCCTAACCCTTGGGAAGCTGAGTCCCATCCCAGGGGAGCAGGATGATCAGTGCAGGCTGCCCTACCAGCTTGGTCAGGCAGCTGGAGGACTTACACGCCAGCCTGGCTCCAGTCCCTGCCTTCATGCCTCGGAGCTTCTACCAGAGAGGCATCTTCTGTCTTCCTTTTTTTTCCCACTCAAGTGTTCCTCTTTCCTTGACTAGGGTGAGGAAAGAAGAAATTATCCATTTTGAGGGCACATGCTGGCAGTGTAGCTTGGTGGCTGTGTCCCAGGGCACTGGGAGGGATGCCAGCATGGGGGATGAGATGTCACCCAGCTGCTGTCACCTCGCTGTGCCCCGCTGACCTGCTTCGCCCCTGAGAAGGGGAAACGCTGTGGTACCATCTCAGAGGGGTCTCTAGGACTTTCTCCTTCGTGGGTAGCAGGAGCACACTGTGTGCTGCTGAGGCGTTTAAGGACAGGCAGCAAATCCAGGGCGGCAGAGATGCCTGCTGGTAGTGCGAGTTGGGCCCTGTTTTCTGCTCCAGAGCCGTGGCGAGTCGCTCCCGCCCGGAGCGGTGGGTGGGAGCGGGATGAGCTGTTCCCTGCCTGGAGGCCTTTGCCCGGCCGCCTAATCCCTGGGCAAGGCTCCCGCTTCCCAGAGAAGGCCCAGTCTGGCAGCCCGAGGTTTGCTGCAGGCTGTTCCTGCAGCACAGGGGAGCCGGAGGGGCGAGCCCGGCCGAGGGCAGAGCCATGTGTGAGTCAGGAGGGCCGCGGGAAGGGAGAGGTTCTGTGGGGGAGGGCGCGGGCGGCCGGGCCAGCACCGCCCCGGTACCGGGGCTGCCCGCGGGAGCCTCCCCGCTTCGCACAGCGCGGGAGCATGGGGAATAACCTCTCGCCAGGGCCGCCTGGGACCTTCCTCACCTCTGTTTCTGCCCGGGCTGCGGTGGGGAAGGAGATCTGCCGATGAACTGCATCCCAGGTGCTTGTGTCTGCTTCTTGGTTTCGCTTTGAGGTGTTGGGTTTGGTTTTTTCCCCTCCCCTTTCCAGTGCTGTCAGACGAAGCTGAGGAAAAGGGCTTCAGTAGGTTCGCAACAGCAGAATTTTGTCCACGGTGATGAGAACAGGGTTTGTTTGGTTGGGTTTTTTTTTCTCTCACCTTTGTATGTTCCAGCTTTTCACCTTTTGTTTTGCTCTGGACTGGAGGAGAAGCAGTGTTTTGTTCAGAGCTCATGTGCTGGAGCAGAGGTGCTGGGTTCATCCTCACACCGCAGTGACCCTCAGATCCAGCCATTCATGTTCTACCTGTGTAAATCGGGACCAGCATCAGCAAAATCAGCATTTGGCCATGCGTAATTTTGTCAAAGGTGCTGCATTTCAGCAGGGTGCAGTGCACGGAAAGTGCTTTCAACATTTATTGTGCCCACCTTGGGAGGCAGGGGGCTGATGACTGTAAGGCACACACTGGCCGAGGAGGAACCTTAGAACTTTCAGAGGTATTTTTATCGCAGGCTGTTTTCTCCCTTAGAGAGCTGGTTGCTAGCAGAGCATTTAAAAGGAAATGCGTTCCCTGTCCTAATTCTTAGCTGTATTTTATGTGCAAATTTCAGATTTGTTTTTAATTTTTGATTATTCTGTCCTTCGTCAGTCTGAGCCAGGGCAGCGAGTTATTAGTGAGTGATTTAAACTTTTTCTGTAGAGTAATTTTGAATTCCTCCGAATTTCATTTCTGACCTACTCAGAAATGAACAGTGTTGCAGCAATTCAAAGCCAGGCAAAAAGTAGCATAAAGATTAAAAAAAAAACCCAAGAGAGATCAGATAAAATTCTCTTTATAAAGGCACATCTTATGTTTTATCTTAAAATATGATTTAAGTTATTTGAAACAGTGTTCTTTAATATACAGGAATAGTCTTACAGGCATGATAGGCATACACACACACACTACAGAGTCTCAGATGTCTGGTTTGCTGAGCCTTACCTTTGTAACATCAATAACAAAGATGTTCTGCTGTGCTTTTCTGAATGCGAGGAAACAAACTCCCAGAAGAAAGAGGGGCTCTGGCCCCATCCCCTTCCACCACCTGCAATAAGGCAGCATTGCAGTCCTCGGTCCCCATCTCTGAGCAGCTCCCTCAGAGGATGGAGAGGTGACCCATGGCACTGTGGCATGAGATGCTGTGGCATTGAAGAGTTAAGGAAATCTTTTGGGGGGCCATTCCATAATGCAGTGCAATTTCATTTTAATATGCCTATCTTACATTTTCCTGCCTGTTTTCTGAAAGGGGAGAGTGCTTCCAGGTTTTAAAACCAACTTATGTTTGAGCCTGGATATTGTGTTAGCAAGACAGCTAACAGGTCCTTGGCTTCTTTCCACTCCAGCTTATTTAGGACTTGGGTGATGCCGAGCTTCTGGTGAGCTGCCCTTCAGCAGCTCCTATTGTTTGAGTTCACGGTTTCTATTGTGTCTTTCTATTTTCTACCTTGCTAGGAGAGCTATTGTGGAAAATTCATCTCCTGTCTCTCACAAGAGGAGAATGGATTTCCTGTCGGCTCTGGGCTTGAAGGGAGAGCAGGGGCTGCCGGGAGGAAGCGGCTGTTCGGGCGGCGAGAGGATTGATGATTTCAAGGGGAACAGGCATATTCTTTTCTTTAGGCTCTGTGGAGATATTTTTAGGTTGTAAGTGTTTTCTTCTTGAAAGACAAGTCGTCAAGTATGAGGTCACAGGATGCCCTAAGGCTGCTGGCTGTTGAGCAGGCTGTGGAAAGGCATGGGCAGCGCCAGCTCTCGGGGCTGCCCACTGAGGAGACTGGAGTGCAGGGCTTCACATGCTGTGTGTGTCACAGGCCGGGCCGGGTCTTTGGGCATTAATAGGGCATGAACAAGGGCCTGGCTCCATTACGAAAGCAAGAAAAAGTGGGAAGAAATAATGCTGGTGTCTGCCCAAATACCTGGTCGTTTTCTCTCAGACTCTTGTGAGTCCTTTCTCAGCATACAGATCCAAAATCCAGCAGCTGACAGCTGAAATAAAGGGCTGGAATAGAAAAAAGCTACGGAATCCTTTTCTGGGGCTTGTAAACCCACTCTTCTCACACAGGTTTTACTCAACCAGAAACTACCTCTGGGCAGAAATCAGCATATGCAAAACATGATGTGCCTCTCATTAGACCACTTGACTCTCCTGATGAGGATTTTGTAATGATCAAGCCATAGTTTCTAGGAAAAACAAAGAATGAATAGGGATTTGGGTCTGGGTTTCCTTGAAGCCAGAGCTAATGGGGGTTTTTTTTTTTTTTTTTTTTTTTTTTTTTTTTTTGCAACTCTGTATGCTAGACTGAAAGGCCAGGGAAGGTTTTCAGTGTAGTCTAGCTGCCTGGACTCCTTGGGGAAATAAACAGACATTTTTGCTCAGAAATTAGTTGGATTTTGAATCTTGTTTTAAAAGGCAATAAATAAACACGATTATAGACTTGAAAAGCAGTTTGAGCTGCATTGGGCTAGTCGTTTCCTCAGGCAGCCGTTCCAGATGAGTGTGTCCTCTACTACTATAATTACTTTTTAAAAATAACTCTGCAAGTCTGTAATCTAAAGTGGGTGGTATGTAGCAAGTCTGAGAGCATTCTGCATTCAACCCACAGACTGGGGAGAGGGTGGCTTTATATAAGGGTTTGCTTGTCTTCCTCTCCGGTCTGAAATCTGGCTTTTTCCCACAATCCATCAACAAATGGCCTATACAATGAAAGTGCTTTTTAACACAGTAGTCGAGCTTGCCAAGGACTCAGATGGCATTGCAGCCCCACAGGCTCTAGATATTCCCTCTGGATATTACTTATCTACCTAATCTTGTCTTTGTTGTGTTCAAATTTAAGTTGCCTGGGCAATACAAGAGAGAAGGGCCCAGCTGAGATTCACAGCTAAGTAATAGTCTAGAGCTATGTTTGAATCTGTTTTCAGCCCACTTTGCCTTTTGGCTGGGCCAGCTGATTTATTTATACACTCACATGCTTAAAATAGGTTGTGATTTTTTTTCCCCTGCAGATTGGAAACAATGAACCTGGGAATTTGCTGCTTGAGTTCTCCTACTTTATTTTCTCTATCAGTTGAGCTTTATAGGTGGTGATGTTCTCTAGTGTGGTGTGTTTGCAGACCTCCCTGCTCCACAATGCAGCTCTTTCCAAGCTCTCATGAATATTGTTGTTACTCATAAGGGGATCTTTATACTCAGGAGCAGAGTGAGGGGATACTGCAGGCAGGGATTTGCCAAAGTTAATCTATTTTCACCATAATGAAATAACCCATGGCAGGGTCTACTCCCCTGTGGGGTTTCTATTTTAGAGTTTAGTCCCATTTAAAGGGAAAGCTGAGGTAGAGAGAAGGAAATAACATGGGAATTAGAAAGAGGAAACCTGGGGTAGGTAGATGAGGAAAGGAAAGTGAGTCCTAGAAGTGGGAAATTCAATCCTTTTGAGCTTCTTCCATTCAGAGAGGTGCTAATATAGGCCCCAGGCTTGTATGCAGGATTGAGGTAATTAATGTTTGTCCTCAAATTTCCGTGGGTCTGAAGTTAAGCACTTCCACCATGTCGTTTTCTATCAGGGTTTTGCCACCTCTAAACGAAGAGCGGAAAATTACAGTCCTTCTGCTTTTACATCCTAAGCATCAGCAAGTTCAGGCTTGCAGGGTGTTTCTTGTGTTCAGGGCTCTCAACAGCACAGGGCTGACTTGCAATAAGCAAAACATTTGCAATCTGCTTTGCCCATGATGGGATTTTATCAGTGTTCAGGCTGATGGACACACTTCACTTTTCACTGAGTGCACAGTTAGATGTGATTCCCACCAAATTCTTCCAACTCTTGTCACCAAATGCTGGGTAGTTTGCTATCATCTCAGGCAAGGAGTAAAGCCATCAGACTGGAGTACAGGAGAAAGGCATTTGGGCCTATTCCCAGTGGGCAGTGTCGTCATGGTTGGTCTATTTAAATCATTAGATGAGGAGAGCAGGAGGAAGAATGTTCCTGTACTAATCCCGCCTCCTACAAAACACAGCAAATGCAGATTTGTGTGTTTAACAGATTTCCTCTTGGGAAAAGAAGTCTCCTATAGATAATAATCCTTTTAGCAACATCTCCAGTGAACGAGGCTTTGTCCAAAGAACAAAGAAGAAGTCGCAGGCTTGAAATATGCCTGAATTTCCTGAGTGCACTCGCCGCTGTGTGCAGGCAGGAAACTCTGTTAGTCTGGTTTGGATGTTTGCTCTGAAGCAGCATAAACAGAGTGTTGGGTCTCCTGGGATCCTGATCTGACCCCTAGACCAGGGAATAGGGGTTCCTCTAAGCTGCAGCTGTGAGAAAGACTGCCACAGTCACAGGCAGCTCTGTGGCCATATCCCTGACTGTCCCATATTCCCTCTGGCCAAATCCTCTGAAGATTGTGGGTGGATGCAGGGGCCAGCAGCAGAGGTGAGTGCTGCAGCTACAGTAGACTCAGCACATGTGAGTGTTAAGCTGCCAGCCAGCAGGGAACTCATTTCCTGCACAATTATGGAAACAGCTGATCTGTGACTTTTTAAGAAGGGGAGAAAATACAGGGCAGGGGAAGGAAGGCCCTGGCTATGTAAATATTTACTCTTGCACAATGCCCCAGCCACCATCTTCTTCCAGGGTCTGGGAGAAGAAGGGGTTGCTTGCTGCTGGCTCTGACACGTGGGGAGCTGTGGGAGCCACCAGTGGGCTGCCTGCAGCTGGAAGGAGGACACTGTCTGCCAAGCAAAAGCTGCTCTGCTGGAGTGTGATACTGCCCTGCTTGACTCACCTGCTCCCTGCTGCCTCCCACAGCCAGGGATGTGCTGCTGGACCACCAAGAGCTTGCTTGAGTCACCTGCCTGGGCCTCCTTTCCTATTTCTTGGTCTAACAAAGTCTAACAAAGCCAAGTGAGATACCAGCTAGGGAGGTTATGGTACCCCTGCTCCTTCCCAGAGAGCACAGCAGCCATGGCAAGGCTGTTTGGGAAATGAAGGCACAAAGCATTCCAGGGTAATGCTGCTGCAGGCAGCTGAGGTGTCCAGGGGTGGTGGCTGCAGTGGTATCTGACCACTGGGGCATTTCTGAAGTCCCTCCTGTGTGTACCCAGCAGGTCAAGGGAAGGCTGTGGTGTGCCTTGCTTTGTCCAGTTTGTGATGGAAGCCAGGATTGCACAGTCTAAGCTGTATATCTGCAGTGCAACAGCCTGAGGTGACTGTCAGCATGGAGTGATGTGTGTGAGGAGACTCAGTGAATCCCAGTAGGAGTGACACCAATCCACTGGTTGGTCTTGCTGTAGTCTGCTCTCTGAGAGCTGTCTGTGAAACCAGAAGGGTTGGAATAGGTGGAATTCAAAGATTTGTTTCATGGAAGTGGTTGACGTGGTAGGAGAGGTAACTCCAGCCTGTTGCCCTCCACCCCTTTCATCAAGGAAATACTTGCTAAGCTCACTCCCCAGAACATGCACCGTCACTCAGTGAATAAGCACAAGGGATTTGTTGTGGGTTAACTCTACTGCTGGAAATCAAACCCTGTTCGTGGTCAGATGACATCTTTTTTCTTGGAAAGGGACCAAGGTTAAGAAGACAAGGAAGGCAGGTTAGTTAAAATATGTCAAAGTCTCTTGGGTGTAAGTAAAGACTATAAATAAAAGCCTTTTAACTTGGAAAAGAACTTTAGAGTGATATGATCAGGCTCAATTTAGTCCAAATATTGCTTTATGCCATTAAGCTGTTATCAAGTTTTGGTTGAACTGCAATAGTTTTATGGCTTCACTTCAGTGGGAACAGTTGTAGCCTTTATGCAAGTGAAGCATTTCCCCTGAAACGTTTGCAGGGAAGACTGCTGTATTGTGCAGGAACCTGGGAGTGAAACTGCCTGGAAACGAATAGCTGGGAAGGTCGCCTCCTCTAAATCTTTTTTTTTTTTTTTTTTTCTCATTCCGATATAACTACACAATCTAAGGATTTATATGGTGAACAATGAGGGGATTTAAATGAGATTTAGTTTTACATTCCTGTTAATGAATCCTCAAACTTAGTAATAGAGGCTGGACATTTTTACCTATTTCCTCCTAAGCTGCAAACATGTCTGATTCAGCAGTGTCTTGAGGTGATTTGTCAGGATGAGAAAATAAGTCACACCGCTCTTCCTCTTGGGATTAACAGAGAACAAGAATAATCCTGTACCCATAATATTATTTCAGTTGGGCTTGCATAATAGCCTGGAAATGGTTATACTCAATGCAGTGCTTTGTAATAATGATGTTTCATCCTTTGAAGTTTGGTTAGTTCATGTCACAATGTCAGATCTGCGCAAATAATAAAACACACACACCCCTCCAGTTTTCTTGACTAGCCTTCATTTTCTGGTCCAAGTTTTGCTACAGTCAATTAGAAGAGAATGGATTTTAGTGCTGTTATCCAGCACCATCACAGCCCAAAAAGTCCCGTCTAACATTTGGTTTGTTTGCATGTCAGTGTGTGGCTGAGGGTTTAGGAAGATCCTGGTGTTTCTAAGAAGTCTTGCTGTGTGCATGCCTGTGCTCAAAGTCTCTGCAGAGCATGAGTAATTCCACCAAAATCATTGTAACTGACCCTCTCCATGAGCCAAGGTTTTCCACGCATCTGGGCCCTTATTCCTGGCTTTCATTAAAGAAAGTGAGAGAAATCAGGCCTCCCGTAATTACTTACAATCTGTGAGCTAGGCACATATGTAAATATTTTCAGGGTCACAACTTAGCTCTTTACTTTTAATATACTTTGTTACTAGTAATCGTTTTTGAAGAGATTGAAAGTCCCACCCGTAAGTTTCTGTAGTGTCAAGCCTGCTCAGCCTTGACCTCTGCTCCCAGTGGTATCATTGGATTTACTGTTGACTTCAGCAGGAGCAGTCACAGTGGGTCCGAGTGCTTTCTAAAGCCTTTTCCCTATGTTTTTCTGTGTAAAACCCATCACTGCAGCTGCCAGATTATATGATGCTAGGGTTTAAAATGATTTAAGAATGAAATCAAACTGATAAGAAAGCTAAGTTGTAATAAAGCTAAGCAAAGTAAACTTGCTTTCTTTCTAAGACAAAGTGACTTCCACAAGGTTTCACTTTTCTCTGGTCAAAAGTGGAAAAGCAGTTAAGTTTGGTTCATTGTGTGCGTCCATGAGTCGACACTGCTGCAGTGAAGCCCGAGATGAAGTCCTGCACCCATGACCATGCAGGCTTACCCTGGGCACGTGGGACCAGGTGAGGGGGCTGGCCACCACTTTGGGGGCTTGGTTTCAATTTCTCTCTGCCCCCCAAGATGCATCACTTGTTTTCCCCACTGTCAGAAGTTCTTTACAAATAGGAAATAGAAGATCATTGGGATCAAGTAGAAGAAATGTGGTCCAAATCTACCCCCAGACTCTCTGGACATATTGTACTGGGGAAGAAGAGAGACAGACTAGAATTGCCACGTCTCCTGATGCAACAGAAGAATAAATCCATAAATCACTGTATAGCACTCAAATACTGCAACAGTAAAGTCCTTCTGTAGTTACCTATGCCCTGGCTGGTGGTGTTGCTGTGTTAAAAGCCTCCTAGCCCACATCTGTTTGCAGAGGTCCTCTGGAGCAGGGTGGTCTCTTGCTGTAAGAGTGATGATAAATGCTTAGCTTTTATGGATTAGATTATTCCTCACAACTTGTTCTTTGTTTCAGTGGAGGTCAGCTATACTCATCATCTGTTTGGATTTTCTCCCATGGTCCTGTTTTTGGTTTTTTGGAATTAAACCAGGATCCTCTGTTCTGCGGTGTCAGGAGATAGGAGTGATACTCCAGGCAGCCATGAAGACAGAAATGTGTGGGCAAGGCTGTTGCCTCTCAGTAGCTTTCTGCTCCTTTTCTCACATCAACAGCTCCCTGTGCACGTTACTCACTTCAAGGGGTGGTTGTGTCCTCTCTGCACCATCCATTTCTCAGTTCACATCCCCTTGAAAAGAGAGCCCAGATGTTATAATCCTCTGGTAAACCCTAAAACTGGCAGGATTTTTGTGTTTGTTTCCATCCTCCTGTTTTATTTTCATAAGCCTATAGATTGGCTTTATTTCTCTTACGGGTCTCTGGGCTGAGAGATTGCTATTCATCCACTTTTAATTAAAGCAATGTAGGGAATTAGGCCTTTCACAGGGGTGGTTCTGGTGATGCCTCTGACTGTTTTTGTTAGTTTTCCTCCATCTGAGCAAATGCTTGGAAGTGTGAATTGGAGCTTAAGCTTTTTAATTACCAGAGAGTGAAATTACTACATTATGGTGAATTGATTCCTTTGCAAAGGAAAAACTGTTTCTTGGCTGCTGCTGTGTGCAGTAGTAACAAAGAGAGGAGGGTTTACTGCTGCAGCCTCAGAGGATGGCAGAGTGGTGGGTGCGAGGAGGGAGTAAGGATTTGGGCATCAGAGCACTGAGACATTTGGTGGAGTACCTCAGGGTGACCGGTGCTTTTTGAAGAGGTGGAGGTGGTGGGAGCCCAGTCCCACACACTGGCAGTATCTAACTGTTTCCCACAGGAGTTTCTTTTAGATTAGGCTGCCAAAGTTTCTCTTGACATTGGTACCACACTAGAAGAGTATGGGTGTAGGACTGAGGGTGTCTGGAGAGCCAAGTACTTCTCTTCCCGAGTGATTCATAGTCCCTCATTCCTATTTGGTCCTTCAAAGCAATGCTCTCAGGCTCATAAAACAGAGCTTCATGCAAGCAGAGGCTGGTGCAGGCAGGGATCCTCCCATTGGTATATGGGGGTCACAAACTGGTCTTTTTCTGTATTTTGGGGAAGGCAGTGAAATCCTCCTCCCCAAGAACCTGATTATTTTGGGTGAGCAAGTGAAAGATCTCAAGAGCAGGTCTCAGGCTGACCCAGGGAAGCAGCTGGCTTTTCTGCCTGGAATGTTCAAATTATTGCAGGGTAGTTTTACATGTGAAGGGCTCCAGCAGGAAATTTTCAGAAGAGCCCACGTGTCATCTGACCCTGACTTCTGTTTTCTGAAGTGTCAGTGTGTTCCTGGTGTGTGTTTGTGTGTGTGTTTGGAAATCTGACTTCTGTTTCAAATTGGTTAGCTATTTTAATACAATGGAAGGAAAGCTATCACCCCAAGTGGCAGTGTATGCTTGCAGGAAAACCTGTATTTACCCGTGGAGCCTTGGGGAGAGGGGATAATCCTTTTCAGTTTCATTAACTTCTGTCTCTTGCACGTAGCTTGTTTCCTGCACAAGGACACAGCTTCTTTTAGCTTCCCCAGCCCCATGAGCCATACACAGGTTCTTGTGGTGCTGCAGAATAGCCCGTGCAGGTGCTCGTGTCCCCTTCTGAAGTCCTTTGGGTCCATCTCAATGCCAGCATGTGATGAAGGGACTGTCAAGACTGTCCCTTCCACAACTCATCTCTTTTTTTTTTGCTCTCATCTGTGGCTTGGGATGGTTTGCTCTCCCCCAGGGGCTCACTGATGCTCCATGTGTTTCTAATCTCGTGGCACAGCCAGGCTGGTTTCTCACTCGCAGCGATGAGACACCAGCTCCAATGTCAGTCTGTTTGGTTCTGGTCCATACGAGTCCTGGGGCCAGACTCTGTTCTCATAAATGGCTTTTCCATTTGGAAATATGTGCTTCCCATTCTGCAGTGTTTCCCTAATGGAATTTCTGGAAAGGGCCAAGAAAATTTTTTTTCTTCTCCCCATTTGCCATGCCTGGGGTTTGTTGGAGGCTCTGGGTTTATGCTGTGGCTCGTTACTGATGCAGGTTTCCTGGGGGTTATAAGATCATCTAAAGCAATCTGACTGGTTGAGCTGACTCAGAAGTGACTCTCCTGAATCACTCCCAGGCAGTCTCAGGATCTGACTGCAGGAGACTTGATCTGCTTGTCATTAAAATAAAATGTTCTGTATGTCCTCAAAATACCAGAATTTCGTTAAATTCTTTGTTTTTGTGTTTCCAACAAACTCAAGTCAGTGCCCTCTTTTTCAAGAAATAGTTATTAAATTCATCTCCAGTGCAGAATCTGAAATGCACCTGTCTTTCCCTCTTGGCACATGAACAAAATTTTATACAATTTTAGCTAAAATAAGCAATGTGGAAAACAGAGTCATCCAGAGAAAAATTTTAAAAACCTGCCTCCTGAACAAGACAAACACCTATGAAAAAGATCCATCTGGTACTTTTTCTGGATAAATAGCACAAAAAAACCAAGGTGGTAAGTAAGACCTAAACTTTTCTTCATGTCCTAAATGAAGCATCCTCCTTCCTTGTCGTAGTGCTTTGGAGAGGTGATTTTGGATTGCCTGAGGAGGTGAGGATTCTCCACTTTGGAGGCCTGTAACTACAGTTAAGCAGACTTCCCCAGCAGTGCCATAGGTAGAGGTGATTGTACCATGAATCAAGGTAATGGATTTGCTGGTCTCTTGAGTTCTCATGCTGTGTTCCTGTGATTTGGTTCTTTGGAGCCACACGCTGAAAAGATTGTGATGAAGATTAATTCACAGTGCATAGCAACTGGACGTGAAGGGTCACTGGTTTGTTGTTGTAAGATCTCAGTCTCAAAAAGAGGGATTTTAGTCTACCCAGTAGTAGAAACTTGTCAAAATGTAATTTTTTTTTCCTAAGCTGCTTCTGGTTTTTAATCAAAACTTCATGATTTTTGGACAACACCACTCTGGTTTGTAAGTGGCACCAGTATAATTTGTGTCACCACAACACCAGTCCCTCAGCTGCGTGTGCTCTTTGAAGTGTATATGTATGAATACTGCATTGAGAAAGCCTCATGTCACACAGCAATCATTGTAGCAGTTGCAAGAAATACTTTTATTTCCTCCTTCTTTTCTGTCTAAAAGGAAAAAGCCCAATCTTTCAAATTCATTTGCAGCCACATGTTTTTATGTAACTCAGCAGGAAACACTCTTTTGTCTGTCTTGCGGATGAGTGAAGTGGAAGGTTTCTGCTGCATCCTGTGGGCTTTTGGGTGCCTGGGAAATTTCTCTGCTGGTCTCCACTGGTCCCACTTTCCTTCTCTTTCCACCTCTGCATTCACAGGATCTTAGTAGCAGTTGAATCTGGCCCACCACTGCTGTGGCAAGTATAGCATCACCAAGCTGCTGAACAGGCAGCCTTTGATGCTCTGTATTTCTTGCAGTCAGGTATGACCTGGACTCTGTTTTGCACAGGTGCCCAGTGTTAGTTCAGGTGCTTGACACATCCCTGCTATTAATTAACTTGTTCAAAAGCCACGGTGGAACCTAGCATTTTGGTTGTGAACAAATTGATCTCGAGGATTGTCTTTTGTAGTATGTCTGGGACAGTGGGTTTCTGCTCTGGGAATAAATACTCTGGAACATATCTTCTGATTCTTTACAAGAGAACCACTCCTCTTCAGCTGTCTCCTCTGCCCTCACACTGCTGGTTGGGAAGTGGCATTTCCACCTTGTTGATCCCAAGAAGGGGACCCACTCTTACTCTGCACGGGGAAGAAGTGAGGGCTGGTTCTGCCTAAATCAGCATGGAAAAATATTGTGCTGAATTCCATCCAAACATAAATAGAGTAGCATGCCCCAGAATATCTTCTTGGTCTAAATCTTGCTCAGAAGTCGAAAGTCCCAAGTACCAATAAAGTCACTGACTAATGAACATTACTCAGTTCCTTTGGGTGCTTGGCTAGGGGCACTCATAGTTTCCAGTCATACGATTACTCCTTTTTTACTTCAAGCCATCCTGTTTTCCTTTAGTCTTTCAGATTTAAAGAAATATTGAGTAACTCTGTGTTCTGCTTCTTAATTGCAAAGTCAAGGGATTCCAGAGACATGGATCTTTTCCTGCTACCTGGAAACACCTTCTTTATTTCAGTGCCAGCTGATGTGTGTTTCCTGGTTTATTTTCCATCACCTTTTCTGAGTCTCTCTCACCCCTTTTCCACTGGAACCATAAACAAGTTGAGATTTTCCAAGAAGTGGAGATGAATCGGCACCAGGACATCTGCTCTGCACAATGGTTTTTTGATGATGAGACAGGAAGGGATTAAAATCTAAACCTGAAGTTTGCAAATAATTTCAGTAAAAGCTTTAGGGAAGGCCAGCCCCAGTTTCTGGACAGTTGATTCTTGACTGCCAGTGGAGGTACAAAGAACAGCCACCTTCCAGACAAGTCATTAGCCTGGCACATGAGGAACCTTCAATTCTTTGTGGTGTCTTGCAGGAGTTTACCTGCAGGAATAAATGTCTACATGATACATGAGACCTGTGAGTCCTTGAGCTGCCACTGACACCTTGTCCTGGGCCATTCAGAACAGCAGCACTGCACCAGCACTAGTGTCTTGCAGCATCCAGCGTAGTCTCCCAGCACCTCGTGCCCAGGGTTGTCTTTGCATGGCCAGTGACTCTGCTGAGAGGTCTGGTACTTCTGTACCAAAGGGAGCTTCTGGGGTTGTGATTTCAAGTTTGCAACAATTGCCTCAGCTAAATTCACTTCTGTTGTACCTGAGATACAGGTACACATCTGAGGACCATGACTCTTTTAGGAAATTGTGTGACTTGGAAACTTGTTTCACACATTCAGACCAGAATGTGAGTTCATGGTGGCTTGAGCTGAGTCTCTGAGAGCAGTCCTGAGTGGCAGATGAGCCATTTCACCTGACCTGAGTCCGGGTGATCTGTGTTGGCTGGTGAAGGGATATGTGCTGCCTGCATCCTAAATCTGGCCCAATTATTTATTTTTCACAGAACTAACACCAAAGGATGTGTGGACTATAGAGCAGCTGCCACTAAAATTTACTGGGATGTAGTTTCTCCTGTAATTATCTACAATTCCTGACACCTGCCACAATCTCATTCATTGGTTGTGCCATGCTGGTATATTTGACTTATGTCATTGTGGGCATTGCGTAAAAGTATCACCCACCAGTGAAATACCTTCATCTGTGCACTCTAGCACAGTGAATCTTGGTGGATGGCACCACCATATCTCAGATTGTGAGGAGGGGTAAAGAAGAATCCCACATCCAATTGACTATGGCAAATCCAATTCAAACTGTAAAGGGATATTTTTCCTCCCATTAGGCAGAATGTGATTAATTTCCCATGTGGAAAATTGTTCAAGACAGACGTGCTCGTAAATTATGGCTTAAGAGATCCTATTACTTCCAGATCCATCAAAATCTACTGTGCCTCCCAAAATAGCAATAAGAAGATAATTATATTAACAGCCTTTCTTGTTATTTGATGTATGACTGACATAGGCTGTAAGGTTATTTTCTTACAGTTTGGAGCCTTCATTTAAGGATGGATGCTTTGCTGTTTGTGGACATTAACAACAGTCCTTGGTTTCTGACGTTTGAAATAAAAATGTTACAGAAAAGTTTTTAAAATAGGGGATTGAAAGCTAGTAGGTGTCAATGAACCTACATTTTAAAACAATGCATCCTCTTGGGATGAAGACTTAAAAACTTTCTATCTGAAAAGATACACATTTACCAGCAGGGATTCTTGAATGATCTGGTCTAGGAGGTGCTGGTGACCTAACTAACTTGGCTGATCATGAAATTCACTTAGTGTACTCAGATTTGGAGCTGACTGAAAAACATTGGAGGAGGATCTCATACATGGCAAAAAGGCAGTTTGTGGTGGAAAGCACAAAGCAGTGGAGAGGGTGGAGGGGAGAACAACCATTGCAATCTAGGAAGGAGATTTCAGTGGCTCTGAGCATGTTTCCATGAAAACTGCAGCTCAACAGTCAGCAGCAGTCAGAAAGCCAAAGGTGGTGTTAAAAAGAATTAGGCAAAGAATGGGGAAGAAAATCCAGAGCTTCAGCTGTGGAAATCCAAGATTTCCCCACATTGTGAATACTGTGTGCAGGTCTGTGTTGCCTCTCAGAAAACATACATAATAAAGTAAGGTGCTGAGAAGGATGACAGAGGTGATTACAGAGGTGAATTGGCTTGTGTAGGACAGGAGTAAATAGACTAAAAGTCATCCATCTTGAACAATGTGATGGTTGGGATAGAGTAGAAGTTTGTGAAATCACCAAAAATTTGAGAGTGAAGAAAACATGATTGATTTTATTTCTCAGAATGCACAAACCAGGTGCAGCCTGTGAAATTTGAAAAGCAAGCCTAAAGTGAACAAAAGGAAGTATGAAATCACAAACTGTGTGATTAAATAATGAAATTCATTTCCAGGGGACTCTATAGGGACCACAAAATCTGTAGGTTCAAAAATGCACTAGAGCAGTTTCTGTAGGATGAAGCCAACATTGGTTGCTAAAAGTTATTTTCTAATTCCCAAAATGTCTGAGCTATGTGGGAATAGAATGTGTGTATCAGGAGAAGGATCCCATTACATGTACCCTGTTCTTGAATTTCTTACCTGTCTTTTACTGTCCATTCTTGTAGACAGGGAGCTGGATTACAGAGATCTTTGGCACAACCAAATGCAACATTACTACAGTGCTGCAACAAAGTAGATTAAGTCTTGCATCCTTTTTTAGTGTGTAATAACCACTAGTGGAGCCGCATTCTTGAATTGCTGCAGCTAAACACACAGATAGTGATCCTCCATCTGGAGGTGAAGGAGATGGCATCTGTCCATTCCTGATGGCATCTGTCCATTCCTGACCTTCTACTGGGTGACCACAAGTCTGCAGGCTGGACCACCTCAGAGGGGTTACCTGAGGTACCCAATAGTGTGACTTTGTAACTCCATCTAGAGCTGAATAGCGCTGCACACCAGGACACAAAGGCAGACAGCGTTTGGGGAGCTGCCATTCCTGTGTGGTGGCACAGGGAGAGAAAGACAGGTTTGTTTGTGCGCTAGATTTTGTTAGCAGTCAGTCCTGTTTGGCGGCTCAGTGTCTCTGTGGCTTCAAATGCAATTAATCAGGGCCCAAAAGGGTAATTACCAGCTCACATTCCCAATTCAGATTTCTGTGCCTATTCATGTTAGTGTTTTTTCTTTAATTTAGCAATAAAGTTGGGGTTGTTTTTATGCTGCTGGCCCAGTGATTCTCATTAAAAACAAAAAAAATAGCAAAACATTCATTTCCAGTTCACCTTTTTTCCTTCTCCCTGGGAAATGAGAAGCCCATATTAACTGTGAAAGGGCAACAAAAGTGTGCATGGTCCTAGGGTCCTGGTGTCACCTTGGCTGAAGAGACTTTTCCTTCCATGGAGTGAGTAATTGCTCAGAGCATTAATCTCTGAAATGAGCTTTTTATTCTGCAGTGGGCAAAGCTGTTGACACCTGACAGTGCCGTTTTCTCCTTTGATCACACACACCTTGCTGGACCCAGGAGAAGGCGGCTGGGGAAAGCTGAAGATGCTCAGCATCCTCAGGTCCAGGGCAGCAGCTCTATTCTCTTGCAGCCTTAACACTGCATTTACTTGCACTTGGAGGAGCTGAGAGGAATTTTTCAGATTGTCCTCCACTGTCTTCTGGCAGCAGCAGGCACTGCTGGTGCCAAGTCACACTTGAGTGTAGTTTGCATTAAGTGGCCTGAGCTGGAAGCAGCTGACGTGCTCCCACACAGAGGAGCTGGGTGTGAAGGAGGCTGGTTATCAGATAAGTAATTATAAAATCATTTCCCTGTTCCTGTGCATCGGCTGAGCCATGATAAGTGCGGGTGTGAGTGCTCGGAGCCGTGCAGCTGAGGCGGAGCAGTGTGAGTGAGCTTTGCTGTCCCTGGGATCTGAGTGACCACACACTGGCTCATGTTTCTGCAGGCTGCTTGTGCCCACATGGACCATCGTGTCCACTGCCTGCCACAGGAGTGGGTTACCCTGCATGCATCAGCTGGGAAGGGGCAGTGGGGGTGGCTTCATGGTCAAGAGTTGGAGAGAAGGTGCTACTGGGTGGCCTGGCCACAGACCTGACACAAAGGCTGTTTCATCGGGCAGTGTGATGTGGTGGGTTGACCTTGGCTGGACATCAGGTGCCTATAAAGTTGCTGTATCACTCTCCTTCTCAGCAGGACAGGCAGGGGGGAAATAAGATGGGAAAAAACAACTTGTGGGTCAAGATAAAGGCAGCTTGATAAAGTGAAAGCAAAGGTCACATGTGGAAGCAAAGGAAAATGAAAGATTTATTCTCTACTTCCCATCAGCAGGCCATGTTTGGCCACGTCCCTGGAAGTAGGGCTTCATTATATGTAATGGTTACTCTGGAAGACAAGTGTCATAAATAATGAATGCCTCTCCTTTCTCCTCCTTTCTCTCAGCTCTCACTACTGAGATGTTTGTAATATCCCTTTGGTCAGTTTGGGCCCACTGTCCTGACTATGTCCCCTCCCAAGATTTTGCCCACCTCAGCCTTCTGGTGGTGGTGAAGCATTGTTAGGCAGCTGTGGGGCTGTGTGAGTGCTGCTTCTGGAGCAGCCAAACACTGGGGTGTTATCAACATCCTTCTAGCTACAGGTACAAAGCACAGCACTGTGCTCTGCTTCTGTGGGAAAAATCATCTCCATCTTAGCCAGATCCAGTCAATACCTGTGGGCACAAGTCCCAGCTGAATATTGCAGTGCAGGCTCAGAGGAGGCAGAGCAAGGGGTGCAGATCTGGCTTTGAAGTTGGCACAGGTTGGTGCAAAGGTGACTGCACTAGTCAGAGCCTCAACGTGTGCTGGAAATGAAAGTGCTTATCTTCCTTCTCCTGAAACACCAAAAGTGGTCATCCCGACTTTAAAGTGCATGCTTGTGAGCCTTTGAAACAGCGGTAGCTTTATCAGGGATCAGAGCAGGCAGAGAGGAAATCCCTACCAGAGATTGTCTTAATAACACTAAAAAGTAAGACGTATTGAAGAGATGTGTCTGGAACCAGAGGATGATATCTGTGGTTTGGGATGGTGTCTTGGTCTGCAGATGAGCGAGCTTCTTGACTCAAGGGCCAGCCAATTTTGGTCTGGTTGTTTAGCAGCTTCTTCTGTACTTGCTGTCTTCTAGTGAAAATTCAGCTTAAAACTAGTCAGCAGTTTCACCTGGAGGACTCCAGGAGAGCACTTGGATTTAGGAAACAGGAACAGTGCTCTATTTTGCAAAGCACAAGGGATTTAGTTTCTTACTACAGCTCTCTGAAATCCTAGCTGGTGAGTTCCAGCCTCTGACAAGCACAGACACCTAGTTTGTTTGCTGCCATGTTGTTTCTTTTTTTAAATTTCTGTGTTAATTGGTGCCTTCCAAATACCACAGCTGCTCTGTGGAGCACTGTCCCTGCCCATCTGACTGCTGAATCTCACCTCCTTCAATATGGGACATGTGTAAACTGGCAGCTGACTTAATCAAGGTCTTCCACAGGAGAGAGTTTTGCCTCTTTTGTGGCAGAAATTTAGAATTTGTTTTCAATTAAAATAAATGAACAGGAACATTTTTTCTGGCCCTAGATAGCAAGGTAGATATATTTTCATTCTGCATGTGATCAGCAGAGTGATCTAGGGACTGGCTTTATGGCTTTCATTAGTGTGTGCTCATTTTGTGACCTTGTGGAGCCACCTTTGCATCCCTACCCCTCAATTTCCCCTTGCAATGTTCCTGTAAGAACACACGCTGTGGCACCGCGTTATTGCATGACCAACCTCCCTGTAATAATAACTTTGACCTACGTGGTATGAGTGCAAATATTATTTTATTCACAGCTCCAGTTCTCAACCAGTTTCAGGGTGGAGTCTCCCAAGCAGTGTTATTGCCCATCATGCCAGAGGATGTGGCCGGGACCTTTCTGTGCTTTTCCATTTTAGTTTGGCAGGGGTGTGGTGCACATCTATCCCCCTGCAGTGATCCTGCTGTAGGGTCTCTTATCCCAGTGGATGTAGCCCAAAGGCTCCCTGTTGGCAAGGCTGGTGCTGGCCCAGGGCCTCTGAGGCAGGCTTAGTGTCACATCAGCTCCTGCATGAGTGACAGGTCTCCTAAGACAGTGTAAATGTTTTAATTGGCTCTGTTCTTTATGGTTTCTGCTTTAAAAGATTGAGGTGGGACCATATGGTCCTTCCTCAGGATCCATACCACTCAGTGTCAGTAGGAAGACACCTGGTGACTTTCCCAGACCTCAGTGAGCAAGGTGGTACTTGATGTGGGTCTGAAAAGAGTACAGGACGAGTTTTATTAGTGTAGCTGCAGGGACATGGTCTTGCCCTTTAGGAAGAGTACTTTTTATGGTTAAGGTGTCACAAAGACATTTGAGAGGCTCTTTCCTTGTCCTGCTTGGGAGTCAGGCACTGAAGTAGCTCAGATGAAGCAACCATTTTCACCAGCAAATGTGTAATACCCACAGGAATGGGTATGGCCCAACATACAGTGAGTGATCCACATCATTCCAACACTGCCCAGGGAGTGAAAGATACTCTGGAACAGAGCTCTGCAGACTGTGGAGTCCTAAAGATTTGGAAGTCACAGGTTAGGAGCCACTATACATTGGTGAAGGCAAGACAGTGGTGCCAGCTGATAGAGGAGGGAAAACAAGTGTTTAATGAGATGTAGTGGTTGATGTTCCTCTGATCAGTTTGGTGCAGGGTCTAGATAGTTTGGTCATTATTTAAGCCTGGGTCGTTTTGCACACTAAATGACTTGGTCCTGGATATTTGGAAACATCCAGCTTTTTTGGAGATTGTTCAACAAAATGAAACAAAGAGTTCACTGGACGTGATTCTTCTCTTAGGGGAGAAGCATGGATAGGTAAGGATGATGCTTTTGGGTCTGTGTAGGCATTCCTGGTTTTCTTTATGCAGCATAGTGAAGATTATGCAAAGAGCAGGACACTCTGCATCTTCTGTGTGAGGAGGCTCTGCTGTTTCCTAAGGCATTTTTTCTCAGGTGTTTTGAAAACCTGACCCTCTTTTGGCTCCTTGTCTCTGTGGGACTCAGAATTATCACGGTGTTGGTTCCTCCAGGTGAGGGTGTGCCAGTTGCTGGCTGCAGGTGTGAACACCCTCCTCCCTCTGCCCTCAGACACACTGACTGCTTTCTGCAATTAAGAGCTCTTGGCTGTTTGCAGGATAAGGTAGCACTTGCAACCAGCAATTACACACGAGTTCACTTTCCCCCTTGGAGAAGCTGAGCCATGTAGTTCGAGGAGGCACCAATTTCACTGCAGAAATTGAAGACCTGACCCACTGAATCAACACTTCCAACATTTTACAGCCACCCACAGACAGGGAAGTTCAGTTTTCAGGGTTCTAGGGACTTGTGCTTACACTGAGATCCTCTTGTGTGGGGTAGATGCTTTACTTTGCTGTTCTCTGGTGGTAAAGTTATTCTAAGTGAAGTGGTGATGGATCTCTGGGCTGGTGCTCACAGACCAGCAGGGAGCTGCCCCACAGTGAAAAACTTCAAAGGATAATTTAGTGCAACTTCTGCCTCCCCTTTCCAGACCAAATTCTGTATAATTTGCCTACAGCGTGGTTCTTACTTTGCTTTGGAGAGGTGGGAGATTTGCAGCTGGGACGTCTGAAGAGGAGATAACAGCAGCAGTGGGTTGTTTGGGTGATAGCAGCAGGACACAGAGCAATATGAAGCAGCTCTTGGCCTGTGCAAAATATTCTACAAACATAGCTTGAGATTTGCACCCCATGGCCTGCATCTGTCACTCCTGGATTTCAGTGTCAGTGCTCATGGCTTTTCTCCTTCCAGCTGTGCCTGATGCTTGAATTCAGAAAGTGTGTACTAGCAAAGCTGCTCTAGAGCTGATGCTGTTGTCCCTGGAGATCAATATCCACTGCTCCAGACACTGCAAAACAGCCAGGTTCAGAGGTAGGAGCTCTTTGGAAGGGAATCCAGCCTCACCACTTGCCTGTCTTTGGTTTCCCTTTCTAATTATTCATGTAAAGGCATATTCTGTTTATCACTTCTGATGGAGGAAAATTTCTCTTCCTGGTGATACTCTTTTATACAAGCTATGTTACTTCCCATGTTTTATTGCTACTTAATGATTTTCTTTAACATTGCAGCTTATGCACCTTAAAAACAGGATTCAAGGGCAGGAGGACACTGTCCCCACCATCCCCCACATCTCAGGGCAGGATTGTTATTGCTTTTGTGGCTTTCCTGGCTGCCCCATCTGTCTCCATCACCTCTTGTCACCTTCCATAGTAATTCCTGCTGATTAGCAAAGGCCTTTATCAGCTGAGGTTCTTTGGCAAGACAAGTTCAGCCAACAGTTCTGACTCTGTCACGAGTTTCTACTTATTAAAAAAGTCCTTCCCCCTCCCACCGGTGGAAACACTATGAATCATTTCCCTCCCCTTTCTTTGTCAGGAGCAAATGCCATCAGTGTTAGGACCCTGGCACTGACTTTCTGACTCCAGGAAATCATGGGTGAAACAATCCATGGAAACTGGAATCCCCATTTAAAAGTCAGATATTATTTTGTAAGGAACACACCTCCCTTCTGGCTGCTATCAGATTGCCATCTGATTGACAATCACACATATTTCCATGAGAAAAATAACTTTTTTTGTTATTCCTTGTGCTCTTGATTTGTGTATTTTACATTGCAAGGGGGCAGTGCATGTTTAAATGCTCCATTTGGGAGATAGATTATGTGCCATGTGCCTGAGAGTTTTGGCAGGACCCTGAGGTGGATATCACAGCTTAAATTGGGTTGAGGGGAATTTGTGTCATATTTGATTGCAGGCCTGTGCTTATTTGGTGTAAAAAAAATAATTCAAGCAGCCACATGTAAGAGTTAGAAGGCTTCCTAAAAATACTTGAATGGCAAAATAGTTTTAGTTACACTGGAAGAAGCTTCTTATCTCAAAAAGAGAACCTGTAACTGCATGAGGGCTAAATTCTTTGGTTTTGTTTACTGATGTGACTGATGCAGTGTAATTGCAAAAAGAGTCAGACCTCATCTCCCAAATACCTCTGAGAACTTGATCTTGGGTTAAACAAATTGTTTGGCAATACACAGAGACCTGGTACCTCCCAGGTTTTCAGGTAAAAAAGGCAGAGAATCAACAGCCCAGTAACAAGAACAACACGAAGAGGCAGAAGCAGGAGCTCTTTCCTGCTCCTAGGAGACAGAACTGACAGAACCTCTACAGCTGGAGCTTCTGTAGTCAAAGCAGCACGTCTCTTTTAAACATAAATCAGATGAGACATTGGAGTATTTTTAATGCTCCCATTAGTCTTCAGGCTGTCCACTGTAGAATATTTATCGTATGGCTTGTTTCACGTACTGCAGTCTGAAGTGTGGTGATGGTGCTTGAAATTCCAGATTAAATGTCAGTAAGCATTTGTCCATCATCCCTTTGATCATGTGTTTGGTCTCTTCTTTGTCTCTGGCTGAGGCTCTTTGCATCAAACAATTGGTGTCCTTAGGCCAATCCATCACCCAGACATACCTGGAAATGAGAGATAAGCTCAGCAATCAGAGAGAAAGACCAAGAAATGAATCTGTCCTCTGTCAGATTTGGAAGGGAGCTAAAAACAATTTCCCTGCCTCCCTGTTGTCTCTGCAGCAGCTGCCACTCACAGTCTGGCTCCAAAAGAGCAACAGAGCTGGCAGCTCTGGACTGAGCCACTGGTACAGTGGTGGGAAGGTCACAAAGGCATCCCTGGAAGGTCACAAGGCCTAGATATGCAGCACCTCTCCTTGGTGATGAAAGGTGTGATCAGGAGATTTGCTTTAGAGACTGTCTTAGAGCTTACAAATTGCCAGTCAAGGGCAGTGGCTGCTGACAGCTGGCATCTGCAGTGATTGTAGGGGCTGTGTACCATATATCCCCCTTTCCTGAAGAGGAAAGACAGGATGCTCCTGTTAGGCATCCCTTCAGGGACTTGTGGTGTTTCTTTGCCTGGTGATGCCTGGTGCTGTCCTGCCTTGAGACCATGTTCCACAATGTCACCAAGCCCCACAGGAGCCTGGTGTACTCAGCACAGGCCTGTGGGCTAATGGGAGCACCAGTGGGGTTTGGATGCATTTAAACTGGTTTGTTCTTGGGCCTCATGGCACTTGTTAGAAGTCCATGTTACTCCAAGTATGAGGTGATGCAGGAATAAAGTGATATTCCAAGGATACATTTAAGCTTACAGAATCAGCAGCTGCCAGATAGACAATCTCCTGTGTAGCTTTATTATTCTCACTTTGTGCACCCACTGTGTATACAGAAGGAAACTTAGGTCTTGTGAGAGAGGAGGTGTGTGGTCGTGAAATTAAAGACTACATATATATATGTATATATATACAGAGAGAGAGAGATGAAGGCATGACTTAAGATGTCCTCTACTATGTTAAACCTGATACTTTGCCTCTTATCCATATTAATTTCCTAGGAATAATGTTTTCTTTAAAGAAAAAATGATTAAAATAAATACTGTTATCCTGCATTAGCAGCAGGGCTGGAGCCCTGTCTTTCCCACGTCTCTCTTTCTAATTGCTGCGCTCTTCAGAGCCCTTCCTAACATGTGCCAGACCTCTCTTGGCCCTGTCCAAGCCTGGCACACCAGTGAATGAAATATTTGCATGAGGCAGCGTCATTTCATGTAACTTATGACTGTCCATCTGAATCGAGACAGACTTCCTGTTCACTTCCTAGCTGCAGCATGGTTAAAAGCCACTCATCCTTCTGTAAAATTGGGCTGTAGTGCCTGAATAAGCTTTAAAGAGCTGCAGTAAAATTCAGGAGAGAAAAAAGCATCACTCTGTGTGCTCAGAGAACACATCCCTTTGGTTTAGGTGTGGTATAAGGTACATGATGCCATATACAAGTGGTACATAAACCACTACTCCACCCTCACGAGGAAATTGCCTGGACTGTTCTGCATTCACCAGCCCTGGTACTTCCTCACCTGATGTTGGTGCTGGGCAAAATGCTCCCTTCCAGTGCCATCCAGAGGGCTCCTTGCTGGCTGAATGTGCTCCTGCTGCCCAGCTTTCTGCCTTGATTGGATTTATGGTGACCTTACCTCCCTCGTCAGGCAAAGATTTCCATTGATGGGGTCTCCACTCACTTGGAGAAGGTAAAGAGTGTACAACATGGGTCTCCCACATTCACTTCCTTTTCCCATCCTGTGGGACCTCCCTTGCTTTCAGAGGAAGCCCAGGAGGAAAGGGGGAATTGGAGAGAGCAGTAGTGACTTGCACAGGGTCTGCAGTGGTTCCTGCTGGGGTTGTAGTGGCTGTGGCTTTTATCAGCATGGTCTGTCTTCCCAGGGAAGAAGGGAAGAAGTTGGCCATTTGGGAAGCTGTCCCTCCTTAGAGGTACTTCAGTGACTCTGTCAGTGAGACTTCTCTGCCTGAAGACCTTCAGAATTTGTGAGGGGATCCCTCCTTGCTGCCCATCAGAACTGGATATGTTTGCCAAGGGTCCTTGTTTTTTTCCTTGTTTTTTCTTTATTGACTGCAACTCCCTGGTGCTCGAAAATACCCAGTCTTCTCCAGATCTCAGCTTTAAATGCCATACTGGACTGGGCAGCTACAGATCTTCCCCACTGGCCTCATCGAGCCTTTTCCAGTTTCCAGTAGTAGAAGGAAAATCTTCCTTTTGCTGATGAGATTAAAATGGAAGCACCTTCTGAGCTTTATTTTGTCCTAACATCATAGTTGCCCTGATATTTTCCGTCTTCATTTTAGGACTGAAATAAGATTCTTCATATCCTGGGGTCTTTTTTGTTTAATGTAACATTCTCTGTTTAATATAACATTCTTTATTATTACTTTTAGAAAAGCTGAGTTGCATTTACAGGAGATCTTTCATGTGTTTAAATCTTTGGTTCCTTTATGTTTTTGTATGGTCACCCATTCAACTTTCGACTCATGGCTTGAACTGAAAACAGGAAAGCCAGAAAGAGAGAATGTTTCCAAAATGTTGTTTTCTCTTTGCAGTATATTTATAGAAGTTGCAAAAAAACCCTCCAAAAATCCAAGATCTCCCACACCAACATGTCTGGAGCACTGAGAAAGGAACTACTCCTCTCTCTTTAGCTACCCCTACCTCTTCCCTGCCCCCCAAAAAAACAGTTTATTGCAGTTACATAGTACAAGTAAAGTGTGATCCTCATGGCAGGTAATTCTCACCATTTACCAGCCAGAAAAGCACAAAAGCAAGAATGTTTCAGTGTCCAGAGTGGGTCAGGGCAGGAAGATGAAAGTGTCACTTTCCTTCTCCAGCCGCTGTTGACTAAATTGCTCAAGCTGAAATGATACAATGTCTCAGACACCCATTGAATATTTCGGGTGACCACAAGGCATCCCATCCGACAGGGATGGCTCAACACCAGCGTCGTAATGAGATAACCACAGGGAGCACAGAGAGATAAATTGATGGCACCAGGAAATGGCTTCACCTCACAGCACAAACTGTTTTGTTGCCAAAATTGGGGATAAAGATAAACCACTTTCTCCTGTCTGAAACAAAAGGCTTTAACACCTTCCAGATCAGCAGCTATGGAGGAAAAGGCAACCAAAAGGGGCAGTGTCTGGTGGGGACTTAGAGCCTTTGCTACTGGACTGTCAAAGGCTGCCATTTCATTAACCTTTCAGATTGTGTAATCAGATGAACTCAAAGCCACATATTCAGATTTTGGATCTGATTTGATTTCTTGGTCCAGTTCCTTATCTTACAATCTATGGATGAGTGTCTTATTTGCCTACTGGCATAAGAAGTTTGGAGCAGGGTGTGGTATAGGTGTTCTGGGTTTTTCCATAGACATTTCATGGACTAAATAATGCTGGCAGATACTGTTTTCTTCTACCACAAGGAGAACATACAATTTATTCTTGTCTCATTATATTAAAAGAAATACAGCACAAAAAGAAAAGGGAAGAAAACCACCAAAAAAGGATATGAAGATATAATCCCCTCTAGCCAAAAAAATACCAACTCTGTGGCATCCTTGTGTGTGGGGAAACTCAATTCCTAGATTATTTTGATAAACTTTGTTACAATCAGTTTCACACAAAACCCAGTTGTTTATTTAATCTTAACTGCTTGCAGAAGTGTCATCCAGTAAGGACATGGGGGTTATTTTTTTTTTTTTTTTTTTAGTTTCAAAAAAAGAGTTTGTTTGTTTTTCTTCTTTTATTTGATTTCTCTGTGTAGATTTATAAGGGCTCTGTCACCAGCAGTCTTGTATTTGCTTGTGAGCTGGGTGTGTGGTTTGTCTGCCTGGAAGGGCAGGAGCATCCACAGTGGGAGGCAGCTGAGTGGGGAGCAGATGGAGCTTCCTGCACAGCCAGCATGGATGTGCCAAAGGGACCCTGAGTTAGGAGAGAGTCATAACATAGCGTCAGTCCATTCCAGGATAGTGCCATCATTACAAGGGAACCAAAACCCTTTATGTTATCTACAGGATGAAATCAGAGCCCTCCCGCTCTGTGCCATCAGTCTCTGGGTGCCCTTCCAGAGGCGGGAAGCCTCTGCTCACACAGGCAGCACTGTGGTGGCAGTCATCCAGCTTTCATGCTGACAGCCATGGTTGGAGCCAGGGATGGAGCTCCGTCTGCTGAGCTGCCTGCTTGGTGCTGCTGTGCTATCCCACATGGCAGATGATGCCCCTAACCCTGCCCTTCCCTGTGTTCTCTCCTTAGGCAAGATCCTGTTCCGGAGGAGCCACGTGCGAGACGTAGCAGTGAAGAGGCTGAAGCCCATCGATGAGTACTGCAGGGTAAGGGCTCTGGGGAGTGCAGGGCAGCCCTGCTGCTTGGGGGGCTCAGGGCCACCACCACTGCTGGCATTTCCCTGCTGGACAGTGCTCACATCCATCACAGGGAAGAATGGTCCTTCCCAAACACTGCCAAGACCAACAGGTCAGGGTGGAAACAGGCTGCCTTTTGCTGCCAGAGTCCACGCAGCATTTTCCCTGGCAAACTTCATGTACTGATTTGGTGCCTCATTCACACAGTAAAGGCTTTAAGCCTCACCTGCCCTAACTGTGGATTTTATTTCTATATCAGCCTCGATGGTTCAGGAGTTGAGCAGGCAGAGTGGCACAACTTAGGTGGTGTTTTCTTCTGTTTTCTGCCTGTCTGTCCCCTGGTGCCACACGAGGGACAAGGTGCAGCACTGAGAGTGGACCTGTGTCTTCCAGCAGTGCTTCTCATGAGTGAAAGCCTGGAAATTTATTGCTGGACAGAAAAGCATGACTCTGTTGAGAAGAAGATTAAGCCACCTAATCTCTTTCTAGCCTAGAGTTTATGGTTTGACGATAGTTAATTCTCTGTCTGTAGAATAAAAGTAATTTCTAAGCAAGTAGGATTCCCAGTTTTTGCACAGGTATTGAGTCCATCAGCACATTATTTCAACCCCAGACTTCCTTCTATTTCCCTTGAGGTTTTCTTTCCATTTTGAGAAAGTCAGAGGAGCAGGTGGAGGGGCAAAAAAAAAACATTCCCAAGAAGTTCTCCAGTCAGACATTTGCTCATCCAAAATTGGAAGCAGATTGCCAAAGTGCTTGAGGCATGCTGGGGGGGGTGGTGGTGGTAAAACCCATGCCATCTGCACCCCTGGGGTGAGGAAGCTGTGATTAAAGTCTTCTCTCATGAGATCAGGCTTTCTTGTGTGACAATTAGTGTACTGTCTTCCTGCTGGCAGCCAAATGGCTCTTTCTGAAATATGAAGGGTTTCACTGGGTCTCCAGCCACCGTCCTTCAGACAGGAACTGCCAGTGACAGGAGCAGCGAGGGCTGGCTGATGTCAGGCTTCACCCAGCAGATGCATGGTGGGGAAAGCAGGAACTTTCTCATCCAGCAGTGAAAGCAGTGACCAGGGGCAGCTGGTTCTCTGGGACTCCATTGTCTGTGCCCCAGACATTCCTGACCTGACCCAGCCAGGCCTTCTGGGGCTCCACTGGTCATGGCCAAGGGATGTGCTGTGGCTAAAGGCATATTCATTGACACTGTGGTGCTGTGATTCCTGCTCTCCTCATTTCCTTCTCTCTCTCTGAGAAGTCTGGCTCAGGTCATAGAATCATAGAATGGTTTCACTTTGGTTCAGATCTGCTGCTGCTGCCCAGACATGGCTGAATATGTTCCTGAAGCCAAGCTGTTTACTTAATCCATGTATTGACAGATACTGCTTTTGTGAACTGAGACCCTGCAGTGTTGGATTAGCCCAGTTTACCCCAGCCCAGTGTTTCCTGTCTCCAGTAGCAGCCACAGTGGTTCTCAGCACTGAGTATCACAAACCTTCAGTGACTTCTCCAGAATATTATTCCAGTGGTCTCTGGCACATATGTCTCTTGTGCCTGATGTAGTGCCTTTTTATTTCATTTGCAGTTTACTGTAATTTGTATTTATGTTGCCTTTGTACACGTTTTCTGCTTTTCTACCCCTCTCTAGTGGATGTTTTGACTCTTTAGAGAATTGTATGGAACTGTAGAGCAAGAGCATAATTTTGACAAGTTCAGTCCTGCTTCTGTAAGAATTCAAAGCTTATGTCCCATGTTACTGCTCAAATGGGTAGGCTGAAAAATTTGAAAAAAATTAGATAATTATGCTGGAATTATGTGGGTGAGGCTGATGGAGTAAATAATGTGACATGGGATAATAAAACAAATAAACAAAACAATAGACCTTTGTCCACTGGAATCTGTGTGGCAGCAGAAGAGGGAGGCAGGTTCAAATCTAAAGTTCATGGCTTTTTTTTTTTTTTTTTTTTTTTTTTTTTTTTTTTTTTTCCCAAGATAAGATTTCTCCATCCATTTCACCTGTCCTGGAAAGCCGAAGCACAAATGGGGGATGCAAATGTTTGACCATTTGTTGTCTTGTTTTTGCAGACCGTCTGTCAGTGTGACAATTTGCATGGCTGAGAAGCAGGTCTTACTCCTGCTGTGTGGATGTGTTTGTGGTTTCTGTGCCAGGAGCAGGCAGACACTGTCTTAGAGATTGTGGGGATACTTGGCAGTAAGGGGAGATCTGCAGAAGATTCTGTATCCGGGGCAGGATCCCTCTGTACCCTACAGCTTCAACCTCTGTTCCCCTCATGCCTGGGTTCTTCCCAGTGCATTGTACCAGCGTAGAGAAATGCCATCACAGAGGTAACTAGGCCAGTGGTTTTGCTAAGGCTGCAAGAAACTTTGAACTTGCAATGAAAATGAGAGGGGTGGGATATAAAGGAAGATTTCCAGGAGTTTTCTCATCTGTAAACATGGAAGTGCAGAGTCTGGATGTCCTTACTGGTAACCTGAGTGAGTTGCCAAACAAACTGTGTTTTGCCAGTAAATGTGTGCTGCCCACTGGAATTAGTCTCTCTGGATGGTTTCCATCTTAACTGTAGGCTTGGAATTAGTTTAGTGTGATTTAAGGTCTTCTGGGCTCATTGGGCCTGATTTTCTAAATTTGTTTAGGAATTTTTGCCAATGTGAAAGAAAGAGCAACTTCATAGACCTCCCTCCCCGAGGGCCATTTTATTTATGAGGCTTTTGATCTCTCAAACACACCTCTGGTGTTTGTCTAGGACCTACCATCCTGTCTTCAAGAAAGACCTTTCAGGTCAGTGGTTCACAAAACCATAGCTCTGTCCTTTCACAGCCCTCTGGGAAGACGCAGGCCAGAATTTGCTGACTTCCATGTTTGTGTGTGCTGATCCTAATTAAGAGAAGCATCTTTGTGAAGGGAAGACCTTAAGATGGAACGTCCCATTGTCATAAGCACTAACCTGGATTTGTCACATGCCTTTATGCTGTCCCATATAGCTGGATATGGCTTTAAGTAGAAGCTTAAGGGGCTTTTCTGTAGTGAAGCTTGAGTACCCAAGTGGACACCACCTGCATAAAACTTAAATGAGCAAGTCACATCAGTGCCAGGAAGTACTGGTCATTCTTTTATTAATGTTCACTATTGGAGAGACCATACCTCACAAACATAATTACCTCCGTCTTGGTCTCTCAGTCCTGCCTCTCTTTCAAAGTTTAATCCTTGAACCTGTCAAGATAGGTACACAGACATCTCTTTCTACCCAGACGTACCTTGACCCCTTCCACAGCTAAACATCCATGGCTGGGGGTAGGCAAAGCACCCTCTGAACATGCTGCTCTTTCTTCAGCAATGATACAAGTTGTTAGACAAGTATGACCAGTCTCCCAGGTAAGACACATAAAGCTCAGTGGAGAGGATATCATTCTGGGCATATATAAACACACATGTGCCTGCATCTCTCCATATACACATCTATGCATCAGTGTTTTATAAACTTATCTGCATAAATGCAACCCACGGCACTCAACACATCGTTATGAGTGCCTGCAGGGTTTTATTCCATGTATTCTGTGAAGCCTTTGAGCTGTGATACAATCCCACAGAGCAGTTTCCAGTTCATGTAACCTTAAGCAATGAAGCCCTGCCTGCATTTGGTGCTCTGCTGGCTTTGCTGTGTGGCACACAGCAGCTTTCCACAGGTGGGCTGGTGCTCTGAGAGTAGCTGGCCATCCCCAGCACGAGTGGCTGCCTGCTCACACCCTGCCTAATGTTACAGCTTTTCAATGGCCTCTCGAGTCACCTGCTCTGCAAGACTGTCCGTAACCTGTAATATAGAGGCAGACATCATTACAGGCTGGAATGACACATAAAAGCCTATCTTCTGAGGGATGTGTGGGGGCTGAGCAGTGCACGTCCACCTGTGCAAGCCAAGCAAGGAAACATGCTATTATTGATAGTACTCTGTGCTTGGAGCAAGGCTGAATTCTGCCTGCTGGCACTTTTTATCTCTCACCTTTCCTGTGCAAGTTCCTTGCTGTTCCTGGCGCTGACTGTTTGTAGCTGAGTGCATTTACCTCGGGTTTCCACATCCCCAGAAGAATGTCACTTCCCTGTCCTTCCTGTCCTTTGTTTTCCTTTGTCTTTACACCTCTTCCCCTGACCCTTGCAGTCTTTCCTTGAGGCTGTTGCAGCTCTGCCCTGGAACTGTCTTGCTGGACATGCAGGAAGCTTGCATTTTCCCCTTTCAGAGTGACAGTGGTGTCCCTCATCTCCTCAATGCACTTTTTGTTTGGTCACCGGAATCATGTTGGCCTTGACTTGTTCACGGTGAATGTTGTGTATTTTCTGAAAAACACTTGTCTCACTAAACAGTGTCACTGCTCCCTGCAGCTATTCAAAAATTTTTAAAAGAATTCTGATTGGCTTTATACCATTGGTTGCACTTTTTTTTTACCACATCTTAGAGTTTCTTACCACTTCTTTGGGTTTTGTTCCTAAAAAAAAAAAAAAAAAAAAAAAAAAAAAATTATCTGGTTGGACTTTACACCTGAGCTTCCAAAAAAAACATGCAATGGCAAGTTACTATGGGGTGGATTTCAGTCCATCTATGTGAATAAGGCTGGAAATTGCAGCACACTGGGAGATGATTCAGAAGCAGAAGAGCCAGCCCTGCCCCAGGGTGGGAAGGTGGATGGCTGGGTGTGGAAATGACTGGCTGATTTTTATCCACTCCCTGCAGAAGCCTGGAGTCAATGAGGTGCTTTTCAGTTATCCCCCTTTAGCTCAGCAGGACCACGGTGCTTCTGGGGATTTCCAGGCAGACAACCACCAATTCAGAGGGTTCAGATTTCCCAAAGCTCCCCTTGATTTAGAAACAAAAATCTCCACAGCAGCTTTGCATTCCTCCTTCACCAAAAACCCACTCTGTGCTCCAGCTCAGTATTGACATCTGGAGCCTGGTTCTTGGGAAGGGTGAGCACCTGTGGCCTGTGGGGAAGTGGTGACTCTTTGGGAAGGCGTCTGATGTCCGAGACCCCCCGCAATGGGTGTAACTCGGGTGTTTGTGTTTCTCTAGTAATGATACGTATCGTTTGCAGTGCTTGCTCTTGCCCCATTGACTGTGCAAGATTGAGCCCTTTGGGATTTCAAAACACACTGTAGATATTGAGTATCTGAGCCTCCTAACCTTTCTGCAGATTAGGTAAGTGTTATTGCTCAGCATTGTAAGGGGTAACTGAAGATATATCCCAGCTGAGTTTGATGAAAAGAGGTTAAGTAACCTGCCCTAACCAAAAAGGGTGTGAATAGTAGAGCCAGCACTAAATATCAGCTCCATCCACTGTTGGCTAGACAGCATTGCTTTGCTGTCTCTTGCTTGGGGTGCAAATGAATAAATGTTGTTTATGTTCTTGTTAGCCCATGCTGGTGAGGCGTTTCTCTTTCAACATGCTGTGATCATTACTATTCCTGGGCACTTCCTGACTTCCCAGTGTTATTCCTGGTTTGCCAGCTGGATGCATGTATTTATTTACAGTAGGTATAAAAGCAGAGCTCACACCTTTGTTACACTTTTAGACAAGTTTGAACAAACAGAGGTGGAGACCAGGGCATCCTTTGTTCCCATAAAAGTGTTTGAGTTTTCCAGCTGTTCCCTTTCATCCTGCCTTAGTGCAGCAGCCAGTGGTGCTTACCCTGGCACTTGGACCCACCAAGCTTTGCCCAGCTTCTGCATCTGATGCTTCCTCCTTTTTGCAAGGCATCTTTTCCAGCTCTGTAGTGCAATTCCACATGGCCAAAGGCCAGGGCCTCATTTTTCACAGGCATAGTGATACCAAATGGATTTTCCTAATGTTTTTATAACATCCCTTCACAAAGGAAAGGAGAGCTGTAGATGTGGAAGCATTTAACTTTGAATTTCTGAACCCCTCAAAACAAGACCCCATCATCTAATACTAGAGACCTGCAGTTTCACAGCAGGATTTTTCCAGTTCTTTTCCTTCACATACCCAAGCAAATGTAGCCAGTTCTAAAGCTTGGTTAAAAACAGCTGTGATGGTAACCAACTGCCCTGTCCTGGCTTTGTGCTTTGGTTGAACCTTCTGGTGTATCTGACCAAGATCAGTCAGATGTCTCATGGTTAATATAACCTGTTCACCCTAATGCATCTTCATTTAATTCTGGTGCAGTTTTTCATCCATCTTTCAAGATTGTTTGTCCTACTTTCAACTAGGAGAAGAGCCAGACAATCTCATTTTGTCAAACAGGTTTACAGCAGCTCTAAGAAGCTTGGTCTATATTTAACCTGTGGCCTATTTTCAGCATAACTTAGCGCAGGAGGAGGTGAGGTCCAGCCTCTTTTCCTCTCCTGCTTTGTCATTTCTGGAGGCAGTCTCAGAGTCACATCACTGAGAGCTGCTGCCCATCTCTGTGGGCTGGGCATGGCTCTTTGGCTTCTTTTGGCACCATAAAGCTCTAGATTCTGAACAGCAAATTCATAGCATGTTTCTGCCTTGTGTGCTTGTCTTGGTTTAGGTCTTGCTTTCCAGTACACTTCAACAAAATGTGGTTGATGCCCAGACTATACTGAGATATTGCTGAATGTGACGAGTGCTAATCCCTCTGCCAAGGCCAGTGCACAGACAGTGTTAGCCAGGATGTGCTGTGCAACCTTCTTCATCCAGAAAAAGCCTCTCTGTGTTTTGGTTGGGTTTGATTTGGTTTTTTCAGACACTTAATCAAACTTCCTTTCCTGTTAATTTAGGAGCAAATTGTTGTTTGGTTTGGTTATGGAGGTTTTTTTAGCAAACTTTGCTTTTTGTGTGGACAGTGCTTAATGGAAAGTTTTATGGAGCACATTAATCTGTTGTCTTAGTGGGTGTTGAATTTGTGTACATTGACATAGGGCAGTAATCTCAGTGTCTGAGATGCTGTGCAAGCCCATATTACAGACTGCCCCAGCCACAGAGCACTTACCTGTGCAGTGTCGTGGTTTTGCACTCGTGGACCAAATTCTGCTCTTGAGCCCATGGCAAAATAAATTACATTGGCTGATTCTAAGAACTGTTGCTTGTGTGAATTCATTGCTTCCTATCTGACATTTGCAGTCAAGGTTTGCTGTTAGCTTTCTTCTCAGGTAAGTAGCCAGGCATGATGCTGTTCTTCAGTATTCCTTTCCCATTGCCAGGACTGTTTTGCCTCCTCATGCTTGGTAGTTGAGATGTTTGAGGCCACGTTTCAAACTTGGCTTATGTCTAAGTGCTTCTCACTCTGTTTTGTTTTGCAGGCACTGGTTCGGCTCCCTCCCCATATCTCACAGTGCGATGAAGTCTTCAGGTTCTTCGAGGCTCGCCCAGAAGACCTTAACCCTCCAAAAGAGTAAGTGTTGTGATGGTTTTCCAGTGCTGCTCAGTACATTTTGATTAGCTGGAAGGAAGAGGTCAATTGTTTTTATTACTGCTGTAGACATGGGAACAGATTTTGTGGCTTTCAAGCACTACCTAGAAAATGCCTCAGCAGTTACACACCACCACTTTGGGTGAGTGTGGAGGACAGGGAAGTCAAGCAACCCTTAGACACAATTTTCAGCCATCCTCCACCCACTTTTGCATTGTTTCTTGCCCATGGTTCTAGTGAGGGAACCTCCCCTGGTTTGTGGGTTTTACCTGATAGTTATCACCAAAGAGTGATTTAGTTCCCAAAAAGCATTGGCTCAGTAGCAGGGGGAAATCCTGCCAGTGAACACTTGGCTCATAATTACCAGCTGCTTCTTTAAATGTACTCCTGCCCAGAGATACTTAGTTATCGGTAGGGAGCAAGGTTGTGGTGCAGATCCAAAACTGTCTCTGGAGACTCCATTCTTTCCAAGCAGGAAGCCAAGAAAAGGAGGGAAAGAGTTCCCACTAAACGCAAGTCAGAATTGTAGCATTTGCCTGGGAGCAGAAAGGCTGATTCATGCTGATGCAGTTAGGGTTCATAGGACTAATTTGTCCAGGGAAAGCGTTGGCAGGAGGGTATTTACAAGCAACAGTGCTGCCTTTCCTGGCATTTCCTTTTCTCTTTCATCCCAAACAGGATATATTTTATTGTACTCTGCAATAAGATTTTGACTTTGTCCCATTGTGTTTTGTGCTCTTTTGTTGCATGATTTGAAACTTGATTGCAGGCTGTGTTTGCACAGCCCACTGGATCAGGGGAAGTGGATGCAAAGCTCATGGGCTTTGGGCACTTCAGCACATGCAAACCTGTAGTTATTGGAAAGATTTGTATTGGCTTCAGCTGTCTGCTCCTATGCAGGTGAAAAAGAGAGGAGGACCTTTGCAATTTGATTTCCCAGACCGTTTCTTGCATATGCATGGTTTTATACAAGGAGATGGATTAACTTGTATTCTAACGAAAACACTGCTAGCATCACTGACAGCAAAGTCCTTTTTTGTTTCATGAATGAAGGAAAGAGCTGTTTAAATCCAAACTCTGGATAAAGAGCTGCTTTTTTATTTCCTACCTAGCCTTGTTTTAGGAAAATGTTTAGTGAGAATAAATATAGTTGCTTGTTCATCATTAAATACATATTGCAAACTTAGAAAACATTGCAACAAAATAAGTCTGTCACGCTCTGAGACTTGCTGATTATCAGAGTTTCCATTTAGGGTCTGAAAGTAGGTTTGCAAAGTTTGCTTGATCCCACAATACCCCATTTGTGATGCAAAGATACATCGCCATGTGCCAGGCAGAAACAGACACCCAGAAGAGAAGTTAGGTCCCAAGGGTTATGAAAGAGTTCACATGGAGGATCTCAAATGGATAGTATGAGCGTGCTTGAAAACTGTTTGTTTTCTCTACTGATGCAGACCCTACAGCAACTCTGCAAGGCAGGAGACTGGGACCCAGGCCCACCCCCAGACATACACTAACCATTACAACTTGAGTCCTTGTCCCTACTCAAAGGTGTACAGGGCCTGTTTAACAGCCTTGCAGGAATTTTCAAGTTATCCCTTCACTCCCCTCTGGAAAGACAAAAAAGACTAAATCTTCTCAGCCCAAGCCTTGCATCCTATTCCAACCTAGTAATAAGTGTGATTTATTTCCCTGGAAAATGTAGAGCAATAACCTGATTAAATCTCACTTCACTAATGTCTGCAAGACATTAATCTAGCTGGGTTTAAACAAATCCTACCTCGTCTTCTGTAAGCAAACAGATCTTAGGGAAGGTGTCTAAGGTTTCTGCTGGGAGTGCTTCACAAAAGATGTATTGTTGAAACTGAAGATTAGTCTCTACAAAAAGATGATGTAAAAGCCAATGGAAACATCTTTGTGTTTTTCTTCTGTGAACTGAGGGGGAAGGGAGCAGATCTGAGGCTTGCTGGACCACTGTGTAGGGTCCGGGGAAAGGACACCTCCAGGGTGATTCTGAACCTCAGCAGGCACTGCAGAAAAGAGCATAATTCCAGAGAAATCCCAATTTATTCCCTTGGTTTGTTACTCTGCCAAGCCCCTCCAGAAACACTGAGCCAGTAGTGCCCAAGCCCTGTGAATTCAGTCTTCCCTGAACATGATGGTTCACCATTCCTCTCACTGGAGGTAGGGCTGTAGCCTGGAGGCATCATCTAGACTATCCTAAATATTTTATCTATTTCTTCAGCTGCTTTTAGCCCTCAGCACAGAGGTGGTTTGTATGTTGATCTGTCAGCATAGACGTGGCATTCAACTTGCTGGGTTAAAGAACAATAAGCAAGAGATTCAGCCACCAAGGGGCAGCAGACAGAATTGCTTGTGCTGCCTTCATGTCTCCTCTTTGTGCACAATGAGATCTTTAGTTTCATGTTGACCTGCTCAGTTTTTCTGCAGCAGCTTGGCCTCATAGGACAAAGCCTGACCTGGGGTTTAATTACCTAGCTAATTTTCAGGAGTGTAACCTTAATCCCATGGGCATTTGGGTTGTTGAGCCCAGAGAGTCCATTGAGTTAGTGCATGTCAGTGACTAAGCATGTGCTTCCAGACAGAAATGCTTGGAAGCTTAAACTTCAAGGGAGGAGACACAGAAATGTCTAGTTTACCTTGCAGCTGCAGTGTGCAGAGAGGTATCCATGCCTTTAACTGATGAGCCATGGCTTGCAGTGGTGCACAAATCTGTGTGGTGCTGCATTAATTCATCTGCAAAGCTGAACTCTTTACTTCTGTTCCTATTGTCCTGAAAGACACTAAAATTCCCTTGTAGTTCCTTAGGCACTTTTACAAATGTGTTGCTGGCTGCTTCCTTAACAACTCTTCAGCTGCCCTTCCCTTTCCTCCTCTCTGCTTCTTTGTGGGGTCCTGTCCGGGTTATGCCGTGTTTGGCTGGCCGGCTGCTCCCCACAGAGTCATTTCCTACTGCTGCCGTGCTCCGGCTGCCCGCGGTGCTGAGCAGCTCACAATCCAGCTGTAATAAAAGCTGGGCTTTCCCAATGCTCTCATAATCCGGCCAATTTGTTCGGTTGGATTCACAGCTTAGGTTTTCTGTTTCCTGTTTTGGTGATGGTCCAGGCTTTCGAGTCCTGTGACAATAGGCAGAAGGTTTTTCTTCCAGCCCATTAAATCTCTCCTGGGTACAGCAGCTCATAGGCAGAGAGCTGGAGAGATGTCTCAAGAAATCTCAACATTTGTACTGGTTGACAGTGTCCTCTGAGCCTGCTCCTGCTGGTGGAGGTAGCTCCGGGCCAGATAGCTTCCAGCAGCAGGTTTCCTTCATGTGGCATGGGAGAGACCATAGGAGGACACTAAATTCCTGTGTGGAATGGTCTGGGAGTGTTCTCAGGCTGTTTCAGATGGAAAAAGCATGGCTTTTGCAAGGGAGCTGGCAGGCCATGGGAGCAGTGATGTGCCAGGCAGGGCTGGGAGCTCCAGTGACAGTGTTCGGGGGCAGCTGTTTCCACTGCTTTCACTCCATACCCTGGATTAGCCACAGGGGAAGCAAGCTTCAAACCATCAGCCCTGGTACAGGAGGAGCAGTTTTCAACTCCTTATGTTCCCAATATGAGACATTTTAGTGTCTGGGCAAACGCCTGTGTCTCTTAGGCACATGGCTGGCTTGTGTCCTTTACCATGCCCACATAAGGGCCGGGTCCTGGACTGCCATGGGAAAAGACACTATGAGGTAAGAAGGAAGTGTGTTTTTATTTATCCATTGTTCTAAGTAAACACCATGTCACTGAAAACCATTCATTTACTGGATGCTTCTGTTAATAATTATAATTACTGATAACTAAACCAGAGGTAGATTAATTTCAGATTTCTACTGGGGATTTAAATTCAAGGCTGAGGTCAGGCCAGGGCTCACAGTCAACAAACAAAATCTCAGAAACCAATTTTTTTAATGATTCTACTTTACTAGAAATAACAGAAATACCCAAAAAGTAGGATTAATCAATTAGACATTGCATATGGTTTACTTGTTTTAGGGCTTTTTTTGCAGCGAGTTTCAAAATATCACAGCCAGACCACTCTTGTGAAAGTTTGTTTTTTCTTTGTGTCTAGATCCAGTCTAAAGAGCAGATCAAGAGCCAAGGTTTCAGTTCTCCAGTACCTCCCCCTACAGAAATGCATGCAGGCTCAAACAAGATTTCTGTTTAAACCATCACTGATAATATTATCAGCTGAATTTAAAGCCATGTTCAGTATCTGAGAATAATTTTCCAGTAAGAATCATAAAGCAATTTTCAAACAATATGCAAATCCAGAAAAGCTAGGGGACTTAATAGGAATATGGCATATTATGAGGGTTCATGCAGAAAATAGAGTTAATGCTGAAGGTGCCTTTACTAAAGAACAGATATGCTCTATTGTGGTCTGTAGCCATGAGCTTTTTACTGATCGTATCTCTATCAAATAAATATTGTTCTAACACTTGGGTGCTCTGATGCCAGGCAGCCACTGTTAAATGGAAGCTGGATTCTCCTCTTAATCTTCATGTATTACAAATTCCTGATAAGGGTGCTGAACAGAAATAGCCAAGGTAATGGAGTTAAGGAAGCTGCTTTAGTTTATGAACGTATTGGTACTAAAGCACAGTTCCCTAATCTATCCATAAGCATGACTGTGTCTATATACAATTATTTCTGTTTCCCAGGTCTGCTCTGTAATAACAATTCAATTACCTATTGGTAGAGGAGGAAAATTTTTCATGTGTGAAATATCTCTATTTATTCTGATTTGTTTGATATTATGAAAATATTTTCTCTTGCATTTCATGCCTTACATTTCATTGCTTATATTTCACTTACATTTTAATCCCTTTTGAATTGTGTTTCCCAGTACATTGGACAGCTGAGTCTCTGAGCAGATGTGCTACAAGGAAAGCTGGTGTTCTCTTTTTGTGATTGCTCTTTCTTATAGGACTTGCAGTACAGATAATTTCCACATCATTTAGGAATGTGGTCAGCACCAGTCAATGACAATTGGCATTACAGTCCAAACTTGGCACTGTTACTGTGACTGCTCAATGCACACATTTTATTTGGGAAATCTGCTCCACTTGAGAGAGGCAGAATGGAAATTAATTTCCTTAAGAAATGCAAAATCAGAAAAGACAGAGAGGTTTTATTTTTCTTTGATTTTTTTTTAACCTGGGAAATAAATTATGAAACACAGAGTGGGAAAGGTTCTGATTAAAGATTGTGACAGGATAAGGCAGTTAAAACCCACTATCGTGAAGGGAAGAAAAATTGAATATTCTCAAAGAATTATTTATTCACCAAGGTTTAGGTAGGTAAGGATGCAATAATGTGTTAGGGCTGTTATTGCGAAAAGTAGCTTGGCTACCCCTAATTTCACACAACTTCACTGATTTCACTGGGAATCAGGTACCACAGCTCTTCAAGCATCTCAGTGTAGTGGAGCACCTGTGTTTATTTTCTGAAATGTGCTTGGTTTAGGGCTGTATTTATTAGTAATATTTGGCCTCAGCACCTAAATTTGTGGAAAAAATGTTTCTTTAGCTTTTAGATCTCAGGAGAGCTTTACAGTGTCGTGCTCACAGCGTGGGACTGTCACAGGCCATGGCTGAGGGGTCAGGCAGCCCAGGGCTAGAGGAGGCAAGTGTGGCTGGTCCCCAGTTGTGCCCCTGTGACCTGGAGAGCAGGAGCTCAGGCTCTGGGACACTGCCAGGTGGGGCTGTAGTTCCCCCTGTGAGTGCTGCCTTTCATCCCTGCTCCTGATTTCTGGAAGGTCTCCCTTGGAGATCCTTATCTTAAATAAACTAAGCCAATGTGAGAATGGAAAAAAGGAAATAACAGATTCATTACTCGTTCTCTTCTTTAGTTTCACATGGGACTTTCCCTTTTGTTTGTAGCATATAAACTGATTTGGACTGGAGTATCAAATGGAGGGTATTGAAATTTGCTACTGGCTGCAGCATTGGTGATACAAGCAAATAACTCAGCCTTCCTGGGAAAAGATTGGAATCTTTTTTGCTACTCTTTCAGAAAATGAAAAAAGGAATTACATGTAGATAAATATCAAACAATAAACCTGGGGGGAAACAGAAAGCATGCTAAATGAAATAGATTCAGCAACCAGAAAAAAACCTGTAGAAAAATGGCAGCTGGAGCAACATGAGCTTTTATCCCTTGCCTTGGGTATCACATTTGGGTTGGCTCATGCTTTTGGGCCTGACTGTGAGAGGACACAGAGCTGAGAGGAGCAAAGACAGTTTAATGTACTGACACTTGGCACTGGCAGCTAAGGGTACAGAAATAGCTTTTGCCTGGATTGGTTATAAGCAGGCTGCAGGGTTTAAAATTGGGATGCTGTCATGGGCCCAGGATGGATTAAAAATAAACAGACTTACTCGAAATTCATCAGTATGAGAATGAGATTAGAGCTCTGCCAACATCCAGCAAGCTTCAGCAGTGCCACTGGACACTGCCTTGCTGGGTGAAACACAAGAGAGTGTCAGTGCTAGTTAAAGTTCACTGTTTAAGAGCACAAATTAAAACCAATTTTTTTTCTTTCACTGTAGAAGACTAGTGACTGAGAGGTTTTAAAATGCAGAGATATTGCCTTTAGAAAAACTAAATGCCAAACGTGTTGGCTCAAGAGCTTTCTTCCTGTCCAGTAATTTTTCTCATATATTAAAGGAACAATCACTGCTGATAACTTGCCAATGCCTATTTTGTAGACTAGAAAGTAATCGTTTGCTTACCATTTAACTTAAACCATAACATTTCTTGTTTCTGGAGAAGCTGAGGGGTTAATGCAGGGCACTGGGAAATCTGCTCCTTACTGTCTCTGATTTATTTTGTGATGCTGTAAAGGCCTCTTGCATCTCCTGGCTCTACCTGCAGAGTTTTGGTTTTGGAGATTTGCTAAGAGGATTTGATTCTGGTAAGGAAACCCCATTCTTTCCATAATATAGTTTTAGAAATGACTAGTTACAAAAATAATTGGTTTTAAAACATTATCATTCAGTGTTGAAAGACACATTACTTCGAAAATCTGTCAGGAAAACTTGTTCTGCTGCTGCTCCTAGATGCAAAACCAGTCAGAAAGTCAAAACAGTAAATTTATTAGTTTATGGCAGTGAGGGAAACCTGGCCTAATGAGGCAGGATTGGATCAGAAGCAAAATAACTGGATTCAGAGATTATCAGGCTTGTTGTGAAGGATTTGAGGTACCAGTTATCCTTGAGCACATGCTTCTAGAGAGGTTTGGCTCAATGCCATGGGATCTTCTGGAGTTCTCTGTTTAAAGGCAGGTGATGCTTGGTTTGCAGCCCACAGGGTTGAATTGCCCGTGCTGATAGACACAAAAGAGATCTTTATCTCCATGCAGAAGAGAAGTGTCTGGTCCTGATGTTCTTTGTGGATAAGCCTGGAACTGAGGAGAGGAGGAGGGATGGGGATTTCCTTTTCTTATCTGGATTTCTTGCTCTGGTGAGCCCCTGCTGGCAGGTTAATTGCACACTGTCACCATTGACTCATCACCTGCCAGGCAGGAGGAGCTGGGGTGGAGTTTTCTATTTATTGACATGACAGAGTTGAGTATAGCCTGTCTTGTCCTCTGTGTGTCACATCTCTGGAAAGCAAGAATAGGCAGCTCACAGTGCAGGTATGATTGTATCACAGGGAAGAACACAGCCTGTCATTGCTGTGTCTATAATATGGTTGCACTATTGTTTAATGAAGATCTTTCACTCTGAAGAGGAGGGCACTAGGGGCAGACATGCTCAATGGGGTGGTTGCTGCCAGGGTGATAAGTTATCCCCTACTGGTGCCTGGGGTCAGATGGAATTTTTCAGTTGTCTGCTCTTCCTATTGTTGATTGCTGTGTAATTTTGACATTACTTGTCTGGAGAGTCCCTTTGTTTTTAGCACTGTTGAGAATCAGTAGCCTCACTGGTTATAAAATAAGTTCTTTTCTCACGTACACATGCCTAGGGTGACCTTGTGTGTGATTTTGAAGTGTTTGGGGGCAAGGTAAGGCTTCCCATTACATTTGATAGGGTTTTATCAGGCTGAGCTATATGTGACAAGGGAAGGCATTGCTCACAATGTATTTTAATGCTGTTGACCACCACAGGCCAGGTAGAGTTGAAATCTCACATTTATTTAAGGTGAAGCATTGCTGTCTAAACACTGGTAAGTAGAGGTGATGTTCCTCAGTAAACAGGACTTTGAGAGTCTCTGGCACTGCCCTTTGCATCCAGCAGTTGTTTTTGAACAGAGAGAGGAAGCCTTAGCAACCAAAGAGTGCTGAACAACAGGTAAAGCAAGTCATGTCTCTCTGGAGAGCTGCTGCCTCTCCTACATTTTGTTGAGATGAGAAATAGGTTTTGGTTCTGACTTGGTTGAATCATATTATTTTTCAGTGTACTTGTCTTTACCTGTTCATCTTGGGCCACCAAAGAGTTTGCGCTAGAAATCCATCCCATTACATACACGGGGTTCAGTGTTTTGTGTCTGACCCAGAGATTTGCATTCAGCTCCCAATGCTGTTGCAGGTAAAAATCTTGTTTACAACAAGCCTGGGAAAAAAACCCTCAACTTTTGTGGCAGTAGGGAGCCATCCTCTGGAGTACTGCACATATCCGAGGTGATCTCTTTTGCTCTGTTTTCTGTCTCTTGAGAAATGGGGTGGCTTTAGGACTCTGTATATATAAAAAAATACCAGACCTCAAGTGGCTCTGGCTGAAGGAGACACAGTGATCTATTAGGAGATTCATTTCCACCCTTTCCATCTTCCTGACTGGTCTGCTGCTGACTGTCTTTCATGCATGCTGTTCCCAGAAACACAAGCAGAGGATCAAATAACAACGTGTTTTGACTCCAAACTCTGGAATGACTTATCATGTTATCAAAGCTTTTGATTTAATTGAAATTTCACAGATAACCCTAGACCTGCTTTTAAGTGCAGACTGAAGAGGCAGTGGGAATTCAATTAACCACCACCCCCATCACAGCACCACCCCCTCTTTTAATGCTTGCATCTTGTTTGGAAGTTTTATGGAAGGGATTTGCTACTGCTTATCTCCAGCTAGAGCTGTGTGTCTGGGTTCAAAGATACTCTTTGTTTTTGGGCCTCTTTCTTTTTCCAGTTATGCCAGAGTTTGATTGGAATGACCCTGCTGACAATAATGAACAATTTGAGATCGACACTGATGTAAGGATTGCAGAATTTGCTGCGTTAGAAGTAGAATTCTTTCCTTGTTTCCTTGTTCATGTCTTAAAACAATTGGCCTAAGCTCAGGAAGATGTTCATTTAAACAGGCCTTAGATGTATAGTGAATAGAGGATTGACTGTGGCTTTGCAATACTTTAATATAATCTAATAAATGCTGGTTATTTGCTGGATTCTTGCAAGCTGTACTTGCTTCTCAGCTCCATCCAAGGAGTTTTAATAGCCACTCCAGTAATGCTGACTGCAGTGCACTGTGGTGAACCTCAGAACATTGTATATGTCTGATTACATTTGCTTTCAATTACAGTCTTGTGGGTTTGAAAAATCAGAGCAGTTCAGCCTCATTTGGGAACCACCACAAAAAATCACCAGTAACCTGAGATAGCTAGTGCTTGAAAATATAAAAGAAGAAGAAAACGTTGAGTGTTGGGGACCAAAAAATTCTATTTTGCTTTATGAGAAGTCAACCATGGCAACAGCTGTAGTATTAGAATGGCTGGGGCACCATATCTAAAAGATAAACCTTTTCCTTTCCCATCCTGGCATGTCAGGAATGAAGTGTGAGTGACTCATGCCAGAGACAGTGCTCATCAGAGGCCTGAAGCTCTCCTGGTGCACTAATGAATTAGCAGTGCTGCTGTCTCTGCTGCTCCCCATTGGATAGACTGCTGGTCCTTTTCCTAAGGATTAGAACCTCACCAACATCCTCCTCTCTTGCTAGGCAAGCTGCATAATTCTTGAGGATGTTAAAATTAAATTAATCTTATTTCAAATCACACTGTTTTGTGGAGGTGTGGATTATCCTGTAAATTTGACTAGAAGAGTAGCTTTCTTTTCATGAAAACACTTAACCAAAAATGAACCTCTCGGTTCCTGTTGAAATGTGGTCCCAAAACACTGAAATCAAATAGTTTCCATTGGCCCTACTGAGCGGCAGGATGGCTGTGGAGTGAACAAACACACACAGAGACATCTGGCAGACAGCTTTTCAGGTGACCCCTTCAGCAGTGGTGCCCAGCTCTCTGGGTTGGGGCTTGATCTCCCTCTGGCAGTCCTGTGGTGTGTCTGGTGCTGCCTACCATAATTCCTCAGCTCTTCCAGTGGGCAGCTCTGGGAGAGCACCAGTCGTGTGCATGATCCCTTTCTCCTCTGCCAGCATCTGGCAAGCAGAAAAAACCCTCATGAATGCATTAAAATATAATCCCTGGTGCAACCCTTGTTTGGGGCATTGAGAATATTTGGGAAGTGGAAGAGGAGCAGGAAGGGTTTTGCTGTGAAAAAGCCCAGCCACAGCACTGTGACACTGGCAGTGGTGCCGTGAATTTTCACCCCAAGTGAGGAGAATCAGTTCAGCTATTGAGAACACAGGAGCAGAAGGTGGGATGTAAGGCTGTCATCAACCCCTGAAAACAAGGGCAAATACAAAATGAGTAGTAACTGGGGCAGCTTTTACTCTTGTAATGGGAACTGGTATATATTGCCAGTGTTGTACATTGCTTCCTACGAAACAGGACTTTTTAGCAGCACAGCTCTAAATTTGGGTGGCATATGAGTAAGAGAAGAGCACTTTCTGTAGTCCCAATGACAAGGTTCTTCAGCTTGCCCATAACCTCTGCAGTCCCCGCAGCTGGTGACCTGGATGCTGAGGCATCTTGCTGGGTCTGGCTTCGTTCCTTCACCTCTACACGTATCTCTGCAGTGAAGCTAAGGGCCAGGGTACTGCAGAAACGCTGCAAACAGCTGTAAACTCTTGCAGCGAGAGGTCAGTGGAAAGCCCTCCTATTGTTTGCCACCGTCTCAATGCACAAAGCAGGGCTCTGTAGGACTAAAGGCCTTAGTAATGTTCCTGATGCATCAGTGTCATCCCCTGGGGGAGGAGGAGCTGCACAGGCCGTCCCGGCTAATGAGATGCTTCTCTTGCCAGCCATGATAAATAAGCTTCTGTTAATGTTCATTGTCATCGTGCTCATCTGAGTGTTCAGGAGGGGGTTGTGTTACAGATGCTTGGCTCAGGGAGGGCAGGGTGACCCCAGCTAGCGAGTGAGAGAGCTCCAAAGGTGAGCTGGGGTTTTAATAAGAGGCAGACGTTCAGCAGATGAGCAGAAAGCCTTGAATCCCTTCAATAAAGTAGTATGTCAGAGTGAGTAGTTGCAAGAAGTAGGAGTTCTGAGGAGAATGGAGATAAAAGGAGGCTTTCAGGCAGGAGAGAGGATTACTGCTTTTTCCAGATGTAGCATTTGCATTTGGAGAAGGAGAACAGCCAAAAGGCCAGGCTGATGAAGGATGCTTTGTGGTGCTTCCAGCCTGTGAAAAAAATGCAGTTCTTTGAAAGTTATGTGCTTTTGGATTGTTAGGCAAGGGATGAAATAGGGATCATAAGAGCAGTCCCTTTCCCCTTCTTCTTATGGAAGGCCAGTCTCCAGTGATTTATATAATTAATACTCTTTTTTCTTCCTTTTTTGCCTGCTTTCTCGAAGGTTTTTATTTTTCTTTTTTCCCATACAGTCTTGGCTCAATCATTCAGCATCCTCATAAATCAGAAAATTTTGTCCTTGCAGATTCCTGACAAGTAGTTTATATTTAATTTTTTTTTGTGGGCAAGCATGTAAACTACTGAGCTTTGGTTTATTGCCCAATACATCCTGATCTCTGGCAGGATAAGCAGTATTTGAGAGAAGATTGAATTAATATCAGCAAACAGAGAATTTTGGGCTTTAACAAACAAACGTTGCTTTCTGACATGATTTTGTCAATCCTAATGTATGCTCAGAAAACCTCTGTTCTTATCTCCACTTCAGATTCATTCAGCTCAGATATACTCACATGCCATGGAACTGTGTTAGCAGAATATGTGACTATCAGTTTAAGAGTGGACTTACCCAAAATAGACAAAAATAAACCCATTTAACAGCTTATGGCTCTAGTGGTCCTTTGCAGGTTTCCTGAAAAAGTTTTGCCAGTCACGTCTGTTTCTTCTTTTAAGGCTTTATTTTCAAAACATCAAAGTAAATTCCTGATTTTGAACGAAGTAGGACACAGCCTAACAGAGACACGTGTCAAAAACATTTCACCTCGAGAGTAATGTAGCTAGATAACATTAAACTTGCTGTCAGCCTCATCCCAGAGCAGCCTCCTCCTCCCCCAGACATTAATGCACGTGGGTAGTTCCCTACACAGTGAGTAACTGTATTGAATTCAACGGGAGCACACATGCACCGGAGTTATTTGTGTGTGTATGCATGTGTATGTTTGTCTGATGGGAATGAAAATTTCTGGAGAGGGTTGGGATACAAAGGAGGTTCTTTCATCAGTAGCCCCCCTCTGCAGATCATGTTAGTTCTTCTTTCTTGCCTGGAGATGGGCAGGTGTGGAGTATGTGCACACAGGCTGTGGGGCAAACATAACTGGAATAAATCACCAGCTTTCAAGGGATGAGGGTTGGTAAAATTTACTCTCAGAGACTCCTAAAGACACATATCACAAAACAGCAGAAAGGCTTAACTGGCCTGATCGTTTAGAGGCTCAATATAGCAAATAATTTGTGTGTGCCCTGGATGCTCTTTTTATGCATTTATTTTTACAACCTTTTCATTTATAAAATGCCAAAATCCAACTTAAAAGGGCATGAAAGCAATTAGATATGTATCTTCATCTGTGTCTTTGAGGGGACCTTTTAATTGTGTAGCTGTAAAATCAATGAAGCATCAATACAGTCTCCATAAGAGAAAGCAGCCACCCTGAAAGAAAGCAATAGGCACAAGGCTGTGTAGAGCACCTTTGTTCAGCTGTGCTCACTGTAAAATACTGTCAGATACCATCTTGACTGTGGTCTATTCACTTCAGCCAGCACTTGCTCCGTGATCAGAGGGAATTCATCCATCAAACCATGAGACCTTGGCAGGTCTCATTCTGGTATAATGGACTAGGTCATTGGGAGGTGTCTAGTGTGTGTTGTAGGCAATTTGCTTATTGTCTCCTGTTCCAGATGTGTACCTAAATCTTTTATAGGACATTTTTACATTGTGCTGTGTTCTTATCTTTTCCTTTCTTTTTGCTTTCTTACCTGACTGCTTTATCCCTGACTGCATCAGCTTCTCTGCCTCATGTTGGCAAATCTTTTCTTGTGTCATTTTTAGCTGTCTCTGGTTGTTCGGGTTTTTTTTTTTTCATTATCCTTACATCCCTTGGATATTGTTTTCTTCTTTCTCAATATGTTCTGTGCTGTTTCCTCCAGCATTGCTACACTTAATTCTGTTTGTCCCACTGGTACTCTGTTCATTGGTTTTATTTGCTCTCTGATGTATTTCTTCTATTACTTTCTCCCTTCCCCATATATTTTCATCCCCCATACCACGTATGAGATAACAGAGGGATGACAGAAGGTACACAAGTTGCCTCATTGCTGGGCTAGCTGTTTGCATAGAGTACAGACAGGATGAGCCAGTCTGGGGCTGGAACAGAAACTGGGAGCAACCCCTGGGCCACTCTCATATGTGTTAGTGGCCCTGATAACTGACTCTCAGCAATATGGGGAAAACTCTTTTGCCTTACTAGAGAGAATTCTTAGGGAGAAAAGGAAAAGTCATGAAAAACTAACTTGGCAGAAATAAAATCACCAAGATTTTTTGCTGGTTTGTAACCTGTAATTTTTGTAGAAGTTGTCTCTGTGGTCTGCCAAACAAAAATTCAACATCACCAGCCTGGAGTTCCCTAGTAATTAATCTTCTGTGGTGGATAAGGCAGGCTGGGTTTTCAGTCTGCAGGCGTGGAGAGCTGTGAGGTAACCTGCAGCACTGCTGAACCTTTTCTCTCTCCCCTACTTCTCCATTTTCCCATGACCTTAGGAAAAAAAAAAAAAAGAAATCCCCACTTCATAGCTCTTTCTTTTTTTCTAAATCACACTTTATGGAACACAGTTTTAATGCTGTATGGTACGTGTTTAATGATGTCCATATGGGTTTGTGGGTACAGGAATTAAATACATAACGGTTCACGATGACATAACACGGAAATGCAACTCCCGCAGTGCTGGTGTGTAGGCTGTAAAGGGTTATTAATAAAAATGAAGGTTTTAAATAGAAAACAAGCTTAGCAGCACCGTTTTGGCCTCAGGCCCATCTCTGAGTGATGGAAAAAAAAAAAAGAGGCTGGAATATATGGTCTTTCCTCAATACATGAAAATAAATACATTTTACCACCATCCCCTGCTAAACATTTCAGAGAGAAAGCTGCAGGCTTGATGCATGGCATCTCTCTTCAATCAGAGCCTGAGCTCAGGGAGGTCTGGAGGGGATATTTCAGCAGGGTGCAGAACACATCAAACAAATACTAAAGGGGAGATTGATGCCTTAGATTATTAAAACGGGGTAAGGCCACAATGTTTTGATTGGCAAAACCTTTCAACAGTTGGACATTAGTATTTCAGAAGAGCAAGCCATTCTGTTTGTGGGTGAGCCAGGAAAATAACAACTCACACAGTTTGGGGGAATGACCTCAAGGAAATCCCATCCTGTCTTGTAACTAGAGTTGCTGGATCAGTTAGCCAAGGAAATTACATAATATGCCTATTAATATTATAGAAAAAGAAAAGCAAGTTTACTTTTCTATGTTCAGCCTTGCTCTCTCTGTAGTTGTCCAAACATTTTGTTTTAAGTGTTCAGAATAAATGAGACAGCAGTGGATAATGTGCTGAGCATCTCCCTCTGAATGCTGTCTGAGACATCTCACTGATTTCCCACTGGTTGTTAGTGACAGGAACTGTATGGGCAGCACCAGCACTACTTGAATGTGTCCTTCTGTCTTTACCAATGTTTTTGCTGCAGATTTAGCTGATCCCAGAGCAAAAGACAAAGATATAACTGCACACACACTAACTCTAGAGTCTGTGGCTAGATTGTCCACTTTGTGGAAATCTCTAAATTACCTCAAGGATGTAGACCAGGACAAGATCAGTGCTTCACAGCAGTTGCATAAGGATCAGGACATGTCTGAACCAAAAGTGATCTTGCCCTGGTTCCTGTTTTGGGGAGTCCATGTACTCACAGCTGTGTCCCCCTGCTCAGTCTGCTCACATTCCTCAGCTCCAGCCCCACGCTCACCTCAGCCCATCCCTGCAGCCCTGGATTCCAGCAGATCTTTCCCCAGCAGATTGCCATGGAGGATGCAGAAGAAATGCAGGAGGAATAAAACTTTCTTGCTTTATCTCATGGTGTCTGGGGCAAATTCCCACTCTCTGCCAGTTTCTTGGTGGCTCCAACTGTTGTTCATTGTGAGGCACAGATGTTGTTAGCTCACTGGCTTCTGTCCCATCACCAGATACTTCAGCAGAAGAGAGCTCAGCCCATTATATGGAATTGGAATTCAGGCTGAGCACAGCATCACTTTTTTTACCACCTGACCATAGCTGGGACTGAACAGAAATGTGGGAACGCGGCACAAAATACTCTCCCTATGCACCAAGCCATGTGGTGTTCTGTTCACCCTTCAACCTCCTGGCTTGAAACCAAGATCCTCCTCTAAAAATTGGTTAGAAAAACTACTCCCTGCTTGTGTTCTGACAGACAAGATGGCGGGGCTCTCTGGCACAGGGCATGCTTCCACCCGCTTGCTGTTGTACTGTGGGTCATCTCAGGCACAGCTAAAGCTTCTGGAAAATGGTTTAAAGTATATTTTTCCAAATTTATTTATGCTGACAGATGTCAGTTGTTTGTCTTCTGAAACTGGTCTTTTCAAGAATAGGTATTATGTCCCTTTAAATAGCACAAATCACATGGGAACAGATTATTTTTGTCCCTAGCTGTCTATAATCTATCTTATTTCTTTTTATAGTGAAACTAAAATCTTCCCAGGGATTGTTCCTAATAATAATACTGAAAATAAAGCATCATGTAAGTCATCCAGTATTAGCAATGGCAATAGTACTACATTGCCCTTCTATAGACTTATCTCACTGTATACCTCGAGGTATGGCCCAAACATGAACCCTCTCAGCTAGACTGTGAAATACAGGTTTTATTTTAGAACTAGGGAAGCAAAAGTATGAAAGTGGTTTTGAAAGGTCACTAAGGATAGAACAGGAGCCAGGAGGTCTGGATTTTAGCCTCATGTTGTGACTCTTGGCATAATTTCTGCCGTTTGCTTTTCTGCAAACACCCCTAGCATGCCAGCAGTTTGACTTGCTGATATATAACTTCAGGATCTACAGGAGTGAGTCAGCGTCAATTTTTGCAAAATTCTATATTTGACGAAAATGTGCTAAAGAAACATTGATCTAGTTTGCTCTAAGTTACAGGGGAACTAGTCTTCAGGATGCCCTTGAGTTCTCTTCTTCAACCACTGGTCTCACAGTCCTATAGAAAACCACACAATCACTCCCTGCTCATCAGCATGTGAAGGGGGATCTTTACCTCAAGATCCATCTCACCCTGTTGTCTTCTTCCCCAAACTGTGGCGAATTGCCTGATCTGAAGTCCCTCCTCTGAGGAGAACAGCAGATACCTGTGCAGAAGTGACACAACAACCAGTCCACTCTTTCTTCATATGCCAGGACAGCACAGAGAGCAGGGTGGGCTGTAGCTGTGATGTGGAAGAGCAACCCACATTTGTGCCCAGCTGCCCCATGGCAGTTCTGGAAAGGATCATGTGAGCATGGAGTAAGGCAGAAGGGCTGATGGTTACCTGTGTCTCACTCTTCTTCCTCAGCCAAATCTCTGTCAGAATTGGGAGCACAGTCTGCTGTAGAAGATAAATTGCTTAGGAACCTAGTCTTTGTTTGAAACCAGTCTGTGTAGGGCTGCAGGCTTGGCTCACTGTGACACTTGGCTAGATTATTCCATCTGCAAGTCCTTGTCCAGAACCAGCCCTTGATGTCCCTTGGTGTCCTTTGCTGTCAGCTTCAGCTGCCTGCTCCTCTGTTTGTCCTTTGTGTCCCTTCCTGCAGTCCTTGCTGATGGCAGCTTGTGCTGGGGGTACCCCCAGCCCCTGTTTGTGCAAGGAGGTTCGGCTGGCGCTGTTCAAGCTCTCAGGCAGATGTGTACTTTGGAGCTTGGGAAGAGCTTTCCTTCCCAAGGAGGTGGAAGAGGGATGTGCCAACAGTGCATTGCTCTTCCCCTGGCTTTGTTGTCTCCCTGCCTGTCCTGTGTTTCCCATCCCTTCCTCTTGTGTGAGTTGTCCTGTGGGATAACATGGGCACAGACCTTTAACTGCCAGTCCTCCCTCCCAGGAGTCACTAAGACATTCTCTTGCCATGTACTACATTTACCCACACCATGTGACCCTTGCTTCAACATATCTTTTCCTCCCACAGGACCCTTTACTACTCTGTGTCTTCTCACTAATTCTGTGGTCACCAAATGTGTGGCCTTCCTAGCAGCTGGCACCCTGCAGCATTCCAACCAGAGCCCCCCTGCTCTGTCCTCTGTGGCCACTGGTGCTGCAGACAGACCTTGTCCTAAGCAAAGCTGTCCCTGAGTGTGCCCGTGCCAGTGGGTGAGAGAATGCGCCCTTGCATGTGGCTTTTGTTCTCAGTGCACAGCCCACCTCCCAGAGCAGCAGATAAACACAAACAGCCTTTTTCTGCAGTTTGATGAGCAAAGCAGAGCAGTGCTTCTGAGCTGGTCCTTTAACAGCGAGGGCATCATCACGTCCTGAGCCTTATGTGAGTAAATCTGTCATCAAGTTTTAGTCTTTATTTTGTATAACTTTACGTAGCAGCTCGTCTTAAACTTGTAAAAACATTTTGTGGGAAATTATGCGTGGGAAGTGGGCAACTCCTTCCATGTACTGCCAGCTAATCCGTAATGCTCTCCTTTATCATAACAAATGAGGCAGGTTTCTCAAAAGCAGTATCTTGTGCTGTTCTTTTATCTCTATCCTTTTTTTAAGTCTGGGGATGGGGTTCTGCCCTGGATGAGGGCACAAAACATGGAGCCAGGACTCCTGGTTTCTGTCTTGAGCACTGCATGCTCATGACTATGCTAAATCCTGCTTGTGAACTGGAAGGGGCTGTAGGTTTTCAAAATACTGTGTTTAGCCATAGATGTTATTAAAGAGGTAAAAAACCCAGTGCCATAAAATTCCCAAGAAGACAGGAAACTGGAACTCTTTCATCTGTTCTTAAGTTTGGTAAATAGAGAAACTACTACATCCCACTGGTTCCTTGCTCTCCCACTATCCCAAAGTCATTTGTACTCAAAGCTCAAGGTTTTTGCAGTTTCTTGGATAAAAATGTTTTGTATGCCGTGGGATCTGTCATCATTTCACACATCTTCTGTTCTGCTGAGCCATTACCCCCTTCCTCCAAACTGGTAGGTGGCACAGGAGGTATCACATCACCCCTTTGGAGGAAACTTTGTACAAAAGTATCTTGGAATTTGGCAAAGCGCAGCTCTTTTTCTACAGCAGGATTCATCTCCCCTTCAGTGGAAATTAAGTGTCTAAATCTTTTTGTCTTTCCCTCTTTGTCAGTTTTACAGTGTGCTCTGGGGTGAAGTTTTGTCGTGCTACATTTATTTCTCCTCGCCAAGACCTTCTTTATGGGTTTGATTTAAACAAAGTCCAATCAGATGCAGTGAAAGGCCGTCATGTTCCAGTGCAGGGGATGGGCTTTGGGGGCTGTTTATCTTTTTTCCAAGGATAACAGCACATTTGTGTTTGTGTTGTGTGTATGTCTTGGACTTACACAAAAACTTCAAGATCTGATTCTGGTGGGTCATGTTGGCAGGTATCCAAACCCATAAATCTGGTCACTGTGCTTTTCCAAATGTTTATTGTGCTGTTTAAGCTTTTATGGGCTCTTGTGTGTATTACATATGGTCTGAATAAATGTAATGCAGTATTACTGTGCCTAGCTGAGAGGCAGAAGAGCCTCAAAAGGGATCATTAGAGCTGGGGCAGCCATTGCCAGCATTTGGAGATGAGTTTCTTGGTTGAGCTTTGCAGGTTGCAAGAACCTTCAGCCCTGTTCTGTTGGTTTCTCAATGCCACTTGATCTAAGGTTGCAGAGGTGGAAATAAGAGAGTTGCAATTTCTTGGATTCAATACAGGATTCTTGTAGCAATTCTCCCCTTTCTGAAACACTAATAAAAAGGATTGAACTTATTTTGTATTTCCTCTGTGCTGCTGCTGCCACCTGTGGCAAGGTCTGCGCTGATTGCCAATGGGACTCAGGACAAGACTTTAAGGAATCAGTGGATACATAGCAGGGCAGAAGTCACCTGGGTCGCTGTAAGTGAGCAATCACCTGCAGACTCAGTGTCTAAGAGTCAAGACTGCATTGCTCCTTCAGATGGATGGCAAAGAGGATCCATTCTCTGTTCCTCCAAGCTACAGCTCCTCTGTGATTCTGGAGATCACACATGAGACTGCCAGATTGAGCCAGCCAGACCCCAGGTGGTGGGAACAGGGACAGGTCTTGTGTTTGAGGGACAGCAGTATGAAAGTGGTACCTGGCCAGGCCACCTCTGGTGCCATAATCCCAGCAGCTCACATGTAGTGTACCATGGCCCTATTGTCCTGTTGCTTCACATCCTTACTGTCTTCCATCCCGACTGGGTTGAGAGAAGAAATTGCAGACTAAAAACTGGCAAACTGTAGCCAGCCCTAACAGCTGTAAAGCAGCCAAGCCAAGACCTTTGAACAAAGAACAGTCTCTGGTTCAGCTCTGAGCTTCCCTCCACTGGGCCATCCACCTCCTGCTCCAGGCAGTCCTTCCAGTCCTTCATTACTTCACTCTACCTCTAGCCCCACTAACCCAAGAAAAATAGGGGCTCACAGCTAAACTTGCTGCCAACACTGTCCTTCTTCAGTTTGGGCTTTCCACCTCCCCACAGGTTGCCAGCAAAGTCCAGCACCTGGGGAAGATCCTGCAACAAACTCTTGGTTCTTGCTGCAAGGGCAGACGTGGTGTTTGGCACAGTGAGCAACCTCGTGGGGATTGTGTAATGTCACTGGGCAGACACCGTGTGTGATAATGATGTTGATAGCAGCTGAGTTACCCTGGGGATACATCAGTGCCTCGGTATTTTATGGAGGTATGAGGTGGGGCACTTTATTACTCAGCTTTGCACCACTGTGCATCCTGCTTCTGCTGCTGCACTTGGTGGGTTCTACTGCTTTGACCTGGAGGAAGGCTTTGAACCTGCCTGTGTAGAACTCACAGAAACAGAGGCATTGCTGACTTGACAGCTGAGAAACATTCTCCGTCCTCTCATTCAACCCAGTGATGCATATGAGAAAGGATAGAAATGTTAATTTGTTGCTCTTCTGCATTGAGAGAAGAGGAGGGAGCATCAGGGGATGCAGAGCATCCACTTTGTGGGGAGATATGCTTGCAGAGGAGCTCTCAAAGTGCAGAGAAGTTATTTTTGCCAGCAGAGTCCTGTGTCAAGCACAGGCAGCTCTGCGACTCCCACCTCATCCTCTCTGTTGCTGGATGTTGAATCAGCTGTTTGTACTGCCCAGCACAGTGCCAGGGACAAACTCTGGCAGAAGGGTGGGGAAATGGAATGGAATAAATAAAGGATTTATAATGGGGATAGCTTGTTTGTCCACTAACATCGTGCTGCAGGCTAGTGCTTAGAAGGGAACCAAACCCCCGGAGCTGCTCTTAGGCTTTCCTATCTGTAAGCACTTTGCTGCAGGGTCGTGCCACAGGCATTGGGGGCTGACTAAGGAGAGGGTGGCAGAGGCAGCCTGCTCCTGTGTCCCTCCTTCCTCTGCACATTCCAAAGCTGCGACCTCCTCAACCTGCAGAGAGAGGGGAGGGAGGTGGGAAGTGGGGTGACAGGAGCAAACTTCCTGCAGTGGAGCTGAGCTGAGGGACAGTTCTTATCACAAGAGAACAGCCCTGCTGGGGGCAGCTGGAGAGGAGCCCATCCCACCTTCCTGAGCCCCCCACCCTGCTCACCCTGCAGCTCACCCCCAGCACAGGATCCTCCCTGACCCCAGCACACGGCCCTGCCAGCCCTGCCCGCAGATACCTGTGTGTCCCAGAAAGACAAGGGCTCACAGCTTGGCACTGCTGAGGGAAATGCCATCCAAGCCACGTCAGAGAGAGAGGCAGGTTAGCACCAGGCAGCCTGGGAGCACAGTTGCATTCGAGCAGCTCCTACTGCTGCAGGTACTGTGTGGGGAAAGCTGATCCTTGCCCACTAGTGAGCTGCCAGGCTATGTGTGCCACAGACAGCAGCTTTGTCTCCTGCCTGGCCTCTGGCCACTGCACACTGGCCGGGTTTTGGCTCATGGCAGCTTTTTGGGCTGGACCCTGATCTCCTCCACAAACCAGAGGCTGACATGTAGGGCTGATCCTACTCAGATTTTGTCTCAACCCAGTTCAGTCCTCATTCATGTCTCCACTGTGAGGTGGAAGGAGATGGGAGAGAAAGCCCAGCACGTGTCCCTTCGCCCCCTCTGCCTGAGGGACATGTTACACAGGAGCTGGAAAGAGAATTGTGCTGGGCTGGAAGTTTCTAGTGAAAGCAGAGCAGTTCCTTCATTGCAGAGTCCTGTGTCGCTGATCTAGGGATGGATTCCCAAAAGCCTCCTTAGCTCTAAAAGCAGGGCAGAGTGCCACAGGTAAAGCACGTAGGAGCAACCTCAGTGTGAGACTGGCAACACCTGGGACACCTGAGCTAGTGAGTGGTGTTGCTGCCTGCATGTCACTGCTCCCCAAGCCTAGGGAGCTGTGGATTGTCCTCTGAACATTGCTGGCTGAAAATGGCTCATGAATCCACGGTCTGTAACATTTATTCAACTAACACTGTTTGAAGGTAAATGCTGTGATTCCTAACGGGACTCACCGGCTGCTCTTGCGCTCCCCCTCGATGAGCACTTGTCTCTTTTATTGCCTTTTTTTATTGTGCCCTCAATCCAGCAGTTGTTCCTGACGTCAGTGGTGAGTCACTCATTTGGTCTCCCAGCAGATCCAGCAGTGTAGGGCCACACATGGGCACAGCTCATCAGCCTGAGGTGTGGATGGGCCAACGTGTTCCTCAGGAGCACGGTGGGGAGAGGACTGATCTTGTGACTGCCACTGCAGGGAGCACTTGCGAGGAGAGGAGCATGAAGATTAAGTCAGTAAAGGCTGTATTCGTGGAGACCAGGTGTCAGGGAATGAATTGGACCCTTTATGTCAGCAGGAGGACTCACCAGTAGGGAGGGAACAGCTTCCTATCCCAGGCTTGCACAAGGCTCTTCCAGTGTCAGGCTGTCAAATCAGTCTCTGATTTGAGCCTGTCCTTCATTCTTGCAGACTACAATGAGGATGCTGTGAAATTGGGTTGGTGTCCAGTGTCTCCCTCCCACTGCCGGCATCTGTTTTACAAAGAGCTTCACCTGAAAGAGGCCACTTCAGTCTGACATCCCTCACCAGCAATAGCTGGTACAACAAACAGCTCCCAGCAGGGCAGGCAGGATTTCACCTGCCCCATGTCTTTCCCTTCCCAGAAAGCCAGGAGAGGGACTTCCTCAGCTAGAGGGCAGCCAGGGACATTAAAAGACACATCCATCCCCTGTCCACAAAATGCTCTGTGTTCAACATTGCCCCAGAGGGCAGGGATTTTTGGCAGGTTTTCACCCAAAACTTAGCCAGAAGTCCATTATGTGTCAAGAGCTGTTCAATGCAGGAAATAGTATTTTGCTCTTATGTGTATGTATATGTAGATGTCTACAGTCCTTCTGCCATATAGCCATGGTTCACTATCCCTATGTCTGATGATAATGTAAAATTTTTGAGGTTTGCACATGGTGTTTTTTGCAGAATTCTCCAACCCTCTTGCAAAGCCATGCTTGTTGCACAGCCTGTAGCATCCAGCATAAACAGTGTCACTTGATGACAAGCGTTGGATATGGGAAAGTCCTGAGTTACAGGCTCTGCAGGCAGCTACTGCCACATCGTGGGGAGATGGTGCTTTACATGCATTTATTGTGCGGCAAAAAACACTAGCTGGGCTAGGAAAAAAGGCATTTAGTTTTTGCATGGATTTTGGATGTGGTGGTGTGTGTGTTCTGCTCTCTCCAGGGATAGGCTCTGCCTCACCCCCTTGCCATGCTCACCTGGTGAAGCTGACTTTCTCTTGACTCTTTGTCCTGGAGAGCAGAAGATCCTCTAGAGAGCAGTGGGAAAGCTGTGATATATTGCTATGAACAGATATGAAATAGCTTTTCCACCTGGCTTCTTATTAGGTGTTATAGTCCTATCTTTTTCCATCAGTCATATGATAGTAATTATTTGGTATTTAATACCATTACATCTAAGACTTGATGAGAGAATGGGAAAGAAGCAGACTTGCAGTCTTGGACATCAGTACTAACAACTCCAGAGCCACACCTGGACCAGATATTTGTAAGCATATGGAAGAGATTGAAGATTAGCTAATTGTCTCCTTAATACTTGGTACTAGGCTGAATCATCTCTGCAGGCCTGGGAAGCTGTGCAGATCACCAGGCACTCCTTGCTCCTGTTCCACTAAGCTAAAGAGCCAACTTGGAAAGGGAGACCTTTCTCATCCCCAGCTTTGGCTGTGCCAGGGCTCTCGGTGCGGCCTCACTGTGGAAGGTGTCACTGGCTTGCTCATGTTTTTGGCTGTGAAAGTCAGTGACAGCTCTTCTGGCCAGATCTCCTGTGTGATCCTGTTAGGGGGAGTTGTCAGCACCTAATCTGGGGGGTTGCTCTCATCTAAATAGTATTGCCAGGGCCTTGCATGTGCAGCCTGACACACTGTACATTAATCCAGGTTTTTGCTTCCTTGACCCAGGAGGGATTAAACCCCACCCCACATCTGCTGCAGCTCCCTTGGACTGCTGCCTCATCACACTGATGCTCCTTAGCAAAGCTCAGAGCAGGTCTTTGCCTCCACAGCTTCCCAGGCACAGCTCTTCCCTAGATGGCAGGGACTGCCTCTGTGTGTCCTGTATTTCCTATCCATCCCTCCATCCATCCATCCATCCATCCCTCCATCCCTCCTTCCCTCTTTCCCTCTCCAGCACACTGGTACCTGCAGATTACATACAGTCCTTATGGGGCTGAACTATTCCCTGCCAGGCCCTGCTCCTGCCTTGCAGTAAGGCTGTTATCCATGTTGCTTCATTTAACCTGAAGCAGGGAGCAGATTGGAACACAAAGCTTTTGAAAAATGATGGAACAAGGGCAAATTTCCAATCAAAGCTCTCGAAATGCTGCTCTGAAGGACAATTATTCTTCATTTGTGGGTGAAATGGAAGACTGTGCAAGGGCAGGAGCTGTGCAGAATGAAGATTTAAACAGTGGAGTAAAGGAAAGAATGACTACTACTGAGGGAGGGGGAGAGGGGCCTGGGACCTCACTAACCTGATTTAGTCAAGTGACTTCTGATGTTTTACCATTGCAAGCAACAATCTAACCCAGAGCTGGGCAATTTGCAAGCCACAGAGTTATGACCTGTTTGTAAAATGGTCTTAAGAGGAAAATATATTTGTAATTATGAACTGAAGAACCTGAGCAACAGTGCTCTGAGTTTTGGAGATGTGTCCAGCTGCTGTTGGGGACAGTTGGGGTCTCTGTCCCTCCTGTGTCCTCTCACCAGGCAGAAGCACCCAGAGCAGTTCCCAAATGAGCTCCTGTGGGCAGCAGCTTACTTTGGCCACAGGATGTATCCTCACAGGTGAGGCTGCACCTGAGCAAAGTGCCTCCTTACCCTGCACAGTGTCTTAGCAAGGGAGGGAAAAGCTGGGAACACCCCCCAGCAGTGGAGATGCTGGCCCAGCCTGCACAGCTATGTGCTGACAAGGCTCTGATTTGAGCCAGCTACCTGTGGTCCCCCAGGCGTGGGAAGAGAAATTTCCTCAAAGCTTCTGAGAAGAGGCACCAGTCTCAGTCCACTGACTTGAATTTATGAAATTTGTGCTAACTGGTGTGTCCTCACAAGTGCCGAGCATTCCTTGCTGTGGCAGTGTCAGCTTCAAATGGGATGTCCCTGGGCTAATTGTTGCTGGATTTGGACAAGTGAAGTTTTTTATTTTCTGGGAAACTGATTGGTTTTGTGCCCATGGTGTTTGCAGAGCGCTGACAACCCCCACCTTACTTCTCAATACTGCCTGTCTGCTTAAGCTGGTGTTCCTTGGAGATGTGATTTTCCCCTTTCAAGGCTTTTGATGTCTTTTCCCATGTTAGAAAATTCAGGAAGGCAGCATGTGAAGCTGGCTGGGGCCAGTGAGTGTTGCTGGGGGCGGCAGCTTTGATCCTCGGTGGGAGCTCTGCCATAAACTTGATCATGCATTTTTCATCCCTTGCTCAGTGTGTGCGTGTGTGTGCAGGGGGTGCAGGCACTAATCCTGAAGCTGCACTCAGCACTGGGGTAAGACTCACTTGCAGTTCATCACTGATGCAAATCCTTCCCATCCCCAGGGCAACTCCACCACAAGTTATCCTACGCGAAATTTGACCCTGACATCTAATAGCTAGGGAGCTGCTCCTGTCTTTAATCTCTCTGACAGTGCCTAGTCAGTGCTTTTTGAAGAATTTTTCTGGTCTTTTCTATCACTTAAGCATTAGTTTTCTTTATCTGGAGTTTTGTACTGCTATCTGACCCATTTACTTGGAAGCCTCCAAGGAGAGCTTGAGTTGAAAGAGAGCTGGGTTTGTGATCCAAGTATGAGTCTTTCACTGTTAATTGTATTAGCATTCATAATTGCATGCACATTTTTAAACTGTCAGGATTGCCACATCCTTTAAAACATGGATGGGACATCAAAAGGGCTATGACTGCTTGGAGATTAGCAAGAAATTGAATTGTCTGATACCTCAAAAACTATGATGTGAGCTGTTTTGTTCTCATTATATTAAAAGTGACATAGGAAAAATAAGTCAGAAATTAGGCTTTTAAAGCCCATTAGCTGTCACAATGTAATTAGCAGGAACAGGCTGATGCAGGTTTGAGGTGTCCTGTGCCTGCCATTTCTGTTGGATGGGCAGGGTCTGTGCCTAGTGGGAGCCTTGTTGGATGGGGCTGTGTGTGACAGGACTCATGGGATGAATGGGAGGAGAGGGTTGAGAAGTCCTGAGTTCACATTCTCTCTTTGCTGCAGATTTGCTTTCAGGGAACTGCTTGATCTCCCTGTCCATGGCTTAGGCTGTATGTTAGCTCTGAAGGCAACCCCCAGCAGAGGTCACTTGTGGCTGATGGGTAACACAGTGATTCTGTGCTCTCTCATTTTGATTTCCTGAGTCCTGCTGGCAACAGGGTAGTGTCACCAAGCCTGTCCTTTGGAAATACATATTTTACAGACGTGAAATACATGAGCATACATTTGTGCATGTGCTATCCCAGATCCTTGCCAGCTGCATGTATCTGTATACATTTGTATTTTCAGGTATCAGCAGTTTTGCCATGTCATCATCAAGCATATTGAGGCAAATACATTTCACCTGAAGACCTTTAGGAAGGCAGATGGCTTTTGCCGTTATGGAGCCCTGCTTGTTCAGGGATATTGGAAAAGGTTGTAAGGGCAAGGGAGATGAAGGTGTTGTTGCCAGTAACAGAAATACAATACACAACAGAATAACAGGTTCCCAGACTGTTTCCCACCCACTGAACCCAACGTGCCTTTTTGCACACTTTGTGCATGGCGGAGGTGACGGCAGTGACTTCTCAGTCCCAACGGAGAAGAGTTTCTCCACAGCCCTGTGCCAGGTACAGCCCAGCACCTCTCACACTGGCGCGGTGGCTTTTATCAGAGCAAATCCTGACGGAGCTGCAGGGCTGTTGCCGGCGTGCGGGAAGGAATCGATGTCGCTTGGCCTCGGCGCTGGGCGCGGCCGGCAGATGGAGCGCGGCTCCTCCGCTGCGCTTCGCCGCGCACGCCGCCGGCCGGGAGCGGGGCAGCGCGATAACGGATTGCTTATCGTGGAAACACGCCACTCGGAGCTGAGTTACAAGCAGCTTTGCGGAGCTCCTGATCGGCCCGTGTTTTTGTTTTTAGTGCGTTACTCATCTTGATGCGTCGTTGGTACATGTCTAAGCGGGGCTGTAAAAGGCACTCGAGGGGACACGGTGGGGCCAAAGCACGGGGGATAGAAAGCAGCTGTCAGGCAGCATTTCTTCCAGGGGTTTGAGGAGTACCAGCAGGCTGTGTCAGCCCGGCAGTGACCGCTTCTCAGTGCCTGGCTTTACAGTCAGACTGTTCTGTAGTTCCTTCAAGGCCCTGTGGTTTAGCGGCTGCACAGATGGCTGCAGTGCGTTTAGAGCAAAGTGATATAACACTAGTTCCTTCCATCCTCTGCTGCCTCACCCTGAGAAATTAGCAGCCTCTTCTGGGAGCCACTAGTCAATATGCCAGATCCAAACACCTCCGGACTTTCAGCAAAGTTTGAAACCAGTTCAGGAGCTGAATTTCAAGTCCACTTTTCCTGTGCCAAAATCCGCAGGGCTGAATACCTGGGAACTATGGAGGTGGGTTAAGTCATGGACCAAATACACTCTGAGCTTTTCATTGTCTACTTCCAATGCATCAGGTCTCCCAAAATAATATGTCTAGCATGGTTAATACCACAATCACTACTGTAATCACCACTGAAACCTGCATAGGTTAGAAATCCATATGTGGTTCTGTGTCTGGGTGAATTTGGCAGACAAAAAGCAGTCCCCAAAAGGCAATTTCTTCCTATCAAATCATCTGCCAATTTTAACAGTTTTGATTTATGCTTTTTAAGGTTACTGAGCTCTTTGCTGAAAGAGTTGAAGGCCATCTGTACTGATGCTGTTACTGAATGAGCCTCCTCAGGATCAAGGCTGGCTTCCAGATGACAGAATAGCTGGGAGCTTGTATCTCTTACACATAAGGCTTCTCTGCCTGTTTTGTTGGTCCCCTGCACCTCCTTAGCTAAAATAAGTGCTTCCTATTACAGAAGAATATATATGAATATACATCAGACAGGTTTTGTTCATTGTAGTTTTAAGGGAGGTAGAGGTGTTACACTTCTACCTGCTCCTTTACCAACCAAGGGTAGAGAAGAAATGTGCTTTGAGGGTATGTAGCCCTCCTGGTTTCTCTAATGAAACTTTGTTTGGGGATTGGTTTTTCTGTCTTTTTTCATATGCCCCTTAAAAGAGAAATTAATTAGGCCAGTTGGAAGCATAGGAGGGCCATTTTGCATGGGGAAAAACAGAGCAGGTGAGCAGTTGTTGGAATTATTTGGAAAGTAGACAAGAGCATGGAATAAGAGACCGACAAGAGGGTAGTTAATTTAGTTAGAAAGACTGGCTGAGCATAGCAGTCTGGAAAATAGATCATCTTTTTGAAAGGCACAATGAAGAAAAATAATGGCTCCAGATTCATCTCTTGTGTAAATCTTTTGAAGTTGGTGACTTACACCAGAATGATTTAGCCCCATTAATTTTAATGGGTCACTGCAGTGTCCCGAGAGTTGTTTTTTGCTGTGCTCTGTTCTGAGGCAGAGATAAAGCAGAGCCTTGGTGTCTAGGCTTCAACCCAAGCTTGGTGTCCCCATGGGGCCGGCCTGGGCCCCTCCACATTGTGGCTGACTCCAGTTGGAGAGGGAAAAGGATGCAGGAGATGATGATGTGTCTGAGCCCTTGTCCCGTGACAGCTGGGTGCTGCCAGGACTTTGTTGTGAGCCATAACGTGCCTGGAAAATGATATCTGGTCTGAAAAGCAAGGGTAGGCAGGCTAAGAGGGCTCACTGGAGTCAGCACCAACCCTCTCCCTGCTTTGGGTCTGCTGATCCAAGTGATAACAATTAACACATTAACCAGAGACAAGGAGCTGTGGAGCAGTGTGGCAAAGAAAGGACCCTGAAACTGAGCATAAATGGGCACCAGATGAGTCCTGTTGGGACTCAGTGGGCAGAGAGCAAAGGTCAGTGCCCTTGACAGGACAGGGACTCAGAGATACGGCTGGGGACAGGGATAAAGCACATTTACCACTTACCATTCAAAGCAAGCTGGTCGTAGCAGGAGTTGGCCACATGTAGTTAAAAAGCCCGTGTATCACAGCAGGGGAAATTTAATCTAGTGCCAGGAGGGGGGGGTGCATCTTTGTCACCAGCTGTCAAGCAGCTGAAAATGTGGTGGCAGACACAGCTGTAGCACTTGGGCAGAGACAGTGATCAAGCCCCAGTCTCCTCAGGCAGCAGCATGTCATGAGCTGTGCTCGGCCCCTGCTCCTTGGGGACCTCAGGGCCCGCCTTGTGCCTCAGCTCTGTTTTCTGCATGCCTCTCCTCATGGGCCTTGCTCCTAGGGCCTGACTCGCTGTCCTTCACTTTACAAATGATTCGAGTTGTTCTGAAGTATTGACCAGACAACAGGAAATGAGCCAGGAGGAACAGATGGACCAAAATGGAATAAAGCAATAAATCTGAATGCAAATGTTCTGTGTGATACAGAGGAGGAGGAAGCCGCCTTTGGTGAACTTTGGGTGTGAAGTCATCCCTTAGCAGCCTGTGTTTGTCAAGGCATCAGCTGCTCTTCAGCATCATGCAGAAGGAAGTGAAGATGAGCATCACTGTGTCTCTGGGCATTTATCTTTTGACAGACTTAACATGACTGCACAATGAATTCAGGGGGAGAGTCCAGACATGGGCCCCAGGAGGAAAGGATGTAATACATGCTGAAATAAAAGTTTCTCAGTAAACTTTGTTGCTTAACTTCTTCTAATACTGCTATTTAATCTCATTGGTCTGTAGTCTTCTCCCAGTCACATACTGTAAGGCAAACTCTGCTAAATGACTCCATAGCTAGAGCAGATCAGAAAATCCATCTGGATTGCCAAGCTGATCTGTAAAATGCTTTCTAGAACTTGTATCAGCAACTGTGTAGGCAGTAGGGCCAGGCCAGTGATCCTGTGCTGGGCTCTGGTGAAACTGCACCTCAGGTGTTAAGTCCAGTTTTGGGCCTCTTAGTACAAGAAGGACACTGAGGTGCTGAGTTGAATCCAGGGAAGGATAATGAAGCTGTTTAAAAGACAGGTAGATATGATGCTTGTGGACATGGTTTACTGATGCCTTGGCATGCTTGGCTAACAATTGGACTTGATGATCTTAAGGGTCTTTTCCAACCTAAATGATTCTGTGATTCTGTGAATATCAAAAGTTGTTCTTGCAAGCGTGTGAGCTTCGGAAGGACCATGTGTGCTGTTACCCAGCATATCACAGTGTATTATTTAAATGTGAATGCACACAGTATATCTGTCTTTCTATGTTTTGGTGAGAGGAGTTTCAGATGCAGAGAGTGAAACTCAATTTGCCTAAGCCCAAGATATGGTTGCAATTCACCCCAAGGGCTGGAACAAGTGCTGCTGCTGCTCTGTAGTACCTGAGGAGGAGGAGGAATTTCAACCATGCCCATCCACAGATGGGTGGTAGAGTCCCAGCAGAGCCTCATTTCTGTGTCAGGTTATTTTAAGTAACAACAGCAATTCCCTTCACACACAGGGCTGCCTGCATGGTCCTTGTGCAGCCTCTTCAAGGGTAGCACAGGCTAGCACCATGAGGGAGTCTGAGTGACACAGGATTCTCTGAGAAATTAACCCTTTTCCTTAGCAAAGGAAATGATTGAAAAGTGCAGGTGCTGCTGAAATCCTGCCTGCATGTCCTGATCCATGGAGCAGCATCACCAGCCCAAGTTTGCATTGCAGTGACTCAGTACAGTTTGCCACCACACACACCTCTGAGCTCCTGCAATTGCACCCTCAAAGCACAAGCTGTCTTATTTCCCCAGAATATGTAGCAAAAAAATTTAAGTAACGGGGAACTCTGAAAATTTTGCAACTTGTATTAAATGAAGGAATATAAGAGAAGTATTTGTTACTGCTCAACATTAAATGTGAACAGATCTCAGCAGGTGTGAAAGGACGTGATACAGGTTTGGAGACCCTGGAGCAAGCCAAGGGAAGGCCTGTGAGAAGAAAAATGCAACATGATGATAAAATGCAAGTTTTTCTGTGATTGTGTTTAAGTGCAGGATCAGGGGCCATCCAGCTGTCTGTTGGCTGTTTTCAGCCAAAAGATGACAGAAGGCAATGGATCATGTCATCCTGCCCTTCTTAAATTGACAAATCTCCTCCACAGTTGCTTAAGTATCAGTTTTTCTAAGGTTTTTCTTTGTCAGCTGTTTGGCAAATCCTGATGTGGACTGAATATATTCTCTCTCACTGCTCTCGCATATAGAGGAAAAAGCTCAGGCGGTTGAGGTGTCCCTGGTTGGAAGGTGGGACAGCCTGGATGTATTCAGAGGTTTGAAAGTGTCAGTAGAAAAACCCTCAGGGTGAGGACAGCTTTTGGGACAATAGTATCAATATATGGCATGGGGGGATGAAAGCCCAGGAGAAACTCAAACAGAGCTGTCTTTGAAATGCTGGATCCTGCAGGTATAATGTGGTGGTTCTATCTGACCTGTGAATATCTCTGATAAGGCATCAGGTAATTAGTCTTGTGCTTGTTATTGTAACATTTGCTGGAATGAAACACTAGCATTTTTAAATCACTGCTATCAAAGCATATCATAGATTGTAAGCAGTTTCTTTGAGTATATCCCTGTGCCAAATAATTCAATGCTCATATCTTCCAAATTAGGCATGGCATTACCACTGAAGAGCTGTGACCGAGCATAAAATAGTTATTTTTTAGAGAAGCTGAGCTATATAAAAAAAGTATGTTTCCTAAAAAAAAAAAAGGAATAGAAAAGAACCCTTACCTCTTAAAACAATTCTGCTCCTAGCCTCTGATAATAAGTATGTTCAACTCCTCAAGTGCTAAAAGTCTGCTTTCTGCAAAGTGGAATTTTAAAGTCTGTTGCTCAAAACACACACACACACACTGTGCCGATATACTATGGAGTTACTCCCACCCACAACCTTGATTTTTGTGCTTCTAAGAGCTGTGAGACACTTTTAAGAGGAGCAATGTATTTTTAAACTCACACTATGGTGTAGCATGAAGGTCAGCATGACTGACTCTTTGAGGGATGAAGAAGTTAAACCCCAGCCTCCACTCTTTGTAACTTTCAGCCATGAGTTCTTTGCTCAAATTTCTTCTTGTGAAATGCTGTGGCATCTTATCCCTACTTTAGAGGAGTGAGATCCACTGAATCTCCTGGGTGCTCAGCTGTGAGGATGACATGGCCATGGTTGCATTAGCAACTGGATGCTCTTGAGTTCTTTCACGTAGGATCTGTTCCCAGCCTTGACTGCAGTTTTCCTTCTGAAATGTTCCTGACTTTAAGTATTGAATAAAACTATAAAACCGCACCTGGAGACACACTTGGAGCTCTGTTGTCATCGTTGCAGTTGTTTTTCAAGTCCTCTTTGAGAGATGGACTTTCTTTGGAGCTGGTGGTGAGTCACAGTCACAGTCATGGTGTGCATGGTGTGTCTCCTCTGCCTGTGTCCTCTGCCCTGTGCTCCAGAGGTTGGCTCCTCTCACAGCCTCCTTGCCCACCCTTTAGAGACCCTCAAGGCAGGCAAAGGAGGGACAAGGGGCAGGGTGTTATGTTTGCATTTTGGACTGTTTCACTGCTGATTAGAGCAGTTCAAGGACCTGTTGGACATGATATGACCTTCAGGCTCTGGGATAGTGGAGACAGAGAGGTGGGCAAAAAGACTCTTCCTTCTCATCACCACCCCAGATTTGCTTTAGTGCATGGAGGGCTCTAAGATTTTCTCAAGACTGTTTAAAAAGTGTTTCTTCTTGTGTAAAACCAGAGCACTTTTCCCTTCTCTGTATCTTTACTGAGAAAAGGGTCTTGGTAGTGTTACCACAATAAATAAATTAAACAACTTACTCCCTACAACAAAACCTTGAATTTTTTAGTGTAAAATGAAAATACATAAACAACCAGCAGAAGGGATGTGCCTGGCCTCTAATCTGCATGCACTTCCCTCTTTCAGACCCTTGCTTCCTTCTGTACAATGATTTAGAAGGAAAAGCTTTTATCTAATCAAGAGGTAAGTCTCTGCAGAGCTCCCCAGGCACTGCTAATGGATGAGATGCACAGCAGAGCTTGAAGGCTTGAAGCTGAATTTTTGTTGGTGCACAAGCTGTTACTGAGTAGGTCAGAGCTGGGTTCTGTGGGCTCTTTGTGAGCCCAGGGCGCTCATGTAGTGACCAGAGCCATTTTGCTTTTGAGTGAGGTGTGTGTTGCAAGCAGGGGAGGAAGGAATCAGCTGCCCAGGAGACAACAGCTGGAGGCCAGGAGTGGCAAGGCAGGGACGGGTGGAAAGCTGGTGCTGCTGAGGAAAAGCAGAAGGTTCCAGGAATTAGCTTCATGCCAGAGGATGACTGGGGAAGAAATTGTTAATAAGTAGGTTATTGGCAGTAGGACACTCCGTTTCATGCTCTGATTCATAATCCCCACAGCGGCATCTCGTGGCTGATGGGCCTGGATTCTACTTTTGAATCTCACGGTATTTTACCATAATGAGAGATGATTTAAAATAACACTGAAATCAGGCTTGGAACTGGACACCACAGTGTGAACTTCAGAATACAGAATACAGGGATGCTCTTGTCATCCTGTGGTAGATGCTACTGCCAGACACAGCATGGCCTTCCTAGGTAGGAAAGGCAGTGTTCCTGCCGAGAGTGTGATTTGGTATTGTGCAGCTTCTGGCATTTCAGGTAACAGAGAGAGAAAACAGTGCACAAAAGCTGATTGCAGGGCATGACATTTGCAGAACCTCATTGATATTCCAAGCTTGGGAACTACTGGGCAAGTGAGATCAACAAGTGAAAAGGAGGGGGTGTAATGCCTAACAGTCAATGTCATTTTCCCTTCATACACATGTGATATGTATATATCAGATAACACAAACACTTAAAGCAGGAATAAGCTGCCAATAGCCATTTAGCTCTGCAAAATAGATATCCCTCATGTTGCAGGCCAGAAATATGCCCTGAATCATCATTCATTTTGAAGGAACAAATAATTTCTCTTTTAGCTGAATAAAGATGTCTGCTCCTATAACCAGCTGAATAGATGGAAATAATTACATTCATTATGCCTCCTCACTTTTACGAACATAGAACATGGAAAAAGATATTGGAAATGCCACACACACTCTTTGGAGATGTATGATGTGAATTAAAAGTTAATGTCTGGATGGAGAATTGGACAGGAGTTACATAAAAAGAACAAGCAGAAACTGACAGTTTCCTGCCTGAGCACATCTGAAAAACATCCAAATTTGTATCTGAACTGGACAGCAAAATTTTTGTCTATTCAGACAATGCACTGTTTCATGGTGTGTGCAATTTGTGTATGTTGTAAATGCATATAAAAAGATATTTTCTTCTGTTTTCCTGAGTTATTTAATGTTTAATGCAGGTCACCTTAGAAAGTCAGTTGACATGATTTGAGGTGTTTTGAGGCAAGTATGCAAGCATATATTTGAGAGTAACATGACTTTTTAAATTTGCCCTTTTAATTGAGTAAGGCTCAAAAGAAAGTATTAGGATGGATCTGTACATGTAATAGCAAAAATATCTGCTTCTGCAAACTTAAGTTCAGGATTTTAATCTGTCAAATTCCAGTCAAGCAAAATTTACTGGAAGTTTTGATAATTTGGGATATGGGACTATAGAACTTTGGGTGTATCTATCTTTAGTCTCAGGAATCTTATAGTGGTCCAGGCTGAAATAGATGTTTTATTTGTTTCCTTCCTAAAATGAACTGAGTATTGAGATTGAAACAATCTGTTACACCATCTTGAAGTACATGGCTTTTTTTTATTTACTATTTCATGCTCTATTACAAAAAATCTCCATTCACTCCTGAGTGCCCAGTAAGTACTTTTTCAGTGGGTCTTATTCTTCCCAGAGTGGAATACTCTGAAAACTCTGTGATGCTTCTTTGCAAGTGTCATGTAATTTAGCTCTTTTACATTTTAGAGAGCATAAAAGAGTTGGACCCTCTATCAGAAATGGATATTTGAAAGAGGTTTGGTCACCTTGAAAAGTAACCCTAGTGTTTGAAAGGTTTTATATTTAGGAAGGTGTCTCTATTTTTCTCCCATAATTGGTACCTCTTAGTGATAATTTGGAATAATTTAATGAATCCCAACAGTTATATTGGGCAAGATAAACTCAGGATTTCTTTTTTCTTTTATATTTTAATGTTAGAATCACAGAGGATGTTTTGACTGCCTGATCCTGGTAGGTAATCAGGGAAGACAAGTCTGCTTTTAGTAGTTGCCAATCCAACAAAATTTACTAGATGCATTTACTAGCTGTGTTTTGGAGTTTTACAGTGTCTGAAAAAGCTCAGTTCAAAGGATAGTGATTAGAGAAATTTCCTAGAGTTCATGAACTTGCAGTAGATCCTACATGCCATGATTTATGTCTCTTGACTAGTAAATTAAAGAACCCGATGACTTGAAAGATATTTCCATGTGCTGCTTTGTAGAAACAGGCAGAAAACAATTCCAAGTAATATAAAATTGGTGTCTTATAGAGAACTACACTGTTTAGAATGCTGGAAAGACATTTGATGTTGCAAGACAGTTAACTGAGGACATGCTGCTAAGGCACATTTGGGAAGGAACCGTGCTTTAATCTCCCTGCTCTCATTGAAGGAAATGTAAAGAGGAAAGACTACAGTCACCAGATGAAGTTGGAGTTCATGCTGTGTGGGCTTCATCTTGTCTTCTCACATGCATCATAAGTTTTTGCCTCTCTTGGAAAAAATATTTACCATTCTTAGGGCCATATGTGCAACAGATGATTTTAAAAAGTCAGGGGAGAGATCTCCCACTAAAAGGGGATGTAGGACTAGGTAGGGCAATAGGGTATTTAGCAGTGCAAAGTAAGTACAGATGCAATAGCCATCTGCTGTCTGTGCACACTGCAGTCTTAATCTTTCAGGTCCTACTGCTCTTGGACTTGTAGCAGGAGCAGCAATACAGAGAAGTCCAAGTAGCATGTTGCTAAAAAGCCAGTTGAGTACACAGAAGTATAATACACCAAAAGAACACCACCAGAAAAAAAAATTGCAAAATTGTCCAATACCAAGCGTCTGGCACACTGTCCTTTGTACTGGGAGCCCAGAGGTCTAGCAGGGCTGGGGCCATGTCTGGAAATGCCTGTAAATAATTCTTTACTTTGCCAAGTTGGAGACTTGAAAATGTCAAAAATGCCAGTGACAGCCTGGGATTTCCCTGTGTGAGCCTCCAGTATGAGAGCTGCTGCCAGCACTTGCACCATGCACTGGGATGGGCTGTGGGGAGTCCCAGGGAGCAATGAGGAAACCCAGCACACACAGTGGGGTGTTTGGGAGGCTGGTATGGGGCAAAGGAGACTGTTCAGAGGAGGCTGTGAGTGGGTATCCTCATGGCTTGGGCAGTCAGAAAGAAAAGGGCACACAGGGAATTCTTCTGCTTTGTCTTTCTGTGAAAGGGTCCTGGTCCTGTGGGTCTTCCAAGGACTTGATATCACCAGCCCTGATTCATCATGGGGAGTTGTATTCACAGGTGGGATGTGGTGTGTGAGAGTCGAGGGGAATTGCATGTCCCAAGGGCTTTCTCTCAAGAGTAGGAGGGAACAGCAGGAGGCAGGCAGCCCAAACCACTGTTGTTTGGATCACTTCTCCTTTCTCAGGTCTCTCTGCCCAAAATGACGCAAAATGAGGCGTGAGGAGAATTGGGAATGTCTTTGCTCAGCAACCCCATAAGCAAAGCAGCAGCAGCTGTAGCAGTTACACCACTGGCCGCAGGCACTTTGCAATGGCTCCTGATGGCTCACACCTGTCCCCTGGTGTGAAGAGACCTGCTCTAAGCTCTGCCCGGGGCGTGTTGAATGCCACTGGCATGTCAGGTCAAGCCATCACAGCTTTTGGGTTGCTTTACATCCCTGGCTGACTGCATGAGTTTGCTCAGTCACCCTTACTACATTCCTCACCTCTAAATGTGTGTTGAGGTGACTCAGTCCTATTGAATGCACACCTAATTTTATTTTATTAGATAGTCATCAATATGTTTCTTATGCTCTCTATTAAAGAACTGCATGCTTGTTTCCTTGAATATCTGCTGGAAACAGCTTAGGTAAACAGCTTAGACAAGGGAATCTCAGTACCCTTTACCAAAAAATATCCTATAGGTTGCCTCCTTAAGTACTGGATGCACATATGGAAGAATTGGGGATGATGAAGTATTCACTCAGATTGCTGGTTTCCGCTGCATTGAAGTCAGAGACATTGAAGGCACTACAGCATTTATAACTGATTTCCTGAACAGTGTAGCAAATAGAGATGAGAGCCCTTTTCTTGTAACTCACATGTGCAACAGAAATCACTTAGCTAACATAAATCAGGACTAAATTGCTTTTAAAGGCTCACAAAACATTTCTGAAAGAGACAGGATGAGGAAACCATTTGCCACAGTAGAGTATGTCCCCATGATGAGTCCTATTAAAGCCTGATCAAAGAGCCTTATTGGCTTTTCATTAGAGCCTGGTTATGTACAGTTGAAATTCAGCAGTGATTTCAACAGAATAGGCACAGAAATATGCACAGGAGGTAAATTTAAACAGGATTCTAGACCTTCAAATACATGATTAAAGACAATTTAATGTGCTGAGTAATGCAGTGTGATTTGGATGTAATTTATCCTAATCCAGTCTGATCTTTTACAGGAGAATATATTATAAGGCCACAATTAGGTGAGACCTGGGCCCCATCTGGCCTCCTGTCTCCTGCAGTGGCTTTCAGCCAATTTAAGAAACAAAGCAAATACAGAGTGAACTTCCCTTGTGTATCCTCTCTGTTTCTGGCATTCAACCACTATGCACTCTTTGGGTCAAAACATCCAGAGCATGGAGTACAATAGCCACCATTTATCCTTGTTTCATGAATTTATCTCATTGCTTTTTGAACCCATGCCTGGGTTTGGTGATTACAAAGTCTAACACCAGTGAGTACCATGATTCAGCTGCATTACATGCAGAAGCTCTTCTCTTACTTTAATTTAAACTGCTATGCTCCAACCATTCTTCCTGGTGCAGTAATTAAGGGGCAAAAGCCTTTTTGGACAAACTGTGTCTGGAGCTGGGGTTGAGGCTTGGTATTCTGTCGCTTGGGAGTTTTCTCCACTTCCTTCCCACTCTCTGTTTCCAAGGACTTTCTGGGATGAGCGTTTTGGAGGTGTCATTGTTGGTTCCATGCATGCTGTGGTGGAGGTGATGGTATCCTGCCTCTCATGAGCAGGCACAACCTGATGGGCCACGAGCGATGTCTCCTTTTGGGGAGATCAACCATAGGGAGAGGGAGGAGACAGTGGCTAGGCACTACACACACAGCTCTGGGCACAGTTGGCCTGAAACAGCAGTGGGGCTGCTCAGGCTGCAGTTTAGAAACCCAAATGGACGATGTACTTCCTAACCAGAGGTTAGACCCACATCTACAGAAATGAGAATTTGAGGCACCCACCCTCAAATCAGGGAGGGCTCAAGAAAATTAAATAAACATTTAAAGCCTGTGCAGAGTTCTTAAGCTCTTAATCAGATTCATATGATCTATATGCAAGCTCATTAGTCCAACCGGTTTATAAAGTACATTTGAATTTATGACTCTGATACTCAATACTTAATTTGTAAATTTGATTAGATGCATCTTTTAAACATGTTGTATCTGCATGTAGCTGTTTGTAATAAAATTCTGAGGTGAAGGGCACAACTGGAAAACCTCCACATGAGAATGATTAATTTTTATTAACTTGTTTTTATCACTCAACATTAATGTTACAAAGGCTATAATAAAGTGACACATGCTTGGTCATTGTAAGACAGAGATAAATTCAGCCTCCCCACAAGGGACAAGTGGGGTCAGTTTAGAGGAGGCAAAGAACACCTCCACCCAGAGTTCTTGCTAAGGTAAATACGTTTTTTCTGTCCTGTGGAGAAATTTGCCATCTGTAAGAATAAACAAGGTAAACCAGAAACAGATGAGGATGTGACTCTTAGGCAAGACCTTGTTTTTATACTTCTTTCCAGGAAAAACTTGCTATAAACACTAGTGTTGACTTTTTCAAGGCTGCTGAGGCCTTGCAGTAGAGGATCACATGGCATTAGCTCATTGCTCCAGTGTTGTGCAGCTCCCAGCCTGAGCCATCTCTCCCTGGTGCCGGAGAGGCTGGGCTTCACTGTCAGAGCGCCCTGCCCTCTATCTCACAGCCTGGTGAAATGCTGAATGTGCATTTTCAAAGCTCTGTCTTCCTCCAGGAGGATAATTTCATCATAAAAATGTAATTGTGAAAAATGCAAGAGGCTAATTCTGCATTTCTTTAGCCTGAGCCAAATACTAAAGTTGCTCTCTGGAACCAAGCAATCAACTTCACTGCTGAGGAATCTTGAGACAGAAATCTGTGGCATTTCTCACTCATTTAGGGGAGGGGTTGGGTGTCTCAAACCCATCTCTTGTCCTTCTAACACCCATTCTACATAAAGAAATGGTGGCTTCTGCTCTCAAACACAGTGTGTCCATGTGAGGCTGAGATGGCCCACAGGGATGTCACTTGCCTTGTCTGCATCCCCTGCACTTTGGACCTGGTGGCAGAGCTTAACTTGTCCTGTGTGGGGCCAAATCTTCAGGATGAGTGCAGAACAGAGGATATTGCCTTTCCTTGTCCTGCATCTCTGCCTCATGATAGAAATCCATGGACTCAGGAATAGGGAGAGTCCATTGCTGGAGAGGAGACAATGTCCATCTCCTTCTAACCTTGGTTTTTCCATGCAAGCTGAGGTTACTGGTACAGGAGAGATCTTTTCTGCACTTAATTATTAAGTTTTCCAGTGTTGTGCTTGGAGTTTCACAAGGAGAACTTTGATTGACTTTTACATTGCTGGGGTCAAGCAAGCTGTCAGAAGTCACTAAAGCACTAAATCAGGACCTCCAGTTGGGTCCTGGTGAGCCAAACTGGGCCACCTTTGTTACGGAATGCAGAGGAAGTCAGTGCAGCCTAAGCAGAAGTATATAGTACATAAAGTTGGGCTGATTGCTCTGCAGATGTACTGTGAACACAACAGAAATGTGACAGGAAGGCAAAATCCTCTCTTCTGTTTTGTCCCTGTTCTCTTGAGGATGTGATTGCACAACAGTGGTTTACCCCTTTTAGCAGCAGCAGAGGCCACGTCCAGCTAGTGAGAAACGCCTGGGTTTGAAGTCGGGTCCACAGATTCTCTTCTTGCCCCACAAGTCCCTTTTGCTCGCGGCGAGGAATTCTGGAGTCTCGGGACCACCACAATGGGGCCCTTTCTCCCAGGGCTGGAAAGCTCAACTTCTGCTCAGAAAGGACAGATTCATGTTGGAGAGGGTTCCACAATGCAACGATTTATATCAGGAAATGAACAGAATACTTTCTAAAAAAAAAGATGAAGAAGAAGAAGAAGGAAAAAAAGCCTTCATCTGTTTTCTTGGCTCAGGGAAGGGATCAGCTGTGGTTTCATGATATCAGAGGATGGAATGCTGGAGGGGTGAAATGTATAGCTGTGTGCATCCGTGTGTTTGAGTTTCTATTCCCAATGCATAACATACAGAGTTAATTTTGCTTAATTACATGTCATATGGGTCTCAGAGGTTAGTGGGAATGGAGATGCCTTCATGCACATGGCTCAGCTTTTGCACTCTGAGTATCATGAGTATGAATTTCAACCCTGCACTCTCCATATAGCTCCAGTGTGGTTGGATAATATTAAGGTGTTATGACAGGCAGATGCCAGTTCTTGGTCACACTTGGTATTGTGCCTCATCTCAAATAGAAAATGTTTGTCTGGCTGTTGAGAAAAATCAGTCAGGAGAGTTTCAAGATGCAAATGTATTCTCAAGGCTCAAGTTTCTATGCACGTGAAGAGTAGTAGCAAAGTATTTTTGTATGGGTTTACTTCAAAAATAGTGTCACAGAACCTGATAGCAGGGCTAAGAAAAATAGTTTGTGGAAAAGCTGTCTTCATTACTGACTGCAAACTCAAGTGTTGGGAAGGGGAGAACGGACTTCCTTGTAAAAACATTTCTGTGCTTTTAATCTGCCTGGCAAATCATTGGTGATTAAATGATAATCGGAGTTGTTTGTTTGAAATGTCATATATCTCCACCACAGTCTGCCTGCACCACTAGAGACCTTTAGGAATTAAGGAGCCTGGGAAGAGAAATGACAACCATGTATTTGAACATGAATCAACAAAAGCCGACAAATACGGAACAATTACAATATACCTATTAAAGTACTCTCGAGGATACAGGCTGACCTCCATTCCTCAGGGTTTGTCACTGTCTCATCTCTTTTGGACAGCAAGCACTGAGAAGGAGACAGAAAGATGATTTACTCTCTCTTTAGCTTCTGTCTCGTCTGCTGCAATGTCTGCTGTGCAGCTCCCCCAGCCATGCTGCTCCGTGGGTCTGACAGCTCCTCATGTTTTCCCTCATAGCTGAAACTCATGGTTGTCTGAAATCTTTGCTAAATAAATTGAAGCAGAGCCTTGCTTTACTGACAGGCAGAGGCCCTGGGCTGAAATGTGACGTATCTGGGAAAGGAGGAATCCCAGAGAGTAAACTTTCTGGATCTACTGTCTCACAGCAAGGGGTAGAAGCTTTCAAAAGAGCCTTTGCACCATGGGTCCCACAGGGATGAGGTCCCCTGACTGAACCCATCACCTCCAAGGGAAGCTGGTCCTGCAGGAAATCTGCAGACTTGCCAGATTTCCACAGGCAATGCAGGAGAAACCCTCTGGGACAGATATAAATCTAAGTGAATTAGTAAATAGATAGGCACAATCTGTTGCCAATGCACCTAGTCACCTCCAGTCTTCTCCACTTGGAACATTTCTTAGTCTCTACTGAACAAATGTCAGGATACTCCTCAGTTTTTAAACAACTTTCCGATTGTGCCACTGTTTGTGTGTATCTGTATGGATTTAGATAGATCAAAACACAGGTACACACACATCAATGTCTGTTAACTCTCAGTGAATACAGCAGCAAAGTCAGTCCCTAAAGATGTGCCATAAAACTTTCCCATAACGTTGTTAATAGAACCTTCATATTTAAATTAGATTGCAAGTGACGTATCAATTCAACAGAAGATACTTTTATGATTCAAAAATTTCCAGACTGACTGCGGATAGCTTAATGTGCTAACAAGGCAGTCAGCCTTATAGCAATGTTCGTGGTCTTCTTTTCACATTCACTGCTAGATTTCAAATTAGTAATGTTATCCTGGGGTAATGCTGATGAGAAAGGAGACCCAGCTTCCCTGTCCTTTGTCATTGAAGAAGAGTGTATCCAGCTTGTGTGACGTGCTTGACACCAGCAATGTTTTAATATCATTAGCAGTGGGAAATATTTTTCCTTGCCAGTAATGAGTCTCAGCATCAGCTGAAAGTGGTGCCCCACAGGAAGACTTTAAATAAAATTGCTAGATTCTCATTCAAAAAAGGCTAGAAGTATGCTATTTTGAGAAAGGTGTCTGCTCAGTATGGAGTGATCCTGGATGATGAAGAAGAGACCTGCCAGAGCTACTTTTAGTTCCACCTGCTGCTTTCATTGTTATCCTTATAAAGCTATGGTTGGCAGTGGAGTTAGGATGGGGGTGTCTGTTCTTATATAGAAATGGAAGAAGAATGGAAATACGTGTGTGTTTAAAGATGAAAAGATAAAAAGAGCAAGAGCTGAAAAGAAAGTCAGCTTCCCTATGTAGCTACAGATATGGCATTGATTGTACCCTTCCTTGGAAGGATTTTTCTTCTGCAAGACCACATTTTTTGTCTGATCTAAGGGCTAACGGTGTGCCAGGTGCAGTCTGGGTTGCAGGAGATCAGAGTTTCTACTTGGAAATTGTTACAGTTAAGAGAAACCATTAAATAATTTCCTTTATTGGTTTGGAGATATAAACCAATGCTTCAGCCTCACTCTAATGCTGCACTGAAAACAGTGAGGCTGAGAGGTACTGTTACATATCTTCACTTGTGCGAGGGAAGATACATCAATGAATCATATGCAGGATAGTAAGACATTAAAAAAAAAAAACAAAAAACATGGAGTCAGGCAGGGCTCCTTGCTGCTGCTGCTATTGCACAGGCTTTCTTCATTAACAGAAAAGAGGTGAAGAATATGTAGACAAAGAGCACTTTACACAGCCAGAGAGATTATTTGCTGTATCTCTTTGGCTTTCTATTTTTTTTTTTTTTCTGTCCTTGCTGGGAGGTACAAGTTTTAGATTTCAGAGTTTCACTGTGGAGATGAAGATTTTATTTCAAGCTTCATTTTATCTGATACTGCTTTCCCTGACTTAATGAGTAAGATGTTGATGTACAAAAAAGTAACAGGACAGGGAGATATGGGGTACCTTGATTATTTTCAGGAACTCCAAAAGCAGAACCCAATTAAAGTTGACTTTAAAACTTACAGAAGTACTAAATGAAAAGAGGAAAACTAGCCCCACAGGTTGATTGGCTTTTCTGTTTTTTCATTAAGCCTTGGGAATTGTGTGGTGGTAGTGATGCAAATAACTATTTTATAATGATAAATTAATTTATTCTAATTAACTATGTCAATCAATCATTACCTCATTTCCAGTCATGTAAATTGAGTTCAGCATGCCAGGAGAGCTGTATTGACAGCTCCACAAAGCTTCAGACTGGCATGGGAGCCAAGCTGAGGCAGAGGACTACATTTTGGGGACTGTACCATCCCTGGCTTCGTCTGAGGGAGCTCTTTTTCAGGCACTATATAGCAGGAATTATATTTGCATATGATGTCTCTTCTGTAGAAGAGCAACTTATTCATGAGCAGTAGCATCATCACATCAAATACAACAGATATGGCTGAGAAAGCAACCATTTAATTAAAGTAGAAATTAGACTATTTTATATATATTATGTAGGGAAATTAAAAGAGGGTGCAAAAAATTACCCAGTTATTACTGGAAGCAAATCCTAGACATGTAAGGCATGGGGATGCACACAAAATTCTGGGCAGAACAGAATTTACAGGTCGACATAACTCTGCCTTCAAGACGTGTTTTTTCTTCAGCTGAGCCCCCAAACTCTCTTTAAACAGTTTGGGATGATCTCTCTCTGATCCTCTGGAGGATGGAGCAAGGCACAAGAGACAAAACCCCACTTCTGACAGCCCAGCCCCTCCAAAATGTAGAGGCTACTGCCTGCCCCTCTGGTGGGATTCCTGCGAAGAGAACCTGCCACCGGGCGACTCTGGCAGCACTAACACTGCCGTGTGCGGGGTGGAGGCTGCCGCGGGCACTCCGGGCTCCAGCCTGGGCAGACCCTGCCCTGCCTGGGTCCGACAGGCTCCGGACAGCACCGCGGGGAAGCACAGCCATAAGCCAAGTATTTTTGTCCTTCGTTTTGCTTATCCCGAATCAGTTCTTGCAGCTCCCTTCAGTAATTTCTTCCCTTCCCATAGCAGCTGTCTGGGGTTTCAGCTGTTCTGCGTGAGCAGAGGCGCCAGCCTCCTTTAAATCACTATGGTAAAGTAAGGGTGCGTGTTCAATCCTGGAAGAAAGAGGAAATAACAAAGTTTGGGGTTTGTTTTGGGTTGGTTTTTTTCCTTATGCTTTCCAAGTGCTTGTCAGAGATAACTAGGAGAGGACTGGAGGTTATTCACAAATTAATTAGCATCGGGACTGCCGGCCACGCCAGCTCAGCCTGGAGCAGCCGCATCCCTGCAGCACACACTTCACATTCCCGCTCCTCTCCGGGGGGACCTTAAGGGTTAATCCAGTAGCTGTGCATTTAATAGCGCGATTTAAAGGGGGAAAAAAAATGACACCCTCCCTCTCCCCTGCCTGGCTGGTGGTGGATGGTTCGCTCTGCCCGGCTGATCACACGCTCCCGAGCCCCCGGCGCTGCGGCAGCCCCAGCTGGTGCCGCTGACGGGCCGGGGTTGCCCGGGACGCCCCCCGCCCGCGCCCACCTCCGCTTTAAGGCACGGAGGGCGCCGCGCCAGCCCTCGAGCAGATGGGTGGAAATTTGGGAGGCACCCATTCTCTCGCCACCGTTCCCACCTCTAACCATGTCTATTTGTTGTTGTCTTTTTTTCAGGGATTATGGATCTTCAAAGAGAAAATCAGGTAAGACATCAGGCTTTTTTTAATATATATATATATATATTGCATGATTCTAGAGAGGATCTTACCCCCCCCCTTGCTTTCCCCCTTCTGTTTACCTGGTGTGGAATTAAATTGTGTAGCAGTTTAACTTTTTATTGCTGAATCCTGCTGGAGATAAGCATCAATTTCTTTCCTTTGCACTGGATAGAAGAAACCCACTTTATGTAGTATTTTAGTTAAAATGACTGCTCTTCTCTGACTGACATTTATATGGCTCCATCTCCAATATGAGATGATAATTGTGTTACATTTCTTTCTCTTTCATTGTAAATGGTAAAAATGCAGAGTCAGAGTTGGGGCTCTTTTCTGGAGGGAAAGGGTATCTTTTTCTGTGCTGGTTTGAATCTTCTATCGTGCCTTTCCAAAAGGCTCTAGTGATGCTTCTGAGGCAAAATGTTCTCAGTGCTTGTGTCTGGGTTTGGGCTGCCTCAAAGGCTGCAGCTCAATGTTTTGTTCTTAAAATCCTGGATTGAAATGTCCTATAAAACCCTGATTTGAAACTATATAAATCCAATTTTTCTCCTCCCCATGTAGCTCTTAGTGATTTTTACATATGTGTTTTCAATAGGGATGTGTAATTATGGGCCTCTGGGTTTGGCTGCTCTGAGCTGGATGTGTCAGGGCTTTCTATTTTTTAAATTTTTTTTTTTCCCCCTAAGCAGCACTGAGCACCTGCAACTCTCATTGACTTTGTTTGGAACCTTGGATCCTTCCAATTGCATTTAGGGCATCCAGAGAGAAGCCTTTCAAACCAATACTGACTCCTGGAAAACTCTGGCCTGTGTGCAGGGAGAGGAGGAATTTTTTTTCCTGCTTTTTAAGACGATAAAGAAACACTGCAGTGGCTTAGTCTCTGGGAGGGAAGGGAAGATGAATGTAACATACTGGACTCCAATGAATATCATTGCCTAGATTGATTTGTTGGTTAATTACAATGGCTTTTAAGCTGCCATCCTGTAATATGCTAAGTGATGCACTAAAGAGAAGTTGTTACTTAACCCCAAAGGTCTGTGTATCAATTGGCAGCTGCCTTTGCAGGTCAATACTTTAGCTACCTTTCCTTGAATTTCCCTGAGGTGGAGTATGGTAATGAAGAAGCAAGTATGATACAAGGTGCTGCTGGTCCCACAAACAAACTAGAGCATGCTTGGTCGTCTTAATCTCCTGCAAAGCTTCTGTCTGGGTTGCACTTCTAGGACTTCTTAAATGTAATATTAAGGAAAGTGTTTGTTCACAACAGCCCGTGAATTAAATTGGCAGCAGCACCTTATCTAGAGGAGCTGAGCATAAATAAAAAGTCCAAGTGACTTGGGTAGAAGGCAGAGCTGAGTGTGAGAGTTCCTGGCTCAGTGCCACATCCTGAGCACTAGGGGCTTTTGGGCCATGTAAAAATCTTTGAAAAACGTTGCTGAAGTCTCTGGGGTAACCTGATTTAGCACTGACCTGGAACAGCATTAGGAGACACAGAGAGCTTTGGGCTCAGTGCACCGGTTTACATGAAAGTACTGCAATTCATGTGCAAGAGATGTGAGGAACTGCTTTGAGAGTGGAAGGAAAGTGCTGCTTCTCTATTCCTGTGGCTCTGGGGGCAAGTTGGAGGTGATCTGCTATGACATCATGAGAAAAGCAATTGAGTCAGTGTAGCTGAGATGCCTTTTGTGGATGCTCTCTCCTGCTGGACTCTTTGGCCCCCTGCCCCTGAGAACCCCAAGTGGCATGATCATTCATACCTGTGAGAGGACTCAGGTTGGGCTCCCTCCTTGGGCTGCCCCAGCTCCTCATGCTGCCAGATTTCCTTCTGGGACTTCTTTCCTTTTTGGTGCTGGGATGTTTGTGCAGCCAGGGCTTGGAAACAGTGGAGCTGAGGGACAGTCTTTCTCCACTTACCCCGTACAAAGAGGAATGTGAAGCAGCGCTATGAACAAATTGAGCTGCATAAAGGGACTCTGTTCTCAGCCATCTCCTTGCTTGATTTTAGAATGGCAGAGGAATGCTTCCTTCTGTTTGGAGCTGGATGTTGTGGGAGTGTGCACGCAATGAGCAAAGGAATATGCCAAGGGAATTGCCAGTTACAGCCTCTAACAAAGACCAGCTTTATGACACTTGAAAAAGGGATGGGGTAAATAAGCACAGATTTTCAGGATTGCTGTGATGTTCTTTTAAGACAACAAATAGCTCTGAAATGCAGTTTCTTCTATAGGTGCAGATCATGGAACTACTGCATCTTTAAACAAGAGACAAATAGGCATTTTTACATGCAAGCACCTCTCAACAAATGAGATCTTATGAACATCTTGTGTCTTGACCAAAGATGTGCTGGGAGGAGGCTGTTGGGTGTGAGCACAGCTGTCCCACACTGTCCAGCAGGAATCCCACAGCTGCTGTGTCTCAGGCATGTGCAGGCATGACATGAGCATGGCCGATTGCAGAAACATTCGGAGAATGCCTCAGACAGCCAACGTCACCTCTACCCTGACCTCTGCCTTGCCAGAGTGAGTGTCTAGCTAGTCCTCTGCTCACCCCTTAGAGCAGGGAGAAACTGGATAAGTTCAGAGTTTAACAGGAGTTATGGAAATATTTACCACTGCAGTTGGTGCTGGTTGTAAACACTTGAGACCTTCTGAACCAAATGCACTAGCGTGGCACGTCCTTAGCTAAACAAAAGGGAGTCTTGTGCCGATCTGGAGCATCTCTGGATGCCAGCCCTGAGCCAGGCTTCCTCTTGTGCAAAGGGCTGTGTAAACACACAGCCCTTTGCTTGGATATGATCTAATTATAAATGCTTTAACCTGCAGCCAGCTCAGAGACCTGGAGCTTCACTGGAGCTCTGTGAAGGCACAGGCATTTGCTGTGGCCTGAAATGCCACATGTGCTGCTACCTTGGCCTTGGGGGGGCTTTATTTGATACAGTGCAGAGCTGCTCAGAAAGCTGCCTTCATGTTTCCAGGCAATTGCATTGCTGCTCTATGACCATCTGTCAGTGCTGGAGAGCCCTCAGTACAACTGTGAGGAGTGCTTACCAGGGGCATATTCTGTACACTTGCAACAAATGGTGTCTTCTTGGTCCACCCAAAAACCCTCTGCAGCAAAACGGGAAGGAATTACTTTTCAAGCTCCAATTTGTCAATTGCATTAGCTAAGTGAGCAGCTACTCATTTCTCACTCAAAATAGGCATTACTTCTATGATGGCATCCATTGTGTGGGTTTTCTATCCTCGAATCAAAATAAGGGTAGAATTGCTGCAAGTCTAGGAATGGATATTTGTATGGTACATTACAAGCCACAGATTAGGTTAATCCATTCTGCAAACCCTACCAGCTACCATCTGTGCATGCTGAACTAATTAACCCTTGAGATATCTGCTAATCCTGATGTGGCTTATAAAACCAGATGGAGTATGTTTCTCCCCAAAGATGTCATTGTGCTCTCCACCTCACAAACCCCCTTGCTGGCTAGAGAAAGCTGCAGACTCCTGGAGTAAGATCTTGCCCTCTCCCCTTGCTGAGAATCTTTCTTGGCTAGTTTCATGCCAAAGCAGTCAGATCCCAGTCACGAAGCTGAAGCAAGTATCTGGGACCTGGTGTTTGGTGGCAGTAGGGAATTCATGCAGGCTTCACAATTTTCTACACTGAGTCTCAGTGCGCCTCAACTACTGAGCGGATTCTCTTTGCTAACTGTGAGGTCAGATCCAGCACAAGAGGTGCTGTCAAAGTGATCTTTGCCACCTGCCTTGCAGGCAAGCAAGCCCTTGTGTGTGCCCTGCTGGCCACCCCCTTCTGAAATCATAACCAAACTCCCCCTGCTCTGACTGCCCACCTTGCTGCTGGGGGCATAGCTGGCTTCAAGCCATTGCTTGGTGGCTTCCACTGGCACCTTGTTGCTGTGCTGTAGGATGTTCTTCCAAGTGAAGGGGAAGCTTTAATTATTAAACTTCCATAATAAAGCACTCATGGCTCCACCAGTCCTGCAGTGTTTCCCACGTTGTTCAGATCCTGTCTGCATCGAGCTGGCTGTGCTTTGGCTGAATCTGGCAGCTGAAGTCCATTTTAAATAGTAATTGAGCACTTAGAATATTAAGTTAATGATTTAGTTCAAGCCAGTGTTGCCTCAGGATGCTGATGAGGCTTCCTTGAATGAGTAAACCATCTTTCAGCTGGGTTTCCCTGTCCAATTTTTGGACTAGCAAGAATATGGCTACACAGAGCCAACAATCACTGCTTTCTTTCCCTCCTGTAATCTAAAACTAGGAAGGATATATCTGCTGGCAAATAAATAAGGACTTCAGAGTCCATTGGAAGATACTTCATGAACTTTTTATAGAAACATCTGTAATGCTGTCTTTTCCCTCAGTGGGGAAATTACTAAGCAGAGTTGAGAGAGTTTCAGCAAGGACACAAGTGGAGCCTCAAGCAAGAAACAAGCAGATTGTTGTAACAACACCAAGGGCCCTCGTGGCTGATCACTTTGTGGGATGCTGCCTAGGAATTATGGGTGGAGCTGATGGCCAAAGTTACTTCCTTGTCCTAATTCTTTATTACTAGAGAAACTTTCTTCCTCACCCTCATGCACTGAGGATGTGCGCCCTGTCAGCTTCAGGGAGTTGCCTTAATTGCTGTTTCTTTGTATTATTTGGGATTTTTTTCTGCTTCCTTTGTAATTACCAAGAGAAATGGCTTAACTTGTAGCTTTTTGTGTCCTTACAGCTGAGCTATGCTCATCACTTCAGAGCTTAACCTTTCTGATCCTGTCACACTGCATGTATCTAGCCTGCAATTAGAGTTCCATGGCATATCTTGCTGGTTTTTTTTTTTTCCTTTTTATAAATGACCTTTGTTTTCTTGACTTAGTTTGAGCTGCCTCCTTTAAGACAATGTGGGGAAAATTAATAGTGTGTGCCACCCCTTCTGTCTTTAATCATTCAAGGGGGTCACAAATGTGTGAGCCTCCAGCTGGACCAGCAGGGTTTTGTGGCTGGAGCTGGTTTGACCTGTTGCAGGACTGAGGTGACCCTGGGAACAAAGCTGGGTTGATGCAAATGGGTGTGGGGGTCTCTGCCAGCTTCACAGGCCTGTGGCAAGCATTTAGCTACACATAGGTACAGGGTGAGAAGGGAATGTAGAGCCTCCAGCCCCTGGCAGGTGTTGTGTAATATTTGTGGGAAATGGCTGTAGTAAAGGGAGAAGGAAGGATTGCTCCAAGGGACTTATAGTGTTGCCTTCCCTTTGCCTTAAGGTTGCTGCAGTATTGATGGGATGTCATCTGAGTGGTGTTTAATACTAAACTTTCAGTATTAGAACTGGGGGCACACCTTAACTAATCCAGCTGACTCTGAAATCTGTCTCAGTTTTACCTTCTCAGTCAGAAGAACTCTAAAGCCTTTTAACTGGGTTCTCAAAGAAGCCAAATCTAAGTGTGTTACTAAAGAGGCTGAAATATCCAATTAACTACCATGGTCAAGGCTGAAAGATCCAGTTAACTACCATGGTCAATCCCAGCATGAGGCAATGCATCTTCTCTCAGGGTGGCAACTGCAGCAGATGCTGGGGACTACCTGCCCCAAGCAGAGACTTGGTCATTGCTTAGTAAATCTGAGCAACAAAGCTAGAATGTGTTTTTTTTACTCAAATGTTACTTTGAGTTGTTCTGCTCTAATGGTGTTTGTGTCAAAAGTCTGTCCCCTCATAGTCCCTTTGAAAGCTTTAGCTTGGAAGGTGTTTTGGTTTTGTTTTGGTTTTTTTTAAGGTGGTGACTAGGGATGCAAATCTGTCCAAGCCCATGGCAAGGTCCTAGGGACATCTTAAATCATGTAACTTGGTGTCTTAATCCTGTAAGAAATCTGTGGTATGACATGATCCCTGCAGACTGAGGCATGTGCTCTTGTTTGTATCCTGATGAATCACACGTGTGCACTGAGCTCCTTGCATTGTTTCCTACAATTAGGGCAGAAGCAGTGATGGTGGACTGGTTCCTTGGTGCCATTTGGCCTGTTGATGAGGATGGCTGGATGGGATAGTTTGCCAGTCACTATTTTATAACTTCACAAGCATGTACTGACAAGATTGCTCTTGATCAGAAATTGTGATCTGTTCCCTCACCATACGATTAACCTTCTTGGCTCTATGTACTAATTACTGCATGGAATTTAAAAACAGCAGATTCTGGCAGAACATTTTGGTTCTTACATAGCTGCTTTTTTTGTTTTGTTTTCTTCCTTTTCAGGAAGATAAAGGATTTAGTAATAAAAGAAGGGTAGAGTAGGCAAAAGCATAGCAAATAAGGACCAAACAAACCTTTCCATTTATTACATTTTGGGCCTGGTTCTGGAAGAAGTTAGTAGTTACTGATGGTAATGTGCATCTTGAATTCAGTCATCAATTACAGAGCTTCCTCTTCTCATGACTGAGAATTATTTTTCCTCAGATAGTGAATTTTCTAAACTTCTGATCAGTTTTTTGGCTTTTGCTTCATGCAGTTATTCCCCAAAGACCTAATTCTCTTTCGTGATTTTTTTTTTTTAATGAGACTGTTTTGTTTGTTTTTTTTTTAACACAAGTTTTTCATATCATTAGAGTAGCATCCATTCTGTGGGTTTAGGGTTTTTTTTTTCCAAGGCAAGACTACTGCTCCTGTGCTCAGGTGCACTAGCAGAGAGCAGGATTTGAGGAAGAGTTAAGTCAGGCAGATTTCATGTCCTTGCAGCATCTGTGTGTGTGTGACCCAATTCTGCATCTTCAGTCAAGATGTGAATCTGTCCACTGCAATCCCACGCTCCAAATCCTGTAGTGTTCTGGCAGAAAAAAGCTGATCTCACACTTCTCCTTGTACACCATATTTTTAAAGTCACTGCTTAAACTGAAGTGCTTTGGACTTCTGCCTGAGGCTACTGAAGAGAAGAGCAGATAGGAGACTTTATTCCACACTGCTTCAGTTTTCTGCTGACAGGACATGTGGCCCATTAGATGTATAGGATCACTGTCATCTTCTGGGTGGCCCATATGCTGTGGTGGGAGGAAGATGGGATAAGAGAGAAAGAGATGTTTGTATATTGTGTGGGGTTTTTGTTTTGCTCCTTGGCTTTTAAACTCAAGTGTGGGGAGGACAGGGTGCAGGATTAGGGAAAAGAATGTGTTTGTGTTCTTTGCCGTTCCCAGTTCAGCATCAGTGCTGCAGAGAGCCCTGTGTGCAGGAGAGAGGGCAGGGAGACTGGGAGCAGGGAGGGCTGGAAAAATGAGGTGTGGCTTGAGCACAGCCATGGTAGAACAGCTTGAACTCTGCAAATGCCTCAGAGAGTCTTCAGCTGAGCACAGAGAAAGCACTTGGTACCTTAGAGGATATAATGGCATTTCTCTTGTTTTTAAGGAATTCTCTGTTCTCCATCTGCTCCTGTTCTGCCTCCCTCTTCTGTCTGTTGGTGGCAGATGGTATTAATGCAGCCTGCGTGGGTTTTTCCTCTCTTGCACAGAGAGTACTGGTATTTTGGTTTTGGCATGCTGGATAAGGCAGGTGAGAAGTGCATTTGGGAGCTGGAGCAGAGGGTGATGATCCTCAGCCACTGCAGGAATCTGTATGTGGCACAGATGGGTCTGTCTGGCTGAGAGGAGCAGATAAAATCTTCCCTGGGCATTTTGGGTAACTTAGTCTCAGGCTGGTGAGCACTTGAATCTCTCTCCTCAGATTCTGGAAACCTGGATGTAGAGTGTGTGTCCTCAGCCTGTTGAGAGCACTCTCCCCTAAAATAGCACTCCCTAAGTGCATCCAGCTTCGTGAGTGGCTTCACACCTGTCCCGTTCTAGCTGGCCTGTGTCCAGGCTGCGTGACAGCACAAATCCTCTCTCAGGCTCGCTCTGGATGGAGTGGCTCAGCTAACCATAAATGGCTGGAAGCATTACTTACAGAGGTGTCCAGCAGGAGTTACAATGCATGCACTGATTATTGGCTCTGCCTGGACACGCCAGTGCTGCTGAGTGTTCTGTGCTTGGCAGCGTGGCTGCTTCACAGTTGGGACTTGACTCTTGCTCCATTTTTTGAGCCACACATGAATCCCAGCATGTGTACATACCTGTGAGTTTCCAAGTGCAACGTTTTCTACCCCCGTCCTTGGCAGTGCCGGAGGCTGGTTTTTTCCTCAGAGGGGTGATGCTCTCAGTTTGTACAGCTGTAGATGTGGATTAGAATTCAGATATTCTAGGCACTTCCCTGCAGAACTTGGAACTGCTACAAAACTGTATGTGCAGGGGCTGTACCACAGTGATCATGTGGGAAACAATCCCCACTTGCCATGTGGAAAGAGTTAATGTGAGTCATGGCAGCCAGAACAAAAGCTAAGCAGTCCTGGATACTTCTGGGTCTGCAAATGGGATTAAAATGGGGTTTTTCAGAAGTAAACAGAGTGGAAAATTGGGACTAAGTTTTCTTTGCGTTTGTACTTTTAGAAAGGATGAGGCTGTGAAAATGCAGCTGTGAGCGTGTCACTGTGCAGTTTGTCAGGCACACGATCCTCTGGCCTCACTCCTCCGTTCCAACTCAGGAAAGGGCTCCCTGGTTGTGGATTTCTCCCCTGCAGGAGTGAGTTATCCAGATGATGAATTTCTGAGGCACGCTCGAGTCACGTGAAAGCCAGATGTGAACATTTTCCAAGCAGTGTGTGTGGGTCTAGCATGAGCCAGGCTACGTGGCAAGTGGACGTGGTCTGAGGTTGGTCTGCAGGGTGGTGGTGCTGGGGGAGCCCGACAGCTCCCAGTGGGATCATTTCTGCCAGGGAAAGAGGGAGGTGCTGGCTGTGCTCCTCACTGCAGCCCAGCACCTCTGCCCACACCCCCCTCACTGACAGGCCCTCCCCAGGCTGTTTGTGATGAAGCTGAACTTGGTGAATAAGACTAAAATTAAAGGCATTATTTAATGCCTGCTGCCAATCCTCTTACTCAGACACTTTAGCTGGATTTGCATGTTTGATTATCTACTAGTCAAATATTTTTTCAAGATACCACCCTCTTGAACAGATGGCATGGGGATTGGAGGTGATGTTCAGCTTCAAGTGTATAGAAGAGGCAATATCTCTGCAATAATGAGAGGTTTACTTTAAAATGCAGTTTCCTAATGGGGAAAAAAATAATATATGTGTATTCCTTCAAGGACTACCTTAAAATACTTGATTTGAACGTGGTGCATTAGAATGCCATACACATAAGAGCAAGGAAAACTTATTTAAGCTACCCTGGTGTGGGACAGTTGGTTGCCCAGCAATTGCAGTAACAAATTAAACTTTTATTGTGGTACCGAAGAAGTTTAACGTCTGACCAGGCTCACACTGGGCCAGGCACAAATGTTGGTTTTGTTTAGGTCTTTCTGGAGCCTGGGGATAGAAAATCAATGGCACAGTTCAACAGGGTGCCCTGAGTAGAACTGTGTGAGATAGATGAAAACACTTGCAACCTTTCTGTGCCATCCTCCTATTTCTCTGACTATCTATTGTTTTCTGCCTAATTGAATGAATAATTGTATGAGCCAAGAATCTGGGGCAGTGGTTCTAGTTTGGATGAAGGCTCATCTGCATATTTCCTCTTTCCAGACAGCTGTAGTTGTAAAACTACACGGACTCTTTATCAGAGTAACTATCTGGTAAAAGTGCTTCCATTTCTGGGGGAGGTCAGCAACACCAAGTATTTCTGTCTTCCTCCCCTAGTCTAGTGCTTTTGCACTTTACTGCCTTCCCATTTAACCCAAGCTCCAGCTGAAGGGGAAGGGACTAGAGAAGAGAAACCTGGAGACAGGCTGACAAAGGGTGGTCACTGGGTCTAGAAGATGGAGATTTTGGAGATATTCACAAGGGTATGAGCGTGGTGCACTGTCTGCAGATGGAAGCAGAAATAAGCCCCACAGTTTTGGGGTTCCTCAGTGAGCGCTCTGCTCTTGACTGGCCAGCCTCACCTTGTCAGGAGGAGGAGGAGATTGTTCCTCTGCTTGTCTGAAGAGTGCAGAAAGGAAGCAAGGAGGGGAAAAGTGGAGGCGAAATCTCAGCAAGAAGCCCTGGACTGAATAGACTGAGCCTGGCTTTGGGGTTCTTTACCTGCCTGAGGCAGTAAGGTGTCCCACCTGAGCCCCCAGGACAACAACATAGTGCTTCATTTGTACCAACTGCTCTGCAGGCTTGTCTTCCTAAATGTAAATTGAAATGCAGGCTCAACTTCAGTTTTCTCTTCTGTCATATGCGATGAACATTGAAATCAACAAGTCTCTGGACCAATTCTAAGTGGAATTCTCAGGAATAATGTGGTCAGCCCACTTCTTGCTGACTTGTCAGATATCACTGTTGGCATGAGAACATGTCTATTCTTCAGAAGAAGCACTTATTTCCCCCAGCTCCAGTCTGAGGAATCACTGATTGCATTGCTTATTTTTTTTTCACCCCTCCAATTAAGACAGGAAGTGTGTGAGTCTAGAAAATGAATCTGCAAAACACTCAACTGCACTCATGGAACAGATCACTGTTGGAAGCAGACCAGATGTCAGTATCTCTTCAGCATAGCCACTTGTTCTTATAATCCTTTTCTCAGTAATTTAGGTTGCACCGTATCAGCTGGGAGATTTTGGTGTTCCCAGTTGATATTAAAGGTAGGGCTTCATGAGAGCAAAAGACTTTCATTAGTTAAATTGCCCTGGGACTGTTACTTCCTATGGAAGGCAACTTCCAAAGAACAGCCATACCTGTATAATAAACTCTTTGTCCTCCAAAGCAAGGCTGCCACATCTAGACCACTTGTAGGGACCTGTCTTTGGCCCATGCTAATTTCTCAGCTATGCACAGAAATCATTTGGGGCAAGGGTTGCGTTGCCAGAGCTACAACCACACTGAGACTCATGATCAGTATGATCCAATTCCCCACAATTACTGCAGGACTATTCTTGGGAAATATGTAGCTTAACACACTGGATTGCTATACAGACATTTGTTTTAAAAAAAGTTTGTTGTAAAGGTCCCTGATAGCCGCAGCATGAAACCTGTGATTCCATAGGAGTGTCCCTCCTGGTGCTGGCTGCAGTCTTCAATCAGGGAAGCTGGGCTCAACACTGAACTGAACGTTTCAGACAGTTTTACTAACGAAAGGAACCTGCTTCAGTAGCTGCTGCTAAAATGCCCGTGGAGGAGAAGTTCCTCTGCTCCTGCTGGGGCAGGGGCCCACCCGGATGTGCAGGACTGATGTGTACCATGAATGTGGCATCTGGATTTTGGTAGCACTGAGCTCATGCATTTGATGGTAGACAACTCCAGCTATTGTAGGCTTTTGTGGAAACTTGCTCTGCTCTAGCTATACACAAGACAAATAGTCTGCTGCTAAAATGAGATGAGTGGAGCTGTATTACAAGCAGAAAGCATTAGTCCCCAGCAGTCTGGCGCCTGTTCTCTTGCCAGTGGTGGGAGGAGCAGCAAACAAACCAGCCTCACTGGCAGCAGAAAAGCTTCTGCTGAAATCTAGAATATGTTTCATGTTCACCATAGCCGCTTAATTTTGTTCTCAAAGCTTTTTGCCCCTTCAACTCCTTCCTTTTCTTTTGTACCTGAGGAACCCCCTTGACCCGTCTGAGGGTTGCCCAGCTCCCTCATGGCAGCCTGAAAGCGATGGAATGGGGTTCAGCAGCCACTTCCAGTGACACGCCTGCTGTGCTGCTATTTCTGTGCAGTGTGGCTCTGAAGGAAAGCCTCCTCTGTGCTTTTCCCAACTGCCTCAGCCTCGTGGCTTAGCTGTAATTTATGGATCTATGTTCCTTTGGAGCTTTTAAAAATAATTCCGGTAGGAGGAGTTTGTTCTTGCTCCAGCTGAAGTCGGCAGCAGCGGCTGTGGGGACTGGTGTTAAGAGCAGAATTGGGATGCCATTGCCCTTGGAGTGGCCTGCTTTGAGCAGGCAACTTTAATTTTCCTTCCAAATACTGAGATTTCCCCCCCGGTCCCGCTTGCACTTTCAAGCAGTGTTCAGCTGTGTGGCAGTGAGGGAGTGGCAGGAAGCAAAGGTTTGTTCCTTTACTGTTACCAATCCCATTGGAAACCAGGTCCAAGCCCCATGCAGAATTCCAGTAAAACCCTGTCCTAAAGGGGAAACCTGAGGCTGTTCAAAGCTTGTGTTTTGTTGGCTCAGGCACAGCATGTTTCTGAGGCCTCTGACCTCCTCTCTGTGTGCTGGCTCCTGCCACGGCTCTTCGTTTGAGTTCTCTGTGAAGTGGAATCTATCACTAATGTCTGATATTTTTATTATTTGTAGGGGGGACTCTTAAAAGCTGGTAGCAATTAGAGCTTAAATGTCTTAGAATTAAAAAAAAAAAAAATTCCCCAAGAAGGAAGTTTAATGCTAAGCAGATGTGGAGGAGCAGCTGAAATATGCTGGCTGTCTTCTGCTTCAGAAGCAACCTCATCCACTTCTAGCTGCTGTCAGGCTGGGGCAGCTCAGAAGTGCTCCTGCTTTTATGCTGCTTCCTGGACTGGGAAGCCCACACCAGTGACCTGTGGGATTGTTTACCAGTTAATACTTATATTGCCCTTCTTTTCTGGCTTAAACCAATAGTTTTGACAAGGAGAAGTAATATTTTGTTTAAAAAGAAGGTTGTTTTTTTTTTTTTTTTTAATGGATAATGGCTAACAGAATTGATTTATTTATGGTGAGATCTCACATGGATGTCTGTAGATACAGCTACTGTTGATCTAGGTTTAAACTCTCTTTTCTTGGGTAGACAGATCCAGAGTAACCCTAAAATTGTGTTAAGTGCAGTGTATTTCCTCTGGGTGGTTTTGTCTTTTGCTGCAGCTTGGATGGGGGCAAACTTTGAAATTTTCCCAGTTACTCCTGCAATACATAATCTGCTTGATTTATTATTGTCATATTCAGGTTCTTCTGTCTGGAAAAAGATCTGACAGTTGACTGAAGTTCATAATCGTGCTCTGAAGGCAGTGGAAGTCTATTCAAAAGCTAATAGACAAGTTGCTGACAACAACTCCTTCACACCCTTTCCCGTGCATGCCTCAAGTCTGTAATAGAAACATGCTGTATATTCCTTCCATGAACTACAGCACAAGTTGCTCTGACAGATTATTTCCTGTTGCACTCCACCAATGCAAAGCCTTTTTCAGTTTTTCTTAAATGGTAGTCCAGAGTAAATTATTGTTATTTACCACTGTGTATTTTGTAGTGTATTGTGACAGTACAGCACATGGGTTTGGGAGTCAGATGGTTGAAAGACTTCAGAATTTTCTCCAAGCTGCCACTTGACAAAGTAGTCAAAATACTGAATCCATTTGAATTGCAGTGCAACTACACAATGAGAATTGTGTCCCTAATTTATAGAAAGGATTTCAAAACCTCAGCATTCTCTTAGTGCTGAGAAAACAGCAGTGTGTTTCTTGGACCTCTGGTTTCCATTGGGAAAGTTGGAAAGTAATTTCTTAATGTTTGTATCATGCTAGCAATTCCTCAGCTACATATGTACTGTGAATCTATTGCATTACTGTCTATTGATCTTATTACTGCCTTGGAGATATTCTGCAATTCAAAAGAAAAAGGCCACCACCAATAGACAAGGCCACCAGTACAGCCTGCTTTTCTCTCCAGGTGGTTGGTGGGTGCATCTTATCTGTTGTTAAACTGCTGGGTCCAGGACAAGGTTCTACATTGCAAATAAATTTTTCAAATTGTGTTTTGGAGTTGTCAGAATTTACAAAATTGTTAGACTGTCATACAGCCATCTCTTTCCAGATGTCTCTTCTCCCAGGCAAGGAGAGAGTAACAGCTGCCCTTCTACTCCTTCATCCCACAGAAGGGGAGTGTTTGTTATTTAGAAATGGGGGGAAATCTGTTAACTTTGAAAACCTACTTCCACTGTATTCAAGAAAAAAATTACCACTTAATATTTGAAGATTATTCCCAAATTCCCAAGCCAAGTATTTCCACCTCATTTCATGGAGGAGGAGGGAAAACTTTTGACGCTGTTGGCAGCAACTCTTATCAGCTTTCTCCTTAGCCTGATCTCTGCCTCATTCATTGGCTAAAAATTTGAATTTCTAGTTATACTCTGAATATACCTTTATTGGAGCTTTGTTCTCTTTTCTATGGAGCATTATTTGTCTATTGTTATTTTACTTAATACAATTTCAGGATAACAAGATGCTTGTAGAAACTCCTATGTGTTTGCTAAGCTTAGGCTCTGTGAGTTGTCTGTGTGTCTTTTGGGTATGATTAACAGCTGCAAAGATAAATAGTTTTCCAGATCTAGGGCTTAATAAGTCAAACTGTCTTTTGGTATGTGTTTTCTGAGCTACTGGGAATAAGCTCAGGGCATATCTTACTCCTAGAGCTCAAAATTGGATCACCTACAGATCAGTTTCATAAGTTCTGCAAATCCACTAAAACATAAAAATTAACTGTGTGGTTCTTATGACTTGACCTTCCTCTAAGTCCCCATCATGCCAACACTACTATTAAGAAAAATTTAATCTCTCTTTTAAAGCTGTTTTTACTAACTCTCAGACTTTCTGATATCACTGGTTTTGATTGTTTTCTTGTGTCTCTAATTGCTTTCTTTTTTCATGGCTGCCCTATGATTGGATTTCAAGTTTGGATGTCCAGTTTGTCTGAGACTCCAAAAAAGAGTGTCACTCCAGGTAAATTCTTGTGTCTTGGTGTTCTGCATGCTATAAAAACCAGAATTCTCTAGTTCAAGCTGTGTGTGGTTTTGGAGTTGTCTTGAATGTGAATCTCTGACAGTGGATACGCAGGATCTGTTGTCTGCTTGTTGTGTTGGTTTTTCATGATGCATGATTTCTGGTAAGGAAGAGCTTTGCTTTTCCAATGACTGCCTCACCTTGATGTTGCTGCTAGCAGGGGTTAGTAGTTTGCAGTTTATATTTTCTCTGCCCAACTCAAAGCCACAGTAGAAGGCAGCATCCCCTCTTGTGGTGGGTTGAGCCTGCACAGCTGTGCTCTCACTATTCTGTGTGGAAGAAACTTTGAGTCAGGGTAAGGCGGAGAAACATGACTGTCTGCCCCTATCCTTCTGAAACGTTCTTTGCATTCCCTACTAAGTAGAAGTGGTTTCACATGAAAAATCCGAAACTCTGATAAAGATGCAAAATTTTCAAGGGAGCATCAACCTTCTTGTTGCAATGAATCAGGAAGGAGGAGGAAACAGGGGAATAGCTTCTAGGTGTGAGGTGTCAGGGGCTAGGGAGCAGTAGTCCCATACAAGGCAAAAACTGAGCTTTATAGTGTAAAGAATCAGGACTTCTGCTATGTAACAGTCTATTTCTTCTGCAGGCATTGGTCGCTTGACATGGAATATCACAGAAGAATTCTTTTCTCCTCCACTCTTAGAAGGAGAGATCGCAAGTGATAGATTTTGTGTCTGTACAGGATGCTGGGTTGGTCACTCAAGCAGTTAAGGCTACATATAGGTCTCAGGGCAAGGACAGATGGAAACACTCCTGCTGATTTCCATACCAGATTTGGTAAATATTCAAGTTCATGCCCTGTTGAAAGTATGTGAACAAAATCCCACCACCCTCGATGGATGAGTGCTTGCTTGTCTGAAGTTTCTAGTGAGCAAGACTGCTGTGATTCCTGAAATGCTACTCTTTATAGAACTTGAATATATCCTTGAGGAGGGGTTCTGTCTCATCTTTGTAGAATATGTCTAATTTGAGGGTGGTAACTGGATATAAAAGTGCTGAAATATCTGAAGTATTCAGTCACAGAAGCCTGCTGCTTCATAGGTTATGGGGGAGACAGAAAAACAGAATGAGACTGAGCAGGGTAGAAACATGTTTAAGAGGAGACAGAAGAGGTGGTGTCCCTGAGGAAAAATGACAAGAACCCCTCAGATTATCTGCCTGCAGGGTGAGGTTGAGTTTCATTGATTCAATAGATCTGTTGGGACTGTTTCGTATTGTCATATATGAAATTACAAACTGAATGCCAAGGTTTTTAGCCCTCTTGAAGGGCAAGGAAGCAAAATCTTTTATAGATAAATTTTTTTTTCCCTTCTGCTTACTGCTTTTAGCTAAATGCATGTTGCTAGTTTGGCAAAAAAAACTGTGCATGATGAGTGTGCAAATATAAGTAATTAATTGCATTGCATGGTGCTTGAGAAGGTGAATGTTGATACACAGTGCTGCTCAAAAGTCTTGTGTACATTTGGTGAGTTATTAGTGTCCCGTGCTGTTCTAGTTCATGGGGCCTTTCAGTTTCTCATCCAAATTAATCCCCAGTTTCCAAAATAGCTGTTCTTCAGTTCAGATCTGCCATGGGCTATATCCTGATGTGTCAAGCTGGTAGATCAGACTTGAATTTGGATGTGATCTTTACCTATATAGTACATTTATGTGTCCTAGCCAGGCTGTGGCTTGGAGATGAGAACAGAAGCTAGTTTCATGCTGTCCAAGCTCTAGCTGAGGTTATGAACCTGCTCCATGAAGTGGAGACTCTAACCAAGACTTTAAAGTGGTCGCATTTTGTACTTTGGAAATAGATGGGTGCCACACTCTGAGGTGCTGTGATGGGATTCTAGTTTGGTCACTCTGACTGTTTTTAAAATCCTTGGCTGGTCTGCTTTGTGCCATGTGGAGGGATGGGAATGTGTTGCACCAGTGAGCAGGACTAGAGCAAATGCCAGAGTATATTGGTGACTTCATCCTGGTGGAAGACCCAGTTTGGCAGCGGTGTGAAAATCTTCAAGCAGTTTAACAGATTTGTGTGCAATGTACTTAAGTATTCTTAACTGTTGCTACCTGTAACCTAGTTGGTTGGAATCACTGCTCAGAGAGCCAACTTTCCAAGAAGGAGTGGAAAGAGGACTCAACTTTTTACTTTCACCCTCCTGCCTCTAATTTTTCTTGGCACTGTTTTAAAACCTAGCAGATCAAAAATAAAAAATAAAAATCCCAAGACCAATATGCTCCACTTGGCAAAGGTCAGCACTGAATTTTTCTTTTGGTCAGGATTTCGTTGGAAATGCTGCTGAGGGCTGTAAAAAGGGAAGAACTGAACTGGAACAGCTGCTTGAGAGAGGTCCTGCCTTTTACCATGGGCCAGGCTCATTCCTGAGGTGCTCCCCATGGGAGCTGTGTTGTGCTGCTGGTTTTAGCTGTGTGTCACACACACTCCAGTGCTGGAAGCCACAGTCTACCTTAAAGCTGCCACTTGTCCCACTTGCCACTTTAAGGCTCACCCAGATCTTGGTTCTTGGAAGTGACAGAAAGTACTACATGTGTCTTGTGGCAGGGAATGAATCCAGGCATCCAGTTAATTTTTTGCTGCTATGATTGCTGATCATAGTCTCTTCTTGGTGGCAATGTGGGCTGTTGGCATGGGCCCCCTACAGCTGTTTGTAGCAGCAACTCAGGAGGTTAGGAGAGACTTAGTGCAGCTCATGGGATTACCATCTAGACCAAAGCTTGGCATGTTTAGCCAAAAAGGCAGCAAGAAGGACTAGAGCTTTGGACACTATTGCCCCATGTCCTGAAAGGCTTGCAGAGCACCAGAGCAAGGAAGGTGGATGGCTGGAGGGATGCTCACTTAGGGAGAAAATTCTCTTACATCAGTTGCAGCTGCCAACCTGGGGTGAGAGGGTTTATGTGCTGAACTGGTCATTGCTGGGTGCATGATGCTCAATCTTGTTTTATTCTCGGGCATTCTTTGGGGTTTGGACAAGGTTTTAGGCCAAACTTCTCTGGCTTTGGGTCTTCTGCATTACCTAGGTGGTCAGATCCAAACCATTCCCTTTCTGATTTCCACACATCTCTCATAGCATGGTGTCACCTGCTTCTGAAAATGCAATAGAGTGTCTATGCTTTGAAAAAGAGCTACCTGGCCAAGCTCAGGGAAGAACCACAGGAATCATAGTGTATTAATAAACCATTTGATAGACTTGCCCAAATGTTCCTTTTTCTTCTTTAATTGGCAATAATCCAGACCTTGAGACTGGATTTGTACTGAGTTTCTGAAGTAACTGTGGGAGGTGATGAACTTTTGTCTCTGTCCCTGAAGCTTTGTGGTTCAGGGCTGCTACACCAAGAGCCTCTGAGCTCTGAAGTTAAACACTGTTGGGATTGGGAGGATTGCTGTCTGGCAGGAGGGATGAAGATGAATCCCTTTCACTCACAAGTAAGCAGTAGTCTTACCTCCAGGAATAATTGATGTATAAATACAGTCTGAATTTTGGTAAGTAGCAACAGGGTTGAAGCGTGACAGGCTGGACTGCAGGAGTATCTAGGAGATGAGTCAAAGCCCTGATTGTTTAGGGCACACAAAGAATAAAAAATGGACAAAAATCCAAAACACCAAACAAAACAAAAGCCCTCTCAGTGAATAGAAGAGAGATCCTAGACTGGGAAACAGTTTTGATCTGAACCCATGTTGTCCTCATAGAGATTTGTAGCAGGCTTCACTAGTCTCATCTCACTGCTTACTCTAGGAACTGGTTATTTTAAGAACTGCTTTTCCAACATTGCTGCAATATGATGAACTCTTGTGTACTCTCCCGTGCATTACATGGCAAAGTCTGTTTTATCTTGTGTGTAATATACACTTAACCCAATTTTTAGGTGGACCTAAGCCATTGCTCTTAACAGTTCAGGATAAATCATGGCTGGAAGGCTCAAAAAAAAAAAAAAAGGCAATTTTAATGTTTATTTCTTATAGTCATGTGGTCCTTCTGATAAGAAAGAAAGGAGGTGAAGTTTTTAGAGGAAGGAATTCCATGTGTTCAGAGCTGGGTGTATGATTGCTGTAAGGGGTTAGACTGATCTGAGGATTTTAAGTAGGCTTGCTGCTATTCTGGGGTTGTTTTTTTTTTTTTTCCTTCATCCTTCCCCAGAAGGAGTTTTCCAGAGATACATAAAAGCTTGCCCTTCAAGAACTGGCTTTAACAAGAAACCGCAGCTCTAGATCCAAGCTACCACAGTTACTCCTCCCCATGCGTGGAAAAGTGCAGAGCCCTGCCATGATCTTATGGAATGCCAGGACACCGGGGGCCGTGTGTGCCAGACACCCCAGCGTGCAGCCCCTGCACGTGTCCCCAGCAGCTGTGCCCATGTCGGAAGGGCTGGACTACCTGCCAGTTGGTTGTTCAGCTGTGACTCACCCCTTTGGTGTTCACTGGCCGTTTCTGTGGTTTTGGCTGCTTCTGCAGGACTTCCACTGACCAGCCCAGTACTAATTCATTTAGTCTCAATCTGTAACTGCTTGATTGATAGTCATGAAAGAGCAATATAAGAGCCTGTGCACTGTATGGATTAAAAGAGCAGACATGTTTATAGCCTGATAACAACGGAGTAATCTGGCAAAGATCAGGAGCCTCACATTCCCATATCCAGATGATTTTATTTTTGGAGTCCAGTTGGTGGTTTTCATTTTTGGCTATTGCAAAACCATCGTAGGTCTTAGCTGTTGCAACACAGGAGGAGGAGGAGGATGTTGGAACGGATGCTCTGCGCTCTTATTTAGGAGGCTTTCACAGTAGTTGCTGGTCTCTGAGTACAGCAGGAGGAATGATGCTCCCTCCTCACTGCCTGGTGAGGGGGACAGGGTGCAACTGTGTCACTTAATAGTGCCAGCTGTGAGGGGCATGGACAAGCTCCAATGACATTTCTGCTCCGCCCTAGGAAGAGAAGTGCTGAGGTGAGGAGCGAGGAGCGGGAGGATTGTAAAGTGGAGCCCTATGGAGAGGAGGAGGGGTATCCTCAAGACTTTAACCAGGAAACGGACTCGAGGCAAAAAGAAATGGAGAGGCAAGCAAACTCTTATTTCAGCCAGCAATCTGGGCTCTGCTCTGGGGAGGGCTTGTGAGTTGGAGCTTAACCAAAACACTAATTCTGCTTTTTTGGAGGGGGAGGAGGGGGGACCTTTATCTGGCACATCAGTGTTATCCTATCCTTTGCTCTCCATTTTTCCTGCCTGGGCTGAAGATGCTTTTTGAAAAGTGGGGCTGTTGTGTCAGGGTGGCATTGCAGCTGCATGTGAGCTTGCTGGGAAACTCGTGCCACGCTGCATCCCTCTCCTGTGCTCACACTGAGCAGGCTGTTACTCTTCAATGCATGCTGTGTCCTGTGTTACAAATTAGACCTGAACTAATTGGCAGGGATGCGGAAGCGCCAAGGGCAGCGGGTGTAATTGGTGCTGTGCTCCCTGTGGTGTTGCCTGTCTTGTTCTTTTGAATCCCCTTTGGGGAATCTGACATAGTGTAGCAGCAATGTTGTGGGCATCCTGAGTGTCACTGAGGAGTAATTCATCTAAAGAAGCTTGGTGGGGGCGGAAGGCTGAGGAGGAATAAAGTCCCTTACTGTGCCTGAAGGGAATGTAGAAACAACCCAAACCACGCTACCCAGAAAATGGTAAAGGCTTTTGGTTACTGGAAGGAGCTGTTTCTCTGTCTTTTCCTCCTCCTCTTATTCCTTTCTTTGCTCTTACTGAAATCTTCCCCACTGTGCAGTACCTAATCTTGGGTGACCATCACTCCAAGGAGCCACGGGGACCCCACGCCTTGAAAGGGGGATATCCTCTAGGCATGATCTGCTGCAGCTGTAAATGAACAAGTTTGTTTGACCTTGGTTACTTCCTAGACCAAGGAATTTATCACCCTACTTTATTTTTTTTTTTGTCTTAATAGGAGCCCTGTAGCACTTAAACAAGCGTCTGTTAAAACAATCTCTTAATTGTATGTGTTCCTCCAGCCACTGTAGTGACAAAGAAATTCTCCTGCAGTGACTACCTTATCCAAGGCAGGACAGAGTAACCCAGAGAAGCCCTGCTGGGTTTCAGATATGAGAATGCAGATATAACCTATCTTGCCAAACTGTTTCAAGTGCTTGCTTTTTTTTTTTTTTTTTTTTTTTTTTTTTTTTTTTTTTTTTTCTTTTTCTTTTTTAGAGTTGAGGAGTTGGATTTGAAGTGCTGATTCTCCGTGTTTCCTGGCAAGGGCATTCCCCTGGCACACAGTCCCTGGCTTGGCCTCTGTGGCTGCCAGTGGAGTGTTTGCCAGCCTGTGCTGCAGCCTGGTCCTCTCCTTGTTCCCAGCAGGGACACATGCATCACATGAACACTGCTCCAGCCACCAAGCCAATGCAGTATTTTGAATTTTTTTTTCTTTACTCCAGTCCCATGAAAACTGCCAAACTGCCTAGTAGGTTGGAGGAAAGAAGGCATTTGAGTTGTTGGTTTAGCAATTAGCTTGCTGCATGTCTCCTGCTCCCCTTGCTGCTGTTTGGTCCCTCTTGCCTTTCTACACACTGAATTCTTTGCTGATGCACATGTATAGACATAAGTCCATGACAGCTTTTGTTTCTGGTTAAAAAAAATTTGTATTTATCTCAAGACTAAAACAAAGTAGAGGTTGTAGGTATTACTTGCCTAAAGAAGATTATAACACTGCTGGATTCTGGACTGGTGAACAGACTGTGTGAAACAGGGGAAAGCATCTCATGGTACTCTGGGTAGCCCAACATGCACTGGTTTAAACCAGAGTGCACGAGTCAGGTTGATTGATCATAAAGAGAAACACGATGCTCATTTGGAATGGACAGCTATGGTGAAAATTTGTATTATAAATTTCCATGTTGTCAGTTCATGGTCTTCTGTTCCTGCTACTGGCTGTGGTTCAACTATCTATAGAAAAGCTAAATCTCTTAAACACAAGCTTCTAGAGGAGATGAGGCCTCTTTAAAGAAAATTAACTTAGGTAATTTGAGGAGAAGCAGAGGCATGCTTAGGGAGCAAGGAAGTCTTCTAATTTTCTGGGTTTCTCAAACTTGTTCCAGGGGGAGGCATTGTGATAGTGTTTCCTTTCAGGAAACAGTTGAATTAATTGCTTTTTTTTCTAGGATTTTCATTTAACAAGATGCTGTCTTAATGGCTGATGCATTCTTCACCTCTTTCTTGGCAGGGACGCTAATTACTTGTCTGTAGAATCACTTTGCATCTCCAGTCCAAACACCTATGAACATGCTGAGTTTGGAAATACAGCACCCAGCATCCTGTGCTTGGCTGTCAGTCCCTTGACTTTTCTGGTGGACAGTTTCAGATCATGCTGCTTCCTTCCTGTCTCTTTTAGCCAATTTGTCATCAGAAATTCAGGAAAACCTGGAGTCTGCTCCTGGCTCTGTCCCTGTTGTGTAAAATGAGATATTCAGCAAGCTGTGAATATCTGCTTCTGTCCTCCCTTTCAATCCACATCTTGATCCAGAGCAACAGGAACTGTCTCTTAATATGTAAAATGTATAATAATTCTGGTGTCCCAAACTGCTGTAATCGAGAACCTGTAAAATAATTTTGCGTTAAGGCACGTTGGCTCTTACAAAGCAAGCTCCTGAACCGGGAGGTTTTCATGACTTTTCAAGGCGGTTTCCAGGCTGAGCACAGCCAGCCTGTGCCTGGGTTTGGGAGTGCAGAGGCCCCGTCTGCCCTGTTTGTGCTGCACGGCAGCGCCGGGATGCAGCAGCCCAAGGGCTCCCTCCACATCTGGCGCTGTGCTGGGCCTGCCTCGTGGCTCCACCTCGAAAGGCATGATTTGGGTTTGGGGGTGAAAAAGTCAGAAATAATAATAATATTTTTTAAAAAAAGACCGGTAGTGTGGGGGGCGGGGGAGGGTAGGGAGGAGAGAGTTATTTTGCACCTTTCGTGGCCCCTGTTCGCGTGAGCGCCTGCTCTCATTCATAAATGGCTCTGACAGCCGAAAGCCCTCGGTCCGAGGAGAAATCAGACAACTGGGGGTTGGCTGCGAGGGCTCCGGGAAGGCGATGCAGAGGGGAGCCGAGCCCCGTCCCGCCGGGGCCGCTCTGCCGGGGGAATGCGGAACCGCGGAGCCGGCGGGGGGCGGGCGGGGGCGGCCGCCTTCGAGCAGCGATCTGGCGCTGTAACTTTTCTTCTTCTGCTGTTTCAAGTAAACACTCTTCCCCGCCCTCCCCTCGCTCCCTCCACCCCACCTCCCTCTCTTTCAGTCCCGCTCATGTGTTTCTATTTAAGGGCTGCAGTGCAGACGAATATGATTGGCATCTACAGCCCCCTCTTGACTTTCAGCTCAAGCCTTTAGAGTGGAGAAGGAGCTGAGCCGCCAAGGGGAGAGCTGTTTCTTCTTTGGGTTTACTGGGGGGATGGCTCAGCTGTGGATTTATACTGCTTCTGCCCAGGATTTTTCTCTCTGAATGGGAGCAAGGATTGTGGAAACCATGTTGGGAAGAGGTTTATTTTCAGAATCCATCATGAAACTGTGCAACTAATTAATTTTTTTGGCTCCTTTTTATATTTTTTTTCTTCCCCTTTTTTCTTCTTCTTCTCTCCAATGTCCCTCTGTGCTGCTGGGTTGTGGGCCAGAGGAGGCTGTTTCTATATGGCCAGCCATTTGGGGATATGCTGCGAGCCAAGGTTGTTTGCTGATTCGCTTGGCTCTGATGACAAGTTGGCCTGTTGTGAATCGGATGGACGGAGGTCGCTCTCAAGGAGCCATGGCTGGAAGCTGGCTTACGGCTTGCTTTTTCCCTTCCCCAGGTGCTGATGCTAGCTCTGAACCCATGATCCTGGAGCAATATGTGGTGGTGTCCAACTATGAGAAGCAGGAGAACTCTGAGATCAGCCTCCAGGCTGGAGAGGTTGTGGATGTCATTGAGAAAAATGAAAGCGGTAAGTTATATTTGCTGCTTTTCCCTCAATGGTCCGGTTTTTGCATTTGTTCCTCTGCTTTCAGTTTCCTCATCACTACTTGTTAGCTGTAAGTTTGCTCCATCTGGTACAGTTACTATGTCTGGCAGAGGATGTTGAAGTTTCTCAATGTTGATTTGGGCTGGGGGCCAAATGTTGCCTTCTACTGTAAGAATGTTTCATAGGTTTTGTGTGTTAATTAGCCAAGGTACACTAATGGAAAATGAAGGTGACGGAGAGAAGGATCTGCAGCTAATGAAGCTGATGTATAGTAGGCTGCTCTAGTTGCCGTGCTGTCTCTTCAAGTTTCTGTCAGTATTTCCATTACTAACTCCCTTTGCAGAGGATTTATAGGATGAGTGTTTAAAAATTGCTTGGGATGAAGCTTGGCTTGACAGCTTAGCCTGTGGCCCAGAGCACGGTAGGGAGGGGAGAGAATGTGCGTAGACAAATACGTGGCCGTGCACAGTTTCAAAACTTCTTGCAGAAGTGTTAATTGGGGAATTTTGAGGCAAAGAGGCAGAGTCTGTCATATAAAAGCGAGATGCAATTCCCTTCTGCCGTGCGTTGAATAACCAGCTTGCACTTGGAAAAGGAGATTTTTGGCAAGTGTTTGTATAGATTTCTTTTGTGTACTTTAATTTTTGGATTCCTGGTAGCTTTGAGTTGGGCAGAACACATGCAGGGGACTGTGTACGTGTGAGTGGTTGGAGTGGCTTAGCAGCTGGTTTGAATAACTGCCTGTCTTCGGCAGTTCCCCCTCCTCCCTCCAGCACTCCTTGTGTATTAATCCAGAGCTGTTGTCCAGGACTGGTTTCCAGCCCACTCGTGACCTGTGTGTCCTCATCCAGAGGAGCTGCTGACATTTGGATCTGTTCAAGCCAAAGCTCATGTTGTGGTACCTTCACATTCAAGGCTCTTGCCACTGGCAGGCTCTGGAGTGTGCTGGGCACAGCAGAGCTTGGGGACACTAGGGCACCCTGATCCAAGGTTCAAATTCTGCTTCCGGAGCTTTGAGCCAGGTTATTCACAAAGATGACCATGCATTGTATTTTATTTTTTTTTCTTCCTTTAGTGGAGTGGTAATTGCTCTGTTGTATGAGATCCTTGTGCTTGTTTGGCTCAAAGTGATACAGTCACTTGCTGGCTGGTGATTTAGTGTGGAGTCCAAAGGGATTGTGTGTGAAAAGGCACTGGCTAGTGTGAACAGAAATACCCATCTCCTGGGTACTGACTGTATCACTTGCAAAACCAATAGAAACCAAACTGCTCATCTGCCCCACTTTCAAGCAATAGCTACGATTGAAGAGAAGAACAATGTCTTCACTTCCTGAACTGTGTCTGGTCAAGTGGATAAGCTTCCTCCCAAGCCTATGGCTTCTCATTGTCAATCGTGGGTGTCCCTGTCATCAGAGCAAGCCTGGTTATATTGTGGCAACTTATGTTCATATTCATAATATCCTTGTCTTGGATAATGGCTTATGGAGCCAAGGGAATTAACTGGGCTGTTAAATAATACAAGAAGTGTCTGAATTCCAGTTACAGTTCCTTTGTGTTTTCATTTAGTGTGGCCTCTCTGCCTTGCACAGTTCAGACCACATTGTATTGAACCACATGGTATGCAGAGATAGAAATGGAGAATGTCAGGGTTTGAATTAATTAGTGGCTCCAGGAATGTGACTCTTCTCAGGGGACATCCTTGAATTTGGATTATACTTCTTAAAACCATATTCTGATGCTTGGCAGCCAGATTCTTTAATGTCCACCTAAACAAGAAAGGAAATCTGAACCCTGGAATTCCATGCTGTAATTTTGCTCTTTATATTTATGTATTTACGAAATAAAGATATCTATATCCTTAAAAATAATTTTAAAAAGACCCAACAGATTGGTGATGGAGAGAGCATCACTCACAACAGGGCTCCAAACAGTCCCTTAATTCTCCCCTAGGTTAGGGATACCACAGGAATGACTTCAATACTATGGGGTTTTGTCTCTTCAGCTGCAGCTGAACCTTTGGATGGCATGTAATGGAACTAGCAAAAGTTTCTTAAGAGTCAATGTTCAAAACTTATGAATTATGGCTTGAATTTGAGTATCTTACTTAGTGTAAGCAAGCAAAGCTAGGACATGTGGACCTCTAAGAGCATGGAGATATAATTTTCAAGAAAATAAGATGATTGGGCTATGCACATGTATAATACTTCATTTGACTGTATGGTTATGTTGGCCTTGTAAGTGTTGTGAAACTCTGCCTGTGATGTATAAATTAGACTCATCCTTTTAATCCATATAAAGGAGATGCAAGGTGTTTTGGATGTCACCTGCAGCAGGGACAATGTTTTCAATGAAAGGAAGGAAGAGTGGCTGGACAGTTTGTTAGCTGACAGTGGAGATGTCCTGTCCAACTCGACAGTGTGTGTTGGATGTGCCGTTGGGCCAATATTTTGAACTTCTTTGTATGTATAAACATGTATATAGCATATCATGTCTGCTTTGGGTGTTTAACTTACTTTGGGGAGGTTAGACGTGTAAAGGCACAGATGGCACTTTCATTGTAAAACCTCGCTTAAATAGGGTTGCCTGCTGATGCCAAGGACATTTAAATGGTTCTTTTGTTTTCTGGAGCAGAAAAAACTTTAACTTGGCTTTGTTGCATGGCTTTCATAGGAAAAAAACACCTATTTTCTAGTCAAATGTCCTTATGTTTTTTGCACAAGGAACCTCACAATCAGTTTCCAAGTAATGGTGCACATTTTACATCCTGCTGGATGTTTCTTCTGCCCACTTCTAGGGCCTGAGTTAGTTACCACTTTTTCTGATGTTTGCTTCCAAATTGTGTGCTCTCCTGAAAGAACATAAGCTGTGCTTGCTCAAAGCCCAGTGTATAGGGCAAAGGTAGAAGGGGGGAAATTTCTGGTATGTGACTTATTGAAGCCTTATGTGGTTTTCATCAAGCTTCTTTAGCTTCATCTTAAGTGTGTTGCACTCACCGGATAGTATTACTCAGCATCACTTTTCTCATATAAGAGCTGGTATTTAAGATATCTCACAGGTAGATATGTACAAGCCCATTTGGTAGGGTCTTGTCTCATTTGGTTTTCTCTTTCACTGAAAGAGCTGGATAAGTTGTCTTCATTATTGTGCTAGTGAAAGTTATTACTTGGACATTGTCTGAAGTTGAAATTTCTGTCCATTGTAGTGGCTTAAGAGCAAGGTCATTGTAGCATATGTGGTGAATAATTTCCAGTCCCCTTAATCTGAGTTGTGAAGCCTTTGGGTCACGACAGCCTGGTTGGTGCTGCGATTACTGTGGAAACAAACCTTGCTAGACTCAATTAAAGCTGTTGTACTTCAGAACAAGTTATATAGTAGTGTACCAACTCTCAGGCTCCAGCATTTGGTTCTTGCGGCAGGCACCGATCTTGGCTCAACAGAAGTTGTCCTTTAGGCCTTAATTCTAAGAGCAAAATACCCAGTGTGCCTGTTGTATCTGATATTTCTCTTTCTTTTTTTCCTTAGCTGGGAGGAAAATCTGCATGTAGCAATGGTCACAAATGCATCAGGAGAAAAAAGGAGGTTTACAGTCTCTACAGATGTTGCCTGGGACTGGGTTGTAGTTAACAGAGCTTGTGTTTCTTGCTAGAAGTGGCTGTGATTTGTTTAAAGGCATGGTGTAATCAACCTGCTCTGTCCAACACTATCTAAACATTTCTGAGTTGTTTCAGAAAAACTATGTGAATAGCTGACGTAAGTCCTGTCTGTCGACTACATAGGCTTCTTTTAAACCTTAACCAAAAAAAAGCCTCATAGAATGACTTAATAGTGTATTTCTGTTGCAGAAAAGAAATTTTGTGACTTTAAAGCAGGAATCTGACAGATTTCTTTAAGGTGGAAGGGGGAGGGCCAGAGCAGCTCCCTCTCTGCCAATTTTTGCATGGATGTGGCTTGAAAGGGTCAAGCTATAAACTGTGTCGGCAGTGTTTGCAATGGAAAACCTGACAGACAGTGAAGTGTGAGCACAGTCCTGTGCACCTCTGCCTCTGCTGCTCTGCTTGCAGGCAGGATGGGAGCTCTTTCCTTGCAGCCCCTGGGAGCCATGCCTGCGGTGGAGGCGTCGTGGGATGGCGTTTTCAGCTGGGCTGAGCAGGGCTGTAGCCACTTCCTCTGCAATTACATAACTGCAGACCAATTTTCAATGTTACAGTACATGCAATACCTAAAACAAGGCTATTATGGTTAGTGTAACTTTATCAGGACCCAAAGGGATCTCTGGGAAGGGAGGCTTACTCTTCTCTCTTTATCTGGGTTGTGGGACTTGACACTGAAGTATTCATGAGGAAGATGTTTGCTCATCTGAGGGTCCCGGTTGTCCACACACAGTGTCAGGAGATAAGTGTGTGTCTGGCAGTGTCCTCTGCTACACCGCTTGGTTTCACTGGTGCTGCTCACTGGCTGCAGTGGTGACCTAGGTGAGGGGCATAGAAAGCCACAACTCTCAGTTCCTGGGGATGCACTGGCTTCTGTGTTGGAAGCTCCCTCCTCTTAGATTGAGGGCTTTTGGAGTTAGGCTTCTGGCTCTTCATGGGGAACACAGCACCCTTTATTTGAAGGAGCTGCTTTCCAGGTTTAAGTAAGTGGATTTATTTGGTACCAAAAGAGGCCAAGATTACTTTAAGGGTTAACTGCTGCATCTTGGCTGAAGGAACACTTTTAAAGTGTTCTAAGTAGAAATAGAGTTTCTTGCAACTTGTGGACCAATCATGCATCTTTATATCCTTTCTGCCATGCCTATTTTTGCAAGTAGCATTGATTTTTAATCCCCTTTCTTTATTATTGGTGGGGCTTTTGTGTTAAGCTTTGTAAAGATATCTGTTTCTATCCTGCATCTGCGTTTTGCCGCTCTACCTCTTTTTCTAGGTCCTTGTCTTCCTGAAACCCCCCTTTGTACACTGAAGGGACTGTGTGCACTGCTAGCAAATGTCTCTGAACATTAGCATTCTCTTGCAAAAGCTAGCCAGACCCAGTACACTTCTGTTTATTCTAAAAGATAAGCAGCGATCTAGCAGCTTTCTAGGTTTTAAATCTGGCTGTAGCTCTACCAAATGGCAAATGCAGTTTCCTAGTTTGCTTGTGAACTGTCAATAGCTTTGCATCCACTGGTCAGATGTGCTACCACACACACTAATTGCCAACACTGTGCTTTATTTCAGGTGCAATTGGCACATGTTGGGTTCCTTTAGAAAGTGAGGTTTTTTGGTTTCTGTTTCCTTTACCTCGCATTTCGAGAGAGTGTAATTCGTTAGATATGGTGCAGAACTTAATTTCTGCTTGTACAGCCAGCTTTGCCTTGCTGTTTGCTCTGAAAAACTACTCAGTTCTGTGTTTCCACTTCTTCCCAGTGTGTCTGTGTATTTGAATTTTAAGCCTTGTAAGAGACCAAGGTCATGATCTAAAAAGTAAATACTCCCTCCTATAGCAGCCCCTTCTATTGGTAGGTCCTTGAGCTGTGCCTGGAATTTGAGAAGAAACAAACACTTCTGTAGGTTGAACACTTCTCCTCTAGCACTGTTGGCTTTATCCCAGAGGACAGGTTTAGGTGAGTGGCCGCCGCTAAATATCTGGGACGGCTTGTCTAGCTGCTTTTGTATGTACCGGTGTTGATAACTTGCTAACAAGGAGAGTCAAGTTTAAGGAAGGACCACCCCAAGCCCCATTTCTGAAAACAAAGGTGTGTAGCCTTCAGTGTCCATTCTGAATGCAGTGCTGCCTTGCCATGTGTGGCCCTTCTGGCACCAGCCCAGCAGCAGAGGATACTTGATCCACTTAGGAATCCGTTTCTGTCCAATGTACGCAGTAATGCAGTCAAACACAGGCCATCTGAGGAGGCAGGGTGGGTGATTTGGAATTTTTGGCTAGGAGTTACTGGAAAGTTGTTTAATGTCATAAAAAACTGTTTGTAGAAGTTTGCTCTCCAAACAGGGACAATGCTGGCAAAGCAGAGATGCTTTCCTCCTTCAAATGTTTGCAGCTTGGGACTGGAGAATGGCTTCTCTGGGCAGGCAGAGGTTCAGAGCTGTCTGTGTGAGGAGTAAGGATGCTCAATGGCACTTGCTTGTCTCACTGCAGTGTCTTTGTCTTCAGGCTTTTTGGAGGCAGTGATCAAGGCTGGTTATTATTTTGCTTTGTTCTGCAACAGTATAAGCAAAGCATCCTGTTAGTGCATCTGGTTGCAAAGGGTGGGTTTTATTTTAAATTTTAGCTGTCTTGGAAAGTGCTGTCTCTGGAGGCAGCTTGGGTGCCTTGTTTTAAAAGTGTCAATGGAAATGGAGTATTGATAGGAGGAACAGGGACATCTACACTAACCCAGATTCTGTGCTGATTCCAAGGGAGGCCTGGGACAAGCTTAGAGCAGAGAGATAAAACTGGATGTGATGATTTGCTCTAGCCAAGTTCTCCTGGAAATCAGCTCCTTTCTGGGAATACAGTGCCTGACCAGCCCTGCAAACAGGCACTCCCTCTTCCAGTGGCCTGTTTGCAAAATGTTGAATGGATGGAGAGAATTTACACTCCCACCAGAAACAGCTGGGTCAGCAGGAGATGAGGAGGAGCCCTCCCTCCTCTGCTCTTGCCCTTGGGAGCCCAGGGGTGGGGTGACACTGTCTAATGACTTTAGCAGATGTAGTAGGCTGGAGGCAGCCCTTGACAGCCTATCCTGAACTCTCTGGTGATTGTTTTGTAAGCTATTTCTGAACACCTTTTTTTTTTTCTTTTTTTTTTTTCTTTTTTTTTTTTTTTTTTTTTTTTTGTCTTTTTCCTAATCTGGTTGAAATTTTAACTCTGTGCTTCTGCAAGGATAAGGAGGATGGTAGCTGCTTTCTTTTTCTGGCTGTTTTACTTTCAGCAAGTCAAAACATATTGGTACAGCTGAAACTCTTGTTTGATTTTCCACAATTAAACTTGAATTTACCCAGAAAGGAATCATGCCACATTTCTGATGTAGTTACCTCTGAGCTGCAGTTCAAGGCCGCTCTGTACGTAGGATTGAATGATAATGGGTTGGGATTGAAGTTCCAAGGCCTGCCTATTGCTTGAGCATCACCACACCAACATCTCAGCTGAGGTTGGGATGTTGCTGCCTAAAACAAAATCCTTGAATTATGAATGTTTTGTGACATTTACGTTGCTATCTTGTGATGTCTAAATGGCTTCCTCTGCCCCACTTAATGACTTACACGGCAATTGACGTTTGTTTCTGTTTAAGAGCTTGGAAGGCAATGCTCTGTGTTGGAACCAAAGCAGGGTTGTTTTTACTCTGTTTGTTTTGTAGTTGTCCTCTACCACTGTGGAAAATGAGGTTGTTCTCCACTGCCACCTCTGAAATGCCTATGGTTATGTGACTGTGCCAAGGGATTAAGGTGGGCTCCTGCTTTTCTGCTGGTGCTATTTGTTCCAACCCTGTGACAAGGGGAGAGTCCCTTTAATTGTGCTGTGACATTTCCATTTCTTCTGGGAAGCTTTTCTGAACTTCAAAGACATCCTTGGTTGGTTTTCCTTTGCCCAGCTTCAAATTGCAGTTGGTATTTGCTCTGGCTCCTTGATGACAAGCTCATTAAGAACATTTGAAATATGGCTGGCTGCTAAAACTCTGCCCTTTGCAGTGCCTTGTTCTGCTGAGGCTTTCCTGGGACACCTTCTGGCTGTTCTGGAGCTCTGCTGCTGGGGATGTTCTGCCTGTTGGGATGGAGTTGTTGACTGTGGCTTTTGTTATCTGGGTTCCCACTTGATTTGGGAGCAGCTCAATGTCATACTGAAGTGACCTTCAGTGTATTCATGAAGTCTTGCAAAAATTAACTAGTACTGGTGTTCCCTTGGGTTCATAATTGAAGGTGTCAGAGTAGTAAGAAATTAATTACTGTTTTCTAAGCAACACTACCTCATTTCGTTCCCCTATAGAGGGAAGTATTAGGAACACAAAAGATGTCATGGGGTCATGTTTCTCTAAAGCCTTCTCCTTTTAACACTACTTATCAAATCCCTTTTATGTAGTGTTCACTTTTAAACAGTTTTAAAGAAATATCTCTCCAGATTAAGACAAGATAAAATAGCTTCAAGTTTGAAACTGACCCTCTAGAACATATTATTTCAAATGTTTTGGTCTACAATGTGTGGTTTATATTCATTTTTTCGGTCTTACACTCATTGTTTGTCTTAATCTTGGGCAACTGGTGTTTGACGAGGCTAATTCAATTATGTGGGGGTTTTTTTCCATTTTGTGGAGACATCTAAAGTCCAACCACTTTGACTTTTGCATTCGTTTGCCTTTTCTTGATACCATTCTTCTGTGGGACAACTCTCCCACACCTCTAAGTTTCTCACAACTCAGGGGAAGGGTGATTGCTGTGACTAGGAAGTCTCCAAGTATATTAAATATTTATCTCTAGGGCTGGGATTTTTCCGTGCTGTCTTCTAAGCATTCCACTGAAGTAAACAGGTTCCCTTTTCAACTTCTGTCCACCTGGCTTGACGTAGAGCAATATACTGCCATTTAATTGTGGTCAGATCTCCAATCTAATTGTAGGTTGGAGAACATCTACATTTCTCCAGTTTCTCAAGAAATGGGAATTGGAGCCCAAAGAGAGGGACTCCCCTGCCTCACAAGTGCCAACAGAGCAAGCCCACTTGCTGGGGCCAAGCCTTCACACAGGCAGGACTGAAAGAGGTCCCACATGGTTGCCAGGTCAGCATGTGAGGAGAATTTTCTTGTCTTCAGACCACAAAAGCGGAAAAAAATTTCAAAGGCAGAAAAAAAAATATCACTGTCAGCCCTTGCAAAGATTGTTTCTCATCTGTATCTGTTCTGATTTCTCCATATCCTTCTCATCTACATCTGTTTTGATTTCTCCATATCCAAGGTACTGAGATCCCTCAGACCAGCTCTAGGAGCAGGAGAGGGGACAAGCCTGTCTGGACTTTACATTTGCTAGCTGTGGGTATGAAATGTGTTTCAGGATTTCTGAGACTGCCCTGTTAGTTTGTCTGCTGGGGAGAGGGTGGGATGTGACCACTGAAACCACAGACTTGAAAACTTAGTTGTGCATAAATAAATAAAGTTGGGCACTTAAGCTTCACACGAACAGGGCACGTTGGTAAGAGTGGAGAAGCAATGGCACACAGGCTTTGCTACCTTTAAGTTTGCCATACAACACATCTAGCTAATCCTGAATAGTAAGGTATCTACCAGCCCTCTGAAAACTTCAATTTGGAAATTTCCAGCTGTCTTCAAGTTTCTTCCTCTTTCCCTTCTCATTTAATCCTCCTCTGCTGAGACTTTGTACTCAGGCAGATAGTTACATTACCTGGTTCTCCTGCATACCCTGTTTGGAGCCCAGCACGGCAGGCTGAAAAGGAAAAAAAATTACATAGCATCCCCTGTTGGAGCCTTTACTCATTGCCTCCTCTGTTTATGCAGTCACTGCCAGTTTCAGGACCCTGAAACCTGCCCCAAGCAAATGTTTCCAAGGAAAATCTGCTTTTCATATTAGAATGCATAAACTTTCTGATGATTGAGTTTCCTATATCAGCCAAATAGGTCACCAGCTCAGCACTGCTGCAAGAAACTACCTGGGGCCAAGAAGATACAAGTATTATTGCTGAGGCCTTCCAGTGAGCTCCATAGCTACCTCGTGAGCTACATTCCTTTGGATGTGATTGTTTTAAAAAAGCCAACCAACCAAAAAAACAAGGAAATCATTTATTTTGAATGTTTTTGTAGTTTTTTTGTTATATCAAAGTTTCTTTTAAGAAAGCAGGTTGATGAAATGTCTTTAAATAAGCCCCCCAAATACTAAATTTAATGCATAATGACTGACATTTTCTGCCCTTTGTTCTAGTTAATCAAGACAGTAATTATACACAAAGACTTTGGCTCTTGGAGTGACTTTCAGGCCTGTTTTTCAAAGTAAGCAAAAGACTGATGGTGCATTTTTGTTGTGTCAGATGAGGACAAGATTAATAAAGGATGGAAGAGATTTTTTTTTCCCCAAGCTGCACAGCAAATAAGCAGTTCCAATAATACTTTGGCAGCAAAATGGAAGCTTTAATCATTAGCAGACGCGTTTCAGTTACGACCAACAACATAACTCCATGTTTTTGATTTTCATGTTAAAAAGAGTTCAGTTTTGCCACAAACCAGCTTCTTGTCCACCTTCAGATTTAGTAAAACCTATAGGAGTAATTGCCTTGCTTAGGATGGCCTTAATACAATGAGATTTAGTGGGTGGCTTGACAATTGGGTGCATGTTGGCTCTTCTACCCCCTTGGGCTGAGACATCAGACTTTCTGGCATTCTTGATGGAGAATTTAATTATTTTTTGGTAGAAAGATGTTGGCTTGTGGCTGGATTAACCAGAGCAATTCTAGAAGAGGCAGCAGATGAGATGGACTCATTTTGGAGCTCTGTTTTACTGGCTGGTTTCTTGTTACTACATTTATTGGCAAGTTCAGTTTTTTGTATCTTGATATAGTGTGACTTCATCTGAAAGTTGCACATGTAGTGGGACATCACTTTATTTCAAATGAAGTTGGACTGCAGTTGTATTGGCAATGTAGTCAAACTTCATCTTGGTGATAACAGCAAGTATTTCCCAGACCTTGCTTGAGTCTGTATCTCCTATTTTTCCTTGCAGCGTGTTTGTGTGCTGGGATGTCCTAACGTGTTGCTTTGAAAAGCTGTTGTAATTCAGTTGCAGAACTGCCTCCAGCTGATCTAGTTCTCCTATCACATGCACATCCTTTCTGGTCAGCATACTGCTGGGATGGACTGTAATGCAATCCTGTCTCCCAGCCCCTGGAGAGTAAGGGCATTGCTGGGGACACTTGTGCTGCAGACTGAGCTTCACTTTGCTCCTTTATTAATGCAACTGCCATGTGTTTGTTTAAGAATCACAGACTGGTCTGACACTCTAGGTAAAAGAGAGAGTTCTTTCTCATTAGCAGCAGGCTGACTAGCCAGACCAATGCTGTCAGGCCCATGTCTGTGCTGACCAGAGTAAGGTAACACCTTCATTATTTGATGTCCAGGTCTTGAGGCACTGTGCTGGCTCTCAAACCATGGCCATATGTGCAGGTCAATTGTATCCTTCTTTTAAAGGATGATAGCTCTTAGAGACCAAACCTGGAATGGAGTTGGAATGACAAATTTCAGTGGGCTGAAACTGAAGTTATGAACGTGAGTCCTACTCAAACACAATGGAAGTGATGGGGAGAGGGTTGCAGGGTAGATCTGCATGCAGTGGTGATCCTAAGGTTGGAAGAAGAGCATCTAACATTAAACCTGAATTGTTGGCTTTGAACATTAAGTTCAGAAATGGCACTTTAATCTCCCACATGGACTTTCATAGCTTTTGGGTGTTATTGGAAGCCTCCATGCATGAGGAAAAGCAGAGCTGCTTGGAGACACTCAACCCATTTGTCTTAACTGAATATTGCTGGAGATTTAGGATGGATAATGTGAACTTGGCAAGATCCATCACTGACCATTGAAACCCTAGGATTAAACTCAAGGCCAGTTTATTTGGTGTCCTGGAAACCACTCTGAAGAGTCTGCATTTCTGGGTGTCTGCAAGGACAAGACTGCACACACTGACTCGTGGGAGGGAAGGTGAAACTTGCTTGTTTGCCTGAAGACAGGAGGAGGAGTCTGAGGGACGGTTTATTTGATGCTTTGTTCTTAATTCTGACTAAAATTCCTTACTGTTACTGAGAGAGAAATGCTCTGCAGAGTATGAAGAATCAAAATAATGGGACAGCTGTGTGCTCAGGGTGAGCTTCCAAGTTGTTCCCTTGCTTCAAGTACTCTGTGACCAAAATGTCCTTGAATAAAAGTAGAATGACCAGAAATAGGATGCTATTTTCATTGCAAGGCAAATGGGATAACTGAGTCCTGTAGAAAATGCCTCTTTTACTTCTCCTGAACACAGCAAGCAAAACTGGTTCCCGTACCAGCTACAAGTTAAATTACACACTTGGTCATTCCAGATGTCTTTGTATTTTTAGAGCTGACTATACCCTTCCTGGACTGTTAGCCTGTTGGTTTTAAAGTAAGAAGTGAGCTTCTGGGGCTGGCGTGTGAACCTTTCCACTTCACTGAGAACTGGGAAGTCTCTCTGACAGAAGTATCCAGGTTTCAGAGTCAGCCACATCAAAGGGTGTTGCTTTCCCTGTGCCACCCCAGAGACTCCCCAGCAAATAATCCCAAACAGAAACCAACATCCCACAATAAGGACACTGTCTGCAGAATGTGCATGTGGGATCTCAGGATCTGAATGGTTCTGGGAATGTCTTGCAAGATCCCTGCTGACACTGGTTTAAAATTGGCTCTGGATACCTGGAATTGTTGCGTAGAGACATTTGAGGGAAAATGCTGGTGGTTTCAGAGAACCTTCCATTACAGATGAGATGTAGCCACCCTTTGTAATGCTGTGACAAATCCCACTGTAGTGACCTCGTTGCACAAGGGCTTTTTTTCTGCTGATTATGGTAGATGTGGCAGAGTCTGAGTGCTTGAGCATGCACTTGCCCTTGGTAAATGTGTCTTGGAGGCACTGCAGTGACAGGAATTGAAATAGTGACTGGGCCAAACTCACCTGTGCCTTAGCAATGGCTGCAGGCTGCCAGATGAGCTACTCTGGCCTCTGTAAACAGGCAGTGCCTTGGTGCATCAAGAAAACCATCTGCCGCAGCTGAAACTTGCCAAACCTAGTAATTCTTCTCCATATTCTCAAATCTTATAATCCTTCCTCTATTTATTCTTTGCCTCTTATTTGAGTAGACTCCTGAATTGACCACTTGAGTAGTCCCAGATAAATTTGGTGGAAGCTTAAATGTGCACAGGGGGAAGATCTGAAAGGGGGATAACTGAATGCAGGTGGAGATTAGTGACTTCCTTCCTGGGTATCATTTATTCTGCTGTGTCTCTCAGTTCTTTTCACTGATCTCCTCTACCTTCTGTCAAGAGCCTAATGTGATTAATGCTTTTTTGTGAAAGCTAAATCCTCCTCTAATTTCTCCTGTCAGGAGCACATCCTAATCTAAGGAAATGTAACACAGCATGTTCCTCAGTTTAAGGAAATCAAAATCCTGTGTTTCTTTGGGACTGAAGTTTTACTGTAACCTTGACAATGTGATGCTGAGCCATTTTTCTGTAGCTGTAAAGCTGTGCCATTGTCAGGTCTTGGTGGATGGACTAGAATTGCACTTTCAAGGTAGAACACTGGAACCAAACCATCCATTGGTACATAGTGTTTTTCTTTTGAGTTGGCAGGAAAGAGCCTGACCTAGATTGGTAAAACCAGCCATTGCTTCAGACAGAAAATTTCACAACTTTTGTCGCCACTGTTCCACTGAAGCTGTAACTGAGGTCAGAACTATTTATCTTTGAGTTCTGAAGCTGAAAAGTTCTGCTTTCTGGGAGAAAGTGACCCAATTAGGCAAGTTTCCCCTGAATGCTCACCAATGACCAGTTCACACTTGAGACAGACAGCTTCTATCTGTGATACAACAAATAGCTAAAGAATACCAGAAGACAGTACAGCCAACAATGTAAAGTAACTCAGGAGCTGTTATTTTGGTGCTGCATACTCCTTTGTAATGTATTTGTAGCCTTAGCATATCCAGTTGGTAACCATCCTTTGCATGGTTTTGGAAAGTAGAGACAGAAAATCAGTAATGAGCAAGCCACTGTTTTCTTCCTTTTGATATTTTAGTGTGGGATAAAAAAAGAAATATATATGAGTGATTCATCCCACAGGCTGTAGTGTTAATCCCATGAAGTTTGTGTGAGCAGTGTGTGGCCAGCATCCTTGAAAATGGTCCAGGTGCATTAGTTGTGGGAGGTGCTGTGTGGCCTGAAAGGCAAAGAATAGTTAAAATTAACTTCTTTCTTCATGTCTGCTTCTCAGATGCATCCTTCTGTCATGCCCTCTTCTCTGTTCCTTAATTTTTCCATCCTGTGCTCTCTGTTTTCTGCGTTAACTTGTAGTATGGAGGAGGAAAATGAGTCGCATTGCTGGTCACATTTTCCATCCACCTTTCTCTGCTCTTTTGCTGCTTTCCATTTAGGAATGCCAACACTGAGACAGTGATCAACTGATTGACTGGACTTGTACAGTGCTGCCAGTGAATGGGCCTGAATATCAGCTTTGTTCAAGTCAGTGACTAGTCCCTGATCATTCTAGTTCTTAAAAACTGGGTGCCCAACTGGGCATGGTATTTGTGTGCACCTCTCCATCTCTCAGGATGGGCCACATCAGGTTTTTGTTTAGTTGGATGTTGGTACAGCTTCAGAATCTTCCTTGAAACGACTGAACTGTGCCTCCTGTCCCCTGCACAGGACAGAATATTGCATTGGTGTGGCACGTGGTGACCCAGGCCGGGCAGTTCAACACCAGCAGGCAGGCAGATGGGCCCAGCTCTGTCTCACAGCTCACGAAATTCACCAGGCAGCAGTAGCCAGGAAGCTCCGGAGTGCGTAGGAGGCTGTTACACAGCTATCCTGTTTTGATTCTCTGCTGTCCAGGGCTGGAGAACTTGGAAGTGGATGCTGGCAGAAGTGAAGCCTTCTCACAAGACTCTTGCTCCACGCTTGGAGAAGTGAAGTCACGTTGTGAAGTCTAAATCCGTAGTGGAATTTGATGATGCTGGTTTAAAGGGTCCAAGAACCATGGCAGAAGTAGGTTTTAAAAATAAAAATGTAAGGTGTTGAGTAGTCAAGGACTGTTGAGATCCTAGTGGAGTCTTTTGAGCAGTTGCTTTCAATTTGTATTTGGATGTTTATCTGCCGTCTTCTGTTTCAAAGCAATAGTATTTTTTGGTGGAATTTTGCCCAAAAGTGTCCAGAAATTACCATTTGAAGGCTGGTAGAAGGGATTTCAGAGGCAGAGGACTTTACAGCGTGACCAAGCAGGGGCTGAAGAACTGGCAGCAATGCAGCCTTACTATTTCTGCTCAAGACTGGTTTCTGAATAGGTGGCAGCCACTCTGGAAAATCCAAGTACAGTTCCTTGTGAAAATGAGGAGCAGGCTTGGGATGAGGTGGGAGCAGAATACCCAGCCTCCCTTCAAAAAACTGGATTTTTCAAGCTCTCATCATGAAGTTGTGGTTTCTCAAAACTGTATCTCTTCTGTGCTGCAGAAGGCCCTTGGTGGGCAGCAGTAATATGAAATGACCAGTGTTTGCTCCAGTTTACTCTGTGTTACATTTTGTAGTACATTCTGCTGATGATTCTCACTCTTTTATTAGCTTTCTATAGCATTCAAAGGAATAAACTGTAAATGTCATATGGCTCCTGAACTACACCTAAACAGCTACACATGGGCTCAAGATGAGAAATCAGGTTCCCCATCCAGACTTTCCCAAAATAGGAATGTGGGTTGTGTTCTGTCTGATGTTTTGTTTTGAATAGGAGACTTTTGGTTAATGTCAGTCTTGGAGGGGAGGAAAACTGTCAGATGTCACAGGATCCCAACTGCTCTTTGTAGAGTGACTAAAGCCAAAGACACTGGAGTGTTGAGTTTCTGCTGAATTTGAGTGACTTCTTAATCATGTGGTGGCAGCATCAGGATTTCCTGGCAAAAAGAAGTGGATAGTAAGCAAAAACTGTGTCCTAATAGTAATTTGCAAAAACAAATAACATTTCCTAAGGTGAATGCAGCTAATGGAAAGTTAACTTGTGGCTGTCCTTCAGCTTTCAGACTCCAAACCCCTACTGAAACCCTGTGACTTTCCACTGGTATTTTGGGGATGCAATCATCCTCCTTCCCATCAGCTTCTTCTCCCTTGTGCATTTTTGTGGGGTTTCTGCAGCCATAGTGTATTTTGCCCATAGTGATCCACCTTGAACATCATCCTGGATTCGATGCCTTTCTGTGGGATTTGACAATTTGTTTGTGACTGAAAAGCCTACTGGCTGTTTGGGTAGGGTCAGTAGGTGTACACACATAGAGGTTGGGGCTCTCTGTAGTGAGGGGAAGTAGTCTCTTCTCGCTGAAGCTGAATGATCTGGAGTGTGTTCCCTCAAGGACAGAGCTCAGTGTGAAGTGGCTTCTTTTACTGTGGCATGTATCCAAGCCACCCTGGAAGATGCAGGTATTTCTGCTGCTGGCTTTGGCATGCCAAGAGTGAAATTTTTTGAGCTCAGAATGTTTGTCTTTGCCCCTCTCCTCTTCAAAGATTGCAAAATAAACAACAACAACAAAAACCAACAACAAAACTACTCAAAACCAAGCCTGTGAGTGCACATAGGTATTATTGCTGGTTCCTTTACTGTATCTGAGATATATGGTGTTCTGAAAACAATAATCTTTCTCCCCCACCCATTCACTATGGTATCTCTCTATCCCTTCAAAAACCTGAGTGTTTGGCATAATGGCTTCTGGCTAAAATTTCCCTTGCAGGACAAGCTGGGCTCAAGCTATTCTTCCACAATGCCCTTTTCAAAATTCTCCAAAAAAGTGGAGTAGCTGTGTGCTGGCGAGCCTCCTCACAGCTGTAGCTCCAAACCCAAGGAGCAAATGGGCAGCTGGATGGTCTGCTGGCAGCAGGTACTGCTCGAGCAGCAGCCTCCTGTCTTCAGCCTTGCAGGAGCTGTGGTTATGCTCTTGGACTGTGTAGCCAGAGGAAAAAAACTAGGATCCTGATGGAAAACTTCTTGGAAGACTGAAACTACTCCTGCACATCTGTCCTCCCTTGGAAAAGGTATTACGTGCTGAGGTTATGAAATATTGTTGGAGGGTAAAGTGCTCTCTGCTCGCCAAAGATCCAAGAGCATCTGAAGTGACTGTACTTGGGACAGCAGCGAATCACAGGGCTCAAGGAGCCAAGTACCATCTTCTCCAGCTGTCCAGAGAACACAGGAGCAGGACTTTGCCAAAGACAGTAAGTTGATACCTACTGGCCAGGAGTTGATATACTGGCCAACCTCATCTGCTTTCGTATTAATGTGAAAAACAAAGATTTCTTCAGACTCAGTGTGCCTGGTCTCTCACAGAATGAAGTGGCACATGAAGACATTTAATTCAGTGTACAGCTCTCTGTAGTCCAAGTTTCTGTGAGCTTCCAGTGAATTTATTATTGTAGATGGTATGTACCCATTTGGAATCCGCCTCTGTTCATATTTAAAATTTGATTGTATTGTTAGAGCACTGAGAACGTCAAGGGTTTTGGGGAGGGTTTTTGTACTGACTAGCCCAGCTTTGATGTACTTGCCAGACATCTGTGTGCTTTCTATATATTTTCCTCTTGCCTTCAGAAAAAGGATGGTTGCGTTTATTTGTGGATGAAATACTTTGCTAGGAATGGTTGTAAATCTGAAGAGTTGAAAATTGTCAAGTGAGCTTATAGACAATAGTAACAGAAAATAAGGAATTAAACCTGGTATGCAGTCTGGAAAAATTAAAATTCTTCAGAATTTTTTTTTTTTTTTCTGTTGGCATGGGGAGGTCTAAAAATTGAAAATCCAGCGAAGGTTCTGATTTGGAAACTTGAAACCAGTGCAAAGTGTGAATGTTCTGGCAAGACTAGCACACGGAGGACTAGAGTCAGGCTGTGCTGCATGGACAAGAGCTCCCTGCTGGTAGAAATGTCTGTTCTCTTCTTAAATCTTCTGGTGCCACATCAAATTACTTCTGGTTTACATGAGCAGTGATGTAACTTGTATTTACTAATGTTGAACTGGATATTCATGGTATGCAGCTGAAAGTTTAATTGCTAAATCCATGAAAAAGCTATGGTGTATAAACCCAAAGGCCCGTTACATTTCATTTGGGTTTGGCCATTGAACTCTGGCTCAGTGTTAACTTTCCTGCCTTCTTCGTGGGCCAGTTATGAAGTGACTAAAAACATTCTGATATTTAAGGAAATAGATAATAAGGGAACTCCATATTGTATGTCTTTTTATTTTCTCGTTAGATGATGCCATCACTATAATAGCAACTTTTAATATTTCTGTTCCCTTAAGAAAACCCTTATCAACACATTTTAGAAGAAATTGAAAGCCAAAAAAAAAACAAAACAAAACAACAACAACAAAAAAACACAAACAAACAAAAACAAACAAACAAACAAAAAAAAAAAAAAACAAAAAACACCAAACACGCCTTGAGAAATGGTCTATGTGCAGCCCTGTGTCTCTGGAGAACAGACCCTCTAGAGTTACTGTGTCTGGAGTGGCAACAGCTTGATTCCAGATGCACAGCAGGATTCAAGTATTGGACTTTGAGGTAGGAACTTGATTTGCACATAAAGTTTTATCTGTTGATCTGAGTAGACTCCTCAGGACACTGTGACACTGATGACCAAGGACTGTCTTTGCTTGCAGCTGGCTTTCTGTACATCCAGCCTCTTACTGAGCATTTTATTGTGATTCAGGATAAGGATGCTTTTGGCATGTTTTCTGCACTGAGATTCAGATAATCTAAGCGAGAATGTCAGCAGTTCAGGGCTGTTTCACCAGTCTCATTCCCAGGGATCTCCATCTGCCATCCTGGGGAGCTGCTGGAAGTGCTGTGTCAGTGCTCCAGGGATGAGCGTCGCTGGTGGCTGCAGCAGTGCTCAACAAGCATCAGCTCAGCCAAGGAATGTGCCCTTAACACGGCCAGGGCACCCCAGATGTATTTCATGTATTGGTACAAAGAAGAGCTGTCTAATCTGCTGAGAGTCTCTCCAGCCACGTGTGTGTTTGGCTTGGACACCGTCATTCCTGCTCTCAGAGCCGGAGTGTGTGTTGGCAGCAGGGAATCGTTGTCACAGAGTAATTTCAGGCACAGAGGAGTCAAACCAAAGTTCATTTTGTTCCTTTTCTTCAAACTTACAGCTTGCTTGAGTGAGCAGGGGGTGCATCAGCCGCTTTTCTTTTTAATCAATACCTCATCTCTTTTGCAAGAAGTACTTTGTGATATCTGAATGAAATGTCATGCTCCTGAGACTTCTGGCTCTGGTTAAAGACAGGCAGGCATCTCACTTGCTTTTGATTGATCTCCTTTTAAATGCTATAGCTACAGGCACAGAAACAATGATCTGAGGTCACACTGCTCACATATTTATTTTTGTTTTAAAAATAAATATAGGAAAATCACTGGTCTGCCCTAATGATACTTCTCAGAAGCGAAAGGCCAGAAATATTCTGGAGACCTAATGCAGCACTTAACTGTGCAGCAAAGAGACATAAGCCTTAGGGTATGCTAGCAGTGCTTGAAAGAAGGACTGTGAGGGTCCTTTATGCTTGACTTCTGTTGCTGTTTCTTATCTTCACAACTGGATAAAATTACCAGTGTTTCATCAAAGATGTGGTTGCTTTAGGCAGCAGGTAAGAAATCCCTTGAACTTCAACCTGAAACCATTCCCTGGCCCTAGCCTAATGTTTAGGCTGAATAGGTAAGGTATATTTTAAATTTCTTTGGGTCAGAAGTGCCTTTTGTAATTTCTGACACAGTCATAAAGGCTTCATCTTGCTTTTTTTTTTTTTTTTTTTTACCTTACGGTGCAATACCTGTGCCCTTTGCACATCCTCATTGAGTTTGGAGAGAAAGCAGATACAGTGCATGTTGCCTTGCTGTTTTGAAGCCTGTGGAGCTAATTTCTAGGACCTCATCTGGAGAAGCTAATCTTCTTTGCTGGCTCTGGCTCAGAATTTGAAAACTGAGCTGCTAATAAATAAGCATAGGCTCATCCAAAGGCCAGAGACATAGTTGGAAGGGAAAAGGGAAGGAGACTGGAAGTGACAGTGCAAATCTGTGATGAGTTAAGGGCCTGATGGCACCATGATGAAGAAGCAAGTGGCTACTCACAGATGGGGGTTTTATCTCTTAAAGATGTTGCCCATTCCTTGTGTCTGCTCCTCATCTGAGCAAAGTGCTTAAGCTTGCAGTTGACTAGAACATGCAGCTTGGGGCATTTCACTGTTTTCCTGCACTAGAGCCTACTCAGATAATCTAGGTCAAAAAACTTTCCTGTTTTTATAAATAAGTAAACTGCTGGGGGAACTTCTTTGAAATTGTAAAACTAGAGGTGGAAATCTCATGAATGATGATGACCTCCATTCATTTGTGGTTGTGAGGACCAGCTCTGGACAGAAGACAGGTTAGAAACAAAGAGACAACCTCTGAAGATAGTGTCAGCTTCCATTAGCTCCTTCATTGTAAGGGCGTGCTCTGCTGATGGAGAGGCAAAAAGTGAAGCTGAAGTGGCAATGAAAATAAGAAAAAACCCTAATTAGACAAGTGTCACAAGGTTGAATCTTTCCACCTTCCTGTCACATAAATTTTCAACTAGTATCTTGTGAAGAAGGTTAGATGCCTATAGGGTAATTCCTGAGATATTGATGGCCAGTGCTTGTGTTTCTCTATGTAACTTCAGCTACAGAAAAAACCTGTGTTCCTCATAATGGATAGTCTGGTAAAGGTTATTAGCACAGTGTTGGTGAGCCAGGTGATGTGGCATTAATGGCCTGGGACGTGCAAGAGACAGACCAGACATTGAATCTCCTTTGTGTTTTCATTTTCCTTCAGCTTGATGTGTGGACTAGCAAGTAGGTGCATATCTTAGCGTTGAGATGGTGTATGCTGGTAGGTGACGAACAAATCTAACCACTAGTAGAACAGAGAATTAAGCTTTTATGTTAGTACCATGTAAAGCTTAACTTCCAAATTTTGCTAAAAGAGTTCCTGTGATTGTTTGGCATTTTGATTAACCTGATCATTAGCAGGGCGTATTGGAAGGCTGCATGTGTTGGTACTGGGCAACACCACTCACTGACTTGGATTAGCAATTGAAGACAAATCCCTCAGCCAAAGTAAGCATGATCTCCATGGAAATGGCTTGTGGGCACAAAAGAGCTGTCCTATAACTTAACATGGGAGGGAGGAACATCAGGAGGATGTTGAACCTTCAGGTGGTGTCAGTTGCTAGCCAGAATATTGACCAAGAAATTCATGCCTGGTGTTAGGAATCTGTGGGTAAATGGAAGTCGTGGTTGTCTTCCCAAAAATGTATGGTCTTGGCCTTCTGCAAGCTGCATGATATTGTGTAGTGCAAAGCTGCAGTCTGAGAATTTTGGGGAGGGGAAGTTAAACAGCCCATGCAAACTAGGGAGATAGGTAGACGTCCCTGAAATGAAATGGGAAAACCCCTTCCCCAGTAGGGATTTAATGGCTACAGGAGTATGCACTTTTCTTCTCCCCAGCCTGGGTTCTTTCCACTCTGTAATCCTTGCCCACATGTGTTGGGAGGGAAAAATGCCAAGGAAACTTCAATTCATTAGTCATCCTAACGTGTGCTAGAAATCTCCTTGGTCTTGCTGGAGGTACAGTGTTGCATATACTTTGTTGGGATTGCAGTGAACTCCAGCTGCCTTTCCAAATGCACTCATAGTTACTAAACGGGATGTTTTGGAATAAACTTTCAGACCATACAAGCTTTTGTGAAAGCAGAGCATTCCAACAGTGTAATTAGTATGTCAGCTAACAGACCTGTCCAAAGACTTATTTGCTATCCAGGCTGTTTTACATTGCAAGAGCCATGCTTCTGTGATCTCTGTTTTTTATGGCAGTGCCTAAGGCCCAGCTGAGATCAGGGTCCTGTTGTGCTAGACATTAGCCCCGTCTCCAGAGAATGGAAGTCTACATAGGGAACAGACAAAGGAAACGCTGTTCAGATCTGGGTGGTGGAGGAGGGGAAGGGAAGTAACTAAGACTTGGAAACTGGGGAGGGAAAAACTCCTCCCACATAAAGAATTGGTCTGGTTCTCAGCTCTCTTATGGAGAGGTCCCCAAAGCTGCGCCAGCTCCCCAGCTGCAGGACCATCCTCTTTCTCAGCTTTTTAGCAGTGAATATGCAGCCTCTGTGCTCCATCACTGACCTTTCCTAAAGCAGAAGGGGGAAGTTAATGTGCTTTGAGAGCAGGGGAAAGAAAATAAGAAAAATCCCCAAAAGGATCCCTAAAAAAAGCTATTAATCTGCCAAGAGTGAGATCCGGAAAACTGCAAGATTGCAAAATGCCTAAACTGAAGGTTTTCTGTTGAAGGTTTTCAGAGCAATTGGGGAATAGCAGGAGATACATGAAAGTATAGCACTTGCAGCAGGCTCTGGCCAGGGGTAGTTACAGGCAGTCCAGCATTTCCTCTTTTGGTAGCCTTGTGCTGGGGAGAGGGAAGGGTTTAATCTAGCATGCAGTCATAGGGTAAGCTTAAGTGACTCCCTGTTGAAAAGATAAACACTGTGCCTCTATATCATCTGTCTAACAGGTTTAGGTAATCCCTTACTGTGCTGCTTATTTAGTTTAAATGGTGCTGTATTGTATAATGCATGTGTGTTTGTAACAGAGGGTCTGCAAATCTCAGCTTTTTGCCCAAGGACAGCATTACTCTTGCCCTTGTTTCATGGTTGATTTATTCCTAATGGAAAGGAATAAGCCTCACAATGATCTATTTGTCTTTTCTCAGCTCCATGAAATGCATGGAGATTGACAGCTCTTCTGTATATCACGTCATTAATTTGCCTTGCTAACCTTTATTTAGCATCAGAAGATCAACTTCCCTGATTGTTGCCAGCAAATCTGTGCTTAGTGCCTGCTCTGGCTTTGTTTAAGCTTCAGGAGACAGAAAGGAGAGTCAGAAAATGAAAATGTTTATGTATTGGGACTTTGACTTATTGTGCACTTAACGGTACCTTCCTGGAGGGAGACCAGCATCTGAAGCTGCCGACAGCGTGGCCTTTTTCCATGAGAAAGGTGTTAATAGAAACATTGCTGTTGATGTTCCCATAGTGCAAGACTAACTTAGTGAGATGTTTTTGCTCTCTTGAGACAGTGATTCTCTGCTCTGAGTCTAGACTGCCTTTCCAGTCTTTAAGAAGCAACCAAAGTCTAAACATCAGTCTTTAAAGTCAAGGTCCCAGGTGAGGCAACCAAGGAAGCTGCAGGGAAATCATGTGCTTACTGCCATGTAAGCAAAACCTCTGCAGAGGTGCTTGAGCCAAGTGTGTAGCCTTTGTATCCAGAGACTAAGCCAGAATGAGTAGATATTAATGCTTAGTTACTTGCCTGTGTGGAGAATGTTTTCTGCAATGTAAGAGTAGTTTTTGGCTGGGGGGGAAAGCCATCTTGCCTGAGCTTTTTGCCTCAGTAACTTTCCTATATTTACCATCTTTCCTTGTGCTGCTGATGCACCTTTTTGTTAGAGCTGATGGATACAGATAACCCAGTTATTCCTGCTTTTCTTTTAAAGTCTACATGGATGATCTCAGTTACCCCGTCCTTTGAAGATCAATGTCCCCTTCTGTTTCACCTGCACAGCCTATTCTCATTCTTCAGGCCTTCACAATGAATAAAAATAAAAGGCAAATCTTTTTCTCCTTTTTTTTTTTCCTTCCAGTTTTCCATAATCTGTTCCAAATGAGACCAGCTCAGCTTCGCGCTGAACAAAATATAGTAACTAGTCTAAGTTTCTAAATTTTAGACAAGCCTGGAAAAACCCTTCAGAAAATAGTGCATTGGGTTTGTAATCTCTTCTGGGGCATGTCAGTGATACTCTTGCCCATGTATGTCCCTGTTTAGGACAATGTAGGTTATTAATTGGCAGTGCACTAACGCACTGGCTGCTCTGGTTGCCAGCTATTCATCACTCTGGTACTCATTTCCGAAGCTGTCATTTCCTGCAGCCGAGTGCAGGCAGCTCTTTGAGGCTCAGCTCCCAGGGTCACTGCAGAAACGTGGCTTGAATGGAGCTCAGGAGAAAGGCAATGAAGCAGTGTCAGAGAGAGAGGAGAGCATTGGATTTGGCTTACATCAGTGTTTGTGATAAGATACCATCCGGGCTACGATCTCGCCAGATCTAGCTAATAATTAGAGCCGGACAGAAGTGTATTTGGACAGCAGAGCTTCAAGGAACAGCCAGGACATGGAAATGGCCATTTGTGAGATGGTTATCCGAGTGCTGCAGCAAACAGGGTGTCTCTGCTCCTTTAGCAGGAGTATTGTGGTTCAGAAGGATCCCACAAAAGCTATTTGTAAAAGCTGGCATTTTTAATCTGGTGACTCAGCTGTGCTTCAGACTGAACTAATATCACTGTTTGATAGCTTTATCCTCAGATTTCTGCTGGATGTTCTGTAGCCCTTGGTCATTGCTTCAAGCTCTTATGTAGCATTGCTCTGTTCCATCCTGACATAACCAAAGTGTGCCTCAGAGGCAAAAAATGTGTTTTTAAATGAAATACAGAATTCCTGTATGATCTTGACTCTAGCACCTGCAGTGCTGTTTGGTACTCTGCTAGGTTTTGTTCCTAATTCTCAGACTCTTTTTTTTTTTTTCTGATTCTGTGTGGTTACGAGGAATTCCCAATAACCAACTGACACCACATTCTCTACAGACTTCAGAATAAGAAATTTAAACAAAAGCAACTTTTGTCAATCTGTATGGGAAATGAATATTGGCCATTCTTTGCTGCCTGTGAAGACCATTTCCTATCAGCTGGGGTTAGGGGTCTGTAACTTTTTAAACCACTAGGAAGTAATTTGTAATCTTTGGACAAGATTACTATGAGGCCCATTTGAAAGCTTATTCATGTTTTCCTAAAGAAAGCTTGGACACAAAATGTGTTTTCTTTAAGATTAAGTCCTGTGAATGTAAAGGAAATTACTTGTGAGCTTGATGGTCGCACCCCGTTGGCTGACCACAGAAAATACAACTGGTCATGACTAATAGAGTCTCCCTTGGCTTCTAGGGCAGAGCTCCCTATGCCCTGTGGGGTGGAAAGCCATCTGTTTGCATGCCTTTACTGTAATCAGTTGTTCCTGGCTCTGGAAAATTTGCTGCAGACACTGACTATGCTGGCATAGTCTTTCTGAAGGCAGTGGATTATTTTTCTGCGATGGGTTGGGCTTGCCCACCAGATTTTTGTATATTCTGCCCTGTCTGCTGGAATCCTCCTCTCTTTGCACTGAAGCCAAACCCACTTGTGGTTGGGAGCTTTTGTAAATTATTGATTTATGTAAACGTGGTGACAACAGCATCAGTTTGGCGGGTTCGTTAAAACCTCAAGTCTGTAGATTTCAACCTTTCAGTGAGGGGCTGCTGGAGAGGAAAGGGGGAGACAGGCTTTAAGGAGGGTGGGAGATGAATTTTTTGCTTAACTTGCTTACTCGAGCAGCCTCTTCGTAACAATAGCAATACAAAAGGAGATATAGGACAGAAGTCCTTTTGGAGGAGAAAATTAATGGTTCTGGGCTATAATTGAACATGAAGGAAGGAAAGTATCCCAGGAATTTCCCATGATCAAGAGGGTTGTACTGGAAGATGTTAGCAGCAGACAGTGTCCTCACTGGTCAACTTCTGCGACCTGCTGAAACAAACAAAACCTTAGGGAAAGGGAAAAGAAGAAAAAAAGAGACCCTCCAGTACCACTTGTTGCCCAGAGAGACTTAATGCAGAACTTTTTGTACCAGCTATTCAGTCTGTGTGATCTCCACTATCTTAACTTGCCTTATGGTTACTGAAATCACAAAGACTTCATCTTTAAAGGATCAGAGTAAATCTGTCACTTCCTAAGAGAAAAGAATTCAAGAGAAGGTGAAAATAGATGCATAGTATAACCAGAACATGAGGTCAGACAGGAAATGTAGCATCCAAATGGATCCGATGGAAAAAAAAGAGAAATCTGTGATCAGTAACCGGCTATTTTCTGTAATAACTGCGTTGGTACTGTGGGTTGGACATACACAGATGTGTTGGACTATGTGGCATGCAGCTGACATTGCACAGACAGTTTCACCATTAGGTGTTCATGAAAGTAAAGCAGGAAGGGAAAGATTATGTTAAATTTATTTTTAGCAGGCATTAGGATGTTAGAGCCTTGGAAAGCTTTTTTTTTTTCCCCAGCTTCTTGGGTGCTGACTGACTTGTAGAACTGGCTGACTTGATTGTTCTGTGGATCCCCTAAAGAGAAAGGTCTGGGGATGCTGGCCAACACCCTGGGCATGTTGGCTGTGTATGTTTTGGAGTAGGACATGAATAGACTTAGCAAATGATGCTTTCATCTTCTCCTGTCTTGGGGAGACTGGAATACTTCACAGTTTAAGAGAAGCTGGTGACCTGGAATGTGATGGGACTCGATCTGGGATTTACAGGCAATGTCAACAACTTTTGCATATCTGTTAATGTAGGTAGTGTGTTGATTCCCCTGCTTTAAGAACACAATGTGTAATTTGTACTGGATTATGTGATGGCTTTGTGGATGTACGTGCCAATTCTAGAAAACGTGTTTGGCAGATTCCTTTGTTCCAGCTGTGTCAATACACAAATCTGAGGCCATTTTTTAAACAGGGAGGGGAAGCCCCTGGGTAACAATTGGGCCATAGCAAATAGCTGCAGATACAGCACTTGGAGTCTGTAACTATCAGTTTGTATTATCAGAACACGAAGATAAACTGTGTGCTGTACTTGAACAACTCCCTATACACATGGACACAAGAAGTGTGTGTCGCTCTAATGAGAGATAAATATATAACTATTTTGCCAAATGTGCACCTCTGGAAGGCTTGTTGCCTACTAGCTTATAAGATTTGAATAAATACAGCAATGTGGTATTTCCTAGTTGTCTAATACTCAGAATATCCATCGTCTCTGGTAGTGATGTAACCCATAAAGTATTAGAGCTGAGTTGTATATTATCCAGTTTTCTCTTTTCCCATGAACTTTTCCCATGTTCTGATCACTTCTGTTTTTTTCCAAGTGTACAAGGAAACACAACTCCAATTCCAGCAGTAGACAAGGATAATCTGTGTTTGATTGCAGAAATCAGGGTGTGAATTTCCACATAGATACATGTGTGTTTATGCATACAACATGATGTGAAGCCAACTGAGCAAGCTAGATATTTCAGCCAAAATCTGTGATGCACTTTAGGACTCTGTATCAAACACTTATGTGCACACCTAGTCAGCGCTTTTTTTTTTTTTTTTTTTTTTTTTTTGGTTTGGGCCGGGGAAGAGCTTGTGTGGCACCATTGACTGACATGTTTATTCACATGTAGTGGGCTCTCCATGCCAGCCAGCTCTGCAGCTGTAGGAATAGCAGCAATGGGATTTGCTAACAGCACAGCTGAGAAGTCTTTGTCTGCAAATGTCACAAGATTGGCAGTAGGAGTGTAGGAAGAAGACAGACTGGAAGACAGCAATCCAACTAGTTAATAACCAGTCACTGCAGGAAGAGTATGTTACAGCACCCAAACTCTGGGATTCACTTCTGTTTTTCTTTTGCTTAGTAACACCTAAAGGATTGCAATTCCCTATGCTGCTGCTGAGCCCTAAGCATTTGCAGTTGCTATCAAGTACTGGTGGAGAAAGCAAACTGTGGTCTCAGCTCTTGGCCTTTCGTTCCAGCTTTTAGCTCCATAAGGCAAAATGCTGTCCTGTTAATAGCCAAAAAATGATATCAACAAATTTCAGCCTTCCAGAAGTCTCCACCTCCCCCTGCTCCTCATCTTCTCCCTCTCCTCAGGAAGCCTTCAAGTGTTGTTTCAGTCAACAAATTAAGCAAAAACTGCTGCAGCCTGTACTCTGATGAGAACATAACTCAGCTTTCAGACCCTGGCTAAGGAGGGAAAGAAAAGTGTTTCCAGGGCAGTCCATGTGTCCATTGGGCTGTCAGGGTTCCAGAGTGATGCTCTTAAGGTCAAGTTTCTATTACATTTTTTTAGGGACACTGTGACGGAGGGTCATACTTGCGGCTGCTGTTAGGAGCATGAAAGGATGACGCAGGCCAGCAGGAGGTCAAGCAGGAAAGCTTCTACTTTATTTTTCTGACTCCATATATATACAAATTTACAGACAGGCCAAGATTGGCTACACAGGTAGCCACCTCTTCGACCTTGTTGGTGATCATCACCATTAATCATCATTCTCCTCCTAGAGAGGAAGAATGTAAACAATTCTAATAATATACATAGTTTATTTGAAGCTGCGTGAGAACAAAATGCAAAAAGTGAAAAACAGGCAAACTTGAGGCAACAGGACACCTGTAAATTTCTGGTTGAACACAAGGCACCAGAGTGTGTAGCCTCTCATCCTCCTTCAATGTGTACTCTCTTCACTAATTATTAAAATATTACTCAGTTTTAAATATTGAGGAAAGCTTGCTGGGCAGACTGTAGCCTGTGGCTGTGTGACCACTGTTGAATAGGTGTGTGGTTTCTAAGGTATATCCTTCAGATGTTGGGGTTGTTGGTACCAGGAGCAAAACGTTTTCTTATTACCTTATAGATCTTAATTATCTTCTTTAAACAAGAACTGCTCTTTGAAATAATTAGAAGAGTTTTTAGTTCTTCATTAATTTTTGTAACACTCTGGTAGAAGACCTGTTTCATAGCCCATATAGAATCTCCAAAATCCCATGCCAGGCTACCAGGAAAGGAGGGACAGGCATGATCCTTTTTTCACTTTTCTCTTACATGAAAAAGCCAACAGCTCTGCCCTATCACAGCATTGTGGACTCTTGGGGTATTCTAACAGCAAATTAAGAAACTTCTTGGAGTTAAGCAGTAAGGTGGGGTGGTCAATTTTATTCCTAAGTTCCTGAAAGAGGATTTAGTACCTAGAGTGCAGCCACAATAGTTGGAAGGCAACAGCCTTCACTCTTGTGAATGTCAGAGCAATCAGGCACAGACATTTGGGGTTGCAACACTTCCTGCTGGAAATGGAGTTTCCCATATGAACCACTAGCTCTAGAATATGAACTGTCTGGAAAGATCATAATACATGGATTATCTGGAATCCTAATCTATGGCCCATAAATATGTGGCACACAAAAGGCTGTGTATGTATGCTGTGGATCTTAATTGTGCTTGAATAGGATGTCCTCCACAAACATCTTTCTTCCTGGAGCATGTCTTTGGGCCCCACTTCCATCTCTAAGACAAACATTGCTCCATGGTTGAGTGGTGGCTGCAGTGAGATCTGCAGTGCACACAGGCTGGGAAACATTATGTGTTTTGAGGTGAAAGCGGTCTTTAATATTTCACTAGCTTTAAAAAAATCATCCTAAGATGACAGCCTTAGTCTGCCTTGCACTGAGTCATTCACAGACTTCTGTACCCTAAACTGCAGTCAGCTCTGTGCTAGAAAAACCTCTTGCACGTATCTCCATATTTAAAGATGCCTCTTCTGTGAATTGTTAGAATAAAACTCTCAGCAGTTGGACACTGGCCTTCATATGAATTTAGTGGTTTCAACCTTGTGCCTTTTCCAAGTGTGTGGGACTGAAAAAGCCTTTTAGAGAGAGCAGAGGCGGCATAGACAATGGTAGTGTCTAACAGCAGATACAGGAGTGAGTGTGAGAATAAGCTTACTGCAGAAAATCCCTCTTGTAAAAGCTACTTCTGGTGCCTTTATACATCTGCTTCTACATATTCTTCAGAAGTCTGTCAGAGGCAGTTACAACTGACTGCCCTATGTCTATAAATATATATGTACTGTGGGGCAAGAGCTTTGGAGGGGTGGAAAAAGCGAGTGCCTTCAACTGTGCAGCAGCACCCTTATCTTAGCTGTTTTTAATGAAGTAGATTATATCTCTGAAGGGAAGTAATCAGCTGTTGGCAGGAAAAGGTCTGTGTGACTGATTTGGAAGTGACCTAATTGTACCTAGTACAGCTTTGTAGGACAATTTATGTTGTTGGATCAAAAGAACCTCTCAAGAGAGTTCCAAGGCAGAAGGAGTTAAAAATGGACAGCTCTCAGAAGCCCATAGACCATGTCAAATGTACCAGACTGCTGCCTGAGTGGGATTTTTCCAAGACTCTTGAGAGGTGGAGTGTTACTTAAGTATTTGTTTAGAAGAATGTGTAGTCTACTCATGCTGGAGAAATAGCCATGTCCTTTTACAGTGGTGCTATCAGTCCTGTTTACTTGAGTTAAGCTCATAAAGTGACAATCAAAGTTTACAGAGAAATTAATGGTTGAGGAGAGAATTAGAAAACAAAGTTCAGCATGATCCTGCAATTTTATGTATCTAAAGTGTTTTGTAGCATCTTATGATCAGACAGGCTTCAACGGGAATAGCTTGTTCTCCTGTTGGGTGTGTGTCATCCATCCAAGTATGGATAGGTAAAGATGCAGCAAACATGAGCAAAAGTGGCATAAAATATACTCTTTTAGCTGTGTTCCAGTAGTCTCCCATGGTGTATTTTGTGGTTAACATTTGCTTAATTCTTTTGCTTCTGCAAAAGCCTTTTGGGAAGAGGACTGGGAATACAATTATAAGTAAGAACATGATTTTTTTAGAATCCAAGACTTTTTGTCATTTAGTCATTCTCCAGTGTGACCAATCCATTTTGCAATCACCATCTTTTGCCATGTGCATTATATGCCTGTCAAGTGGAACTGGTAGTTTCTTGGTAACTTGTGAAATGCCTGGGAGTTATCTGAGCCTAGGTGGACTTGGTGAATAGGGAGATATCTTGGCTGTTGCTGATGCCAGCCAAAGCAGCAACATACATGGGGACAAAATTGCACTCCTATCTTAAAAAGTTATGTTCTTGGGTTAGTGTCGAGGCAGTTGGAGTAATGCAGCAAAGTTGAATTTGGTCTGGACACAGTGGCTACAACTCCCTTTGTGCCTTTGTGAAGCTCAAACTCCCTTTAAATCCTCGTCAGAGTTGAGGGCTTGGGAGTCTCAGTCTAGACATCCATGCCACATCAGCATTAGAGTTGTTTTGGTGCCTGAGAGATGGGGCACCTATAAGGGTTAACTCAGGCTGTAAAGCACTGCCTAATTTTTACAGATGGTGTGAGTGCAAGAGTGAACCTCAGACTGGCTTGGCAGTGCACAGAGATAACTTTACATAATTCCCTGCAGATGTTGCTGCAGAATGGTTTTAATAATGAATTGTGAAGTCAAGCTAAACTTCAGCATAGAGGGAGAACTCAAAATAAATGCAATGTTTTGTTCTGTGTTTCAAAAGCAAGTTTTCTGTGATGCTCTGGGTTGGGAAAGATGGCAGGGGATGGGACAGGAGATTTTTTTTGCAGAAAGCTGGGGCTATAATGGTGCAAACAAAGATTGATCTGTCTAATTTGTCTGCAAGCCATGAATACCCATGAACCTGAGGGTGAGAGGGGGAAGGGATGGTGGTACCAAACAGCAGCTGCCCTAATGCTTCTAATGAGGGGACGGTGCAGAGCAAGTACTTCATGATCAGCAGGGCAGAGTTCTGCAGTTCGTGGCTGTCATGCACAGGCTGTGTTGAGGAGCTTGTCTGCACTGCAGCCATTTTCTGCTACAAGTCAATTCTCGCACTGTGCTGTAATTTCCTTTCTGTAAAGTTATGGCTCGGATGTGCCATTATAATTTAGGTTTTGGTCTCATAAGGGATGTGCTGCCTCAACAGTGGTTACTTGATCACTGTGAGACTTGGCACATCTTGCTTGTGAGCACCCATTTGTGACTTCTCTGCTGCTGGGGGGTGTTGCTGGAAGTTTCTCAGTCTTCTCAGTTGTTGAGTCTGTTTAGGCAAAACACATTTTCTGTTGACATGCTCCTTCGATGGGCTGTAATAAAGCCTTTTTTCTGTCCTTCTGAGAAGCAAGCTTGAAATGGAGGAAGAGAATTTAAGAGTGGGGAGCTGGTTTTCCCTGAACTTGGACAAATGCTGTGATTTCTCAGTAGCTACAGAGGTTTCTCATTTATACTTTACCCTTGTGCTGAGTTTATAAAGGAAATCTTTAGAAAGAAATTATAGCTCTTATGAGTTCTGTGGCGATTAGGAGCTTTAGCCTGAGTCATGTTTAGATGGATGGAGACTCAGCTACCCTATGGCCCCACACAGAAGATCTAAACTTGGCTCTGAGGCTGGTGAGACAAACCAGAAGAGCTCTGTTGTGAAATGGGCTACCACGGGGTTGGTGTCAAAGAAGTGCAATCCAGCCCTCCAAAGATGGTTTTACCATGGTTTGAATTTGGCCCAAATGTACATTTTTAAGTGTAGGCAAGTGCCTTTTGTGCTTGTGTTTCATTTCTTTCTGAGGAAGAGTTTACGTAAACTATTCCAGTCTAATTAATATCAGCTGGAAGCCAGCTTCTTACATTTTGTGGCTAATTACAAGTGTATGTTAAACTGTGTTTGCTTCCCATGTCGATACGTTCCTGGTGAAATAAAGAGCAACCATGAAGACGTGTTTTTGAAACGGTCTGGCAGATCCTGCATGTTCACTCCTGTGGGCTTCGTGGCAGGAGAATCCACCTCCTGCTGAGGGAGAGTAACTAAATTTAAACTTTCCAACCATGAGCCTTGTGAAGCAAAGTTTCCAAACCTCTGCTGGGCCAGAAGATGGAAATCTATGTCTGAATTTGGAGAGTAAATAAATAGAGCTGCCTAGGAGCTGCCTGGGGGCATGTGAGGGGTTGTTGCTTGAGGTACATTGTCTCCCAGACACATGCCCCAGGGAGGAAAGGAAGGGTTTGCAGCTACTGTTCTCTGGTAAAATCTTCCATGACAGGATTTGGAATGAAGTTGGGTGACTTTCAGCACGAACACTTGAGCATTGTTTCAGCAGGGTGGTTTTTCTCTAACAGCCGGTGGCATGTGGCATTGCAGCAGAGCCCAGCAGACCTTCCTTTCCCTGTTGCTGGGCTGTGGCATCCCAGCTGTGGGAGGCATGTGTGGCCACCTCACAGCTCACTGGTGTTGGTGCCCATCTCTTTACAGTCCAGGCTGGCACCTTTGCTCATCACAGGCAGGCTTCTGTGAAATTTGCTGTGTTTATGACAGCCATCAAAGTCTGTAAACTGTTCTGAGGTGCATATAATAAATAGCTCTTTTCCCAGCCCCCTTTGGGAGCTGTTTGGGGAGGGCAGTAATGGATAACGGTTTGCATGGTCCTGACAAAGCAGCTTTTGTTTTCTGGGGAAACTGGGGTATCACAGAAAACAACACAAGTAGTTTGCTTACCTGTTAGACTCTTTATTTTCCTGTTGTCTAAACCCAGACCATATCTGAATGGAGGAGAATCTAGTTATGCTCATATCTGAGAGCAGCAAGTTCTTGGGTGAGTGAGTCTATGTCAAAACCATTGGAGGATTAAATAAATCAGTGTAACCAAGCAAGAAAAGAGGCAAGGATGCTTATAGCTGGAATGCATTTAATCTGAAACTGGCATGCATATAATTTTATTCATCTGTCCACAGATATGACCTAAAGGTTATATCCATATATGTTGCTGAATACTTAAGATTTTTGTAGATACTGGTTGAAACTTGGATCTTCAGGTGGGAAGGTAAATAACTGGTGCTTGTGGCCTGAAGTCAGATTTCAGTTGGGTTTTGTCTCTTTTTCTGTTCTGTGCAGTACTTTCCAGCTTCCCAGGGTATTGAATTCAGGTCATGTTTGTTAAACACCAGCTGCGGTTACAAGTGCTCTAGAAGCACTTTTATATCCTGTTCTGAAATCTGTGCTCTTCTATGAATGTCTTTGCTGTTTCCCTCTTTTGCCTTTTGTAATACTTCATATTAGGATTTGGGCAGTGTTTGTGCTGTTTCACATATGTGCACATGTACACATTTACACGTACAAAGTGTTTCAATACTGCAGATGTACATGTAGCAAGACCAGCTTGGAAAAACTGAATTAGAGGATTTAAGTCAAAGTTATCATGGATGGACTTGGAATTTCTTAAAATAAATTGATAATTGCTTCATTGCACCCTTCTTCTAGCAAGCCTGCACACTACCACTGTGAGAGGATCTGTTAGAAATGGTATAATAGCCCTAAACACTTTCTTTTTCTAGGAAGCCGCAGAATACCTCAAATACGCGCCAGCACTGCTGATTTTGCCATCTTCTCTGTAGCATTTTACTATTCTTGTTCCTCTAAATGTTGACTGAGAAACTTCTTTTGCTTCTTTTTGTAGGTTGGTGGTTTGTGAGCACAGCAGAGGAGCAGGGATGGGTCCCTGCTACATACCTGGAATCCCAAAATGGAACCAGAGATGACTCTGACATCAATACATCTAAATTTGGGGAAGGTATGGAAAGCTTTTTCTTAGCAAGAGAAAATTGCTTTATGCTTTTTTCCCTTCAAGTGAGAGCTTCTAATTGGAAGAAGATGCATAAGAGAGCCAGAGGCCATTGAAAGGAGTGAGATTTAACTTGAATAGTTGCTTCTCAATTTCCTTTGAATTAATCTTTGAAACTAATTTCACTGCTGTTTGCTGTTGGTCTGTGGTTGTGTGGAAAGGTAATTTTATTTGGTATGGTCTCAATCTGTTAAAAGTGTGATGCCATGTGTCATGTATATGTATTTAGCTGCACTGGGTGGTTTTTTGGGTGGTGTTGTTTTGTTTTGTTTTAACTAAAGATACTTAATTCAGGTTCCAGAAATGGAATAGTTCAGCATTGCATGTTCCTCAGTTCCATTATGAAAGACTAACCACATCTTAATGGGCTTCTCATGTAGCAACTGTGTACAAAGGACACTTTTATTACTATTTGCTCCATTCTAGTGAATCTGTTGCTAAATCTAGGTGCTCTTGATGTGACACTTATGTAAAATCTATGTGGAAATTCACCTGACCTTTCCTTAGCACAGGCAGGAGGCTTAGAGATGTGTTTGGGTGACCATCTGCCCATTAAAATAGCAGACAGGCAAAACAGGACTTTGTGCTGGGCTCCAAGGGTGACATCTGCTGCTTATTGAAATCTTTGGTTTTGTAACTCATTTTTCCCTGCTCAAGCCTACACATATCCTGGCTTAGAGGCAGACCAGCTCTAGACTGGTAGGCCAGGAACCAGTCTGGTGTGATGCAACATCTTAGTGGATGCAAAAGCAGTGAGTAAAATTTCCCTGTTATTAAAGACAAAACTTTACTGCTCTGGTCTGCAAGCACTGAAGCCTTGTCTGTTGGTCTGTAGCTTCCTCCCTTTTCCTGACTCTTAAATATGGTGCATGCTTGACAGCCTTATTGCTTAAACTGCTTTCATTTCAAGCTCTTCTCCTCTTTCATGCTGTACTCTGGAGTGTATTCTGCACAGGGATGCTGCCACACAGCAGTCTGTCCTGGGTAATGAAAATCCATCAAATATTCCTTATCTCCTTCCTCTCAGTCCCTTTTAATCCATTACACTGCTCCCTTCAGCTATGGTCAGCACAGCTGCTCCCTGCCTTACTCCAAATCCAGATATGCTGAAACCTGAGACTGCCCTTCCCTTTCTGCTCAGTCCCATCTCAGTGATAGGTCCAATTGCAAAACCTCTGCAGCTGCTTTGATGTGACCCAGCTTTTGCTTGCTTTTTAGTAACTTTGGTTTGTGTTATTAACCATTTAAGCTGAGACTTCATACATTCTTTATTTCTTCTCTTCTAGTTCTTTACTTGGGCTGTTCTTCTCCATATAAATATTTCATAAGAGAGGAAATAATTACTTGGATTCACTGTCTTTAAAAAGGTGTCTCACAGTGACTGTACTTAGAAAACTTGACAGCTCTCTCTGGGTAGGCAGGAGAAAGGGGCTCTGATGGAACTGAGGAGGAAGGCACTTTTGGTGGATTAAGTGCCTTAGCCCCAGAATTTAGAGCTTATACAAGTTTCAGAGTGATTCCAACAGACATTGACTTCCTGCAGCTGTGCAATCTCTGCTCCCCCAACTTTGAAAAAGCAGAAACACCAATGTAGGGATCTTTGTGTATCAACTCCTTGTCCCTCAACCCATTTGAACAGGCCTGGAACAAGTCCACAAGTCAGGCAAACCTGGAAGTCTGCTCTGCTGTGGCAGGCTCAGTAAAGATAGAGGGGTGCTGAACACGTCTTGCTAATAATTCTGCTCTACGTAGCAGTAATATTTCCACATCTCTCTTTAAATAGTCTGTTCCCTGAGAAAGACAAAAGTGTTTCCTCCCTGCACCTGAGCTTGCACAAGATTTTTGTCTGGGGGAAGGCAGACAGCTGATTGTTACCTGGGCCTATGTTTAGACCAACACATCTTGCAAGGCTTGGAAAACAATCAGAACACAATCTAAAGAAGCATTTAACAGCTACAGGAGCTGATAAAGTAAATGTGTTAAAGTAATGTCTGAAAAGGTGCAGACACTTGTTAATAAGCAACTTTTCTGATGACTGTGGCATGACTGACCAAGTCCAAGTCTGGGCAAAGTGGCAAAATTCAGTATTTTTAAGGAGGTAAAAACCCTGGCTTGTACAAAAACATCATTGTGGTATAAAAGGGGATGGACAGATGTTGAGAGGACATGGTGTGGTGGATCTGTGTGACCCACTGTTTTCAAGGAGTGTTCCTGGATGGCTAAATCCTCCAAACTCCCAGTGTGCGAAGGAGGAAGCAATGACTCTGGACTGACACCTTAAGCCAGTTTCTACCCCTCCTGCACCCCTTCATCCTGCAAGCCTTTACATTCAACATTTCATTTCCTCCCTTCTTGTATAGAAATTTCCTAATGCAGGCATCTCTCTCTGCTATAATCTGTGTGTCTAGCAAGGTGTCCTGTGTCATCTCTTGTGTAGCATGTGTGTAACTGGCTAATGGCCTTTTGATTTGGGGAAAGTCACCAGGTTAAATCTGCTCATCTTTTGTCCCTTCAAGGGCTTCCAAGAGGATCACTGATTTCCGCGAGCCAAAACCAAAACTATCTATAATCTTGAGATTTGGCTCATCTGAAATTTTGTGGTTGGTTTTTGACCAGCATGGGATCACAGGGGAAGTACAGAGTACCACAGACCAGATAATGTTCAACACTATTCACCATACCTCTGCTTAGGGTGGCATGGAAAGGTTTGGGCCCTACAGCAAAGGAGAAATTGGGGAGAGTGAGCTGGCTATAAAAGTCTGGTCTAAGTCCCTGACAGATATAAAAGACAAAAAGTCAAAAGCCATTCTTTGGTGAAGTTCAGCCAACGGTTTCCCAATCAAATAATTTTGCTGTGCCTGATTGTCTACAGAACACAGTTCTAGAGGACAATGGTGTCTACTCCATTATTAGGGTATAAGTGCACATACACAAAATTGAATTATTATTAATGATGTGATATCAAAGTTTATGAACAGCTTTCCAGCACCACTGGTAAAATGACTGTGTTTGCACTTCAGCTGTCACTATCTTGCAATATATTGTATTGCTTTGCAGGCAGCACCAAACACCTTTGCAGTAGTTGCCAAACTGGAACGGAAGCCCTTGAATGGAAAAAATGGAAGTGTTTGTCTGTATTTCTGTGCCATTCTGATGATTCCAGTGTCTTTCACACCTGTACAGGCAGAAGAAAAATCTGAGTGGAGATCTAAATATGTGATCCAGAAAACAAGTGGTGTCCTCTGTGCACAGCTGCTCTTGCAGTGCCATTTCCATGAGTGTCTTGTCTTTGTTTATACTTTAAACATAAATTATTGTTTGAGTATGTAACTAACACTCAGTCCTGGCTTGTTAGCTTCTTGAGCCTGCTCAATAATTGCAAGGTTAGGTTTTTTTCTGGTATCCTAATCTGTATATTAGAAGTTTTGATCATGAGAACTAGCTGTGGCAATGAATGCAAGCCACATCTTGCAAGCACATCAGACACGTTTCACTTGGGTTCAGTCCCTAAGTGCTGCTGTAAGTTGCCTCATAACATAAGAGTTTGTGGGTTTATTTAGAGTGTGATAATTTTTCTTAGGGAGATTTAGAGCCCTGTTGGGTTTGATGTCAAATGCAATAGACTGAATTCCCCAAAGATCATCCAGCTGAATTAGGGGATGCAACAGCAATGATGATGTATCCTGCCACTGCACTCTCCTTGGACAAGTTGCCTTTAGTTGTGCAGCTTGTTATGGAGTGTGTATATGTTTTTGAGTTTTTATAATAATTACTATCTTTTAAGAAAAGCCAATAGCAAGAGTGGCAATTTGTGACAGTTCTGGATGGCTCATGTCGCTCAAGCTCAAGAAGTTAACTTGCTCCACTGTACTGTATAAACTAAATCAGAACATCTGCATCCCACCTAACCCATTCCCACTAACAGGACCAGTGCTCATAAACACCATGTTTTGTTTTTATTCCTCACCCTCCCATCATTTTTTTGTTTCTTCTTTTTTTTTCCCTTTGTTTTGTTTCCATCCGTGTTCCAAACTAGTTTCTAAACGACGCAAGGCTCACCTGAGGCGCCTGGACCGGCGATGGACGCTGGGCGGGATAGTCAACAGGCAGCAGAGTCGAGGTGAATTCATAGCTTCCTCTGGCACCAAAAGCCACACTGTGCCTTCAGCTGTTGTGTCTCGGGATCTGCGTCTTTGGCTCTTTGGTAGTGAGGGGCCGAAGCTCCAGAGTTCAGATGTGGATTTTGTACACGACAGCCTGAGGGTGTCTTGGGGCCAGGATGAGGCAGCCCAGGAGCTGGAGGCTGGTAGCCAAGGGTGGCTCTGCAGTCTGACTCTTTGTGCTGTTGGGGATGCTCACATCTGTTGTGTTTTAACTTGGGCATATTTGTGCTCAGTGTTTCCTCGGTAAGGACAAGTAATACTTTCAGGGCTGTTAAAATGAGTTCAATGCTAAAAAGCCATGGTTGGAGATGTGCATACTGGAAAAGTGTGTGGTGTGGAAAGATAAAAGTCATTCCATTTGCAGTCCCCTCTCTTCCTTGCAAGCAGTGCTTGGTACTAAAGAGAGACTTGAGAACTTTTAGGAGTTTTTGACATCATTCCTAGGTGTTAAAAATGCCACCAGTAGCAGCATTTTAGTTGGTTTGGTTTGTGTTCTTTTAGCTTTTGCTGGTCTAACAGTGAGTATGGCAGGGTAGGGGGGAACACCTTGTGTTTGGGTGAAGCTGTGTTTGAGTAAAGTCTGAGGAGCCTTCTAAACCAAGTATGTCTTAAGAGCAGGTGAATCATCTTTCCCAGAGCAAAGCTATCCCTGTCTATCTCCTGCTCCCCTTGCAAAATTATCCAGATGTGTTTATTGCACTTCAAAAAGGAAAGGGGGGACAAAGCACTGTTTGCACCCCTGTAACTTTCAGACAGCCTTACTGAGGGAATGGATCCAAATGTAAGCACAAGAGATGATTCCCAGTTGATGGAAAGATGTCTTTTCCTATTAAGGAGAGAATGTATTTTCAAAGTGGCAAATTTACCTTCTGGATTTGATGATGGTACTGTGTGCAGACACCTGTGTCTCAAGCACATCCAGCTTTCCAGTGACCCTTTAACTTTGTTTCAAATTATTATTGAGGAAACAAAAGTAACAAGAGTTGTGTTCTTCCTGCCATAGCTTGACCCTGCAGCAGGACAATGACTATCTTCAGAAGACAATGTCTTGTTTCTCAGCCACCAAATGCCCTCTGAAGGCACCAAAAACCCCTCACAGGCACACATACTATCTTGGGGGAAAAAAAAATGTCTGCTTATTTCTGTGCCCCAAGAGTTTGGGAGCTACTTATTCTGCTTTTCAAACGCTGCCAGATGCTTCCTGGCAATTTAACTGGGAGAATTCATGGGAATCAGTTTTCTAAACAATTTATTTACTGGTGAAAACAAATGCATTCTTATTCATACAGTATTGCAAAAAAAGCTCCATAAACTATTAAGACCTTATAACCAGTCCCTTAGCAGTCAGCTGGTAAGACTCAAGGACCTAAGTTGCATTCCCAAGTTTGCCCTCTTGCATTCTGATGCCCACCATCTGTGTGCATCTTCTCCAGGCCTGCCCTCTGACCACTGTCAGTGTCCTCCCTGGCAGTCTTCCCCACTACAGGCTCCACTAAGCTCTTCCATCCTTGCCTTTTTCTTGCTTTTCTTGCTTCATTACGGTTTCTTCCCTATTAGGCCCAAGCAGCACTAGGGTTTTGAGAGTGTTGGAGAATATGTGCTTTATCTCAGACTGAATCTTGGCACTTGGACTTGGCACAAACTTCAGCAATCTATGATTCTGTCCAAGGTTTGGGGCACCCTCTGTGACTGAGCTGCTTCTATAAGGTCTCTCCAATGTATTTCAGCCACAGCTAGCCAGGCTGGCTAAAAATAAGCTGTTTAATGTCATCAGAAATGATAGGTTAGGGAACGCTTTTAAGAGCAGGCTTATTGGAAGTAAAGAAAGGGACTTGAATAAATGGGCACAAGTCGGAGACAGTGGCTTCATGATCTGGCAGAGCTGCAGCCTGTACAGACATACACGACTTCCAAAGTGCAGTTGTTGAAAGTACGAGTCTCTCTGGGTGTCCAGCCTGCTGTTCTCTAACAGAGCATGGTTTATATGAGGTCAGAAGAGGTTTTCTCCCATCTTCCCCTCCCATCCCAGCCCCGAAGAGTTCTAACAAGGCCAAATTTGGGTGGATTTGCATGGAAATGACAGAATACATGAAGTGTACATGTGCACCCCCCTGCCAACCTTCAAGTCCTTGCTCCAAAGCACAGAAGAACTCAAGTTGTTCAAACAGGAGGTTGCTAGAATTGTTCAAAACAAGCAGAACAGCTTCCCCTTCCCTGCTTGGCCTCTTCCTTGGAAACAAACTCAGTTAAGCATTTTGGCTGAAATTCCTCCCACCCAGCAATATTCTGCTTGAAATAGTCCTTGCTGCTGGAAGGGTGAGCTCCAGGAGTTCACTGGAATTTAAGAGCAAGTTGTAAAGGATGCCTCCCTTTGTATTTATGCTTGGGTACCATTAATAAGCATTTTTATCAGTTAGGCCTGTGATAGAATCACTTTAAGGCCAGAATCAAAGGAATTAAGTGCTGTTTCTGAAGGGCAGAATTTTCTAAGTGACTTGAATATTAAAAACACTGAGAAAGCCTGAGTGCAGAAGGGAGGAGGGTTTGCTTCCCTCTTAGACTGCCTGATGGGGAAGAATTATTAGGGGTAGCCTATAGCTTATTTATTTCTACCCTTTCCAAAGCCTTTTGAAGAGACTAGGCATCTCTGACCTCCAGATATTGGGAAGCCATGTTACTGGGTCTGTGAATAAGAAACGTGGAGGACAAATTGTTGCATATCATGATAGTGCTCCTTTTTTAAACCTGAAAAAAGAAATCTGCTAAGGGAACAGCTGTAGTCTGTTTCTGCAAAGAGAAACAGATGACTTTTGCTGCTGAACTATTTTCTTTAAAATGGTCTGTGGTGTGCCCAGATCTAAGAGATTACAATGGTTTGTGTTTCTTATGTAGCTGCAAAGCTTGTGGGTTTTTTAATGTTAAATGTGGTACATTTTCTAAACTTTTTCCTATACATTCTGGAACTCCAGTAATACAAATATGGGTTGTGAGGACAAGCCTGAAAGTTTGTAGTTTTACTCAAACTTGACACTCACTAGACCTGCAAGCTGCAGAGTTCTTGTTTTGTGCAGGGTTAAAATTGTAATTCTACACACGCATTTATTTGGAACTTCCCCTGGAAGGGAATTTGGGATTATATACAGGCTAATTTAATGAAAAGTTATTTGTCCTTTTACTGTTTGATTGGTAAAATTGGGACGTTACATCCCTGTCTTCTAAGCCAAATATCTGAGCTAAGTTATTGCTGCTTTGGTTTTGTGCCCAATGCTTTCAATTGGAGCTGTTACAGTGCAGGAAAGCACTAGAAAGTTATTCATACCAACAATATAGTTGACATATGGGCTGAATTTCTGCCAAATGAGTCAATTATTTAGGAGTAGCTCCTAACACAAAGAATAAGAGATTCATTGAAACAGTTAAAGTTAGGACTTCCCACTGCTTGCCTGTCTTAGGGAGAGAGGGAGCTTGATGGAGAAAAGCAGTGTGTAGAGGGAAGGCAGCCATGTAACCTAGTGGTCTTGATACTTGAACCTCATCCTGAGTTGGTCTTAATACTGGAACCCCCCGTCCTAGCCCAGGTGGGTGGTTTTGCAGCCAGTTTTGTAGCTGTGGAAAGAGCACTTGATCAGTACTGATAATCCAGCCTGGCTGATGTGCTCGTGCATTCTTGCCCTTTCCTGCATCTCACCTGAGCTGCTCTGCCCTCTTTGGCAGCCCCGTCCATGGGACTTCTCCCTTTGTTTTCACTCCTCCCTGCTTGTGCTTGATGGTGATTAAATGTTTGTCAATCACAGCAGAAGGCTGTGAGTGACACTGCTGAGCTAAATCAAACCAGTACAGAGCAGCTTCAGACTTAGTTTGTTCTCTCCTTTGGTTGTGTCTCTTTTTTGTTTGTTTGTTTGGTGGTTTTTTTCACTCTGATCTCAAAGGAAAGTAGTGTAAATGCTTATTGCTTGATTGAAGTAAGACCATGCACAATACAAAGCTGTTTAGAAGAAATATGATTATTGTTCTTTTCTCTCTGTTGGTGTATGGTTTTCTGTTATTTAAAACAAAAGAAGGCAGGGAGGGGAAGAGGGACAAAGGCTGAAGAGCTTCTGTCTGCAGATGGACACGTTTGATAACTGTGGACAGTCATTCTCTCTCTGCATATTTAGGCAAGTAAAACAAAGTCCATGTTGAATTAATGCATCGCTTTCTGGAACAGTGAGACTTTTTCCAGAAGCAGGCCTGACAAAGAGGGGGTGGAATGGAGGAGTGGGGGAGGGCAAACACAGACTGCTGACAGAGGGGAAAGTATTTTGAAAGAAAATTCTTCTGTGGTTTGGAAGATGTAGGTTTGGGACCGTTGCATTTTGCTGAGAAATCATTAATTGGCTAATTTCTAGCCCAGTTCCCCTCTATCCCTATCCCTACCAGTATATCAAACCAGGATGGGGTCACAGAAAGTTGGGGGCATGTACAAGCACCAGCTGAGCAAAGGAAATTACTCCCTTATTTGGTTGGCTCCTGGAGTGCTGCTGACAACTTCCACGCTTATTAATGGAGGCAGAAAAGAGAAAACTAACAAAATAGAGGTGAGGGTGAGGAATGCGAAATGGGGTGCTCAGAACTTGGAGGCAGAAATGTCTGAGCATTGGCTGTTTGCCTGGGAAAGATGAGACTGATTGTGCAGGGCTGGAAACGTGCGTGGTATTTTAGCTGCTTAAAGGCAAGGCTCCTGTCCCAAATAGTTTACAGCCTAAACAAAGAGAAGGAGATCTGTGCATCAAAGGAACGTGGGCAAGTGGCAATTTGGCATGAATCTTATTGAAATCAAAGGGGTTTTCACAGTGTAAAATGATCCTTTTTCAGTATTTTTAAGAGCTTTTAGAGGAGGACTAAAACTAAGCTTGTTTGGTAAGGCAGGAAATCGGGGTAGGTAAGGCTTATTTTAGGAAGGATTTGACAGCTTCAGGTTATTTGATACCATCGAGGAAGGAGCCTGCTCAGGTTGATGAGACATCATATGAAAGGCATGAGGCTAAGTGGGAAAAGATCACAGAGTTCGAAGGAGTGGGAAATCCATATGAACATGTGAGTGTGTGTAGTACAATATTAAAGCAAGGCACAGCACACAGTGTTGAAAATTCAGGATGGAGCAACTGAATTGGGAATGCACTTGGTAGGAGTCTGGTTGAAATGGCAGAGCAGTGCTGTGCCAAGAGCCTTCTACAAGAGCAGTGTGTGCTGAAAGGCTGGGAGGGGAGCAAAGCAGGCAGGAGGTGCCTGTAGTGGCCGTGCAGAAGAGTCACTGAAGGGACAGCGAGGAGCAGTAATGGTGGAGGACTTTGAAAATGTCAGGGCAGGTCTATCACCTTGGTGATAGACTAGGAAGAATCTGAAATAATCAGTGCCAAGGGAACTGGGAAGGTAGAGTAAGGAAGATTTGGAAAGAGCTGCTAAAGCTCTGTGTTACAACTGGAGCTGTAAAACCATAGGTCTGCTTTCCTTGACATTGAGTATAAATCCAGACAGCCAGAGGAGGGACCAAGCTGCCTTTTCAAGACACCTCATAACTTCAGTGTAGAGTGTGTGTGTGTGCACAGTCACACATGCAAAATATGGAATTCTGGTTTGACAGATGGGATTGGAGGAGCCTCACAGGCTGTCAAGTTCAGTGTCTTGCTTTGTCAGCCAAGTAGGTACAATTTCTTCAGGAGGGAATGGAGCTTCATTTTAGCTGTCCAGAGGTTTTTCCTGTGGGAAAGGTGTCCTAACAGGTCACCTGGTATGGAAAATGCCATAACAAATGCTTCAAAATTCTTTTGAAATTCCCCTTTTACTACCTAACAGAAATACACCAAATGAAACAAAAGAAAACTTATTTGGGAATAGATTGTTTAAAGGGAATGTGTTGGAATGTACCCAATTGCTCACTATGTACAAGCTGCAGTCCTACAATGAAAAAGCAACAAAGCACAGTTGTCAAGGTCTGCAATTATCCAAAAATAATTGTCATTGACATTAAGTCCTCCTAAAATTTAAGAAACCAAGTGTATTGTGCCTCATTTTTCTGCAGCCAGTATGATGTATCACAGACAGTGAACAGGCTGGGCAAGACAGAAGAAATATTTCAGTCCCCATTACACTGTGACTGCTGAGGTGACCTGTGCTACTTGATGAGCAATTGCCAGAGTGGCTACAGGTCATCTTGCTCTGCTGTAAATCATATGATGGTTTAATAGCTGTATTATAAATTCTTTTTATGTGAGATGTTGCACTTCATTAAGCTACATTTTAAAATGGGTGGGACAAGAAACATGGGTGTGCTTAAACTGTCCTAGCCAGTTTTAGATGAAGTTTTTTATCAGTTGCCTTGACTCAGCTTCGCATTCAAAAATTGGTTTTAAAGTGGCTTTTTAGAGCTATTTCTGTTTATGTATAGAAAAGACCTCATCTTGGCAAAACACTGTGGTGTTGCAGGAGGAACAGGAAATGGTTGTATTCTTGTTCTGGTGGGTTTTTTGGTTTTCTTTCCTTTTTGCTTCTTATGTCCTCTTCTAGTGGTAACAGAATGACACTAGATGTTAACTTGTGAAAAAGTGGTCCATAGCACTCAAAGACCAGTGATTTCCTTGTTTCCAGGTCTGTTGTGCGTATCTGTGCAGACCCTGTAGTGTATGTGGCTGTAATGCAGGGCACCATACAGCTCAGATCCCTTCTCCTGTATACATGCACAGCCATACCTGTGCTACATCTTCTGAGGGAAGACCTTTGTTGCTAGAAAAAGCCCTCTCTACAGAGGCTCTATTGTGGGCTGTTCCAAGGACACAGGTACTGTTCCCTGCTGTCCATGCTGTTTTCCCAGTGATCCACCAAGATCTGTCGCTGTATTTTAGTCCCAGTTCTCTACTGTATTTGTTCAGGGGATTTTAGGTAGAACCAGAGCAAAATAGAAGCTTTCCTTTGGGAAGGAGGAAAGAAAATAGAAGAATGATACATTGATAGGGAATTGAGGCTTTGGAATAAGTACTGGACTGAGTACTCTATTGCAGTGGTGTCTGGGAGGGCTGGGCAGAGCACAGCTACAGCAGCAAGGTATGAGCTGGGTGGTTGAAATTGTGCAAAATTCTGATTGTGCATGTTTTAAATAGTGTCTGGGGAGGAGAGAGAGTGACACATACTAATCCTTTCCTTCCAACCTAAGCAGGCTGCAGTTGGATAATGCATGATGTGACAGATGTGTATTGCAGCTCTTTGCCAAACGGGCTTTGCTTCTTCATGTGTGCCTTGTTTGGATTTACTAGGGCAGCTCAAAATCTGGACAGGAACCTCCTTCAGCTCAGCTGGGGAAGGTGTCCTTGCCCTGCAAATTAGTGGTAAAGAAATGTGAGCGAAGTTGGCTAATTGAGCCATTAATAGATCTCTGGATGTCACTCACTAAGAACAGAGCTGCCTTCTTGCCATTTTTATCTAGAAGGGAGTAGGACTGTTGTTTCTAAATGCAGCCTTTTAGCTGGTGTATGTGCTTTGTAGCATGTAGTAAAGTTTATTCTGCCCACTTGACCTCAACACTGAGGTTGATGTAACAGAAACTGCAGCTGGGGAATACAAATTATCATTTAGTTTGTCTTTTTTTTTTTTTTTTTCCTGGTAATTCTTAAGTCAAAATTTAATGAACCAAAATTATATGCTTTTGTATTCTCTGTAGATCTGGGGATCTAACATCAGTAGTAGGTCTGAGATGGTTTGCTGACTTCTGTTTTATGCTATTGCCTGTCACAGAAGCTGAGTGAAACCAGCATGATATATCAGATTTGTCAGTGTAACCCAGAGCAGTGTCATTCTGTTGTCTGATGCTCTGCTGATTCTCTCATGAAACCATTTACCTACGTTGAGTCTCTACAGTAACCTTACATATCTGTCATGAAGTGTCAAATATTCAAAAGTCTTTAAGAGAAGATAATAATCTGATATGTTGAATGCTATTATCATTTCTCTTCAGTGACAAATCCACGGAGAGCTTCCCTGTTCCCTTCAGCAAATCTTGGTTTATACAAAGTGTCCACTGGCTAGAGATAATATTTGAGAAACAAAACAGGATTTACACTTTGATTACAAGGGGGCCCATATCTCCAGAATACTGTTTAAGTTACAAACCTCATGTATGTTTGTGGAATCCTCCTGCAGCATTGACAGAAACCAAACGTGTGTAATCTTGGAAATGTAATTTTTGCTGTCAAAGTACTTTGCAAGGGGAAATTGTAATGGTGGCTTCCTGGCTCTTATCTGTCAGTTTAAAAATAGAGCTGCTAAACAAAAACATTGTGGGACCTTCTTTTCTAGAGTTGATTTTTAACACTGTTGATTGTCTTGCTTCATGGGAGATCCTTTTTCTGTCTCTTCCCTCCTTATTTCTATGATTTTTTTTTTTAATTTTTATTTTTTTGTATTCTTCCAGAAAGGTATAGGGAGGAGTCACCTAAAGGGCTTTTCTCTCAAAAAGTAGTAGTCTTTATTTGAAACCCACAGGAGTGAAGATGTAAGCAGTGAAGGTGCTCATGGACAGGATGAGACAGTGGCACTTCAGAGAGCCTTATTCTTTCTCCTGAGTGATCAGCCTCCAATGCTGTTGGTTTTGATGGGTGGCCACCATCTCAATTCCTCACACAGGAGTTTAGAAGTTTAGGAAGGAGCGCCCTTCCTATGCATGGCTATCTGCAGAAGAAGGGAAGCCACATTTCTGAAGAGTGAGACCACTCTGCCCAACGAGAGGAGCCAAATAGCTGGTTTTAGGTGAAGCAGAGCCTGGTGTTTGTGTGGAGGAAAAATAGAATAAACAGAGCAATTTCTGTGGGAGTTGTAGTGGCAAGGGCCAGCTTTGACAGCCTAGGTTATAAAGCAGCTTTGGTATGGGGGAAAGAAAAAAGAGGGCCTTCTTCCAAGACTCAGCAAATATATGCTTAGCTCAGTATTACTGTCCTAGAAACATCCCTGGAAGTGTCTGAAACAATATATATCTGGACAGAGCAGCTCTGAACTTTCCCTTGGCCCTTACAGGGTCAAGGTCTAGCTGCCCAGGGGTCTTCTGCAGTTCAGTTTAGTGCTTTGCATGCCGTGGAAACCAGACATGGTGTTCCTACAGCAGACTTGAAAATGGAGGAAAAATTAGTCAAATTCTACCACCCAGAGCAGAAACCTAGCTAGGAGAATTGTCCTGTCCTGTGACTTGGAAGCTGGGATTTTATTTGCTGGGTTTCATTTTTTCAGGCCCCATCTTGTAGAGGCGTGGTTCTCTGGGGAAGGTGTCATATGCTGATGGTGCTAATTACAAACTAGCTGGAATTTCTTGCCAGTGATAAGCCAGTCAAGCAGCCCTCCTAGGAGAGAGCAGCAGCTCCTCTTAGTAGCAAAGGTTTTGCCCCATCAGAATTAGAAGGATCCAAATATGACCAGTCAAGGGAACTTGACTTCAGAGATACAGCTTTGCTGAATTTGCTGCCATCAGATGCTCTGTCAAAATTATTTTCCCTTTTCTGAGGTACTATTTCTTACTTTGTCTCAGTAAGGGCTTTGGTTTATTTTTCATTAAAGTTTCCATGCTTCACCCAGCAATAAAATGCAGTTGAGCTGCGAAACCAAACAGCTGCTTGGATCTGTTTTACTCTCAAAGAGTGCTTGCTTCAAGCTGCTGCAGCCTTTTCATAGCTCCTTTGTTCTGCAGTGATCAGGAACTTTCGATTCACTACATTTCCTTCCCATTCCTCTGCACTGACAGCTCTCCCATTTGTTCTTCCCCTGCCTTGTTGTGACTGCTGGTAGAAAGTGCTAGGAAGGCTGGCTGGGGTGCATTTAATTGCTTGCCTTCCCTGCCTTTAAATCTAGCTACAGAAACTCACGGTGTCACATGCACCATAGTTTGGGTTGAGGAGAGGAGGTTTGTGACCCTTTCCATGTCTGCTGCTCCAGAGGAAGGATGGTAGTTCAAGTTTTCAATGGCAGGTGTAATTTTTTAAGCTCCAGAGGGAAAGGTTGACCTTGTTGTGATGGGAATGCTGCAGTAAATGACTCCTGGGTAGGTGGAAGAAGATGTTGACAAGTGTCTGTTCTGCTCTGCTTATTGGCTTGCTCTCAGCAAGTCTGCTTAAAACCTCTGCCCAGCTGGGAAGGGGATAGATGCTGGAGATGAATGGGGATGCAAAGTTTTTGGCTCAAACACCGTACTTGAAATCCAGTCTGTGCTTTTGAAGTGTGTGTCTTAGTTCTGGCCTTCCGTCACCAGTGTCACACGTGCATTTCCCTGGAGTGAGGTTTAGCAAAAGTATGTTTGTAAAACACTTCGCAAGCCGTGGATGCAAATGCTGTATTGTCTCCTGTCGTATACAGACTTCTTTTGTAATTTTTTTTTTTTCCTGTTAAACGTTTCAAGCTCGTTGCTGTAGACCTGTGCTGCTTGGGAGGTGCAAGGAGAGCAGCGTGCTGGGCCAGCCGCCCTGGGCTGGGGAGATGTGTCCCTGCGGGCAGGCAGCGCTCGGGTTTCAGTAACACGATGCTCCGTGCAGCCATGTGCGTGTGCTAAGAGCCAACTGGCTGCAGCTCCCGCGGTGATGCTCGGCTGATTTGGCAGCCGGATTGATTCTGTCAAGTTACAGTATGGGAGTTCAGTCCAGCTTCAAATCCTCTCCCTTACCCGCTCGAGGAACTTGGAGGGGGGAGGAAGGCGGGAAGAAGCAGGGGGGAAGCTCTCCGGGGACTTTGTGTCATTATTGGCATGGAAACATTTTGTGATTATCAGCAGCAGGGTAGTGGCAAGGGGCTGATTATCTGTCATGTCGTCAGCATAAATAACCAGTGGGCCCCTGAGCAGGGCTCCGCCTTTTGTAATGGCTTCACGTAATCGCTGCAGAACAGTTTAAAAGCAAGCAGTGTGGAAAAACAGCTGGACTGATCCTGACCCTAACTGATGTTGCCTTTTCTCCCCTCACCAGAAGAGAAATATGTCACTATCCAGCCGTACGCCAGCCAGGGGAAGGATGAGATTGGGTTCGAAAAGGGGGTCACCGTGGAGGTCATCCAAAAGAACCTGGAAGGATGGTGGTACATCAGGTAAAGAAGCCCTGCAACCCACGGAAACTGTGACAATGAGCTTTTCTGATCAATCGCTGAATGGTAGCATTTAAATCATTCTGTAGCTGGGCAGGAAAGTCCTAAATGTTCATAATGCCTCTTGAAGAGATGTAAAGAAAAGTCTGAGGCAGTACAATGGTGACTAAAGTAACACTACAGTGTCTGCAAAGGCTGTGGACCATTCCAGTGAGGAAATGCCTTAACTTGCAGTTTTAGGGAGTTTTTTTTCTTGCTTCAAGTTAAAAGCCCATATCTGAGTTAAGATCTGTGAGACCTAACAAGGCTTTCTGTTGTATATAATTTTAATGTGTTTCCAGTATAAGAGTTATTCTGCAACCTATTTAAATCTATTTATAGCAATGCTGAAAGGCTGAGTGTGATCTCTTGAGCTGTTTGGGGCAGGTAGTGCTACTTTCAGGGATATGAGCTCCGTTTGCTGGCTATAGCCCTTTTGCAAGCTTACCAATGGTTTCAGCTAATTTGCTTTGATTTTTGTCTGTCCACATGAGATATTCCTAATGCAGAGGGACTGCATTCCAAGGTCAGGTGAAGTTGTTATTGTGTATTGAATTTTGTTATGTAGTTGGAACAGCAGTCCTACCAGAGAGTTTTGACTTAATCCCCTTTGTAAATGCTTATGGGGAGACTGTAGGTTAGATATGGTCTCAGTGCTGTGGGGTGTCAGGATGAGCACTTGATGAGAGCTTTCTTCATTTAGGTTCACACAGCATTTAGGTTTTAGTGCTCTGTTGTTGTTCTGCCCCTTGTCTTGTATCTGCATGTGAACCTGTCTGTGCTATAACATCCCATTTCTCTTCAAACAAGATGTGATACAACAGGTAGCTTAAAATGGAGGTTTATCTCTCAACAGTGCAGAACATCTTATATAGTCATCTTTTTCCATTCAACATGTAATTATAGTGATTTTCTCCTCTTTCCCTCCCCAAGTTGTAACATGCTTTTGTTTGAATGCTGTTTGATTTATTGGCTTCAAATGAGGACTGTGAAAATGCTGACTGAAGCAATGTTGTTGTTTCTCTTGATTTCCCTTACTTAGAAGAAAAAAATATCAGTTTTCTATCTAATGACCCCATGGAGCAAATAAGCTAATAAAGATAGCAGTGGAGCCAGGAAGGCACTCTAGATAGGAGGAACTCAGAAATGCCTGGGTTTGGTGGGGTTACATTTTTTTCTCCGTTAATTGTCTGCAGAAGTGGAATCCAAAGTTTTGGATTGGGGAATCAAGCTCCTATTTTTTTCTGAGGGGAGAACCTTTTGCAAGATACCTCTAGTTTAGTTTTTTATTCTCTTTCTGCAATGTAGCCTGGTTACTACTGTAGGTTTCCCTTTGCCATATTAACATTCCTACAATTGAAGTTTTTTCCTCTTTTTCTCACACACTCCTTTGAGTCAACCCAAAAGATGCATTTTTCTACACCAGAAATTCCCTCTGGAGCATGATGACACTTGCTGCAGTGGTGTCCATGGCATCTTTATTCATGGCAATCTGCTGGAAGGACAATGGATGCCCCAGCCACCCTGTGATAGTTGGGGACTGCAGCATGTGCTCAGCTTTTTTGGAAGAGGCATTCTGATTTGAGAAACCTCTCTTCTTGTTGTTAGGTACCCCTCAGAGAAGGATTCCCTTCCTGCAGAAATTGGATTCTTTGAGTATTGAGTGCTTTTGAAGGAGCAACTCCTTCTCCTGTTGTGAGTGTGAGGGGAGAGGGAGCAGGAGAAGAATGCACTTGAACCCTGGGTTGGATAACAGACTGAACACACTTCAATGTGTAGAGAGAAAAACTAATCCAGTAGTTTGTAAATGGAATCCACCTTAAAGACATTAGCTTGTTCCACCTTAAATATGTAATTTCTCCAAGTTCTTGGCTGTGTGCTGATCCTCATTTCCCCTCTTCCCTCTTCCCTCTTCCCTCTTCCCTCTTCCCTCTTCCCTCTTCCCTCTTCCCTCTTCCCTCTTCCCTCTTCCCTCTTCCCTCTTCCCTCTTCCCTCTTCCCTCTTCCCTCTTCCCTCTTCCCTCTTCCCTCTTCCCTCTTCCCTCTTCCCTCTTCCCTCTTCCCTCTTCCCTCTTCCCTCTTCCCTCTTCCCTCTTCCCTCTTCCCTCTTCCCTCTTCCCTCTTCCCTCTTCCCTCTTCCCTCTTCCCTCTTCCCTCTTCCCTCTTTTTCCTTTTCTTTTCCTTTTCCCTAGTTTGCTTCCCTCTGGAGTAATTCCAGTGCTCTGGAGCTGGAAAGCAGATGTGACTCTCAGACTTACAGAGACACTTCTGACTTTTTTTTTTTAACATTCCTATGATTTTAATCCTTTTTTTCCTTCATGTAATATAAACAGGGAGTGTTTTGGAAGCATGAAGGAACCAAATGACTGCACCTAATTCTGAAACCCGCCCAATTCAATGCTGTACAAGCTAGATGCAATATTTGTGTCTGTCTTTATTTTGCCCCACATGCATTATGACTTAAAAAGAAATCAGGATTAGGGAGAAATGAAAGAAAGGCTCTGTCCTGGCATCCTGTTTACTGTAGTATTGAGTTCAGTAGATCTGTGCTTCCCAGTGTGCCCATAGCTGGCATTAGCATCCATCATTTAGACCTTACTTTGCCTGCAGGTGACAGCAGTAGATACAGTTTTGTGGTGCCCAAGACTGGCTGCAGGGCAAGTTGGTACCAATATGCTAAGTAAAGCTTTTGTTGTTTGCCTTCATGTCCTTCAATTTATGGTTGCTCTGATCCTCAGCCCATGAGAATGAAGTGCAGCTGGGAGGTGCTGGCAGCACTGAAATGAGGAGGAATCTAGGATGGGTTTGAAACGTCTCCAGTAGGTTCTGAATATAAAGGAAGGAAGGATATTTATGATTCAGTTCTTAAGATGTGAAATTAAAATTGTTACTAGTTCAGGATTTCAGTGAAATTGATTAGCAGTTGTTTTAGTTCTTTCACCTATAAAATGAAGAAGATCAAGGAAATCTTCTAAGGTTATTCTTCAAAGGGCTTAGAGAGTAACAAATTTGAGGACTATGGTAAAATTGTAGCATATTTCAATTACATAAGTAGAGTTTTTTGTGATATTGCAGAAATAAACTGGTAGTTTCTGATAGCTATTGCTCAGCATTAACTTCAGGTTAAATTGGCTAACACAGGAAAAAGTAGCCTACAATGGCCTCTCTACTGAGGGTATGTTGCCCAGAGTTATTAACTGTCCATTTGTTGCTGCTGTTATTCACTGGGAGGAACTCTGTGAGATGAGAGGTGTTTGTGGCTCTGGGGTTACACAGGCTGATCCAAACACATACAGCTGACAGCAGAACTAACAGGTCAGTACAGAACCTGCCTGTACCCTTTCTGATCTTTAACAGAAGTTAAGTCTCCCACAAACTAAAAGGTATGTAAACTGTTTTCTCTTGCTGATTTTGCACAATTAAACTCTGTGAAAGTAACCTTTGGAACTGGAGTGCTCAGTGCATTGGCCACTGTGGCTTTCTCACAGATGGAGATCTCTACACCTCCACATTGAATAAGCTCACAAATGTCCTCTAAAAAAACTTACTGGATGCAAAGGCAGCAGATAGCACTGGTCAGCAGCTCTGCAAAAGGGAATGAAGTTTTCAGGGCTGGAAAATGGCACTGGGTCATGCCTTGACACAACAGGAATTGTGGCATGTATTGAGGCCTTTTTTCCTTTTCCTTTTTTGGCTTGGTTTGAGGCCTAGCAGAAAAACATCAAAATGGACAGGATTTAATAGATCCAAATTGCTTCTGGGCATAGTATCACACAGTGATGGTATGTATCTTTTTGAAGTCAAGTTAGTACCAGGTTGCTACTTCTTGTTAGTCTCCACACATCACACAAAGCTCAGAGCTCTTGAGTTGCCTTCCTTTGACATCAGAATCGTTGGAAAAACTTGTCACCAAACTCCCTGGGCAGGAGAGACCCTACATCTTTACCTTCATGGGTGACAGAAGGCGGGTATGTAGGGAGAAGCAGAATCTCTAGTATCTTTCCTGGTCTGAGGGGGTGAAGGATTTTGGACAGAAAGATCCTTGTAGTCATTGCTAGAAGTACAACAACTGTATTTGCTTTTATACAGGAAGAATAATAAAGAAGTCTAGAGAATCAAATCTGCACTGCATTTTCCTGTTCTCCCTGTAAAGTCCCAGAGCTACTCTCAAGTGTGTGGATGTGGTGAGGGAGACCAAGATGAGATTTGATGCAGAAATCTCACTGAAAACCTCAGAATCCAAGTGTTATCATGACAAAGGTGTTCACCTGCCAGGAAATTATTTGCTCATATCCCATGTGCCCCAGCTCCTTCCTCTAATGAGACAATAGAGAATCTTAGAGTTCTACTGTTTTAACCTTTGTATTTCCTGCAGATTTCCTGAGCACCAGGATTTTAATGATGCCTGCTTTCTCACTTACAGTTCAAGTGCCTGCTTTGGCTATCTTGAGAGATTAGAGGGAAGGTTTTCAGTGACTCTCACTGTAGCAAGTTAGGGTTTCATTAGGGAAAGCAGAGTTCATCCACATGGTCCTCCCTGGTGTCTGATTGTAATCTGAAATCCCTGCTGAGGTGTTAGGAATGGCAGGAGCTGGAAAAAAAAAATCTTCCCTAAAGCCCAGCTGTAAAAGAATTACCTCAGTTTGAAGTGTAGTGTGATCAACTCAGGATGGTGTTTCAGGAACACGTACTGGATTCAGGTGTCTATTCACATTTCCCAGTTTAGTTCTTCAAATTGCCTCTAACTTGTTCAGGAAAATGAGTCTCCATCAAAGCCATTTTTTACTCAGGCAGATTGTTTCTTGATCTCACAGTGCTAGAAAAAGCTGCAGTAGTTTTAGGGTCCCATATGCTCCATGATACAAAGCTGCTCATGCAGAGCTCATGTAGAGAATTATGGAAGGAGGGCCAGTGTTCTTTATAGTTTCAGGGAGGGAGGCTTGCAAAATAATCTTAAACTGCAGGCACAGGTTCTCTGCACCAGGTGCTCCACACCCTTATTTTAGCCCATTTGCAATTTGAGTTGCCACTAGGAAATTTAAAAGCTATTAAAATATTTTACTTATTAGTTTGGTTTTTCACTGTGTGGGGAAATACTGAGTTTGCCTAGTACTGTCTAGGGGAGACATAAAACAAACTGGTGAAGCTCTTTACCTTGTGTGTAACTATTTCTTGTCCAGAGAGACTCCTTCCTTAGGGATGATCAGTGGCTTTGAACTACACAGTTCACTGCTGGCTCAACTGACTTTGATATGTCTAATCAACAGATAATAAATGAAGACTACAAAATCTTGTTTGAGAACTGCTAACTTTGATATTTTCTTCCATCATTTTGCTTTAGCTGTTCCACCTGAAATGCATGTGTTTGATGTGATGGTGTTTCCTTTTGCCCCTCCAGGTATCTAGGCAAAGAAGGCTGGGCCCCAGCTTCATATCTGAAGAAGGCTAAAGATGATCTTCCATCTAGGAAAAAGAACTTAACTGGGCCAGTGGAAATCATAGGAAACATCATGGAGATCAGTAACCTGCTGAACAAGAAGTCATCTTCTGACAAGGAAGCTCAAGTAGAAAACGAGTCTGCAGAAACTCATATCACCAAGAAGGAAATCAGTTTGCCCATCCTGTGCAATGACTCTAATGGCAATGCCATGATGACTCCAGACAAGCAGGCTTCCAGACTGGCCCAGGGATCCCCAGCCATAGCAAGGATAGCACCACAAAGAGCTCAAATAAGTAAGGCAGTAAAGTACTCTGGGTTTTCACGGGCTTGAAATGAAATCTTGTTCTTTACCTTTCAGGGCTGGTACTGCCTGTCAGCTAAGGTCCCACATGCCCTGGCCTTATAGCCAGGTCCACACAGACAGACTTTTGCATAGCCTGTAGTTGTATCAAGAGGGACTCCAGAATGTGGTTCTTCACTAGTAGTGATAAAATTTAACTTCACTTTATACACAAACTGGCTGGTGGCTCTTTATCTTAGCCTGTATGTGTTTGCTTTGTGAATTTTTCCAGAGAATACTTTTTTTCCTTTTGAATGTTCTAAAATGTGCCCTTGTACCCCGGAAATGTAGATGATGTGATAGCATGTTGAAGTTGAGGAGACCACCTGTGTCTTCTCTTGCATTTGTTCTGCTGCTTTCCTGGGGCAAGTTGCTATAATGTTTTTACTACTTCATCTGCAAAATGCAGATGCTGATGCTATTCTGTGCAAGGAATGGCAAAATACTAGGAGAGAAGACAGTGTAAGTGTTTAGTGAATTATTTTTACTGCTGGGGGGAAAATAGGTATTAGGCCAGTCCTTTGTTGGCCAGTTTCCAATAGAGCTGGTCAGTTCCAGCAGAAAATACAATCCACTACTTTCTGGCAGTGATTTCCTCTTAAATTTGCTGGCTTAGCAGAGATGAATAGCTAAGCTAGCTTGGTATTTCTAATATACCCTCATAGTTTCCTATCTTGTTTCATAGAGATGCCTTAAATATTGCAAATACTGACTTCTATTCTCAAACTGTGTAACAGCAGAGAGCTGCTGAAAAATGTGTTTTGCAGTACTTGCAAAGTTAAATAAACTCTCCCTGTTCCCTTTCCTGCTTAGGTTCTCCAAATCTAAGAACAAGGCCACCCCCACGAAGAGAGTCCAGTCTGGTGTGTATTGGTTTATGGTTTATCTTAGCAGTGGGTAGGTGTCTGGGTGCTTTATGAGACTTTGTGCAGCTGTATGAGGTGGGAGGGATCCTTTATTTGCATGCCTGTTCATTCCATTGCTCAAGTGTTGAGCAGACCTCAGGGCATCCTAATGATAAACCAGGTTTTCTGTTATTCTCAATGTTGCCCCAACTAATCAAGTCTGAAGGGGGGTTATGGTAAAGCTGCTGTGTTCTGTGCATGAGCATGAAAACTTGTTTGGCTGACTCAGAGGGTTTAAATTTCCTCTGGGTGTCCTTAGCCCAGACTGAAATTTCTGACCTTCTCTTGCCTTATGCAACTGAGAATGTGTCCCCTCCTTCCATTGCTACCACCTTTGAGGTGGCTGAGCTTCATTCTTGTGCATGTTTAAAGTGGCTCAGAGTCCTATGGAAGGAGGTGTGCAACAGGAATTAGACTCCCTGTGATTTCTTATCCCCAAAGCTAGAATCCTGGAAGTTTCTATCAATTTGAGATTAGAACTGTCATCTTCAATAGGAACTAGTCAGTAGTGTATTTATATAAAAGTCATGCTAATAGCTTGTTTATCTAGGCAATACATAGTGTTTAATCTTTGCTGTACCCTTTATGAGCAGTATGCGACTTGTAATTTTTCTGTCACCAGAGATGCTTCTTAACTAACTACATGAATAGCATATTAGCATTCTCTTCCTATTTTTCTTTGCATTATTTTCAATTAGACTTTGTTTTGGCAAGGCTGTGACACTTAATCCCATGCTAAAAATAACAGTGATATTATATGTGAAACGCTGAGCATATCTGCTGTTTCCAATTATCTTCTTTTAATCCAAACCATCCTATTATCTGAAGGCATTTTATTATGCTGTGCTTCTGCTGTATTTCAGCATTTATAGTGCAGAAACATCCAATTATAACATTGTTAGACACGGTTCCTAAGGTGCAGAGATGCATTCTCTGTGAAATCCCATATGCTGTGTGTGAGGAAACATCAACTGTTAGTTACAGAAAGGGTATCTTAGAAATGGAGGAGCAGGAGAATAAAGCACAGTATGTGATTTGCCCTTCTCCCATTGATGGCTCAGGATCGTTTTGTGTTTTTGTCTGTCCTGTGTTCATCTGACCTATGGTTCTTTCATAGAACCCTAAGGAGTGAAATGTAGAAGCTGTGCAGCTTCACCATCATCTAGCTGCCCTGCAGATGAGCACTGTGCTAATCTAAAAAGCTTTCAATACTGATGTTCCTCAAAGGACCCCTATCCCATTTGTCACCTTAAAAAGTAATTGTGGCAAAATCTAAAATGTGCCAGCTTAATGTAAAGGCACTTAGCTTTTAGAGGAGTCTGATATGGTGCCAGAATGGCTGTAAATAGCAGTGTCCCACGTCTCATAGAACCTTTACAAAGGTTGTGTTGGGATTGAGTAGAGGTTCTTGGTCTGTTACAGGAAGGAATTGAAATTGTTTTGATCAAGCAGTAAATTCCTTCCCTTCTAGCACTTTAGCTGGATAGAGCTGGAGGGTCTATGATACTATCCTTGTTCCTTGCTAGAAGAGATGCCCGTTAGCTCGTATCACTGACTAATTCAGATTGTTCAAAAAGTCAAGCAGCAGATTAAGGACAGTAATTCATTGGGATTACATTTTAAGATAGTGTATTTAATGATAGGCAGAATCTGTTAGGGGTCTGTTGCAGTGCAATTTTCTGCAGTTGTGGCATGTCACCCAGAGCTGGGTCTTTCTGGACAAAATCTCAGTGTAGGTGGGCTGCTCATAGTGTGACTGCAGTGGCACTCCCAAGTAAAACATTCTACTATTCAGGTCAAGTTTATTACAGTTTTAATAGTTGGTGAAGGTGACAGTAACAGTGCATATGTTGAAAGGATTTTCTCTTTTAGCCCAAATCAATACATCAGCTCCTGCTCTGGAGAACCAGGCAGTTACCATTAGGAAGTAGTACAGAAAGAAGGAAGAGTCCTAGTGAATAAAAGCAGGGTTTTTTCATACTGCTGTTTAGCTGATTGTTTCTTTGGTTTAAATGAACAAAAGCATCCTATTTACCGTAGGGTTTTCAGTTACCCAAGCCACCAGAGCCACCCTCTGTGGAAGTGGAATATTACACCATTGCTGAATTCCAGTCATGCATCTCTGATGGCATAAGCTTTCGTGGAGGACAAAAAGCAGAGGTAAGCCTTAACAGTGTATCTGGAAAAATTGTAATATTTATTGGTTGCCTGGGAGTGGATTAGAAGGGGAGGAGTGGGAAGCAGTGAGTTGAGATTTTTTTTTTTTGTTTACCTAACATATTCCTTATTACCTCTTAGGTTATTGAAAAGAATTCTGGTGGCTGGTGGTATGTGCAAATTGGAGAGAAGGAAGGATGGGCTCCAGCATCTTACATTGACAAGAGAAAGAAACCGAATTTGAACAGAAGAACCAGTACTTTAACCCGCCCAAAGGTTCCTCCCCCAGCACCTCCTAGTAAACCAAAAGACTCTGAAGAAGGGACAACAACTGGAGCAGTTTCTTCAGGAGATACCCAGGACTCTCCCCACAAGCTGAAATACGAAGAACCTGAGTATGACGTGCCTGCCTTTGGCTTTGACTCGGAGTGTGAAGTGAGTGAAAGTCACCATGAAGAGGGCACTCCTGAAAAACGACTGTTTCAGCCCCTCAAGCCCTCGCCTGTGTCATCACTTCAGAAAGCTAAGTTCAAAGTAGGAGAGTCTTCAGAAGAAGTTGCTCACGAAGAAGAAACTATCTATGAGAATGAGGGCTTCAGGCGTTATGTAGAAGATGGTTTGTCCAACAAGGAATCTAGTGGGGATTCTGATTCTCAGAAAAGCTCCTCTCTGTCCTTGATCCGAAGGAATTCTCCATGTTCCAGCTCTCCTAAATCATCACTCATGAAGCTCAAGACAGACAAAAACATTCAGCCAGATCTTGGAAAATGTCACTATTCCAGGAGTGAGGAGACAAAACCAAGATCAGCTTCAGATGTCGGCTTACGTAGCACGCCAAGAATGGGCATGAAGAAGGATCCCGGGCAGAGTCCTTCCATCAGAGCAAAGCCAATCGTTAGGCCCAAACCCTTCCTGAACAAGGCAGACTCTCAGAGCCAAGAAAAGATGGATATTAGCACTTTAAGGCGTCAGCTGAGGCCGACTGGGCAGCTCAGAGGTGGACTCAAAGGTTCAAGAAGTGAAGAGTCTGCGAGCCCCCCCTGCACAGCTTCTGAAAACCAGGATGACCCTGTTCGGAGAAGCTCGGCTGATCTCATCACAGCTCCTTCCCGTGGCATCTTCTGCTCCAGCCATACTGCCAAAACTGAGCAAGAAAATGACTCCAGATGTTTCTATGTGACCACTGACTCATACCAAAAGGTACAGGATTCTGAAATTTGCTTCCCAGCAGGAGTAGAAGTGGAAGTGCTGGAAAAGCAAGCCAGTGGATGGTGGTACCTGAAGTATGGAGACATGGAAGGCTGGGCTCCTTCCCATTATTTGGCTCTCCCTGATAACCAGCGAGAAACTACATCAGGAGAGACTGATTCCTCTTTTGCCAGGAACAGGAAAAATGAAAACAAGTCGAACAGTTTAGAGAAGATAGAGAAGAGGGTTCAGGCCTTGAACACCATCAACCAGAGCAAACGTGCAACGCCACCCATCCCAAGCAAACCTCCTGGCGGCTTTTCAAAAGCATCAGGGCCAGTTAAGATGAGGAATGGTGTGAGGCAACTTGCTGTCCGTCCGCAGTCAGTGTTTGTGTCTCCACCACCAAAGGATAACAACTTGTCGTGCTCCTTGCGCAGAAATGAGTCTTTAACAACCACAGACCAACTTCGGACCGTCCGCCGGAATTCCTCTTTCAGCAACGCCTGGTCACAGCCTGGTGACACCAAGGGAAAGCAGCCGGAGAGGCTGGGCACAGAGAGCTCTGAGACCACCTCCAACCTCCCCACGCAGAGGAATGGCATCCCTGTGTCCACAGTCAGGCCGAAGCCCATTGAGAAATCCCAGTTCATCCACAACAATCTCAAGGACATCTATGTTTCCATTGCAGACTATGAAGGGGATGAGGAGACTGCAGGGTTTCAGGAAGGTGTCTGCATGGAGGTCCTCGAAAGGAACCCAAACGGCTGGTGGTACTGCCAGATAATGAATGGGGTGAAGCCATTCAAAGGCTGGGTGCCCTCAAATTATTTGGAGAAAAAGAACTAATATTGCAATATCTTTAACCTCCCTAATTTATACTGTTCCTGCTGTGTACATGTGGAAAAAAACAAAATTGCTACACAAAAAGATGTTTCCCTGTGCTCCAGTTTGTACAAAGGAGTCTATATGAGGACAAATCTGCCATGTTCTGGAGAGGTTTGTGGGGTTTACATGTTGTAAGCAACTGCGAGGAAGATGCAGCATAGTCAAATGCCTTTTTGTGAAGTTGTTAATAATCTTGTATGTGTAACAGGGTATGACATCCCATCCTTCCCATTACTGATAGGAAACCAAATGTGTGCCTTTTGTGAGAGAAATACACATGCATCTACCTGGGGAGTTCTGTGCCAAACTGTTTTACAATCTTGGCTCCCTTTCTCCTCATTTTTGTCCATATGTGGAATACCCAAGAATTTTGAATGCTTTTCCACAACTTCCATTGAGAAGCAAATGAAAGTTTCTGAAACACAGAGGGACTCTAATCCTTTGGAGATTTTCACTTTTTTTTTTTTTTCTTTTTTAAACTATACTCAACTGTTGGTAGGTCCAGAGTTGGAGCCTTTTCACCGTGGAGAGTTTTGGTCTCTGACTTCAGTGTTGTTACAGCTAACTCACCAGAAAAGGCCATCAGGTGGTGTTGGTTGGGGGCTTTTTGTTTCCTTTCATTCTGTCTTGTTCTTTGAGTTGGGATTTCAGGTGTTCAAGGGCAGTGATGCCTACTGGTGCTTGTAAAACAAACCTACAAACCCCTTGCTTAAGCACATCTGTTGCTGTGTAGGCTTCCTGTTTGGTTCTGTACCTAACTCCTGCCAGGTGATACTGGTTGATTCTCTTCCCAGAGTTGGGTTTCTCAAAAGTTGTCGACGTCAACTAAGTCCCTTAAGACACTAAAGACAAAGCTGTCAGATGTGTTAATTCTTGTTTTGCTGTCTGGTCCAAATCCAAGGGTGCTGACTGCTGGCAGGGCCCACCAAGATATTAGTAAGAAATATTTGTAACCTTCTGCAAACATCAGTGTTTACAATGAGTGGAAAAAAAAAAAAAAAAAGCCATCAATCTCAGTCTGCACATAATTTGTATATTTTTTTGGGAATTGCTTTTGTGTTTTGTTTTTGTCTTTTCTGTGCATTCTGGGTTTACTGTATTTTCTTTGTGTGTGTGTCTGGTTTTACCAGAAAAGACTTTAAACTGAAATAGGAGCCAAATATGTGTTTCTGTTCCCACTTGAATCCAGATACATTTGTACTGGAAAGTGGGCTTGGGCTTCTCAGGCTCAGAGATTTGATATCAAAGTGATTTGATCCACAATGTGTCTAATCAGGAAACTGCCTCTTCTAGTTCCAGCTCTGTTTGCCTTTCTTAACTCATGTTTTGAAATGTGGCACACGGTGTGGGTGGTGTGGGAAATGGAAGAGGTATCCATTGGAAAAGGCTAGGAATATGGAATTATTTGTGAGGTAGCCTTGTACTGTAAACATAATTTGCTAAATGCTTACTGTGCTTAAGGAAGTCATGTTTGGGGGTTTTCTTAAATGGCCTTGTTAATCTCTCAAGATCAATATCTAATTCCTTTAAATAATAGGCAGCATTGTAAATCTGTTGGGGGGGCAGGGAGGGGCAGACAATTTCACTACTGGTTTACACAAAGCTTTACATGTCCTTTTTTCCACCAGAGTTTATACTGAATTGGCTTGGAAGTTAAAGGCTATAAAGGGTTCAAAATAGTTGGGATCAAGGGGCTGAGTAAAACAGCACGACAATACCGTATGTTACTGGGGATGTTTCACTGCCAAAAAAAAAATTAGGAAATTTATATGTTGTTCTTGTCTTTTTCCTTTTTTATTTTCCTTTTTTTTTTTTTTTTTTTTTTTTCCTCTTCTGTGTGTGTGTGTGTGGTTTGGGGGTTTTATTATTTTCCATGATAACACTGAGAGAGTTGCCTACAGCTAATGTGGCTGATGTCCTTTCAGTAGCTGAAACAGCATCCAGGTGTCACAGCTACAGGCTACAGACAGTGCTGTGGTTCAAGCAGCTCTCTGCATGCAGGTGGGGAGGGGAGGCTGTTTGTTTGGGATCCCTTTAAATTGTGGTGGCAGGAGAAGGAGGTGTAACTGCACAACAGCTCATATCACAGTGCAGGGTCCTCTTTGTACCCTAATGTCTCACCATTTAATGTGTATGTCCAGTTAGCCACATCTTACTGGATGTGTACCTGAGACATGGTGGCCCTGTCTCTCATGCTTCTCCCCATTTTCAGTTGTACTAATATGGCAGCAGCCACAAAAGACTGCTGGAGCTGTTGTGAGATTGTAATAGAAGTATTATATTCTTCTGCTGGACAGTATTAAATAGAGCAATACATAGAGTTATCTGCTAGATTGCAGTACTAATAGTAGTGACTTAGTGATTCGTATTAATGTTATGATTTATTTTAACAATAATGATGCGGAAGTGGTTCATTATTTTGAATTAATGCACTTTAACAATAAAAGAAACCAAAACGGAAGCCAATGCAGAGAACTAAGTGCATTATTTAAAGGTGCAGTATATAATTAACATTTTCTTGAAGCACATATTTATTAAGAATTAACTTATTATTTAAAATATTCTAAAGATTTGTTTGAAGACATTCCCACTAGGTCATCTCTTTGGGGGGATGTAAAGCACAGCTCCCAGATCTTCTGCATTGAGCCACTGAATTCTCTGAGTATGGTATGGCCTGACATGAGCCCCTATCCAAGGAGAGAGGAGCAGCAAGGAGACAGAAGAGCCCAGACTACTGGAAATACTCACACTGACATCCAGCGAAGCCAAACCCAGGGCACCTCTGAGCTGCAGGAGTCCTTGCAGGGTGTGGGGTGGCACAGGTGTTTCTGGCAGACAGTTCAGTGCCTGGCTGCCCTGTGCCTTGCACGGCCCCTGGTGGATGCAAGTTCTCTGTGAGGCTCAGGTTGGGAGGCGTCAGGATCTGCCTGAGACAGCTCTGTAAGAGATATCTCACAGCTCCTGTTCCATCTTGCTGGCTTCTCCAGCTCTGGCTTTCGCAGGGAGGTGGTTTGCACTGCTCCTGCAGGGCAGGATGACACAGCTTGAGGGTGCCTGGGGCACTGCCAGGGTTTTTTTGCACAGCAGCTCCATGGCTCAGCTGCTGCTTTATCCCATCTCAAAGGCCGCCTGCCCTCCTGAGGAGAGGGCAGAACCACACATGTGGCCTCCCTCTGCCCTCACCTGTGCCAGCAAGAAGGATGGAGTGCAGATGGCCTCCTTGGTGCCAGAAATTATTGTTGGCCACCTCTTGGCATGCTGGCTTCCACCCTGGTGGAAAAGCTTCCACGTGGGCTTCCCTCCACTTGGTAGTTGCTGCGGCTGCTCGTGTTTAAATGGACACTTTTAATACAAATACTCCCAATGCAATTTCTCCCACTCCTGTCTTACCATTGTCATAGCATCTCTCACTGAGATGCTCACCCCTTTTTTTTATTCTTTCAGCTGAGAGATATCAGGAAAATAATTATTTTTTCCATCGGTGAGCAGCTAGTTTTGGTCAATTCTACTGATATCCGAAATAGCAAACTCTTCACTCTTCGCTGTGAAATAGAGGGAAAGGCCCTAAGCTACACCAGAAAAGTTGACTGCAGGGCAGGAAAACCTGGCAGAGTACTCAGAGGTCAGTGTAGTGCTAGAAGTGTTTTAGCTCTTTTCTAAAAATGTTAACGTCGCCTTTTATTTACTAAATTTGTCAGAACTGACACTGGATCAAGAGCAATATTTAAATGTAATGTACACCTCAGTGAACACTCAATGCAGAAATCAATAGTACTGTTTGAATTTCTCTTTCTAGTTTATTCCTGAACCAGATTGTTAAGAGTCTGCAGGGCTTGAGCAAAGAAAGCCATTTGCAGCTGAAGGGGGCCCTCCTCTGGGGGGAAAGGCGGCTGCTCTTGCTGTCTTGCTCTCACCCACTCTGTATTTTCCAAAAAAGTCTTGAATTTGGACCAGCAGAAATTCCAAACTCCAATGCCAGAGAACAAAATTTAAGAATGTGAAAATTGTGTCTCGCTGTATACTGCAACTTTAATAATAATGAGCACTTCTGAGTTCGTTATTGAGGTTTATATAATGCCTGAAAAGTTTATTTGCTGGTTTCCCTTGTCTCCCCTTTCAAAACACTCTCTCATAATAGCAAGAGTCATGCATTTTGTTAGGAGTCCTTCCCCATGGGAGGCAATTCCTATTCACTGTTTTAGCTGTCGCCCCATGCAATGGGTGAGTGTAGTCATATGTCCTTTGCAAGCCAAACCTTTCCAAATAAAAGAGATGATGGGCACATGTTTGGGTACTTAACTGATGTGTCAACAGGAAGTTTTGAAATTGATGCATTCAATAATAGCAAATACACAATAAGGAAAGATTGGAATTGTCTTTCAGCTAGACTCTTCAAAATGGAAATTCACAGCTGCATGGGTATAGCTAAAAAATGCATTTGTCCCTTGTGGATGTGTTCCCCAAAGACTCCTTCCATGATGATGCTATAAAGTTTGACGAAGGCATTATATATTGTTTTCATCACTTTCAGATGTTAATGAATCATATTTTATTGTAATATATATTCATTGCTTTCCTCAGTTAAAAAGAAAGTTACTGCTTTTATCTTATATGAAAACCAAGGGAATTTGATAAAGCATTCATTATTTTCATATTACTAGTATTAACAGAATAGAACTAGTACTATTTAATTTTAGATCTTCATAGCTAGCTTGTTAATAACTCATATTTTCCTGTGTTGTATCCTACTATTTTTTCTATTTTTTCCCAAATATTCTGCATTCTTGAGAAAAAGCAAATCCAATGAGTGGATAAGTGCAATATTCATAGAATAAACAGGCCCCTCATCCAGGACTTGGAGTGGAACGTGCAGTGTGAAATGTTTGCAATTCTCTATTCATGCACTCTTAGGGAAGTGGAAATGCAGGGGAGGGGGCAACTGGATGAAAACAGGACCCTTGGGTAGGTAGAGACTGACAGCTGGGGTGGCTTGGGAATGGCTGCTTTCCATAAAAAGGATCAGTTGTTAGTGAAAGTCTAAGGATTATGCTGCATGTTGCCAGGATTATTTATAGAATGTGTATTAACATCCTTATCAATACAGGACTTCTGAGCTATGCTTGAAACACTCTGTATGTCATCCATGCATGATTCTGTCTTCTGGTTTGTCTCTGCTGGTTATGTCCTCTGTTGTGCTTCAGAATTGGTGGTAACTTCAGAAGGGAAAATAATTCTGCTGGTGCAGTCCCAAGTTTGGATGCTCTATTGTTATTTGTATTTATTGCAAGAGCTATGGGAATATTTTTACAGGTCCTTTCTTTTCTGTCCTTAGTGTTAACCTAAGAAGAAAAAGTCTCCCTTCTATCTGGGTTAATTCTCACCTGCAGAATTTCACGGATGTTTTGGATATTGATTTCATATTTCTTGGCGTGCAAAGGTGAATCTCTCAGGTACTAAATATAGTTGGGCAGAAACTTTGCTCTTCAAAAGACGTATTGTCTTAAATTCTATTTGAATGGAAGGAGAACTTCCATCAGTCAAAAATAATGTGACTTTACAGGTAGCAACAAAATCTACCACCTTTGAAAAACTGGACTATTTTTGTAAGGTGCAAGAAAAATGTGAAAGCCAGAGCACTTGACTCTCTGAGCTCTGGGAAGTACATCTCCTCTAGTTCATTACTCTGGAGAGGGGATGTACCTCAGTTTTCTGCTTGATTTTGTCCTGCTGTTCTTAAGTTTGTCAGAAAGCCTTAATGTTACCAGAGACCTTTGCATTCAAAGAGAAAAACTTAATTCTGCAGCTGTACTGAAATAGTATCAAACACATGATTTTGGAAAACCTCTAATACTTTACCAATTAGGAATCTGGTTTTGAGGAGCCAACTTAATTCGTTCACGTGCTCTTGTCTAAACTGGCAAGAAGCCCACGAGCATCAGTGGAGTTACACTGCCAGAAGATCCCTGTGGGTGCTCAGCATGGACTGTTCTCAGCAAAAGCAAGCTCTGTGCACTCTGCTCCTACACCTCCAAAGTGTGCACAGGACTGCTTAGCCTTGGTGCTGCCCTGCCATCATCCACCGTGCTACAAATCTTGCAGCTCTTTAAAACCAGCTGGAGCTTTGCTGCTATTTGCTGGTGGTTTTCCATCACCAGCAGCTCCTTCTCTGTCAGCTTCAGATGCTATTTAGCCACATAGTGAAGTGCTGTGTATCCATGCAGTGTTTGATACCTGCCAACAGTACCAGTGTGGTGGTCTAAAGCATATGTTTGTCTAAGTTATTTTGTTTTCATTTGCTTTTTCGTTGCTTGCTGGAAGCAGGGATCAGCACTGCGATGATGCATGGGGAATGTGTCCGCACACTTGAACTGTTTGATGGCCTCTGCTAATGCTGCCCAGTGCTTGTGCTGCTCTTTCTCTCCCTCTGTGCTGCTCAGTAGTCGTGTCTGTTGTGTATGTAATTTTCAAATAAAGTACTGTACGTCAGGCCGGATCCAGAAGCCCCCAGTCAGCTGACTTTGGGTTGGGATGTAGGTTGCTGTTGCTGCTTTTCCTCCTCCGTCTTAGACCCAATTTGGAGCAAAGCACAGGTGTCTGTAAAAAGTCACCCGTAATTCTGCTTTGGGGTGTCAGTTTTGCAGGGTGTGCCGAGGGTGAACGAGGAGATCTTTTCTCTTGGGTGCCCTTGCATCAGGGCTGGGACTCTGCAGCAATTCCTGGAGCAGAAGCTGTGCCGCACTGCGTGCGGACGTGGCTGGCATAGTCAGAACAAATTAGTTTCCCCCATTTTATATTGTCAGGGCTGGGCTGGTCCCGTCAACTGTGTTCTTCATTTGTTCTTGCATCAAGGTAGAGTTGATTTTTTTTTAGTTGGAGAGTGCAATTTTTTTGTTTGTTTTGTGTTTGGTTTTTTTATAAATAAATTTGGTTTAAAGCTTCACACTGGCGTTTTACAGACCTGTTCTTGTCAGCATAAGCCACTACTGTCCTGAGTTGAGACTCCTGTTTGTTACTGAATTAAAATTATGGGAATTATGTTGATCATTTGGAAAGAAATTAGAAAAGAAATTAGAAGTAACTATATTGGCAGGGGAGAGATAGATAAAATATGAGGAAAAATATGTTTCTAATAAGGCCATGAATTCTTTGGTCCGACACTGCAGGTGTTTTCTCTGTAAAGATGGTTTAAATACATCACTGCTCTGTGATAGGATTTTTTGTTATGAGAAAAGTTGATTTTTTTCACTCCCTAATATACTATGATAGTCTGTATCCTGAAGCCACCAGTCCACCAAAAGAAAACAAACAGGTTATATGCTTGTTGTAGTTAGGCACTTTGTGTGTCTGGGAGTTTGCATACACTGATGTTCAGCTGGTGGAGTGGGCAAGCATGGCTGTTCTCAACCTGCCAATGTTGGCAGGAACAGCCCTGTGCTAGTGGTGCTTCTGGAAAAATGTTTGCTTTAGCGACATTTCCCTGATGCTCAGGGTTATTTGGCTACAATGGTACCTGTCTTGGTCCCTGTTTGGTGGAGGAGAGAAACAGATGGAAGGGAGAATCACTTGACACTGTAAGAAAAAATTTAAAATATAACAATTAATATTTAGGAAAATATTACAGGCTTCTCCAGATATTCCCCATCAAAGCTGTTATTGACTCTGTATTTGATGACTGAAAGGTAAGCAATGTGGCAACATTCTCTGTGCAAGCAGTTCTTTTATGGTTGGAGAGCTCGTTCTTGAACTGCTTCTGGTTCACCGGGGAAGTAGCAATAAATAAACAAAATCCCATCATCACCCTTGGGTGATGACTAGAGGGGCATTGAATTCTCTCCTGACTCTGGGTCCCCCAGAACACATTAATTTGGTTTGTTTCTGTTCCCTTGAAGCAGGACAGAAAATAATAGTGCAGTCACTGGAGCTTAGCCTGTAGCAATTAGTAAACTGGAACAAATAAAAAATAAAAGAAAAACCTTTTAAAAAATGAAGCATTTCAGTGAATAGCTGACTTAACTACTTCCTATCTTGGGCTTTCAGGGAAAGAGGAAGTTTGAATTGTTTCCAGTTGCTAGGAGAATTTTTCTGTGTCATGCTGAACAGGCTTGCTGAAAAGTCTTGCTCATTACTCGTGATGAGTTCAAACCTGGAATATTGCAAAAGCAAAGTGTGTGTAGCATTACAATGACTTTTTTGTACTGAGGGTCCGAGGTGAGTGTTGTGGGGCCAGTAGAGTACAGAGTAAGTGCATTTCTGCTGTCTGGCTGACTTGCACATGACATCCGTGCTGTTCCTTAATTGCAGACAGCAGTGCTCATTACTCTGCTAGCAGTGTTTAGGGAGAATCATGTAGATGAGCTTCCTCAGTTAAGGCTCAATATCAAATGTCATATCAGGAGAAGTTCTGCCAGCAGCTTGATTGATTGCTGCTTAGGCTAAAGTTCAGATGCAGATAACTCCAGGTGGGTGTTGAAAGCAGCTCAGATGTCTGTGAACAGAGCTGTTAATTAGCCCAGATTATCTCTGCAGACTGGAGGTAGTGAGTTACTGGGAGCCTAAACCTGTTGGTGAAGGAAGGCTGAAATTTGTTTGAGCTATTGTGCTCCTCTGCATTAGCAGAGCAATGGCACATGTCTGGACTGGAAGCTCCTCGAGGGTTTACTGTCCCAAATTTTTAGTTGACCAAAAAGAAAAAAAAAATGGATCTAGGCCTGGTCTAAATGAAGTTTTGCAGTGGGTTTCTTGGGTGGTTGATGTTCTTAATGTGACCTTGAAAACTAGATGCTGTTGTCATTTCTGTGTTGGTGTAGAGCTCCGTTTTTCAGTGGTTAGGTGGTGGGAATGTACCTGGTGGGAGCTTGGAATCTTGGGAGAGTATGTCGGTGACTAGAGGTAGAGGAATGTGTGGCTGGTCTTAGTGTGTGTGTGGTCAAATTGGTGACACTTTTTTGTCTTTTGTTTGTTTTGTTTTTAATGTGGGAACCAGTTTGTCTGTTCTGCTTGGGGAAAGGTCTAGAAGTTGGTGTGGTTTCTGTTGCAGTAAATATGAGAAGGAATTAGCTGAGAGCTGCTTTTTTTTTTTTTTTTTTTTTTTTTTTTTCTTCTTTTAAGAGAGTTTATGGGCAGGAGACCATTTGGTTTGTTTTGGGTTGCAAGTTAAGCTAAGAGAGGAAGAAAATTACTCTGGGGAAATCCTTTTCTGTGGTAACAGCTTTGGACCATATTTTGTTGTGGCCTCTGATCCAGCTCCACTGAAGGCAGTGGAGTGAATACTGTTGATCAGGTAGATGTTGAAGCTTTTGGTCATGAATTAATTCTTAGAGAGGTGACAGGTATCTTGACATTTACAGCATGTCATAGCAAATGTGAGCTAGAGACAAATAGCTGGAGCTTCAAGCATTGTTCAGTTTTTGTTTAATGAACTTGAGATGCTGACCAGTGGGATAAAACTGTTTGTACAATGAACAACTGCAAGGGTCCAGATGTGCTTGGGTCTAGAACAAGTCTTCCTAGGAAAGGAAATTATATTCATGATAGAAAAAAAAAAATTGTCTTTCTCAGTCATCCCAGTAAAACTGAAATCCAGGAAAACGACACATTCTTCACTTAACAGTATCTTTTGCCATGGATGGCAAGAGTTATTGTTAATTAAGGATTAGATGCCCCAGTCTGTCTGAACTGGCACAAAATAGATCTTTTTGTGACCAATGCCCGAGTCTGTGTGTAAACATCTGTAAGGACTGGATGCAGATTAGAGTACTAGTTAACAAAATAAACAACTTTTCTGTGGGCCAACACAAAAGATGTATTAGCAGTGAGGAAAACACAGGTCTCCTTTTTGCCAAGCGACTCTCTAGAAATTTCCCTCAGGCTTCAGCACAAATCAGCTGGGACCTGTGAGGATTTAGCTGATACATACTGGGGAGCTGTTTCTGTAACTGGGACAACAGAAGTGTGGCTTTGTCCTAGCAAGAATTAATGAAATTATCATAGTGCAATGTTTTCATTTGCTCTGGATATGACAGTGGTGGGGGGAATGAGCTGTGGAAAGCAGAATCTCCCCCTTAATCCAGGTTTGCACTTTACTTGACTGCAGTGCCCAGTCCAGAACTATTTCAGAGCTGTCCTCATGGCTGTTCCCTGTGTGGACAGGGAATGCACTCAGAGGGGCTGCCCTCCTCTCTGTGCCATGACCAACTGCTTGCTCAGAGAACTGCAAAACAATGTAAAGTAACTGAGGTTTGGGATTTTTCCCTAGAGCAGTGTGTTCTAAAGCAGTGAAATAAAAACAAGTGCCTGTTTGGGAAACTTTAATCATGTCTCTGTCTGTAAAGGTGAAAACTCTGTATAGGTCTCTCAACAGAGAATGAGAAACACCATCTGTCTTGGGCAATTGTACATGTGAAGATGCAGAACAAAGACTTCAGATTACTGTGCCTAAAAGTAGATCTCAGCATTTCTCTATAGGCAATTGTTAGAGCTGTTATTATTTTGGAACTGAACAGCATTTGATAATGGTTAATCAGGACTGCTCAAAAATTCCTGCAGGAAAGGAAAAGACAATTTGAGTTCTGGGCACTTACAGGAGAGGGAGTTGTAAGAAGCATAAAATATTGCCAAGTGCTTTATGAATTTAATTTTTCTTCTAGGATTATGACAGGCCCTTTGTGACTGTGTCCTGGCATACACTGGTGCTGGGGCACAGCAACTGGTCAGTGATACCTCTTTACAAAAATTCAGAGCCTTGAGTCTGATGGGCACGTGTGTATTGGAAAAAATGGAACCAAAAAGGCCTTGGAGTAACCTCTAACTGATAACTCCTGATTTGCATGTTCCAGATATGCTGAAATAACTTGCACTGAGGCCACTTCAGCTCCTTCCAGGCATCTGCCATCACCCACCCTGGCAGCTCAAGGTGCTGCAGTCTGACAGGTGGTGAAGGGTGGTAAATGTTAGTGAAAAGGGAAATTCAGGATGCACGCTGTCACTGCTCTTCCTGGTCCTCTGCCATGCCTGAAGTCAGAGCTCTGCTGGGCCAAAGCAGGCCCAGACCCTTGGCACAGTGTTTGCCCTGCCCCACAGGGCTCTGCAAAACCCAGCCAGGATGCTCCCCCTTCCCTGTGTGCAGGACCTGGGAGGTTGTGAGGGACTGCCAGAATTTGAGAAGTGTTTTCTCAGAGACATTACCAAGTTCTTGCAATGTGAACCTGTAATGTTTTCAAAGACTCAGGCAGAAAGGACTTGCTAAACAAACTGTACCTGTCATCTCCCAGTTCATTGATTGCTTGGACCAAAGGTGGTGCTAAATCTGATCTTTGTCTGTAATATTTATATTTTGTTGGACTTTTTTTTAAGTGTTTAATAAAACAGATGCAGTGTCCTTCTTAACGTGAGAAATTTAGTCCCAGCTTGGGACATGGCAAAACTCCCTGGACCTTCAGGGCCCAGGATTGTTGCCTGTTACCATTTGAGCAGGCTTGCAGTGTTCGGGGGGAGGTGGGAAAAGGGTACTCGATCTTCAAATGCTTGCAGACTGTAAGAATTGACTTGTGATTTGTTCGTTTGTTGGTATTTTGTTTACAATGCCTCTTATGCCCTAAGGAAAAAATAAAATTTTGACCTTTTTAATTGTGATCCAGTTGGTTTGTTTTGTTGGCGTTTTTCTTCTAATTTTTTCAGTACTGTTTTGATTCTACTTGAATTCTACTGAATTTATCTTTCCCAGAATAACTTGTAATTTTTGTGTTCATGCAATTGCAAATTTCATCTTAGGCTGCACAGATACAGGACCTTGTCTTGTTCTCTGGCTTAAGTTGTAACTGTATGCTGCATTTTTGTATTTTTTCTCTTCCACCAAGTTTATGGAAAAGTCACCTCAGCCCTCAAACCTGAACAACTTCTGTCTGTGTTGAGCAAGTTCTTAAAGTTTACAGTACTCAAGGAGGGATGGTTTTTGGAGAGGGATAGGTTCAAAATAAGAAGAAAGGCACACTTTTCCAAAAGTGCTGCTTTGATTCTATGATTAGAGTTGCTCTGCAAGATGAGATGAGCCCTGGGTGCAGTCTTGCAGAGCAGGTGGTGCTTGAACCTGGGATACTAAGGTCTGATGCTGCAAGGTTTCTGGCCACTGCTGACTCCTCTTACCTGTCTTTGAAGGTTGGAGGCCCAAATAGCTCAACAAGTAGAAGATCATTGCTGTGCAAAGCAGCAGATGGGTAAAACTGAAGTTTCTGGTGATGGGTCCCCTCTCCTTATGCAGGGACATCTCTTGGGGATGCCAAGGCAGTGGCTTAGGGGATATATTGGGGGAGGAGGTTGTAACCAGGGATTTAATAGTAGAGGGGTAACAAGGTTGTTTTTTAGCTCTTCAGTTCCCAGCCTGACTGTAGGAGATGTTCCTCTGTGCTGGCACGTAGGTGGATGGTGCACAAGGAGTCCTTTTTGGGGACCCCAGCTCTCTGAAAGATGCCAGGTGAAACAAACCCCCACAGCCCCCCGGGCTAGCTCAGTTCTTTGGGAGGCTTTGGGGGAATATTTCAGGGACAAGACAGAAGATCCAAAAGAGGCTCTTACCCCCAGGGTTGATCCAGGACGTTTATTCCAGGAGGGGAAGCAGGAGGGCAAGAGGGTGAGAGGAGGAAGAACAGGGCCTTATTAAGGCTCCTGCCCAGGGGGGATGGCTGGACCTCAGCCAGTTAGGTCAAGAAAGGAAGGAAGGGTCAACTACATGGTTACAGGCTCCAGGGGTCCTGGGGAAAAAACATTCCCCAGAAAAATACAACAGCCAGGAATTGAATCTGATGCAGCACACAGTTCTGGGCACAAACGTAGTGGCAAGTGTGACTGGAACCTGTGCCCCCTCTTCCCTTTGTGCTGAGTGAGCCAACCAGCTCGAAAGGGGGGGTTTTTTGGGCTGGTGCAATCACTATTTACTAATATATCCCCTTGTACACTTTAACTCACTGTTAATCGCTCCCCTTTTGCCATTTTTCTCGGACAACCGCTCCCAGAATTGTGCTGCTCTCAAGACCGAATTTTTCTGGTCCTACTTTAGTGTATTCACAGTGTTTGTTTAAAATCGATCTCGGGGCGAGCGGGGGCTGAGCTCCGGGCCGGGCACCGAGCACCAGGTGGCGATGCCGGACCAGCGCTGCAGCTCCTGGACCACTCTCGGAGCATCCTCCCTCTTCGCATCTTCCTCCGCCTCCTGCTCGCCCGCCGGGGCTGTGCCGCAGCCGGGACCGCCGGGAACAGCCCCGCATGCAGCGCTGCCGGGATACCCTCGCTCGGGAAGGTCACACCTGCACCACAGCTGGTCTCGGTGGAGAACAGTTCGGGAGGAATGGCGAAATGGCAGCTCTGGTTTGGATGTTTGGTGACGATGATGGCCTGAGGAAGGCAGGCAGGGCAGGGTGACTCCAGCGGTGCTCAGCAGATGACAAAGCTCACCGGGGCTCTTGCATGTGGCAGCTGAGTGAGGGGCTGCCCAGGCTGAGGCTGGCAGAGGGGAAACTTGGCAGATGTGCCATGGTCCCTTTTGCTGATGCCAAGGAGGGGGAAGATCTGAGTTTGGCCCAGAGCCTTAGCATTTCACTTACCCTAATCCGTGGCAGTGCTTGGGCTCAGCACATCAGGCAAGTCGGTGCCGCCAGTTCCTTGCTCCTGAGGGAAGGAGGAGCTTTCCAGACCCACTAGAGGTCCTCCTGTCCCAGGGAAAGCAGGAGGTGGAACAGCTTTTGGAGGGCAGCACACAGCTGTGCAGACTTGCCTTGTCCCAAAGCTGTCTCCTCAGGCTGGTGTTGGAGGAAGCTGGGTTGGAGAAGTGGTTTTGCTTTACCCAGCCTGGAATGTTTTAGGCTATTGAGGAACTGTTAGAGCAGAATGGCTTCAGCTGGAAAGGCTGAGGACACCACTCCTGGGATGTCCCTGGCCCTTGGCAGATGGAGCACCCACACTGAGGGAGAAGATGCCACCTTAAATATGTCCTGTGACAAGAGCATGATCCCTGATAGTCTCTCATCTGCTAAATAGTTAAAAAGATGAGGAGAAAAATCTCACATTTGTTGTATTGTAGGTGTGCTCCTGAGCAGATACTGCAGCAAAGGATTGGGTTTTGAGGGAACTGGCATGACCTCTGGAGAATCCAAATTCCCTTTGGGTCCTTGTGTCCCTTGCTATATTATACTCAGGGAGCATCTGCATCTTACCTCAGCATCTCACTTGGCCAGACCACAGATTCTCAACATGTTGCTCAGTTCAGGGCTGGGATGGAACTGCTCTGCCTCATTTTCAGCCTCCGTCCCTGTCCCCTCCTGGGCTGAGCAGCATGTCCTGGGTTTCCTCACAGCACACATTCTCTTTCTTGTGCTTGTGGAGGGCGCTTTTTTGTGGTCACAGAAGAAACTAAACAAGGCAGTGAGAGTAAAGAAGCTGTGACTTCTCTCTGGGGAGGTTCTCATCAAGAGGCTCAGGAGTGTGGGGCCTAAGCTTTCAGGAGTGCTGCTGGCCCTTCTTGTTTTATTCCTTTATTCCTTACGTGTGTGTGGCATCCGCCAAGGCAATGTGAATATTCACCTCCCAACGCGCTCCTATCCTCAAGCACTAAAGGAATGTCTGAGATCTCTCCACCCAGCTCTCCCTAAGCAAGAAGTTCTCATGCCACCCTTGCTTTTTCCTCAGCCTCTCCCTGCGCCGGCCATCGTGTTTTGCTGCTCTTATGAAGTGGCAAACACTCAGTCACCCATGCTGCTGCAGGATATCTAAATCAACTTTATTCACAATCACAGTTACCCAATTTTTCACAATGAATTATTCTTGTCTTTAAACAGAACACAAAACATCTTAAAGTAAAGCAATGAAATGCAGATGACACAACACAGAGGTATATGGGAACCTACACCAGTCAAACAAAACAAAAGATTAGGATTTTTGTTATTTTTACTGGTTTTGCTGGTTGTTTGTTTTTTTTTTTTTTTCCTCCCTGGAGAGAGCCTTTTTCTTGTCCCTGCTTACAGCTAGAGGCCAGCCTATGCAGGGGTAGGACTGAACCCCAACTTGTGAACTCAGATGCTGGGGGAGCTTTCAGCTTCTCCTAACTCCTTGAGTTTGGTCCACAGTAAAACAAACACAGTTAATATATTAAAACACTCTCAATTCAAAAGGTGAAAAGGGAACTTACACCACTGCACTGGTACCCATGGATGGAATTTCTTGAAAAATAAAATTTACCCCTTAGCTTTCCCTGCATGGAGGGGGACTGGTCCCACTGGTGTGGTGAAGGCTCGGGAGGCTGCTTATTGCACATTTCCCCACATCCATTATTTCATCAACACCTTTTTACCCCTTGGGTTCCTCCTTTTTGAAATCTTTGCACTGGAGTTGTGTAACTACTGACAAAAGCTCTCTGTGTGTGCTGGTCACAGCTGGAGCTGGCTGTGTGCCTGAGGACCATCCGTGCTCCTTGCAGGGCTGCTCTGACTTCCCCCAGGTTGTGCCAACAGGCCTCCTCCTGCCCCTTAGTGAGAGGGCCCCTGGGAATGGGAGCCACGAGCTCTGGAGCTTTTGACAGCTGGCCCAGGGGACAAGGCTCGGTTTGGATATCAGAGGTATGCCAGGAAATAACACAAATCCCTGTCACCCAGAGTATCAGTGTTCAAGTTAGTGCTGCCTGCAGGGCAGGCTGGGGGGAGCTGCAGACCCCTGGGTAGGCTGCAGTGAGGGTGGCACCTTCAGAGAAAGGCTCTACAGTGTGCTCCCCAGTGAGTAGTCTCTTTTTGCATCTCTTTGAGAGAGAGCAAGGATGTGTTCTTTAGGGGTTTTATGGAGCAGCCTCTGCCTGTGTGGGGGGCAAAAACCCACCTGCTGCTGGCGGGGGCATGATGTCCCCTGCAGCAAGTGCATGTGTGCATCAAATGCTTGTTACCCCTACCCCACACTGCTCCCCACTGTCCCATCAGTGGCCAAATGCTCAGGTGCAAGAAAAAGCTCAGCAGGAAGGGTGTGACTCCACAGCCTTCCCTGATGGCCAGATGTGGAAGGGGCAAACTCCACTGCCATGGCACCTAGCCCTGGCCCCCCTCAGGAGGCAGACACAGTCCCTCCATCCCCTGCAGCCCGGGGGATGGGTTGGGGAGGGAGGCAGACAGCTCCTACTGCTGCCAAGCCACCCAGCCCAGAGCCAGGGCCAGCAGCCCTGGGCACACCTGTGGCCCTGGCACAGCAGCAGTTGTTTGCATGGGAACCATGGGGGCCACCATTGTCCCTGCTGGGCACAGCCAGGTTCCTGACTCAGGCTGGAGAGAAGGAGATTTGTTTAAATAAACCAAAGCAAACCAAACCCCTCAAGTTTGTGGTGTTTTTGGTTTTTTTTCCTCATTCCTTACTTCCTAACACATAAGGACAGCTGTGTCCTGCCGGCATGGCTGTGAAGAGCTGAGTACCACCTGGCTGGTTTTGTCTTAAAGCACAGTGATAAAGTTACCAGTAAAGGTACCCCACAGATGTGTGGGTTTATACATTCTTCCCCGGTGAGGCTGGGGTTTTTCCTCACAAGTGCTGTCTGCATGGTAGGGGGAGAAAGGTGAGGGGGTTTTGTGTCCCTCTCCCACAGGCCCATGGAAGAAGAGATGCTGCTGAATCCTTTGTGCTTCATGGAGACCACAGCAGGTTGGTGGTGGGGTTTGGGAGCCGCTTGTCACGTCCCCAGGTGGTGACAGGAGGTGGCTGACGCTGCTGGGAGGGAGCAGAACTGTTGCCAGTGTTCATTACCAAACCCACCACGAAAGCCTCTGTCAGAGAATGGCAATGGAGGAGTTGGGGACAGCCTTCAAGGGACTGCCGTGGGTCTGCTCTTCTGTCTGCAGATATGGGGTGGGTTTTGCTTCCCAAATCTTGGGATCTTTTCTGCACTGACCCCAGCCTCTCTGCTGTGAGTGTGCTCACTGCACCGCCCCCACTGGGTCAATGCTTGCCCTGCTCCATCCTTTCTGAGGAGCCTTCTCTGGTCAGGCTGGTTTACACAGAAACACATTCTTTTCTTCTCTTCTGCAAGGCTGTCTCTGCATGTGGAGTGCCTCTGGAAGGAGATCTGTAGCACTGAACCGTTTACCACTTGCTGTCTATGCTAAAGAGTGAAGACTCCCCTCTGCTGTGCCTGGTGTAGAAAGGGATGATTGCACCAGCTGGCTTTTTTTGAGATAAAGTTTAAAATCCACAAGGGAGAGTAGTCCATTGCAACTTCCCTGACACTGGAGTTCAGCCTCAGGATGTGCCTGGGGGGTAGAAGAGCAGCATCTAAGCTTGTCTCATCTGTTGTCCATGGAAGAGGAGGTCAGGGTGGTGGTGGGTGATGGGTTTTGAATCTCCTGGATGACGAATAAAGACCAAGGCCTGTGTTGTTTCACAGCCTCCTCCCCACTTGCCCAGTCCCCACCACGGCATCTGCTGCTGCTCTAAGTGCTGCGGTATGTTTTGATGATATCCTTGATGGCCCGTCTGCAAATGGGACAGCAGGCATTGGTCATCTTCTTGAGCTTCAGCCCACATGAATAGCAGAGACACATGTGTCCACAGGAGTAAATGACTGTGTCTACCATGTTCTCATAGCAGATGGTGCATTCGTCTCCCCAGGGCCCTGAGACGGACGGGGAGATGGGTGACTCAGGCAAGCTGCTTGGAGAGTTGGGAGCTGTGCCTGCAACACAAAAAACATGTTCATTCCTCTTGCTTCCTGACATTCCAAGGTAATTTCTGCCCTGCAGCCACAGAGGGAGGAACCATGACCTAGCAGAAATGCATGCTCCAGGACCAGGGTTCCTTCCTGTGACCTGCTGTCCTGCTCACCAAGTCCTGGTTCACATGCCAAGGCTCAAGCAGCAGAAAGGCAACATTTCCTGGGGTCTGCTGCCCATGAAGAGCAAGCCAAGAGACGCTGTTCCCATGCAATGAGGATTTGGTAAGTTCTGTATCCCACCATCAATGCCTTGGGATTGTGCAGATGTTTTAAAAGTGCAGCAGAACAGCCGACACTTTTTTACTCCACGTGCATTTATTTATCACTATTTCATTGGCACATCAGAAATAGCAATACTGTGTTTTACTGAAGGTGTGCAGAGGGAGAAAGGGGAGGTGTAGGCAGACCTTTAGCTCCAGTCCAAGTTAGTGTGAGATGTGTCAGTGCCACAGAGCTCTCCAGAAGGAGCTCTGTGTCACAGGGCCACGCATGCAGCAGAAAATCCTCTGCTTCCCTTGGGACCTTTCACGATGAAAAGGGTTAGAGAAATATTGCTGTCTAGGCATCCAAGAGGCTTCCACATAAAACAGACTGAAAATAGCCCTTGCAGAGGCTCTCCCTTCCTCCCCAGGGGAGCTGATGGGATAATAATATTCTGTTGATTATTGTGGTTTTCGAGCCCTTCTGGGAGGCAAGTGTGAGACTATGAAGGGAGGGAAAGGAAAGGCAGCAGGGATCCCACCACTCACCACTGATAGAGCTGCAGAGGGGGCCAGAGCCACACGTTGACAATAAGGGGCCAGAGACACCACTGCAGAGGACGGTGGGGGAATTGGGTGTTGATGTGGGCGAGCTCGGTGTCGACAATCCCAGCCGCTCTGCTAATATGGTGGAACCTGTGCCGTGAAAGAAATCTATGGTTACTTTCAAAAATCGAGGCTGACAAAGCACTGGGGATACATGGCAGGGGTTGCAGTTCTCAGGGTTTGACAGGATTTGTCTCATCAGCATGAAATATAAGGAGGAGATAAAAGAATCCTCATATGCCTTTCTTTAATGCTAGCAGCTGGTCCTGAAGAGACATCAAACTCCCACAACCCCTGAAATTTGCTGGAGCTCCCTCAGCTACCATAATCCTTCGTTTCTGCCCTTGAATGTGTCTCAAATCATTTAGTGCAGTTACTTCCCATGTGGTTTCATGCTCAGATATGCCCCCAGTACTAGAGCCAGCTATAGGCTTGTAGCAGTACAAGACACAGCCTGAGGAAGGATGGGCTGGACTCCAGGACACAAACACATCACTTTGTCAAAGCACTCTTTGCTAACCTAGTGCAAAACTGCACCACTCCAGGCTTCAAGAAATTCATGCAAAGTCACTCAAGGACTTTCCAGAAACAAACATGAGTGTCTGGCAATCAGGAAACCTTAGCTATGCTCACTGCTCTGCCTCTTTCTTGGGTGGCTTCTGTCGAGGTAGGGATAAGTCACCAAAATGCATTAGGATCTAGGGTGAACAAGAACACCTCTCCCTCATTCAGGAATGTTTTTTCCCTGTGCATAGTCTGGATGTGATGGCTCAGGAGTGCAAAGCTTCTTCAAGTCTCTTCTAGATGTCCCCAGCTCCATTACTTCCTGCTCCCACTGCCTACCATCAACTCCATCTTAGTGTGCTCCCTGCCAGTGAAGCCATTTCTGTCCCACAGCCTGTCTGGCATCCTCCTTCCATCTCAGCCTCTTTCTTCTGTTGCTATAACAACACATATATTAAAGCCCCTTCCAGAAGGGGAAAAAGCCTGGAATGCTTAAAACTCTGCCTTCTGCAAAGGTTTTATAGGGGACTTTCATTGTTGCCACTGGTCTTTGCTAAGCCAGTGGTGAGACAGCAGCACACACATGCTTGAACTAAAGAGATGGTTTCCTGATGGTAAGAATCAGTTTGCCTAAGGTTTTAAAGTTTCTAGTTCCCCAGCTGAGAAGACAACCAGGGTAACTCCAAATCTGAACTAAAATGCTGAGAATCCTTCATGTTACCATATAAGGAGCCAGAGACACAGAGGGTTTGGATCCACAGTGTCCTCAATGAGTTGGAGACTATTCTCCAGAGAAAACATAGCAGTAGGAGGTCAGCAAAACCCCCATGTGCCAGAAAGGTCCTTCAGTTCCTATTTGCAGGGATGCTGCTGACCAAACCTGGGAGACAGGGACAGCAAGGGCCAGGTGTGGATTGTGCAAAATAGCAAAAGCACAGATTCTCCTGCTCTTTTTAGCAGAACAAGACTGATCAGTGAAAGTGGAACACAGGAACTAGGAATGGGTCATGTTTGAGTCAAAATCTGTTTTGAGGACTGTGTATGAGAGAAGAAGCAATTATCCTCATCCTTCAGTCCCTCAGTTTCACTCCTCTCCAAACAAAGAGAGCACTTTGCTTCCAGGCACAAGCTGAAGTTAAATTAGACTCTATAAAGGACTTTGGAGCTCTCACACTTGAGATACTGTAGAGAGATGCCTCCTTTATCACACAGATGGGAGCTGGGGCTGGAGTTCAGCTCAGTAAATAAGCAAAGAGAATTATGCAGCCTCTAATGACAGCTACTAGCAAGAGCCCTTCCCCTCTGGTCTGACAGATGACCGAAGCAGAAAACTTGCCCTGTGGTAACACACACTGAACACAGGCCCAGCAGGGGCACAGGGTTCAGCTCATTCACTGCACACACAAATGTGAACACTGAGCAGCTGAACAAGTTCTTCAAGCCTTCCCTCTCCTCCCTACAGCCTGGAGACATTTCTTCCACTTGGCTGACACACAGCACATTGCCTTTCTAACACCAACCTGGCCATTTCATTAAAGGCAAAATAAAGACTGTTAGGAGCGTTTCTCTTCCTGGACTAACAGGAGAATTTGGAGATGCCCCAAGTATCACAGCGTATGAGCTGATGAAGCATGCTGGCAGCAGGGCAAATGGCCTTTCCACAGTGCAGGGAGAGCTCAGCACTGTAGGAACCATGGTTTTCTCTGGTTATAGCTGGTCTGAGTCCCAAAATGCCTTACCAAGGGCCAGGAGACACCTTGCCAATTCTTCCTGCTAATACAAGGCGCAGCCCTTGACTTTTCTCCAGCATCAGTATAGAGCTTTGTTTAAAACAATCTGAGCTCCCTACCAGACAAGACACATTTCTCCCTTGGTGACAGAATAATCAACATAAGACACGTTACTCATGCTTTAATATATTGCTGGATGGTGTGCAGATACCATGACAAGGAGCATGGAATGAGATCATGAGCAGAGTGGAATGAGTGTGGCCAGTCTGGCTTAACTAAAACCAGATACATGTGCTCAAGGCCAAACTTGCTCATTGTGTGCAGAGTTCCCACCAAGAGCCAGCTTTCAAACCATGACTTAAAAAACTAAATAATTCTAAGTAAATCAACTTAAACATTCTTTCTCTCTCTAAAGCCCCCAGATCAATTGTCTCTGTTGCTAACTTGTCTCATGCTTGATCTCAAACGTGCTGAACACACTGGAATCGCCCTTAAATAGATTTTGAATCACTTCCATTTGCTGTTTTATCTTTACGAAGTCCAATTATTAGCAAAGACCAATGAAGATTGATGCTTTCTCTACACCTCTGTCATCGCTTCAGGAGAGAGGTGTAAACAAATTGAACCTTTATTTCCACCCACCAAAGTGGGTGCTATTTTTTCAGAAGTGTTATGTTTTCAGAAGAGAGCTTTACCATAGAATGTACAGACAGCATCATGCCAGGAAAGGCTGCTAGTGTGCTAAAGGTTTGTAATTCAAAGTGGCCTGCCAAACTGGAAATGGGATCAGAAATATGTGGTATGCTATTCAATGTGATCAAATGCAAAATGCAGCACTTAAGCAGAGATAATCAGAGATAACACAATGTCCTGTTACAAAAAGGTTGAGCCAATCCAGGGTCATCCTCCTCCTGATTAAGGAGGCTGGAGACACTGTGGTATCTTTGTCCTCAGAAATACTCAAAACTCAACTGGACAAAGTCTTGTGCTACCTTGGAAGTTAGCCCTGCTTTGAGCAGGAAGCTGGATTAGGCAATTCCACAAGGTCCCTTCTGACCTAAAATATTGTATGATTCCATGATTTTTATATGGCAAAATTTTTCAGAGCTTGATGAATGAAGTAAAGAAACAATCTGTTCTTCATAGGTGTTCCAGGTAAGACAAGAAATCATGGTGCTAAGGTTAGACATTATGTAGAAAGTGCAGTGCTGTAAAGCAATCAGACTTCCCAGAGAGACCATGGCATCTCCATCATTGCAGCTCTTTCAGGACAGGAAGGTGAAGTAAGTAATCTCTTGGGATCTCATACAGCATTTACAGTTGTTGAGAGTAGCTATCTGAATCCGTAACTGCTCTTTTATAAAACATCCTGTGACCAAAACACAGCAGCTGTGGCTCTCAGAGATGCTTTTGATTCTCCGTATCTGTTGTGGTGAACAGGGTGATTTCCCAGGACACTGCAGTCCACTCTCCAGGGTATCCCCTGAGGCTGTCCCAACTTCCAAGCATCTCTCCTAATGGCAGCTGTCTGGGGAGACCTGTACTGCTGGAGGACTTTCAGTGGTAAAAAGACCAAACACAATCAATGCTCCCTAAAAATACAGTTTTCATTTAAGACCCCCCTCCCAATTATTTTATAAAAAATATTATTTCTACATAAATTTCTATAACAGTAATGCAGAGCCAGTTGTCTGCACTCCAGAATCATCCCTTTTTCCCCCTTTGAACCCATCCCACTTAAACTTTGTTTTTCCTGGCTTACAGGATGCAGTCAGTGAGTGTCCACTACTATACAACTCACAGTTCATGTAGTTTGATGATCTTCAACATTTTTATGGGCTTTCTTTACCCATAAACATCTTGACAACTATTCCAGAAGCTTAAGTAAACATTATTCCTAAAAGACAAAGTACAGAAACCTCCTTCCATAGTTTCTAAGGAACATAAAGTCTTATGCAACATAGTAACTTGCCCATATGCTGAGTTTCCTGTGGAGTATATTGACAGCCCTTTCTCCTTTATAACACATTTGCTGCATGAATAGGACAGATAATAAAGATCAGGTAATTATCAATAGCAGTCACAGACTTTCAGTGTTGTTCCATACATCCACAGGCCCCAGGGCTTCCAGAACACAGTGGAAAAGGTTAGTACAGCTTTTCAGGTCTGGCTGCAGCATATTTAAGGAAGCTCAAGAGATTTCTGCACTTCTCATAAATTTCAGTCGAGTGAGCACTGGGTACTTGACAGTCACAGTCACTTAGATGCCTTTTTAAACCCTCAATGTAATTTCCCTTTGTTAGGAGACAGATTGTTTGTCAGCTAAAATTCTTACCCTGTCTCCAAAACTGTTCAATACCCTTTCTCATATTTAACATTTTCAGTGTATCAGGGCCATTTATTTTGTTATCTAAACAGCATCCAGGTTCTTTCAAAAAACTGGCACAAATGTGGGTTCTGAGCTCCTCAAATGGACATCTCTCTTAGGAGGTCTGTCCTGTAATGCATGAGCTGCTCCAGAGTGAGAGGGCTGTGATGCTCCTGAGACTGGATATTAGATACTGGAGCATCCATATTCTCTTCAGATTTTCTTGCTTCCAGCCAAGGCTGCAGGAGAGCTATTCTGTTCCCTCAGGTCTGGCCCAACAGGGACTTCTGAATCCATTGTGCTAAAACAAAAGAACAAAGCACCTGTTGCCACCTGGTTACGTGGTAGTTAAAAATCAACGATAATGTTAGGGAAGGAAGTGAGCATATCCATCATTTCTGAATGCTGTAAAATACATGTATTTTCACATCCATTTGTTGTGTTCCCACGGTGATGGGAACAATGCTGTCCTGGCCAGAAACCAGAGCTTCCTTCTCCTTGGGCTCAATGGTTTTTAGCCAACCACGCTCTCAGAGCCCAGCTCTGTGCTGCAGCTCATCTCTGCCTCTCAGGTACATCAATACCTGGTGACCCACATCAGCTGATGACCCATGGGCCTTTTTGCATTCAAGTATTTCCTGGAGGACAGAAAAACTGTTCTGAATAAACAATAATACACTTTGTCCTTCACAGGCTCATGAAAACATAAGGGATTTAGCCTTATGCTAAAGAAATGTCCGGAAATAGGTCAAAAAGCAGCCTGGCAGATTTTGCATGCAAAACCATAAGGTCTGTGTTTGCAGATGGGCGTCAGACAACCACTGTTTGAGAAGTAAAAGTTAGATCCAAACCACATGGAGAACAACAGTTCAGACTTTCATGAGGAACAGAAAAGGAGTGTACTTTATGGCTTTACTGGAGCCTTGCTGTCTGCTGTGTCCAGAAGGGCAGCAGGGCACCAGCTCATCTATTACCCTCCTGCAGTCACAGGCACACTCCAGCTGAGCAGGGGAAACATAAAAGCTCCAAATCCACAGGCATTTGATTTTTGATTCAGCAGCTCTCACAGCCCAAACCCAGTCTGCTCCCTGGAAGCAAAGAGCACACGGCAAACTTACAGGGTATCTTTCTCGACCTGACAGGTGAAGTCCAGTGGTCACTCAGCAATTCACATCCTGCAAAATCTTGAGGGCATGGACACCATGAAATGAATGTCTGGCTGAACTGAAGTGAACTAGTCAAAGAGTTGGAGCCCTGCTTCTCAACCTGAGAAATACTAGAGCAACAAAGCACCCAGGCACAAGCTTATATCAAGAAGAGGTGAAAAAAAGAAGCCTGGATTAAGTAGCTGAAACCACAAAAAATGAGAGTTGGTACTTTCATCTTGTTTAAGAAAAGCAAATCAAAGCTCTTTGGGAGACCACACCAAAGACAGTTCTGTGAGCAAAAGGAAAATTGCTGCCTAACCCAGCACCTCCAGGCTCTGTGCTTTTCCAGGAAGGACAGGTATAAATAGGTTGGTAGATGTATACAGGAAAGAAATACTTTCACTTCACTTGGCCAGCACTCTCTGGATTTCCATGGGCACTGCTGCACACCAAGGGATGTGACAACAAATCAAAGAAATAGTTTAGTCTGCTACGTGATTCTTACAATAGCCAGAATAACTAACTCACACCAGTATTAGATCAAAGAATAGGCAGATTTTATCTGTCCTGACAGACAAGTTGCAAGGCAAAGAGGCTGCTATGGATTCCCATATCCTGTATATTTACTGTAGGAAAACAGAGGTGTTAGGAGATAAGGGAAATCTATACCTCACTATGAAAATCTCACTGCAGCCAGTAATTGTTTCTTATATTAATGATGATAACAGTTCCTGCTCTTGTCAAGGAGAATGTGCAGAGGCCAAGACATCTGGGAGCCCTGTGGCTGTTGCTGGAGGAGGTGTGTTTGCTTTACCCAGCCTTTATCCAGATACCACTTACACCTCAGAACACAGGCTGATGTCACTGACCACCTGTGGCAAGTGCAGGTCAATTATGTGTCATGTGTGATGAGATCCTCAGTGTATCTATGGTACAAAGATGCGACAAGCAGGTTTTAACACTGACACTGCTGGCACTGGCCACAGGGAAGTCAAGCATTTGACTGCATGCACCTCTCCAGTTTTCCAAGGCCCAAGTTATACCCGGTCCTCTCTCACACAGCAGCTTCTCTTTGTGCTAACTCTCCTTTGAAACAATGAATATAAACCAAGAGGTGGATAGAGAGCTCTGAGCAGTGCTAGAATCAAGCCCAGAAGTTAAGGATGCTGTATAGTCTTTGCAGCTATTTCAACTTACCATCAGTAATGTGTACTTCACTCAGAATGAAAGCAAAATAAATAGGAGTATTTATGATGAGGCATCAATTAATACAAGTGGATTGCCTTCCAGGAGCCACAGAATATTAACTCTCCTCCTTCCCCCTGGTCTCTAGCACCATAAAATACCCTGTACCCTGCAGTGCATAGGAATTCCAGGCTGTTAAATGACACACATTGGGCCTGTTAGATCCCAATCAGCTTAAATTAGGCCATTTTCCATACAAATAAAAACATGGAAGATAGAACTCTGGGGCATATCTAATTGAAAGTCTGTTCAAGGAAGATATTCATTATGTGCATTTCTGTGCAATAATGTCTAGGCATTTATCAGGCTTCTCTTATGTTGTGTTTACTCAACAACTTCCACATCACTGGAATGAGCTAAGGTGGAGAAGGATGAAAATTCCAAATGGATAATGTACTGACCACCTCAGAGATCAGAGATGAGGGAGTGTGATTTGCTAGTGCCAAGAACTATCTTCTCTCAAACAGGAGAGGCTTCTAAACTCAGAGCTGGAGGACTGAGATCCAGGATGCTCCTCACCTGTGTGAGATCCTTTTCCACAAACTTACCTACAGTCTGTGCTATGGGCAGTGTATATAACAAATGCACATACCAAATACCATTTAAATATTTTGTGTGCTCACTACAGTAATGGCACGTGCAAAGTGCACCCAGTGCACCCAGACAGGAGAAGCTTTTTGGAAGGGACAGAATCTCTGCCATGGGATGCCGGTGTCCTGCAACAGTCAAGGAACAACCACAGGGTAAAAACCTGCTCTACATAGGAATGGACAAAAGCCTGGAAAGACAAGGTAAGATGGGATCATCTCCCAAGAAGTCCTAAAGATTTTTAGGAGGATCAGGCCAGACAAGTGCCACAGTAGAGACAAGAGAAAAGAGGAGAAAGTCTCCCTTGGGGATACACTGGAGACAGTAGTTGCAGGAACAGTATCAGCAAGATTAAGTGAGGGATTCTGAGGGTACAGAGAAAAAAATACTGTTTAGAAAGGAGAGGGCATTCTCCAATGACCTGTGAATCATCACTGGTTTGTGGTGAGCTGGTCACTCACCTCTGATATAGCAAAAGTCAAGGAAAACCAGACAGGGCAGTGTAATGAACATCACAGGAGACAAAGTAATTCCCCCTAGCAAACCATTACTCTCTGACACCTAAGCAAGACACTACTCTGTTCATCCATGATGTTTCAACATTTTCCAGTCAGCCCCAGGCAAAAAGGGCTGTTTCAACAAGGGCAGTACTACCAGGGTGCTAAGTCTGACCACCAGTAAGAGTCATAATGGGCACAGCTCTGAGTAAGCCTGCCTGTAACTGGGACTGACTACAGCTGGCAATCCTTCAGACTGGCACCGAGGCCACTTCAGATCAAATTTCACTGTTGATTTAAAGAGCCCTCTGCCAGCAAATTGTGTCCCACAGTACTCTGCTGAACTAATTTCCAATTTGGTCCATTGCCCACTGCTGTTGTCAGAAATCCCGAGGAACTGAGGACACAGAGCTGTTTTTTCTGCAAGTTCCATGTCAAATCTTTCTTCCTCACCCCCTCAGTTTTGAGCACGTTGTCCCACTTCAAGAAAGTCTGAAAGAAGGATGCAAATCTCATCAACAATTGATATCTAATTATTTTTCAATGGGCAGCTAAGCAGGAGCCCCAGCTCACATCCATGCTAAAGGAGATGGGAAGGTATCCCACATACTGCATTTATCCAGGATGGGTGTGAATTCAGACCTACCCACACCAAATGCTGGCTCTTGGGTTGTTTTTTTCAGGCCTAGGGCTGGTTCTTGGCCAACACTAGGAGACATCCAGAAAGTTGCTATATTGTGCAGCTGTTCTGGTGAGGCTGGAGTTATTGAAGAGCATGGAAAGAAAGGACACAGAGAAGTTGGCAACTTGGCTTCATTGGTATGACTGTTGATGGAACATGTTATTTCATTGCTCAAAAGAAAGCTTTAATATTATTGGAAAGGACAAAATTCACAAGGGAAACCACCAAAAAAAAAAAAAAAAAAGGGAGATGAAGGAAGATGTTTTACATGCTGCCAATTCAACTCAAAGACAAAAGAAAATGAAAGAATATCCCTAACCACTTGGATCCTCAAACATTAAATATATAAACTTATTGCTGTGATAGCTTCTCCAGACATGAGTCATACATTTTGAAACCTTATGGGGTCAATCAATTTAACTTCATAAATGAATTACACCACCAAAACCTGACCAAAACCAGACCATTGTATCCAGACTGGCTCATTTCAACCTTTCAGAGCTGTCAATAAAACTGTGTGTGAGCTGAAATGCTTACCAGCAAAAGCTGAGAGCATTAAATCAAATTTAATAGGCTGGTTTTGTTGACTATACAGGAATGATGCCTGAAAAAAACCAACCCAAGCCTGAACTAATGAAATTCCTAAAGGATACACAAAGACTGTTTCATTTCTACATGCCTAATGATCTAGGTTTCTTTTTGGTTGTTTTTATGTGCATAATCCCCAGAATTACTAAATTAAGACCAGCACTTAACATATAAAATATTTAGAAGGGCTTCCCTGACAAAAAAGATCTCTTGTCTCCCTCAATAGCTGGTTCCCATAGTTAATTACCCTCATTTATGTTTAATTTAAATTTGTGTCCCTTCATTTCCCAGCAGCTTGATATTTTTTATGCCATTATCTGCTACATTAAAATGCCCTTCTCTTTCATTTATCTTTCCTCCATGTGGTCAAGCTGCCTTTTAAAATTTTCTTTGAAACAAATTGACATTCTTCCCTACAGACGACTGTGGCCTCTCACTGCATTATTGTGGGGCTTGGGTTTAATTTATTTTACTTTTGCTAGGATGGCATGAAGAATAATAATGTTTCCAACCTCATCTTTATTTTCAGCTGTTTTATTTCTCTTACAGCAAATATCTTGGCAGTATACCACGCCAAATTGATAAGAGGAAAACAGAAGTCAGAATTCTTTACTATCCAGCTAACCCCACACTGCCCTCTTCTCCTACAGAGTTCTGTAAGATCACTAGCCTGGGTAGAGGTGCTCTGTCCTACTATTAGGAAATAAATGCTGTATCTCCAGCACTGTGGAACAACTGCAGTCAGCAAATTTCAGCTTCTATGGCAAAGTCACAAGCCAGTAGAGACCTGAGCTTGCTCCTGCTCTGCATCAGGATCAAATAAATAATGTCCAGGCATGAAATACAAGATCCAGTGATCAATACGTGGAGTCAATGTGTTCTCCGAGTCAAAATAAACCTTCTCTAGGTGCAAGAGTGGCTGTCCATTCTCCAAACAAAAGTGAAAAGCTGCAGAAGAAGCAAACCCAGAAACTTTAATTTCATTTCACAGTCAGCTGTAGCACTGATGTTCCTTTAACATTGTGTAACATCACTTTGGTTTATCTCTTAATGGTGCAACCCAGAAACAGAATGACATCTGCTATTTAGGATAGGTTTGGTCCAATTATGCCTATTGCAGCATTTGTGTCTCATTTCTTTCAAGGATGTGTAACTTCACTTTTTCTATTAAAACTAGAAAAAGATTACTATAGATGTCTTCTGCTGTGATATAAAGCTCAAATTACAAAAGACAGATCTCACGAAATTACTCCTGTTTGCATTCTGAAGATGGAGCTTGTCATTAGAAAGATGAACACTTTACATTCTTCATACATTTTCTAATATTGTAAAGACATATTATGGCAAGCACCATAATCTGTTCCACTGCAGTGCAAACAGTGCACATCACCTCCCTAATAAAACTGCAATAGTTAGAGATGGGAGTTCATTATTTTCTTTGCATTCTGTCAGGATATTGCTGATCCATGTAATTACTGCAGTTGCAGAGATGCAGTTGGGACAGCATCAGTGCTTTTCTCTGGGCAGTTGCACTACACTGATACTGTACTGATACTGCACCGCTCCCAGCACTGTTATACTGGAAATATACATATGAAAAGGTCCAGTTGTATTTTAATACCTGTTAAAAATTACAGGCAAGTTCCAGTTTCATAGCATTTAACTTGGAGGTAGCAGCTTGCTGCCCAAGCTGATGTGGATAAAGCTGTACACTCAGCAGGGTCTACCCTTTCCTTGAGAGAGGCAAGGTCAGCAAGTCCAGCTCTTTTCACTTACATTTTGCTAAGGAGCAAAAGCCCATTTTCAGGTTATTTTCCAGTGACTGAGGCCAGAAAGACCTGTGATGGTCACAAACACAATAAGCAAGGGGCTTCCCAACTCTGCACATTTAATTTCATTTCATTTCATTTCATGCATCCAAATTTAGATTTATCTAAAACATGCACTGGGGATGTACTGGTTTGGGCTGAACCAGGCAGTGATCAGGCAGGGAGGACATTTGTAAGGCATGCGCAGCAGGAGGTTTATGCAGGAGGTCTGTGCTCATGTACATGCTGGGTCAAATTCAGTATGAGGATGTGATTCTGTCCCTCTTGGGGAGACATTTCCTTGCTGCCCTGTTTCAGAGCTCATTGCAAACAGGCTGCTTGCTCTGTGCCAAACTCCCAGAATTAGTGATCTCATATGAAAAGATGCCCTGGTCAATGATTTAGTTTTACCAGCAGCTCAATGACCTAAGTATGTTTTCCTTCTAATGTACACAGGAGCATTTAATCTCCTGCTCTACTGGGCTCTGTTTGACTTCATCTACCATTATCACAATGACATGTTGGTGGAGAGCAGAGCTAATCATGGATTATGTACACTACCCACATCAAATGTAATCATGCTGAATTAGTAGGGATTGAGTCTCAGGCTCCTGGAAATAAATTGCAGTATTATATTTGTCATCCGTGAGCCTTTAGCAGCCACAAAACACTCACAGCAGAGGCCTGTGGTCAACTTCAAACAAATTATACAAGGCATTTCATGCTGCATATTAAGGTGAACAGATGTGTGCATGTTCACCACAATTTATCTTTAAAGACTGTCTATAAATCCTAAAAAAAGATGTTGGTTGGCTTTTGAGTTTGATGGGAGGACAGGTTGTTGGGGTTTTTTTCACTGTTAGGTATAAGGAGTATTTGAAGCAAAATTAAATATAAGTATAAAATTATATGAGTATACCAGTATAAACAGAAAGGAGCATTTTAAAATCATCTTCATTTAGAGGGGTACCAGGAATCATATAATGTTCTCAGAATCCATCTTTCACTACCTGATACTGAAACCAGCAGAACCATGATATGGTACAAGCTCATGAGCAAACATATCTAATATACGCACACAAGAAAGTAAATTTGATCCTGAGAAATGTTATTTCAAAGCTTTTCCCTCCACACCTTCAAACCATGACTTGAAGCCTTCAATGAAGTACATCAGCTAAAAGAGCTGATGCTCTTCTAGAAACAGCAAAAATACCAAGAGGCAACTCTTCAGAGGTCTATCAACCTGTGTGAGCTATGCTGCCTTAAAAAGGGCTAGAGGCCCAGGAAAACCTTTCTCCTGTTGAGATGGTTAGTGCCATGCTCTGTGAACCACTGGGTTTCCTCTCTGCTTGCTGGCTTGTCTCTCACATACAAGCCTGGGGAAAGCAAGGGCACCCCTCTTTTCGGAGTCCATCATCCCAGATACCTACCACACAGAAAAGGGCATCAGATCTCTTTTCTCCTGCTGGCTATGCCTTAGATTAGCTCATCCCAAAGCACCTCTCCTCTGCCCTCCTTGCTTCTCCTAGCTCAGTGATGACTCATCTGTACTTTAATGGAGGTCCCTGAGGCTTAATTCATTATCTGCAAAGAGCTTTGAGACCATCACATGAAGGGGTTACAGAAGTGCAAGGAGTCTTGTAACTCATACCCATATACTATGTTCTTGCCTTTGCATATTTTTTTCTTTTAATAAAACCAAAATTTGCACTCATCCTAGAGCAGGGAGGGAACCACTCACTCCCTCTCCCATGATGAATCCCCCCTATTGCTTTCAAGGTTTGGAAAAAGGGGGTCCAACATACCCAGCAATCGAATTTGCATGATGGCGCCGTGCAAAACGAAGAACATCCAGAGGGGCTGGGAACAGTCCGCGCAGACCTGCATGCCAACGCTGGCACCGTTGTGGCTCAAGTGCAGCTCCCCATCCGAATTCACCATAAACCCCAGGATGTCTCCGCTCTGGAGGGGCACCAGCACTCGGCAGATGGCCCAGAACTCCTTTCGGTCTACCAGGGATTCGGGGTTATAGGGAAGGTCACTGGGGCGCAGCATGCCGGGGTCACAGGACGTCACCCCGTAGGACAATGTCCCCGTGCGCACAGCGTTGGACTTGTTGATTTTGACAAAAATGGTTTCGTTGATCCGGAGGGGTCTGCTGGTGAACACCAAAGTCCTCTCCTCCCGGGCGTGCTCCAGGCGGGCCACGGTTTGGTCATCGAGGATTTTGACGTGGGGTCCCCGGAGGTGGTGGAAGCGGAGGTCGCTCTCCAGCTGGGACGGGAGGAGGTGGGAGTGCTGGGAGTTGAGGGAGTTCTGCGGGATGGGGCAGGTGGTGGCCGTCACGTGGAAGGTGTCCTCCTGCAGGTTGAGGTCGCACAGGCTGACCGAGAGGCGCGTGTCCTCCGTGTCCCGCCGCAGCGAGGGCCGGCGGATGGCCGTGAAGGAGCGCGGCCGCAGGCAGTCGGGAGGGATGATTTCACTGTCTGTGGGGACAGAGAAAACAAGAAACAGGTCACTTTTGGAGAAAATGGAAACGTCCAGGAGCTTGAAAAAATATGGGCTTGCTTAATATGTTTAAAAGGGAGAATCAGAGACCTGCTGCCATTAAGTTTTCCCCTTTGAAATATGGGAGCAGAGTATCATAAAACGTATTTGCAATCAATTGCTGTTCTTGTACTTTCCCCACCAGCAACAGCATTTCCAGCTTCTGAGCAGGCAGGCTCAAAATCAATGGCAAGAATTGCCCAAGGGAGGCTTTCCTTGGAGAGGGGAAGCAGAGGATAAATATCTGAAATACATCCTCAACACACCAATCAATATCTCTAAGTTTTCATGCCCACTTTATTGTCTACAGTAATTCTCAAAGACATATTAAATAAATATTCAGCTGCACATTTTTTTATTTAAAAGAAATTGCTATGTTCAGCTCTATATGATTTATCACCATATGAAATTTAATTAATATTCTTGTTGATGCCTATAACTATATAACTAATATAACTAACCTGTCTATAACTAATCATTATTGTTCTGCAGGTTCTCACTGCAGAGCAGTACAGATACGAATTTTACAGTGCAGAATTTGAGAATTTGCCAGGTTTTAGAAATACAATACAATCATTTAGTATTTCCAAGCCAAATAATTAAAATTCAAATCCACGTATATATAACTAAGAAAAATGATGCTCAGACATCCACCAGCAGAAACAAAATTGCACCTTCTTAATTAGTATCACCTGCTGCCTCAAGAACTAATCAATTTATTTGATTCTTTTTCTGAGGAACATACTCCCCTGTCTTTAATGCTGAAATTACTTATATTTAACACATCCTTAGCTGTGCTGCTTAGAAATTTTATGCTTAGAAATTTTAAAGAACAATGTACTGAGAAAAAACCTTCATTAAAAATTATAAAGAAAGCTGAGATAATGCAAAAGTTTATTCTTATGTCCAACTTTCTGAACTCTAAGAAGCATGAGGAGACCATTCATTTGTGTGAAAATTGAGTATGTGAAAAACTCCTGGGATGGTGTAAGAAGCTGTGTAACCCAATTGGACTGAAGTCTGTTGTGGCTTTGAGCGCAGGTCCACATGTAGGAGGTGACACCACCCCACACAACACAAAGCAACACACCAGACCCCAGCGTGGGACATGCTGCAAACACAGGACAAGGTGGAACAAGAGGAAGAAGCAAAGTTGTCCCTAAAGCACATGCTAGGCCCTTGCAGTGGACACCTCTTCCAGCCACATATCCTTGGAATTTTCTTTATGATGACAAAGAATAGGACATCAGGTTATCTGAGGATTTTCCCAATGGGATGTACTCTCTCCCAGTACAACAGAGTAGTAGCTCTGTACTGGCACACCAAGGAATAACGCCAGCTACTGAGTAACCAACATCTCCTGCAATATCTGAGGTCTGACTAACAGTCTTTCCTGTCCTCCTCTTCTGGGAGTCCTGACAAGAGCACACCCACACAAGGTTTGGCTTCAGTAGAGCTCTTTGCTTTGCTTAAACTGGATTATTCCAGGCTCCTCTTTAAATAAACTGCTATTACAAGGGAAGCAGAATCCTAAAATAAAAATGGGCTTTGTTTCTCGTATTTGATTTCTGCATACTGATATTTCAGCCTCTCAGAAGTTAATTGACGAAAAGGAGGAATGAATAAAATCAGAAATTACCCCAAGTAATCTAGAAGTGGGTCGCATTAATGCTTTGAAATATATGGGCTAGCATTTGCATTCCAAGTGCTCCTTCTGGATAGCACTGTACTTATTTTATCCTTCTCTAGCCAGAAACCTACACAGGAGAACAAATTAATACTGGCAGCTGATGACAATCCTTTTGTGTAGGTGAATGGACAGAGACCTTTCTGAATAGGAACAGAAGGTCCTCTCTATTTTATTCCCTGTAACTATGCATGTGCAGCCTGGCTGACAACTGTGATGTGTGGGTAGCTTGCAGCCAGGGTTTTGAAACAGCTTGTTTTCCACCAGGATGCTTGCATTTCCCTTTGGCTGCTGGACAGAATATCTTTTTCCATCTGAAAAGAGGTTAAGAGAGATGGAGTTCTGCAGACAAGACACATGGCAGTGATTGCAAACCAGGGTTACATATCCAGCTGTTTTATTTAAATCCCTCAGATGCATGGCCACCTAAGGAATAAGATGTCTCTAGCATATAGAAGTGACTGTAATAGTTCATTAATGTTAGCAAATAACCATGGAAGAAAGGATTGCAGTTTACTGGCTTCTGAAGTATGTTTGTGAAAATTTAGAGATGAGTCTCTAAGAGATGCTGGCCTGCATCACAAAATATCCAGCCAAAGGAAAAGAAATCCCATTGAATATAAATCAAAACAAAAGAGGGATTCATCTTTTGGGGTAGTAGGTAGGTTGGAAGAAATGTGGAATGCCATTTACCCAGAATAACTGATAATGGCCAAGGGCTGTGAAAGAACAATTTTGGTGAAATGTGGAACAAATGAGGTGACTCTGACCACTTTCTTTCAGAAGAAGATACCCAGGAATTAGCTGTTTCTCTTCCTCTAAAGCTTCAGTTCTCACTTTTCAAACACAGACCAAATTAGTCATGCTGAATACAGATGAAGTTCTTTATGCTGGAGTGGCCCATAACACAGCCTTAGCCCTGCAGAGCATTTACAAGTGATCTTTAATGCCTACAAAGGAGAGACCCCTTTGTTCAGGAGCCTTTATATTTACAGAGGCAAATCCGGGGGACAAGTCAAAAAAGCGGAATGACTTCATGTGAAGAGGCAGTAAGACACAAAATGGGTCCAACAGCCCATTACCAAGGACCACCTGGCTTCAGCCTGAAGAATTTAGAAATCACTCTTCATTAAACACTCAAGGTTATTAAATTCTTTGTATAAGACAGTTGGCAGTGTTTCTTTGGGAAAAGTTAATTGGTGAGACATCTCCTTGGGTGAGAATAGATGGACTTGTGAAGACCACAGCTGTCCCCAAGCCACCAGGACAAGTGTTAACCCAGTGGCTGGGACACCACCAGCAAGATGGCCTTGATCATGGCTGCTCAGCAGCATTGGCTGCCCAGGCAGCTTTCCAGAGAGGTCTTGGTGAGCTCTGCGTAAGTGCAGTTATGATGTTATTTCTGGATTTTGAGACAAAGTTTCTGGTAGCAGTACAGACAAAGCTAAAAGTGGAAAGGACTTAGTAGAAAATAAATACAGATTTTCTGCTCTTTAGTTGGAGAATCTGAGACACTGAATTTAAAGGATCCCTATCTTCACAAATGCCTTTGTATTTCTTCCTAGCTTTGTTCAAGAAAAAAGTAAGGAGCAGTAATTAATTTATCTAAGTAGAATGAAGGGCACTTGAGTAGTTCAGCCACCTTCTGTTTTCTTCTCTTTTGTGGGGTTCATCTGCAAAATTTAGATTTGCAGCAGGTGATTCCTTACACAGAAAAATAATTTTAAGTATCTTCCTCAGACTTGAGGCTTCAAAGCTTTCCATTTTCCTGCTCAGAGGGCATGGACAAGCCTCCCACTTTGTGCAAGCGCAATGCAACTGCAGTAACACTCTAAAACAGCTTTTACGAGGAGCCGCTGAGCAGACAGATGCATCTGTAATCACTGCACTCGGATCAGAAGTATTTCACTACCACCTTCCTTTTGAACCACTGCCAAATACTGTCTTCTCAAAATAATTTGTTTCCTTAAACATGTGTTATTGTTAATATGTAGAATGCATATTTATTATGGAGATCACATACATGCACATTGAATACAGCTGCAAGCACATCCCAACACAAAAGCATTTCTAACCACCAGCATGCACAGATCATCTCAGCCCCACACAAGCCTGAAGGGGATGTGTTGCTGCCAGACTGTCATAATTTCCCTCCTCTTTTTCTTTTTCAGTACTGTCTGTTACTGCCTGAAGGCTTGACTTCCCAAGGTCATGAGCAGCCAGTATTCATACACCTGTAAAGGATCTAAAACAGCAGAGCGAACTTAGCATGGACACACACACATGCCAGAAACTCAGTCTGTGTTTAACTGCAGCTCAAGGGACACAGACCTCCTCTTGATCAGTTTCTTGAGATTGGTGCAATCCTACGACCTCCATGAATTGTAATTCTTCAGAGTATGAGGTCTCCAGAATGAGCTATGGAACACTTCAGTGTAAATAAATCAACTTTGAGACTTACTACTACAAAAAAATATATTATCATTCAGGGAATCAGACTATTTTGTGAGAACCTTAAGAACATATCCCATTTCTAATGATCCTCTCTTCCTCTCAGGAGAGGGAAATACTGAGAAGTCAAGGAAGTGCCTCGTGACTCCTTGCATCTGGAGAACATTTCTGTCCTCAGCTACTAAGCCAAGAATAAAAAATTGGTAAGGCCAGAACTTTACTGGTATGATGCCTCCCTTTCCGTGTAAAGACTCATTGTTTTCTTTCCTTCTGTTCTTTGCTTTACTTCTTCACAAGCACAGTTCTCCTCTCTTAATCCCTCACTTCACCGGGTAATGGTATTTTCAGTGAGTAGTGGTGCTCATGGTTTAATTACTATGACCAAGGAATCTCAGGGGTGCTAAGCTGTTGAAAGACACATCAAAGTCAGTGGCCCCTGCAAGAATATTCTGTGTAACCCTGCCCCTGCAGAAGGATGTATACTGTATTATTCCCACCAGATTCGAGTGGCTCCATTCCCACTCAGGAATGCAGATGAAGGCTCTTTTTTTTCTCACCATCAGCTCTACCTGTCACAAGGAGTTACCCAGGGAGGACAGCTGCCCTTCCAGCACCTGTAATCTTGCAGTGTCTCCTCCATGGTCTACAGCAGAATTATGCACCAAACAGTCCATTTGGCAGGATTTTGACATTGCAGAGAGAGGTGTTTGAAATATGAGGCAGACGTACCACGCTGTAAAACAGCATTGCACTCAAGGGCAATTGGGGAAAGCAACCAGTCATAAGACAAGAAATAAACCTCTGCTTCTGGAAACCTGTCGCCCACGGGCTCGAACTCCCATTGTGGGAGTGCATTATTAATCCCAGCTCAGCTGCCTTGTGTGGTGCTGTGGCAGTCACTGCTCCCTGGCTGGCTTAGTCCTGGCAGGCTGATGTGCACTGCTGGGGGGCTGCCGTGCTACAGTGCAGAAGTAGCCAGAACAATTTCTTTATGCTGTTTATAGCTCAACTTATTATGTACTTTAGGGCGATTGAGGGTTGGAAATACGGTAAAATGGAAGCAACTTATATTCTCATTTATCTCTCCTAAAGTAAGGATGGAGATCACTCCAACTGGTGGCAAGGAGCAGTACCTGTTCTCAAACTCCTTTGTTTGCCAGCCTGCCTGATGTGTGTATGGCATCCAGCCCACACCTCCAGTGGAAAGAAGGACAGCATTTGTGACTGGGTCTGGGAAGAGAAGGACCATTCTGTAGCCCTGAATACAAAATCCACCCTAATTAATGGGCAACTGGAAGCAGATTCTCATGCAGCCTGCTGTACTCACAGTGTAAAGACATCATCATCATGGGATGCTTTGCTCTAGGCTCCCTCAGTCTCTGCCATGTGTATCCTAATTGCTTTTATTGTAGCAGGAGGAGCTAGGCAAGCAGGAGAGTGAGAATCATCTGTACTTAAAATAAACACAGGAGAAAAACTGAGAAGTGAAGAATGCAGAGGCCCTGCTCATGGTCATTAAGAGGTAAAGCTCCACTCACAGAACATGTCCAAACTGCTTTTCCCTGCTGGCCGTGAGAGGAGATAGTTATAAAACTATTTGTTTTTCTACAAACTCTTACTCTCCATGTGAGGTCTGGAGAGGAGACTGGGATCTGCCACGCTCAGCATAATGCTGCAGAGACCCACGCTCCCAGACAGGTCCTTCTGCTCTGATGCTGCACACAGGTTCTCCCCTTACTGCTTGTTCTGGTAAACTGTGGATTTATATAACCCAAGACCACTCCATTGTGTTTATTTCTCATAAACAATCAGGCACCAGAATGCAGCTTCTCGGACCATACAATGAAACCACTTTCAGAGCATTATTGTAGCATGTGGGAGGCAAATGTTTAAAATCCCTCAAAGGAATGCTTCAGACTAAAAACCTCTTTTGCCATATACTTAGGAATTCACTTCTACAAAGTACATTTCTCTTTGTGAACAACTGAGAAATCAAACTGCCTGAGTTATTGCCTCTGATCAACCATTCCTTATTGAAAACACCCACATCAAATCAAAGACATCAGTTAAAATCTACTTACACAATATCTTGCTATGTGCGTTTCACTACTTCATTGACAATATAAATATCCCATTTCAAATGGAGGTGCTCCCATTTGCTCTCACTGCTCTGGCTCATCTCTTTGCAAAACTACAGCCAACAGACAATACCACTTGTACCAGCTATTTATGGAAGATGCCAGGCTGCTCTTTAAGAGACAGTAAAATCTGCTCTGGGGCAAACTGCATCTGAGATCAGAATCCAGCTGCCGGGCTCTGCAGCAGAAGACACTCCTCACCATGTAAACAGAAAGGATATATAAGAGGTGAGTGGCAGGCAAGAAGAATTAATGTTCTTATTTTATAGACTGGAAACTGTGGGATGGATTGAGCAATCCAAAGGAATAGATGGCTCCTCTGGCTGAACTCTTAAGTGAAGCCCCTTAGGGTTTAGCTCAGTGCACAACAAAACCACTCTATTTTCCATGGTACACCCTTTAATTTCCTAATTCTTCATCAATGTATTATTCTCTATCTGCTGCTCCTCTGCTTCTGTGTGCAGGTTGCTCTTTTCACCTCAAAAATCAACCTACTTGGGACTCCTCATCCACTACAGATCCCAGTGGCCATCATGGAAACCACTGTTTCAGAATTTGTCCTTCCCCAACATGCCCATTTGGTATCACCACACAGTCAGTGGAGAGCAAACACACATTTCATGGGTATCGATGAGGTAAAAGCATGAGTTAATTGCTACATGAAAATATTGGCTTCTTGCCCACTGCAACCTGGAAGACAAATCCCCAGGTATTTCATATCAGCCATTTTCATTGCAGGAGTGGCAGACATTTAAATCATCTGAGTCCATTTGTTTGCCTGTGACCAACAGAGTCCTAGTCAACTTTCTGATGAGATACAGAGATGTTTTTTCCAATATTGATGGAAGCATTTGAGAGAATTTCTACAATAACCAAGGGGCAGAAGTCAAAGCTCAAGCCAAGGGTTACAAAGAGTCCAAAGCTGAAGTTCTTCCGTGGGAGAAATAATTCATACTTACACTAAAAATTGTCACCAGATTTTAAAGCTGGTTTACAAAAGAAAGCAGATCATTGACCCTGTGGAACCAACTGCAAAGCTACAAACATCTGCCAGTTTAACAGAAATGAGTGGAAATCAACAGTGCTCACGTTTGTCTCTCTGGACTCATCTTCTCTTTGTGTTTGTATTTACTTGGATAAAAATCAGCATTTCTTTACAGGCATTTTGGGAGATGTTGAGCACTAAAACTATTTGGTTTGCATGACTCAGTTTTGGAGAGGTGATAAAACATGGGATGGAAGAGAATAAACATAGTCTTTAGTTGTTACCAATAGCTAGGTGTTTGATAAATTTATTGTGCAGATCTGGTGGCTTCCTGTAGTCATTTAGCACCAAATCCTGCTTTGAGGTAATGGTGCTTTTATACCATCAGGCAGCTGGTGTCCTGCCACATGAATCTCAGGAAAACCCTTGAGATCTGTTCAGATCTGTTTTCTAAGAACACAAATATGCCCTTGGTTTGCTGTGACTATCAGAGATTGCTTGTCATGGGTTGTCAACGTTGTACCAATAGTATAGACAAAATATCATAGCAAAACAAATCAGAAAAAAAACCAAACAAACTATCTGGATTCTAAAAGAATGTGAGCTCATGTGCTGCCAGTTTCCAAGTTGAAATATTCAGAAAGGGAAAATAAAAATCCCTCAACTTTAAAGAATTGTGGCTGTTTGTATGCCAGAGTGAGAAACTGCAGTTCCCAGGCCAGCTCAGTAATTGAATTGATCATCTGCATATTCTTCAATAAAATCTAAGGAATGAAAGCATTCAGTATTATACATGGACCAATAAATTCTAGTTTTGGGGCATGTATTATCTAATAAAGTGCTCTGAACCAGTCTGGTTTATAACAAATATTCATACAATTCTGCCTAACATATGTAAGCATGTCAAATTGATTTGCACACGTGAAACAGCACAAAGAGCATAACTAGCCTCATAAAACTGAAATAAATTACTGTTCTCCTTAGAAAATATGAATGTTCTGAAAGAGTCTTAGAGTAGGTCATACAGAATAAGCTTTCATACATGTGTTACAGTTATGCATTTGTTTCCTTTTCCACAAAAGCTGATGCTCAGAGAGAGTCTGCAGGGTATTGGCAACACCTGTGTTACAAACAACACATCTGAGTTTCATTCAGGGTTAATTTATCCTTCCCAGCCAGCAGGTAAGAACACACTTGCATGCAGCGTTAACCCCACAACTTTACCTCAGGGTGCTCTGCCACAGATTGCTATGGGCCCTCCCACAACCCTATTTCCAAACTTTATGTTACTGTGCAAACGTTTCCATAGCATCTCAGTGCTCACAGCCGATTTCCAAGCTGCATCAGACACATTCCCTCACCCCCGAATCACGTGACAGCAATTTTCTTCAAAACAAGCACTTTCTGCCTCCTTCCCATTTATCATCCTCCCTTCCTGCATCTATCCTTTTTCACTCACTTTCATTTACCCCTGTGCCTTCAGGCAGCCATGGAGATACGGCTCCTTCTGCAGCTTCTCCCCACATTTCCCAGTGTCTGGCTCCTGCCATCATTGATGGCTTTGCAAACCAGAGCTGAGGGAGAACTCAGCCCAGAAACAACCACCTTGTATCCGTCAGGGTCTCTCCAAGAGCCAGCATTTTACCCAGCACCACTGCTTACTGAACTGATTCAATGCCACTTGGGGAAGACTCAATTCCTTAGGAATCCCAGGGGCCTGGGCTGGCTGCAGTCCAGTTTGGTTCAGAAAAGCACTGCTAAAGGATAAACTGCCTGGACATCAAAAGGATCTTGCTGCTAATTCACCTACCAGGGCTAAAAGCACGTTTTCTACTAAAGATGCAGCCTGTGAAATGCAGTAATAATACATAATATTTCATAGCTTCCCTGAAGAAAAAATAAAATTAATTGTAAAGATACAATATTTCAGACTAACCTGAAGCAGAGTGTTCAGTTTATCTTACTTCCTTTTATAAAACCAAATGAATATTGGACCAAGAGGTTCTCCAGTTGGTTCCTGAGGCTTGCTTGGAAATCACTGTTGCCAGTGATTTTTCAAGATTAAAATGTTATTTCAAGATTCAACATTGAAATATAGAATTTTGAAAATAGTGAAAGAAAACAGCTAGAGTTTGCCAAAAGTATTTCAATTTTTCAACCATGACTAACTAAATTTACAGATATCTCTCCTCCTCCAAGCTGGTTCCTCATATAAAGATTCAACAAACATATATCTGAAAAAATGCACATTATGTTACTTGTCCAGAATATTTTCTTTGTTTTAATTCATTTTAATATGTCTTTCTTGGAGAATTTCCATCCATAATCCAGCATGATGGAGCTCTCAAAAAGTTTCTGACTCATTTTCCACATGTACAAAATGACAGTACAGCCATTACACACCATCCACTCCACTCCTATTCCAGAGCTGGTGGAGTCTGAGGGATGCACTCTCACAGCCGTGGGTAGAAGCAGTAAATCAAGGCCTTGGTTGATGAGCTTGTTTTAAAATAGCACAATTACTGCTGTCTGCACCAATTCAGAAAAGTTCTTTTTGTGTTTAGGCATGTTCACATGTCACAACAGCACTTCAACATACACTTCCTCTAAACAAGGATTTATATCCCACTGAAGGCAATAGGATGTACATAAAAGCATGTCAGCAGTCCCAAACCAGGAGCACAGGGTAAGGTTTACAAACTACATTCCACAGAACAAAAAAAAACTCTTCGCTAAACTACACTTTCCATCTGTCCCCTTGGATTGTGCCAGTGGAGGGGACAGCAAAGGAGATTTCCTGAAACTAAGCCTGGATCCCCCACTCCAGCTGTCCCCGCTGGACAAAATTACGGGCGAACCAGAGAAAGAGTCCATGCTCACTTACACCAAAGTACATAACTGAAGAGGTCATATCTTTTACAAATTCTTCAATATATTTTGTCATGGCAAATGCCCATTATGCTTGTGATTTCTTTAAGAATTATTTTGATACCCTGATCTAAAGGAACTAAAGAGCTGAATCTTGCTACCAGAGCTTCAGCCAAGTCCTTTCCAAGCAAAAGACAAATTTCACTCTCACCTACCCCAGAGGAAAGCTTCAACACCTGGCCTATCAGTAAAGATAATCTGAATGCACAGATCATAGGATCTACTTCATCCACAGATCATTCATCCCCTTGTCCAGATTCAATCTGTTAACCAATCTGGTAACCAGTATAGGGATGACTCTCCCAGACTCAAGAATTTCTCATCCCATTAGCAGACTCATTTCTCTTCAGCTTCTGCCTCCTTCAGCATCAACATTTAAAGCAATATTTGGTGAGAATATTATTGTGAACCTTTCTATACATACTCTGAACTGTTGTAGAGAACTATCAAACTTTTGCTACGTCATAATAAAAATTGCAGTTTGATGTGCTTACATCAACGAAAATGTCATCACCAACACCAGTAATGCCTTGCTCAAAGGAATCTGGGATTGATCCCAGGTCTATCTGGGACCTGGATATTAGAACAAAAAGACCTCTCCCTACTGTGGTCAGTACAGTCCCACTGTTGTTGGCACTGAAACAAGTAGGACTTTATAAGTGTCTTTGTTTCCAAGCACAGATGTACTCCAGTGATCAGAGCAAGAGCCTGGATAATTCACATCAACACCCATTCCCACCCACCACAGTATTGTCCTGGGAAGTCACATAGTTAACCTGTAGAAGCATTTCTGAAGGCAGAAAAAGCAGAGGATGTGCTCAAATTCTCCTGGTATCTAAAACAGAGAAGAAAGGGTTACTACTGGTTGTATTTCTGTTCTGTAACTTTTTTTCATATCAAAGTATGCAAAAGGGAGAAGAAAAAGAAAGGGAAAAAAGAAAAAGAAGAAATCCCAACAAGGCACAAGTTGATGGCCACATGCAGAAAGGGCCTCAGGAAGCTGTGCACACTCTGCTCCAGCCCTTTGCTCTGTTTCCACAGAAGACACAGAGCACCCAGATAGTGGTTGCCATAATCACCCCTTTATGTTCCAGGGTCAAGTTTCCCTCTGCACAGAAAGATTATGTATAAGGTGGCTTTGGTGTGCCTTGAGCCTGAGAGTTAAAAATGGGAAGTCCCATCCCAGGGGAGTTTATGGCCCTTATTAGATACAACACAGTGAGAGGATACAATAAACACAGAGAAGAGGGTCAGAGCGAGATGCTGAGATGCTGCCTATATGCCCTGTCAGCTCTTTATTCTTTCTAATAAACACCAAGAAGTCTCTGTATCCCTGCTCATTTTTGCAAATGTCCTGCTGGTCTGTTACATGGCAGCTGCTCAGGGATGGCTCAGGACTGGCTGAGATGGTTCCACAGCTTCTCCAAGCCAATCTGACCCCTCCACCCTGGAGCTAACAGCTCTTTTGAAGAGTTGTGAAGCCCATGAAATCCCTCCTGGCTGAGAATCCTTCCCTCCACTAGGGCACAGTGCTGAACATGCACTGCCCCATGCTGCCAACAAGGAAAATGGGCTGCTCTTGGCAATCCAACCATTTCCAATGGGGCCTTGCATCTAGGGGAAAATGGGGACAGCATTTAGTCCTTAAAGTGGCATGGAGAAATCATGGGGCTCATCAGGACTGCTGGAGGCAGAGAGACACCTGAATTACAGAGACTACAAGTCACTGCCTTGTCCCCACACCCAATACACCACACACTGTCACTCGCAGGGGGACAAAGTGGCAGCAATGAGAACAGAAATGCTGTCTGTCTGCTGTCTTGCTGACAGCCAGCACAAGTGCATCTGAGATGCTGCATCCTGCTGGGGAGAGGTGAGGGTCACCCCGTGCTGCAAGCTCTGCCCTCCGGCCCTGCCACATCGGCTCTATCGCAGCTGGAAGAGCTGCCACAGCAGAAAAACTGCCCTATCTGCATGGAAACCGACAGAGACTGCCACCATGGCCCAAATCTGCAGGAATGGTGACAAATGACAACTTTGCTACCCACTGCATTTCAGTGATTCGTCCTGCCAGAAGCATTTCACTCAGGTCTGTCAAAGCTGCTGCAGTTGCTCGTGATCTCACGGACTCAGGCAATGCCAATTCTTTCCCAAGTGAGTTTTGCACTAACTTGAAAATTCATATTTGTGAGCAATGTCAAACAAACATAATTAAGTAAGGAAACAACAGGGTAGCTGCTGGGTTCACTTTTACATCTACAATTTAAAAAAAAACACCTATGGGGTTACCAGAATTTTTAACCATAGGAGAAGTTGCACACAGTGGCTCTGCTGTGGCACAGATAGCTGCAGCACCTATGGGTGCAAGTTAGAGGGACAGTGTGGCTCGTGTGCCTGCCTCACCCTGCCCACTGCTACATTAACCCTGCCAGGAGCTCCTAAAAGCTGTGATTAGAAGACATCATCCTTCATCTCTGTCCCCAGGAGGAGAATCACCTCCACATTCATGTCATCCTGTCAAGAGTTGCCCATGCCTCAGAGCCCAGTTTTGGGAGGTGAGTCCCAGCTCTGGGTGTCAGGGTGACTCTTTCCAGAGGCACCAGTGCTATGCCAGGTTCATGGTCTATTTGAAACGAGCCATCCCAAAGTAACCTCCAGAGTCTACTTTCTTCACCTCTCAGCCCTCTGGGAAACCCTCTTCTCCCCAGAAATTTGACATTTCTTAATCTTGGCTTGTTTTCCAGGTCAGCAGCCTTGTTCCCCAGAACTCCCAGCCATTCAGCAAAGGCGTGTCAAATGCTGTCACTGTCTCTGTGTCTGCTTGCCATCCTGCTGAGCATGCCTGCTGTGTGGGCAGCTGGAGGCAGAGCCTGGGAGCCAGCTCCTTTGACAACAGCTACACACACGCTCAGGGTACGCTCTGCCACTGTGGTACCTGCCAAAAGACCTCAAAGCCATTGCCAGCACGTATATTGCTGATCCCAGAAACTGGCAGGAGGGGAATGATTCAAGGAACAAGGAAACCAGGCACGGCCAGGATTAGCCACTGAGCCCTGCAGTGGCTCCATCCATTTACCATCCCTGGCCATCCCAGTGCCATGCCCATCCATGGCTGTGCCTTGCCTGCCTGCACTGCACAGCCATCTCTGCTTTGCTGGAGATCGCAGCCCCCACAGCTGAATTCAAAGCTGGGCAATCCAGAACCATCAAGGAAAAGGACCAGCATTGTGCCAGACAACATTCACTGCAAAAAATTGACATTGCTGCAATAAGAGCACCCAAACATCAGCCTGCCAGATCTGAGGCAGTGCTGCACTGGGATTGAATGCTTTCTCAACACTGCAAAAAAAGTACTTTGCCCTTAATTAATTGCCTTTAATTAATTGTCACCATTAGCCCAGGCAAATCCCATTGTGTCAAGCCATCTAACTCTGCCCTGTTGTAGATCCAGGGAACTCTCCTGCCCCTAGAACTTCTTAGGTAATTAAAAAAGGGTGATTTTTTCCCAAGAAAGAGCAAGGCACCTGTGAATTCATGTGCCCAAGCACTTCCCGTCATCAAACTTCATTTCATCCCTAGACTGAAAGCACAGCTTCAGCTGCAATTTAAAGCAAGGACCATTTTTGCCTTGCAGCAGCTCAGCAGCATCATCAGTTTTCCCCATGCACATGGGAATGTAAATGCTCATAACTATTCAACTGATTCTGTGGTTTTACATTGAAAATATGTTGCTATGGAGAGCACAGCACGGGAACGTGCAGCTACCACAAGGCACCATGACACGAGCAGCCCACAGCTTCTGCTGATATTTTCAGGCTCTCCGCTGCCATCCACACAAAGGCTGAAAATAGACTTAAAGCTCAAATGAAGCATCTGTAATACTTCATTTCTGCCCATCCCTCCCCAAGGCACTGAGACTTTTCACAAAAATCCTACCAAGCATCCCACATACGCTCTGACGTCACCTTGCCGATTTCTAATTCCTCGCTGCACACATGCCTCGAAAAGGAAATTCCCTCCAGCCCCATTTTCATTCCATGTCTTACGTCTGGGAAGCAGGTTTCCCTTTGGAGCCACCCTTCTGCTGGTATCCAGAGGGGCTGCTCAGTCCTTACTACTTTTTAGCCACAAAAAAAAAAAATAATTCTTTGTACTGCTCTACCTTGCTGCTCTGCTGACTGGGAAGCACCTGATTTCTGTCATTTAAAGCTGACCTTGGGAAAGGTCATTCAGCAGCAGCAAAGTGATCTGCAAATTCAGAGCAGGGAAAACTTGTCTGTGCTGTTGAAACCCAGCCTTCACAGTGTCCAGAATGCATGGGCTGGGTCCTGAAGGATGCTGAGCATTTCCTAATTTCACTGACTTGATGAGACTTGGGAGAGCTCAGCCAAGGCAATGTAGACTTGGGCCCACAGCACTGTGAATGAAGGATACCTTTGGGGTTTTTCTTTTTTATGAATTTTTAAAATATCTGAAATACTGTTTGTTTTCTTTCGCGTACTCTGGAGGAATTGATAAATCCTCAGCTGCACTATAAACATGCAGTCATCAGCCCTTGATTTCTAAAAATGTGTTTGTATTAAGCCATGAAATTATTTACAATGGCCATAAACATCCTCCTAGCATCTGGCAGCTGAGAGAGGGCCTTGGAACTCACTAATTTACTTACATTGTAAACCACTTTCTAATAAATAAATAAGCTCTTAATATCTCACCCACAAGAAGAGGCACATTGTATACAATACTATATTTAGGGGTCCTTTAGAGGTCAAGGATTCAGCAGCTAAATTTCTCTGAGGATCTTTCTTTGGTGACTGCTTGTTTATGCCCAAATGAATGTCTTTATTTTGAAACCGGTTTAAAATTCTCACATTGCTTTGAATGTTGGAGAAGCAGCCGCTTGTTTCTTCTTTTGCCTGAACCAGGGTCAGATTCTGATTCGAGGGGCCCAAATGGGCATTTAAATATCCAACTAAATGCTTGCTGATCCTTTATAGTGACCTTCCTTGAAGGGGCTACGGAGCCTCTAGGGCTGGTTCCTGGGGTGGGGATTCTCCAGGACAGGAGGATGCTCAGAGCCAGAGCTTGTAAAGAAAGGAGGTCAGGACACCCTCCCTCCTGGATCAGCATTCTGCAGCCCACCCACTGCCTGCCAGGTAATATACAGGGGACAGAAGGGAAAACCTGGGGATGTATCTCACAATGGGATGTATCTCACACATCCCATGGGCTGCTGTGCAAAGGAAGAGCCATGTTAGGGCCCCTAATGGCTGCTGAGAGCATTTAAACTGATGGAAATGTGATTTTCAACTCCTGTGAAATCCATTGCAGTGCCTTAAGGACAAAGGAGGGTGAGTGGCTGGTTCAAAGCAATCCTGTCTTGGAAACAATACTGTCAGATCAATATTTGTGTTTTGTAAAAAATAGTAATAGTCTTTTTACAAAACTTACCATTAAAAATACTGTTTACACATACTGCTTCACTTATATAAAAATAGAAATCAAACTCTCCCCTAGTTGCAATCAGTGTTGGTTAAATGAAAACATGAACTGGCAAATAGGAGAAAAAAAATGTTTCATTCACTTCCCCTGTCCTAGATATGGAAGAGGAAAGAATGAATCAACCATTAAAAACCAATTTTGTTTTAGTCATGTGAGGTTGTATTCAGGGACAGCTAGAGAGCTGAATGAAGAATTTTAGAGTAGGAACCCCAATGTAACCAGGTCCTACTGCATCACCAGTCCTCTGTGGACAAGCTCTGTGTGAGGGTCTAGTTATTCCATTTATCTACATTTGCAGATGGCCTCAGAGATCTTTGACAAATCGTAGAGTCCCTCTCCTCTCCCCTGCAGCCCCCATCTGCTCTGTTAGAAAAGATGAAGCTGCACCAAGACAAATCTGGACCATGCAGAGTCCCCCACTGTGCATGGCACGGGCACTTGGCACCCTTCCTTTTCGGTGGCACAGCCAACCCCTGGGGGGCCCTGAAGAATCTGTGCCTGCAGCAGAGCTCTGATGGTCTCTGATGTCTTCCCAAGCACCCAGGGGCAAAAGGAGCAGGTCACAAAGATGTTGGTAGCAACCCCAGTGGGCCAAAAAGAGATGACCACAGTGCAAAATTGCCTTTAGAGAGGCGCCCCAGTTCCTGCGAGTTGTTTCCCACACACACGCTCCTATTAAGTCAGTGCAGAAGCTCTGCAGAAGTCTTTCTCAAACACAGTGACCTACATCTTGCTACATTTTTATTTTTTTATAGAGAGTAATTTCCAGTCAGCAATGGACTCTCAGTAAAACTAAGCAGAATCTGCTGTTTTCTTAAGAAAGATAAACAAAAGGCGAATGCAATGGAATTGCTGCTAGTCTTCAATAAAAAACCATGTGATTTTGCATGTCCTTACTGCAGTAGTTGAAGCAGAACAGACTGCTTGCTGTTGATCAGACAGCTCTGGAGGGGTGTGGAATGAAAGCAGGAGCAATGGTCTAAGTTCACCCATGTTGTAACACTGTTCCCTTCACCCCAAAGAGGAATTTAGCCCTACAGTTTTGAAACTATGCATGGACAGCCTGAATAAATCTCATCACTGAAGGTTTCCTGACATTCCTGCTGAATATCCAGTCCTATTAGTCAATGTCAGGCCCTAGGCAACATGAAAAATTGCAGAAATCCATCCTGGCTGTCACTGGAAATCAAAGGTCAATCTCCAAAACAGAGAGACTCCTTCCAGACTTGGAAAGCATTCACATTTCAAGATTACAAAGTGCAATTGTCAAAGCTCTGCACGTTCATGTGAAACAGGAAGGAAAAATAAGACCCCGGACAATAGGACCCTGGAGGAGCAGTGGAGGGATCAGGCTTTTCCCAGGAAGCAGTTTGCCAAAATGTTAAAATAGAAGCTATATACACAATAGGTTGGAAAATGTTAACAGCCAAAAACACATTAGATAACAGGATTTCAGATTACAAACACTGTGCAGGTTGTCCCATGACGGTGCTCTAGCAAAATATATGGATTCTGCAAAATAAGCAAAATGAGTGTTTTCTGTAATGGCTCTTTTGGTGGGGTTTCTACTTCTGCTTTTGCTGTTAAGGTTCCCTGCACTCCATACCCAAAATCATCTGCCTCTGTCTCATCCCATTCTCTGCCTCTCATTCCTCCTGATCCCACCCCTACCCAAAGCTCCCCTCCCACTACTCTCTCACCATATCTACAGTCATCATCCGCACCACGTGAACAGGCTGTGATGTAATTGTGCTTGAGAGTAAGGGGCAGAAAGCCAGGCTCCCCAGTTTCTATTCCTGTTCCTCATCTTCCACAAAGAGCCTTCAGGAGATCTTTCAATCCCTGTGATCTGTGACTTGAGTTTTCCTCCTGCAAGCAGCTTATGATGCTGTGAACACCCTCGGTGCCTGCAGGTAGTGAGGTCCTGGAGCCCTCAGTGACAGATCCCACACTTGTCTTGCTAAATGTTGAAAGGCTTTAGGTGTTAAAAGGCAGAAAAGGCCCTTTTAACCACTTCTCTGGGGAACAGGTGGCCAGCAGCTGACCTTCTCCTGGAAATCTGTGTAGTTTTAAACGGGGAAACACAGCCCATGAAATTTTAAATAAATCTATTGTAGTCTGCAGAGTCACTGACAATTCGCAAATGACAGTCACAATCCACCCCGTCCTTGCTGTTTCAGCAGCCTTCCTGAGCCTGAACATGAAAGGCTTTCAGCATAACTGAGCCTTCCCAGGGCTGGAGGGGACTCCTGGTTCCTTCTTTTTAAGGATCAGCTTTTTCTTTTTCTGGGATCAGCTCTCCCTCCTCAGCCAGTTCTTTGCTTTGAAGTTTCTACAAGGGCCAAATTTGTCTTCACCATCATTACTTCACCTTGGCTAAGTAAAATCATCAGACTTCATGTCTGATGGCTCAAATGCTCAGACTCGAGTCTCAGCTTCCAGCACAGGTATCTCTCGACTCCCCAAAGAGAAACACAAAGCACTGGGCACATTCCTGCTCCTCGCTGATGATGCTGACAGACAAAGGAGACACCTGGCATAACTTTTAAGTGCTTCTTCATTAAGAGCATCTATCATCCTATACTTCAACACTGCCAGTGTGCTTCCCAACATGAGGCTCTGCTGTGATCATACCTAAATGTTCTCCTGACAGTTCAATTAATAACAGGTTATGGACTCTGTGCTGGCAGGCAGTTATGGGGCCCATCTGAGTTATCTTCTGCCCATCTTAAACACAGACAGAGTAGTTATGATCTACAAAACTCTAGGATGCCTAAAATTCAAGCACACTGGGTCCTGCTCTGATTTTCGCTCCTTGTACTGCATGTGTTCAGTTGAAAATGTTTCATCTCATCCCTGAAGGTGAGTAGGGTGAAGGGAGGAAACAGTCTGTAAGATATTTGTGTTCACACTTGCTCCTGCTGTAAAAGCCACCCAGAGGGGAGCCTAAATATTTCTGTGTGGTTCCATCTCTGTCCAGGCTCTGCTGGCAGTGCTGGGTATCTCTCTTCCTGAGGGGGTGGGGAGAAGCAAAGAACCACAAGAACATGCCAATGCATGTCCAAGGGGAGGAATCAAGAGGTATTTAAGTGTCCAAGACAGTTGCCACACTTCCTCTTACACAGTTGCATCTTGTGCATGTTGTGCAACACTGTAAAGCACAGCACCAGGAGAACAGTCCCAAGACAACAGAAACAACAACAAATCCCCTCTTCTGCATTTTCAGATCTTCAAAGTATTTTAAATACATAAACTTAGAGATGAGGCCCATTCTGCTGTCTTATTTTTTTTATTTTCTGTATCTGCTGAAGGTTCCAGCTCTTCCCTTTCAGAGACTGAGCAGTGGAGACAACTGGCAGTCCCTTTCAGCTGGAGCATCTCTTCTGAGATGTAATGCCCAGGTGAACAGTGAAGAGTGGAGAGCTTCCTCTCATCATTCTCTGAAGCTTTTCAACAATTCCTTCTTGCAGTCTGCATGTGATCTGCAGTGCTAGGTGAATTCCCTTTTCAGCTGGATGCACTGTGTTATTTCACTATAGACAATCTAGACAACTGAAAAATGCAAACAATTTAATGTATTACTTTCCCCTTATTTTTTATGGAAATGGTGAAAGTCTGGAAGATTTCTAATCTTTGTGCAGTGTTTGAAGTATTTTGTTTGTTTGCTTTTACATTTACACACATACATATATATATATGAAGAGAAAGCACTGCAAAGATTTCTAGAGAGGGCTTCAAAATGCCATTATTTTCAGCTAGTCAGAGGTTTTGTCTTACCATCATGATTTCTACAAGGTTCAGTAATTTATCTTAATTCAAACCATTTTGTGAATAAAATAGCTACTGTCCTACCAGACAGAAAACAGATACTCTCCTGCCTCCCCTTGTAAAGCAACCAACAAGCCTCAGGAACACAGAGCAGCAGTTTTTAAATGCAACAGAACCATTCCCTTCACCCGCTGAGCTCCATCCAGCCTCAACACTTCCCAAAACTGAAAAAAAAAAAAAAAAAGATGACACTGCAAAATGTCTTACATAAATTTTGCTGTCCCAGGAGCCTTCAGAGCCAATGCAAAGGGTCAAAGTGCTTAAAGAGACCAGATTCTTAAGGGATTTCCAGTTCCCACTTTCAGATCTTAATGATTACACAGAAAGCAGCCAGCATCCCCTTTGACAGGTCCCCACCACCACAGCATTAAATGTTCACAATTTTTTTAGTGCCTTAGCCTCTCACAGAAATCCTGGTGATGGTGAAGTCTGGACAGGAAAAAGCCAGCCAGCAGAACAGCATAAAAACAACCCTAATCTATTCAACTTAATTTTTTTACTTTGTTAAAGAATATTTTCTAGCATTTTCACACTACATGCAGGAGATTAAGTAAGAAAAATTTCTTTATGCATGTGTGGGCAAGAGAGGGAACCCATGTGCATTCCCAAGTCTTGAAGCCACCAGCAAAACATCTTCAGCACCAACATGAAGCCCTGCTCAGTGCTGCCTGGCTGGGCACTGGCAGCTCAGCAAGGGTCACTCCAAGAAACATACAACGTGGAGGAAGGAATTTTTTCTCTCAGCATTTGGCAGCGCAGTATACTAGCTATCTAAACTTAGACAATAAATACAGAACAAATTAACTGCTCCTGCTCCCCTGGAATGCCAGAGGTCTCCTGAGAGGCCACTGTGCTGTGTGCTGCAGCGGCAGGGCAGGAGAGACGCACCCTGTGGGGAAGCCGGGTGAGCACCCCATACACGGATCCTTTTCTCCTCTGTGCTCACATCAGCTTGTGGGTAGGAGCTCCAAAGTGCGTACTTCCTGCTGATATTTCTGCTTCTCCCAGTTTCTCTCAGGGCCAGGAATAACAGGAGAGTGGGCTGTCCCCCAGCCCCTCCTCCTCTGGTCCTGGACATGGCCAGCGTATGAAGAGCGGGGGCTGAGGAGCACACTTCAGTTACAGAAGCAAATGTTTCTCGGTGCCTCTGGATGTTCCTTCCAAGTTAAGCTCAGATCACGCTGCACTTAGCTTTCACGCTATCCAAATTATTCCAGGAGGGCCTAATGCTGATGAATAGCTGGGTAGCTATTAAAATTGTTTCCCTTGAACAGCTAAATGGAAATGCGAGGGCTTGACGCTTGAGCTAGCATTTAAAATGGGTTCAACTAATCAAAACACCAGATCAGAGAGCACCAGGGGTTTTGGAGGAGCTGAGATTCAATTCAGCTTTGAACCTTTAGCTTATTATAGCAAGCAATTCCCACCCCCAGCAACTGAAACTAGCCATGGCTCCTTGCAGAGACTGGTTGGACCTGATCACGTGGGCTCACGCTTGCTGTTTATACCCCTTGCGCCAACAACGCTTCTCGTGCAGCCCAACACCATCTGTCATCCTCGGTGTCACCTCGGGGTGCTGCTTGGGAAGAAACACATCACTGGTCATTTCTCACTGGAGACATCTGAGATGCCAGGATCGCTATCACAGCCTCCTCTCTGTCTAGGCAGCAAACACCCCACGCAAATTTGGAGTAACAAACAGCATAAAAGGAGTATCATTGCCTGCAAATTATTTTTCTGCATCCATGGCCAAGCTGCAAACAAGTATCAGAGAATGACTGGTAAATGTGATGTCCTGTGTAGAGGACATAAGTAGCTTTTCACTGCCACATGCCATGAGCACAGATACACAGAAGAGCAATGGATTAAATATATGAAATTTTTCTACTGTGTTAACTTTCTCCAGGAGAGAAAGTTAACATGCTCTGGCATGAGTGATGATGGGAATATCAGTGAGGAGCTGCTGAGGAGTGGAAGAGCATGCAGGAGGAGTCAGCTTGTGGATGGAGAGCCCATGGATCCTGCATGCTGTTCTCATTCCCATCCTCCACATGATCCTTGTGTTATGTGGGGACAGGCCCACAAAGAGGGAGCTCCAAACCATTCAGACTGGCAGGATAAACTGAGGGACAGTCATCTCAGTGCAGCTCATATCCTGAGCATGGCAGAGCCTCCAGCTCCCCAAGCAGAACTTTTACCCTTTCACCACAGTGCTGGAGCAGCAGGTGGCACAGGCAGCTCCAGCAAGCTAAGGGGGCACCAAGCAACGTGCCTGTGCACATTTCTATCCAGAGAAACCACAACTAGGAGAATTCTGCCTTATAACATCCATGAGATAAAGGAAGAACAGAAATACAGTTTGGGCACTCCAAGCAAGTAAACTGGCCTGAATACTCACATGTGTGGAGACAGCCATGCTGCATGAAGAAAAGTCATCAGGTACTGAGCCTCACCAGTCTAGTTTCCTAAGCACTGTGGCTCCTCAGTGCTCATTTCAAAAAACCTGTTGTTGTGTAGCAGGAGGCCAGCAGCAGTACTGCAGGGGCTGAACTGTAGGAGTTAACTCCTACATTAAGAAAGAATACTGATACCATAGACTTGATAGATGAACAAGAGCTGTGACTCAGTCTTCACCTAGGCACCAAAGATGATGCAAAGATTAATTCAAAGCTTATTTCTCCTTATTTAACCTTCATTCACTGCATCAGGACAGTGCACACCAGCTAAGGGTGCTCTGTGTGCCCAAGGAAAACATAGTCCAAGCACTATGTGGGGCTCTCCGGGATGTATTAGGAAATTTGGAAGCCACATAGTCTATCCCATTAGGTTGCAGAGCACTGTGCAGAAGTCTTTGGTACCTAATGACAGCTATGGAGATGGGGCTCCCCTCTTTCCAGGTGCATGTCATGGGACACTCCACGCCTTTGACAGAGCCCCCAGAAGTCCCAAGGGCTCGCCGATGTTATGCCACAGGTCAGACATAGTGAAGCAAGGAAGGATTTTTCAGTTTTCTCTGCTCAAGAGCTGCTGGGGCAGCCCCACAGCGCAGCCCATGGCCCCAGAGCTCCCCGAGGGACACGCTGAGTGCCCCCACCCAGCTGTGACACACGGCCTGGCACGCCGTGGCTCAGGGGCAGCATACGGCGCAAGCCGATTGCGTAGCCTGATGTTCAATGAGACCTGACAGGTCCCACCGAGGTCTGCACGCCGAGAAAGAGCCCCGGGCCCCCAAGCTGGCCACAGCGCCTCGGCTCTGCTCGGCCCCAGCGTGCCCGGGGCACGCGGGATCCAGCATTTGGATCATCTCTCGGCAGCTGGCAGAGACCCAAGGCGTGAGCATCACCCCGTCTGCGGAGCGCGGGGCTGCCTCCCAGTGCACTTTTACCCTCGCAGTGTGGCGGGGGGGAAATGCACACGCAGGGACATTCTTCACTTGTCACTCCCAGCCTTGGGTTATTTCTTTCTTTGCGATCACCTAAGGGTGAGGAGGAGTTGAAAAACATTACACTGACAGTGCTGTCGGAGCTGCGGATATAGGGCCTTCCGCTCCACGCCAAGCAAACCTTCTGGAATGGTTTGGACACGATAGGTAAACAGTGTTGGGCTTGCTCAGCGGGGAGACATTTGTATTTAGATGTTATAGATAAGTGGTGCATATTTGAGACATCTGAAAGTTATTATTCTAGGCAGTTTCTAAACAGAGAATCGCAGTCGCATAGCCCCTTAACTCCGAGCTGACAGGCAGGATAATGATTTAAATTATTGTTAAACATAGGCTCTGTTTTAAGTGGATGGAATTCAACAACACGGTAGGTTTAGGGGAGTGGGGGTGTATTACAAAACACAACATTTCCAGTTTCTGGAGCACTGATCCACGGGAGCTTCTCTGCCAGCACCAAGCATCGCTATTCGTGCTATAAAAATGGCAGCTCTAGAGATCCTCAAAAGGCAACATCACTCAGCTGCCTTCTGGCTCATTACCACTCCCTCTAATTGCAACAACTTTGATTGAGGGAAATGCCTTTATGAAAGCAAAACATGGCATTTTTCAGACTGTAAAGCAGAGTTCAGCAGTGAATCATAGGTATTTTTTTAATAATGCTTTTGATTTATAAGTGATTTATGCTTCCTGGAGTTCAACAGGGTTATGTTTATTATGCTATCACTCAGGTTTTTAGCTAAGGGTATACTGATTTGTTCTCCATTATAAGGCATTTGATGCTCAACTGTGAGGCTGAGGTACTAAATCAGTGTCCTACAGTTATCTCATCTGTGAGGAGTTTGTTTTCCTGTGTTTTTTAGGCTGGGCTGGTTGGCTCCCCCAGGTCCCCTCCATGCTTAGCCACCACCATCAGAGAAGGCTTTTGCTCTCCACCATAAGCTGCTTTCTGCCAAAGGTTAAGTGTGACAGCAAACACTGACTCCACACTGCAGCCTTTACACAGGCAAAGCTCCAGTGGAAACAAACCCATCTCTTATGGGGAAAGGAGAAAGGGAAGGAGGAATTAATTTCTTGCTTATTCAGCACCTGATTGTGTCTCTGTGTCACGAGCAAGCTTCCCAGGCACCACCTCCAACCTACAACATCCTCATTTCCCAGATAGGTAATTCACAGTATTGCAGACTAGAGGGTCTCATTTCTGCTCCTAGCATAAAGATGCAATTGGGCCCAAAACAAAAGCAATCTCACCTTGCCACGTAAGGGAAACTACATGGCTGATTAATCATGGATGAGCCTCACAAAGGCCACCCACTCTGCTCATCGTGCCAGCATCTTATCCTAATTCTCCTCACCAATAAAGCCCAGAATTGTGTGGAAACTTGAGGAGAAACTGAGTTCACCCACCTGAGCTTCAAAAACCATTGTGTCCAGCAGGGCAGCAGCAGCCCAGCTCAGCCTTTGGCATATGCAACAATATAAAATCAAATCATAAAACAAAACCTTGGGTCTGTGCCAGAAATACATTCACAAGGTACACAAATTAAACCAAGATGGGGCACTTCTGTCAGACCAGCAGCTTGGCTTGACCACTTTAGCTTGTGAGGAGTCCAAAACCACAGAGGAGTTGAAACCCACTGTCCCCTGTTAGGGAGAAAAGCAATATCCCCATCCTGCAAAATAAAGACACTTGTGTGATATGTCTCAGGAAAATGAGTAATTTGAGCCTGAATCAGGAGCTGAATCCTCTACCACTAAAATTAAGGACGGCTTTTTGTCCCTCCCTGCTAATCTCTAGTTATTGATCTGATGTACTCACACCAGTGTGTAAAGGCTTTCTGCGGCAGGAAGTGCTTGGTTGCTTCTCCTGCACAAATAAATCCTGATAAATATTCTTCCCTCATAAAAATAGCGGACCTATCCCTCTCTGGGCATTGTTTTTCTCTTTTCATGTTAAAAAAAGAAAAAACGATTCATAGAGCTTTGTAGGAAACAAACAAGCAAACAAAACCCCCAAGTGGGTATTAAAGCTACCAGTGCCCTATTTGAAGAACCCAAGAGAAACACAAAAACAAATTGCAGCTATCAATAGAACACACGGAAATGCTTCCTTAGCCCTCAAGCTGGACAATGAATTTGTGCAGTGACAAACCCCACAGGGCCAGCTCAGAGGTCTCACTGGGTCCTTCCTGCAGCCCTTGCAGCTCCTGCTCATTGACAGCACAGCCTTCAGAGCAAGGAGAGGTACAAAGGCAAGTGGAAGCAGGATTTCCTCCTGCCAGAGGCTCTGTGTAAGGAAAGGGAAGCCTCCTCATGCCTCCAAACCCCTTCTGGCCACAGCCCAGCCCAACAAAACAGACTGACAGCATTCCACCAAAAATCCACCCCTTCAATAGGCAGTCCAAGAAGTCCTGGCCTCTATACATAACATTGAGAGACAAAATGTATTGGAGACAATAAATGAATGATAAGGGCCCCAAAGAGAGCCCTTATTATTATTTTTCATTCTGACGTATTTTTAGTAACTTCAGACTAGTTACTGATTTAAATAGTTGAATCCAAAAGGATTCCAAACAGGCCTATGTGAAACATCTCAGGGCAGTCTGCTTTGGCAGAAGATCTAAGCCCAGCAGTGCTTAGATAGAATAGTTTTAAAAACTCATTACCTAATTCTCATGTCCTGGCTCATGCTGATAAAGCCACTGTGTCCCATCCCCACTTGTGAACCAAGATTTCTTAGTTTCCAGAGTAATAAATCCTCATGGGTTCTGTAGACTTCTTTATGCTGTAGAGCCAGCATGGACTCAACTCCCTAATGATGGGAAACTGCAACACTAAAACTGCTGTGGGATATCCTCTGGCATCACCTTCTCCACCTGTGGCCTCAAATGCCAGAACAATAGACAGGTCTGTAGACAAAATTACTGCAGCCTCCACTGCTCTGCTCCACCTCAGTCAGAAAAAGGATATTAAATATGGAGATGGGGTTGCAATCAGCCTTTCTGAGGAAATAATAACCTGGGAAAATCTGACTCATGCTGATTTGTGATCAAGGACTGTGACTGAGATACCAAAAAAAGGAATTGAATCAGATTTTCATCGCTGTGTCAGAATGAATTAATTCTCAACATATAACTGGAAAAGATTTAACATCACAGAAGCATTTTTAGAATGACAGGAGGATATGGAGGCTGTGGTAAAGAAGAAAACATGATTATTGTTGTGTGTAGACTGACAGTGAGGAAAGATAAAAAAGAACTAAATATACCATAAAATAATAGCTTGGTCAAAGAGCTGCTAACAGGAATATCCTGAGAAGGGGACAGCAGTTGCAAATATCTGCCACTGCTGGCTGCAAGAATGTCCGGACAATGCTTATGACAGAATAACCAGCAGTGACACCTGGAGAGATGGCAAAGTTATCTTTAAGTCTACCCAGAGCAGCCTGACAATCTCCTTGCAGTCACTCCTGAATTTCACCCTTCAGCTAAAGATATAAGAGGTGTCTGCCTGGGCTTCTCCAGTGGTCACCACTTACCCCATGTCTATCTCAGAGAGCGGTTAAGATTTTTTTTTCCCCACTTTTGTGGTTGTCAGCAAAACTTCTAAAGTAAATCAGATGTCAGCTGATCTCACTGTGAATCTATAGCTAAACCAGAATCAGACTACTTCAATTCTAAATGCTTGCCCATAGAAACTATTAAGGTTAGCACAGCTAGTTCTTTTTGAAGTCATGTTTGCTATTAACTTTAATTAATTTTCTAGGTTGCCCATTGTAACTAAACCCTCTGCTGGAAAAATAACTGCACTCAGTACATATTTTAGAGATGGCTGCTTGGGTTTTTTCTCAGCCAATCAAGCTAGAGATGCTGCTAAGTGGAAGATTAGACTCTCAACTCAAAAGACAGGAGTTCATCTGGCAGCAAATTCCACAGACGCATATGGAGGAGTGTGAAATCCCCACTGCAAAGCACAAACAAAGGAGTATCTATCTCTCATCTCTCTTCATACAGACAGCTCACCTTCATCCAAATAAACCCTTTGATACTTAGTGTCAATATTTGTTATTAGCAAAAAGACTTCTATAATAAATTAATTATATGATGAAAGAACCATTGCACGAAGAAGAACAGGTCTTATCAAGAGCAGAATTAAGAGCCATCAATCTAATTGAGGATGTAAGAAATAAATCAGACTCAAATTCTTTGTCCAGTATTGTTTTCTCCTGTATCTTTCTACTGTATGATCCCTATGATAGAGAGACTGTCATAGTATGTGCTTGACCTGATAAAAGAGCTCACTTATCTTCAGGGAACATACCAGACATTCATGGTGATCTCTACAAAATTCAAATACACCTAACACCTGTACTGTCCAGATAAAGGGAAAAAAAAAATAAAAGGAAACCAAAGCCTATGGCTTATGGATTGCCAACACAAAGACAAAATGAGCCACTGGTGTCAGTGAAGAAGCCAGGCACAGGAAGGATGGTATCTTGGTCAATGGGTTGTCTCTGCCTTCCCCATCAATATAACCTGCTCTCTCTTTGCCAAACCTGTCTTTCCACTGCTTTTATACAGCAGTTCACCCTGTTTCGATGTTTGCATTTTCCTGCTTCCCTACCTCAGGCATCTGGACCCTTTCTTAAACCTTCCTGCACAGAAACCAGACACGTTTTCCAAGAAAATCAAGCACTGCCTGGAGGCAACTTTTCTATTTCCCCTCCAACTTCAACAGTGCATTCAGCCCCTCCTACTCATGTTCTTCTCTCTCTTCCTCCTCCCCCTCCTAAAGGACTTTTTGCTGCCAGAAAAACCATTAAGCACAGAGGCTAATCCCTGCATAACCATTGATTACTGATTAACCACGGACTACAGGTTTTGACCTAGCAAGCCTTGCACAGAACCCAGTAACAAGCAGATGGCAAAGAAAAGGATCCAGTAAAGCACTTAAGCACATGCCTATCTTTAGGAATGTGAATTAACATACCTATTCAGGCATATACCTGATTTCTGGCATACCATATAATTACATATATTTGGAGGTGGGTAGGGAATTTACCATCCTGTTGAATTTGGGCCCTGCAGCCTATACAGTCTTCTTTTCTGAGCACATGTGAATGGGTACAATTACCCAGCTGGAAACTACACACCTTTAAAAATACAGTATTCTACTTCCCATTGAATTTTCCCTCCACCATCTTTCATCCCTCAGGCTGCCAACATAAAGCACCCTCTGCCTCACCATCATTGTTACTTTGACTTTTCATATCTTGTCTGGTTTTTTCTAAAGCAGCACTGATTTTTTAGGCATCACACCCAAAACTGAAGCACTAGAAATTATCATAAAAATAGTTATAATAGTGATTATGGCTCAAAACCAATTCATTTATGCATTTCTCATGTGTGGGCAATTAGGCTGAGTTGAAATTATGGGTCCCTGCAGCTCCACAGTGAAATTCTCATTAGTTCAGTTTTCTTTCCAGCTATTTCTAGCTTTGATCTCCATCATGAGGCCAATTTCCAACCACCTGGCCAAGGGGTGTTATAGACAAGATCCTAAAAATCTACCATGTCAGGAATGAAGGAATAAAAACGCATTTTGACAAATGCAGGCAGTGTCAAGGCTCACCCCTGACACAAGCATATGCATTACAGTGTATGGAAACATTGAATCGGATCTATCTAGAACAGACAGGGCTACAAACGGAGAGAAACCAAAAGGCCCAGTGGTTTTGTCCAAAAGATGCTTTCATACAAGCCATGCTGGGATAACAGAGCAGACTGCTGATGTCTGGGAAGGGCTCAGGAGAGTGATGGCTGCTGCCTGCAAATACCAGAGACAGCAACGAAATCAGTCAGGGAAACACCACTGAAGAATGAGGAGGAAATGCAAATGCCTTCAGAAATATATTGAACAAATTGGCACCAGTCTCCTGGTTCAACACCTATGGGGCTCAGACGTGCTGGGGTCCTCTGGCCTTGGCCAGGCAAAGAGGGAACACTGCATTCAAGATTTTAGAAGTTTCAGATCTTTCCTTGCAAGTGATGCAGTATTTATTGGCACAGCACCAGCACGGGAATAGGATTATTGGATTTGAAAGGCTTTTTCCCTGGAGTGGTCTTTATCCTCTTAAAAAGATAGAGCAATTAAACTTTTTTTTTTTTTTTTTTTTTTTTTTTTTTTTTTTTTTTTTTCCCTGAAGAGAATTAATCGTCTGTGAACAGTCACACTGGTAGCCAGATGCATCACAAGAGATTTTCATCTTCTTAAATGCATAGTCAGTGGCTAGCAATCTGTTTTATCAATCTTTCATCCCTAGCTACAGACCAAAAATTTACCAATCCCAAATAGTTTTAATTTCTAGATCTAATATGAGCAGATGGAATTTAAAAAAAAAAATAAATTTGTAAAGGTCTTTATCATCAAAATGATGTTAATGTCTGAGAATAAAACCTGTGAGGTGACATTCTGTTCTAGCCAATAGACATGGAATGCTTTGTATAAATTTCACAAAGTTCTGCCAACACTACCCTGCTATAATTTCCAAGAAAGCATGAGGAAGCACTTACCTAATGCATGTCAGTACAAGGTATGATATTTTCACCAAAAGCCACAACAGAGATGAAACATGTAAAAATTATTGTCAGAAGAACATATTAATGAAAATACAATTAAAAGAGCATCCTAGAATAACGCAAGACTGATATTTTCCTAAATGTCTGAGTAGGAGAGAAGAGTTCAGGCTCTCACTGAGCACAGCACCTTGCAGGATCAGCTACATCACAAGCAAAGCTGATGTAACATCTGCACCAAAAGTGGGAGTGGATTCAACACAAGTAGAAAACCTTTAGAAAAGAAGTAATAGGTCATCATGACTAAAGATGATCTAGTGAACAGCATCCCTGCCCATGCCAGTGGGATTGGAAGTAGGTGATCTTCAAGATATGTCCCTTCAAACCCAAACCATTCTATGATTCTGTCAAGGAGAACTTCTGGCTTGAATCAGCGCAGCTTCAAAAATCAGCACTGTCAAAATGTTCTGTTTTCTTCAGGATAAGCCAGACAAGGTCTGGAGGAGGTTTTGCTACTCCGTGTTCAGCCAAAAAGAAGGGATGAGCAAGCAAAAACCCAGGGCTAGACTCTGCTCACAGTGTAAACTCATAGTGACTCCACAGGGAGCTACAAGTTTAGGCTGGCAAATCTGAGAGCAAAGTTGGGCTATAGGTAAGGACTCCTATGCTGAGCTCAACAACAACAGTTCTGCTTATGCAGCTTGGGGAAAAAAAAAAAAAAAAAAAAAGGAGACTGGACTACAGAGCAACCCCATTTTTAGCTCTGTTGCTGAAAATGATGGAAAACCCAATTGTATTTTATTAAAGGTGTCAAACTTTTTTAATAACCCAGACACTTACAGGGATAACAAATTTGCATCCTCTGTACGGTAAATTGCATACTCAGCAGCTGTGAGGCCAATTAGACATTGAAATGACAAAGTGCTATCTCAGACCAGCAGAGACATACTGCACAGAGACAGTGTTTAGTTTTCTCATACTAGCAGTGTTTAGCTGTCATCTGTCATACAGGCTTAGAGGAAAGGGCCTCCACAGCTGGAACAGCTGCAATAGCTGAAATTGCAAGATTAGCACAATAAGTTTACTTTTACCAGATCACTCAATTCACATCCAAGACTTACCTCCAGCTCCAAATGCACTCTTTTTGTCAAACTATAGCTCTGAATGAAGAGGAATTAGCTTTCAGCATTACAGCCCAAGGTTTGAACAGTTTAAACTATTTGGCTGAATTGAGAAACGTATTAAGAAAGCTGCAAAGATTAATTTCCTTTCCCAACATATTCTCTCTCCCTTTTTTTAAAGACACCTATTACTTAGATTTTTAAAACGGAACTATATTAGACAAACTAAGTAAAATGCAATTATATATGGCATTAAGTATCAGTTAATAGAGTGCATTAAAAAAGCAGCATAGATATCCTAATGGTTTACATCAGAAAGCTAAAATCTTTGCTAACATAAGGAATTCTTTGAAATGTCTCTCAAAAGAATGCAATGCTCCATTAGTGGTGTATTATTATTATTCTCTAAGGCCCTGTCCATGCTAGAAATGTCTGTAACTAACTATAGCTGTGTAATAAATTCAGTATACATACAATTATTCAATTAGTCTATACCTTTAGTAGAAGTAAAAAGAAAGTCAAAAGCTTTTTAATTGGAACCACTGTTTCCAGACTCTACTTTCCACGCTTCCAACACATAGCAAAGGCAAGATAAACTTCTTAGTGTAAACCAGCAACATTTACCTCCTTAGAGCAACAGCCAAATCAATCATCACAACAGATATTTAATGCAAAGTCTCCACTTTTTTTTAAGCCAGAGGCCTATCTTTGCAGTGTCAGCATCTGAGCTATAACATACCCATAACATAAACACCACTTAGAATTGTCAGAGTTTTCATATTTCCTTGGGTTTTTATGGGTAAAGTGGCCCTTCTGGCCTGTGTTAGGAACAATATTTCAGCTTAGCAGAAATAAAGAAACTTCATAGCACAGAATGTATTTTTCCACTGGTTGTTTTGTCCTGTAGCAGCCTCCATTTTTCTCAGTCTGGACAATAAAAGCCAGACTAATCCCTTTTAAATTTATTTCTACCCAGCCACCCTTGCAGGCTCTCCTGATGCTGATGTGGACATTTTGTGGATATTAAGTGCCCTATGGCACGTTATGTGTCAGAGTTTGTCCTTTCTGTTCATCTGTGGCAATGCCTTTCTCTTCAAGAGTTCTTGCTAAGGCAAAGGTGCTTCAGGTGAAAGCAACAGGTTGACACCCAACGCTGAGGAAATACCAACAACCTGCAGAGCCTCTGTGCAACTCTCAACTCAACACCTCATCCAGACCCGGTGAAGGCTGAAATGCTGATCCCTCAGACCCCTTATTTCACTTGGCATCCGCCTGTTCTGACTTATTTGGTGTCTGCCATTTGCTGCTCAGTCCAAATGCCCCATGCTGACCATGAGGGCAGGCACACGCTGCCTTCCCCAGCTCACGGGCACAAAGTCTCCACTGCTGACAGTCAAACACAAAGAGAAGGAAAAAACCCCACTGCATTCACACAAGAGGAGCTCTGGCTTGCTTGAAAGTGCAGTGTCCAGCAGCCTCATCATCACAACTGAGACAGGCAGAGCTGGAAGACAGACAGACCCTCAAGCACAAGATGCTGCCTGGGGCTGTGGGCTAACTTTTGGGTGCCTATTGCATCTGGAAAAACACTTCCCTCCAGAGGTGCTAAGGCAAAGCAGAGATTAATTAAAATTGCAAGAGATGAGCTATTTATTAAACTGTTTTCACATTTTCAGCTGTGTTAGAGAGCTTCCTGCAGCTGCCATAGAGACAACAGCTACAGACAATAAAACTTTATGAGCAATTTAAATTCTCTCTGCCCTTAGGAGATGGGGAAAAACAAGGAAAACTGACTCGTCGCAGGTCTTGTGTATCTTGCCTTCATTAAGTAGGACTGTTTAAGCACTTATTGTGCTTTTCCATCAGATAGTCACAGACTTCCACAAAAAGGATTAATTGTTTATAGCTTCCACTTTCAACAATACCCTATAAAAATACACTGCAGTCATATCTGATTATACAATTTTGTTTAGTGCAAAGCACTCCCGGCACATCAGTCTGCTTATTTGCACGTGTCAGAATAGCAACAAAATGGATTCCTGTGGGCAATGGAAAATCAGCTTTGCACTTGGAAAATAAAATAGTAATAACCACATAGTAAAACTGCAGATGCATGCAATAAATTAGATTTATCATCAGTCTTATACCATTAACACCTGAAATTTGCCCATAAATCTACCTCATTTGAGGCTTATTTAATGCTTCTTCCAAAGGTGGCCGGGAGCTAGAGATTCGAACTACATAAGAACTGACAGGCATGAAGAAAGAAAAACATTTCTTTCTTTCTTTCCCTACAAAATGTACAACTACCTTGTCGAAGAGACACAGTTTGAGGCGTAAGTTGGGTACACTTCCATCCAGAAACAGTTCACATTTTGACTTAGATACTTTGCAAACATAAAACAATAAGAAGCTAGGAAGAGGATCTGGTGAAAGAAGAGATTTCTAAAATATCTAATACAATTTACAGAACTTCCATTTGATTCTCCTAGGATCTGTACATTTATTTGTGACTGAAATATATCTTTATACTATATATGTTTCTACTTCAGGTAAATCTAATATGCACATTCAATACACATGCATTTAAAATTTTCCAATCTTGCAAGGTCTTACTAGTTTTTCACATATTTTATATTTACAAGATATGGTGAGACAACTTTTAACAGGTGCCCCTCAGTGTGTCAATCTAAATAAAATTATCCTTGATTTTCAAAGCCTTTGCTGGTAAAAGACCAAAAATACTCTGAAATACTGCATGAATGAAAATACTGTTGGATGGGAGAAAAATGTGAACAGAGTAATAAACAGTAAAGGGGTGTGATTTTTGATCATACTAGCAAAGAATGAGAACAAGGAAAATAAGCAGACTGTATCCCACATTACCCCACTGAAAACACAGGATGAGTAAAGAGGTATGCTGGAATCATAACTGGTTTGCAGCCCCATTTTTCTGTGCTTTTAGAGCACCTGCGTTGTGCTTTGAAAGAAAAGACACTAGGTGTTAGGACTTGATGATCATCATAGGGCCTTTCCCATCCTAACCACTCTGCAGTGCTGTGCTGCAATGTCACTGCCCAAAAAAACAGGGTGATTTTCAAAAATAAAATAAAACAAAAAGTTGTGATTTTCAAAAAGGCACCATACAGAAGAGGCAGTCCTGTAATCCCCCACCAAGGTAAAGGAAAATGCTGAGAACACTCATCATGCACACGTGACTGAGAGAAGTTGCCAACCTTGCTGCCCTGCAGTGAATCCATGGAAAGTGGACTCATCCTGCATGAATCCATGCCAGGCTCAAGCCCAGTGCTTGAAAGAAGCAGGTTAGTATGAGACAACAACTTGGTTCCCATGAGTTGCCATCCTTCCTCCACGGCTCTGAAGACTCCAGAATTTAAACAGCTGGGCCTTTCCTTTTCTTTTTTGATGCTTTATTATAGCAGCAAGGCAGCAGATTGCTTATATTCCATTTTTCTCGGACTCTTTTTAAAAGTGTGAATGAGCATGTGTGTATGTTGAAGTGATAACATAAGGACAAGCCACATTTTTAGTAAATATTACTTTAAATTACCCTGGAATGTAAAAGTGCACTTGAGCAAAACTAGCTGCCCAAAAAGGAAAGCAGAGCTGTAAACCATCCTGCCTGCAAGCTGAGCATGTCAGCAGGAGAGTCACTGTATAAGGGCACGTTTACAGGTCATGTAAGCCTGCACCTACATGCAACTCCTGCCCTAAAACACAAAACATGCATGTACTCCATTGCCACAGACTCCTCCTCTGTGTGGGCCCCTACATTGTGGCAGAAAACCAGCTGAGACCCTGTGGTCAGAAGAGACCAGATTCCTGGGTGAATTTAAGCCTTTTCATCTCTATAATGTGGGGAGAGGAGAGCAAGCAGCAGCCTCTCACCTGTGACAGTCAGCACTGTGAACCTCATTGCTGCAGCCACCTCAAGGTGGATTTAAACCAGGCCCTCCTTTTGAATCACTCCAGCAGTGACAGGCAAACCACGGTCCCAGCTCAGCTCCAGCTCCCCTTGGCTGCGGTGCAGTGGACCATGCAAGCCTTTTTCACCTGGTTCATTTCAAAATCCAGCTGGCAAAGAAGCTGCTTAAAGGGCTCTGCCTTTGAACATACAGCAAGGACAGTCAGACCCAGGAACATCTGTGACAGCCACACACACCTGTGTAGTGACAGCAGTACTGACACATGGGTAATTGTCAGTAAGGCTGATGCTGTGGGTGAAGCCATAAGCAGAAGGAAATGAAAAATTAAGGTACAAACCAGCTGTTTTTCAGTGATGCCAGAATGTTGTGCAATGCCTGTGATGCAGCTAGAGAGAGGCAGGACTGAGCTGGATAACAAGGCTGATGGCAGGTGACACTTTTTGCTCTGGCAAGTCATTTAACTCTCACAGGCTTTGGGCCTCCCTTCATTCAAATCTTTATTAGATCTGTAAGACAGGAACAGTGTCACTAGCCTTAGTCATAACCCTGTGAGTTCCTTATTTGGCCTCGAAGTCATTTGCCAATGTAATGCAGATTAAGCAAAATAAAGTGCAGTTTTGGATGTTGTCACTTCTGGGAATATAAATGCACACTGTCCGTTTCCCTGCAGAGCGGGGATCTTGCAGTGACACAAGACTTACTGCTGCAGGTCTTTCCTTTGGCAAGTCTCATTTTGGAATTGAAGTTACATTACTGGGAGTGGGGAGGGAGTAATTCTGCAATAAACAGAAAGAGGACAGAAATGGTAAACGTTTTGGTCACATTCTTACACATAAAAGCAAATGGAGACTTTGCAGAGGTGCAGTTTGACCCTGCAACCTTACAAGCATTGAGAAAATAATGAGACTTAAGAACAAGGAACATGTTTGGAGTTGGGGGGCAATAAATCACTGAACTGGAATCTGAAATGCTAGGCTCTTCTGTTCAACATACCGCTTCAGCATCCCCAGCCTCCATCAGATGCCCTGCATGCCATACCAGGCTGAATTCGACCATATGTTTGAAGCTAAGCTATGAAATTAATTTGTCAAATCCCGGGAGTTTTTGGCAAGTTATCCTGTACTATATGTGTGGTCTGCTACACTAGAGCAGGCATGCAGAGCATAGTAATGGGAATGTCTATAGGATCCAGGGGCAACACAGCTGATGATTTCCCTTCTCTGACTTCTAGTGCTGTCTAATAACGAATGGAGATGGAGAGGACTCGGGTGGAAGCCATTTCAGCAGAGTTTCAGGCTTAAAGCCTTGCTGAAGGCTGCTGGAACAAGCTATAAATACATTTCTGAGCTCCACGCCAACTGTGTAAACTCAGAAGCTGCTTGCTTCATTCAGGGACTTCATACCCACCAAAGAATCAGGAGCCTCTTGGACTAGAGGTAAGTCAGTGGCTGGCAGAAGTCACATTTTCCTTGTGAAAGGGGATGTGGAAGATGCTAGGACAGTGCAAGGGCAGATGACAGATAGGAAATGATTTCTCGGGTGTTTTGAAAGGAAACACATAATCCAGAGTTATGGATCCTCATTAATCAGGCAGAGTAGACCTGAGGAGCCAAATCTCACAAGAACTCCCGCAGGACTTGGAGCCATTTGTAAGCTCTTCCTAACTGAACCCTTGGCATGACATTTGTCCAAATTCTCCATCCCAATTCAAATATCACCACTTTGGCCTATGAACCGTTGACTAGTGGCTCTGATTCAAGCTGATTCACAACAAAAGATAAATCTTTCTGCACCTAAAAAAAGAAAAAGCTGCTGAGAAATTCTTCAATTCCTCTGCCTTGTGCAATCTTGGGCCAGGAGTTTTTGCAACAAGGTCAGTCTCATTTCTTCATCTCCTGAGCATACATCCCTCTTCCTTGCTGTGTTGATTCCTATGGGTAGTCCTGCCACCATACTTTTTTTTAATACAGAACAGAATGCAGAAAGGAGGCAGAACTGTCAGATAGAAGTTTAATAGAAGTTTTTGATATACAGCATGAAGCTGTGTATCAGAGCTTTAACAGGCTGCATGGCAAGAAAAAGCCAGGATCTCTCTCAGCCTCTGTTCATCTCATCTTCAGAAGGAACTTCAGCTCCTGAAGGCACCATCTAACCTTTTCCATGGTGTAAAGAAGACCCATGAAACTACTGTTACATAGAGAAGTGCTGCAATTTGCCTCCCAGTAACAATGGAAAGCCAAATCTAAGGCTGTGTGCTGACACTCCTGGTCCCCCAGCAACCTTGCTGCCCTTCAGCCCTCACAGATTCTTTTCAGTTCTTCTAATATGTATAAACTCAAATAGCCCAAACTTTGACAGCCTGCACATCTTGGACTGAATCCTCATGAATGCCAAACTATCTTCATGTCACCTGAGGATGGCAGAAGACACAGGCACCCAGCACTCCTCATCCTCCAACTCCAACTGTATATCCAACCTTCAGGCTGCAGAGGACAAATCAAACTCCTCTGTGAAAACATCATCCTGGAAAAACCAGCCACAGATTCTCTCAGGTAATTTGGAATACAGCCATGTTTCAAATCTGTCCATTAAACCTGACAGAAAATCGTAACGGTGCCATCCAGGTGGGATTTAACCATAGCACATAAAATGCAATTCCCCACTTTGGCACAGGGAAAAGACAAGATGATATAAAAATAAAATCTTAGGAGGTACATGATACACTCCAGGCTATTCTCTGATAGAGCTACACCTCTGAGCAGAAATCCACTTACTCAGAGATGGCTTCTGGTGCTATATTGTAGCAGCTGTTTCCCACCTCCCACTGATGTTATATTTACATGCTAAGATTCAAACACCCACTGATCCAGGCTGAGGTCCTGAGATGCTCTGGGGAGGAACGACAGCTGTTTCCCTGCACTTGTCCCAGCACAAAGAGGGGACAGGCCGTGTCAGGCTGGCCCTTGGTCAGGGATGGCTTAGCATCCCCTCTGTGCTGGACCCAGGTACTCACCTAAGAGCTGCACTCCACGGGTGAGCCCATAGACATCGATCAAGGCCCAGAGGGGCTCTGCCGTCCTCACGCCGCTGAAGAAGAGCATGGCAGCAGAGTCATTCACCCGGTAGAAGACCCGTCCCTTCTTGTCCACCCAGAAGGCGATGATGTTTCCCTCGTTGGCAAACTCTTCCGGCAGAGCCTTGGCCCAAAACCCGCTTTGGGAAACCAAGTCAGGGCACGCGTACTTTGGCAGGGTGTCGGGGTTAATCCTCGACGGGTCCTTGGATGTAAAGCCGAGTCGAAGAGCCCCGCTCCAGCAGCATTGCTTTTTAGTGATCTGCAAAGGCAACAGCAGCAATGACACTATTGGGCACTTGAACATCAACTTACACACTACAGGCTTTATGCATCCAACACTGGTGGCCAAAGTGCAGACAACCCCACCAGACTGAGGAAACATTTTACCCACCCAACACTGCTGTAGCTTTTTCAGCTGCACACAGCAATGCTGCTGCACACTTAGGACACAATGCCCACATTTAAAAACAAATAAATCAAATTAAGTTTATGTGGATAGGTGAAATTTAATTACAGCTGCATGATGATTCATTTCTATTTATAGGGTAATTCCTTTTGGCCTAAGAATAACCCTCTCACAAAATGTGCCAAAAATGGTGACAAGACCTTTTATCTCAGCAGAGCTCTTCCCACATGGTGCTCAGATGATGGGGTCTCTCATGATCTGAGAGAAAAGCTCCAAAATCACAGTTTCCACCACAGGGTTTTCTGGGTTTCTCAGGCAAGTAAAAGACAGTCTTTCCGTTGTTTAACTTGTCATATTGGATGACATATTGAAATCACAGCCTTGCAGCAAAGAACTTGTGTGTGGGAAAGCACAATATAGAGTATTTGACTTCGTTAAATACAAAATTTTGAAGCAACAATAGACGTTCTCTTATGATTGGGAAAACATACATATTTCAGCTGTGAATGGTGTTTTGCAAAATATGTTGTGCATAAGTACACCGTAACTTGTCAGTAGGCAATTACTCAGTGTGTCTGGGGTCAGGAACATCTGCTATAGTTTTTGGAATGGTTCATGTGTCATACTCATCCTTCTGCACCTGACAGACAGCTGGACAAAGGATCACAATTACCTCCACAGTTGTCAGCTTCTACTCATAAGAACTGAGCCCTGGCCAGTAGTGGATCTGTGGGAAGCAGGCATCAGGTCCCAAACACAAGCAGCACATTGAAATAACTATCCAGTTATAAGGTCTCTTTTTTCTTCCCATGGAAGCAAGGAGCCTTCCAGAGTTAGTGTAATCCTCAAACGACCTTCTGCCTTCCTCCTTGGTGAAGTTTTTCCTCTCATTCTACTGTTCGAGTATGAACCTGCTAGGAATTGCTCCTCTCAAAGGGGTTCAGCCTGTCAATATCCAGACTATGACATGCAAGATCTAAGGATGCTGGATCCAACCTTGATGTGGGGCCAAGACTGTTCCTGCATGCCAGTGGACACACAATCACTGTATCTGTTCACACTTTGAACCTGCAGCAAACACAAGAGCACTTGAGATTGTCGTCTTCCATCAGTGCCTCAGCAGCCTCAAGCAATTCCACAGCTGGCCACAGGACAAGAGCAGAAACACGGATAGGTACCACCTAGCAGATGCCACACAAAACTTGTTGCCTTTCTGTAATTTCATGCTCTGCCAAAGCACTAATGGCTCAGATGAATGGCAATGAGACTGAACTGTCCAGGATTTTGTTCTCAGAAGCCTGGGAGCAGCCCCACATGTCTCAGCTCGGAGGCATAGAATTTTCACCAAGGAATTCTACAAGACATTTTCTTCGGAGTTCTGAATACCCTGCTAATCAAATTTGTAAATACTGTGTTTTTCTTTTACATATTCCTCTCTAAGGCAAATCTGGAACATGTGCCCTTGGGGTCACAATAATCTTACAACAAAGACATTGTTCAAAGCCTAGAGATTTCTGTTTTATAAGTAAAGTATCAGAGAAAATAACTCAGAGCTCAGAAAAAAGTTATCAACAGACAAGTTTTCGGTTAAGGGAGTGCTGCTCTTTATCCCTACTTAGTCCACCCAGGCACCTAAACTGTTTACATGAAACACTTGAGCACTGACCTCAGTCCCAGGAACCATGGGAAGTTCCTGCTTGTGGAGTGGACACTGGGATGACACTCAAAAGGACTGAAGCAGATTTGCTATTTTATATACCTGGCCAGGGTGGGATGGCATCACACATGTCCCCAGTAGAAGTGGGGTTAACAGGGTGTGCACACAACAAAACAGGGAAATATAATACACACACTCCAAGAAGAAGCCCGGGTTATTTTTTGCAGCAAATTTACTGCAAGCCCTAAAAGCTTTCGGGTCTAAGATAAATATGGCCTCATTGTCATTTGTACAATTCAGTCTCTTGCCAATACTTCACAGCAATCACAGGCAGCGTGAAGTAAATATTCATATGGTAATTGAGGCTGCACATGTTCCATGTATTAATCAGCACCTATAAACAGTTCTCAATACAGTCTGACCACAGGCAAACTAATACTCAAATTAAAATCAAGTATAAAGCCTGCCAAGAATTAGACACAGCTGGACAAAGGGTACACAGTTTTGCTAAAAAAGGCAACAGTTAATGATGGACCAAATTCTCTTTTCAGCAGCCACCGCTAGCAGAAAGCTTGGGAGGTCCACCGGGTACCAGGAGGGGAGGAAAATACAGAATTAACATCCGAAGTGCTAAACCATTGCTGCTTTCACAGATCCAAGCTCCTGATCTTTACTGCCCAATGCTATCTTTGAGAAACACACTTCCTAGAAATGCCTCAAATTACATGGAAGAAACCATACTGGAGCATTTTTCTCTGAGGGTGCTTGACAGCCATATTCCCAGAGCTGCAAACTAATGTCAGAATAAAACCTGAGATACAACAGCTAATAAGTAGAATGAAATCTCCTTACTGCTTTCCTCAATTTTCCAGAGGGAGTTGGATGACTGGGTTCATGGTTAGTCTGTGGCTGGTAAGAAGGTCTAAGATGCTGTTTTCCACAAGCACAAACGATAGCGAGGCACTTACAGGATGGACGAATCATACAAAAGTAAGGATGTTTTCACATTCCATCCCTCCCTAGAGCACAAGTTCTGCTAAAGCCTGTTGATGAGACCTTCCCATTGGAGTCAGCAGGAGCTGTGCTCATAAATCTCTTGTGCAGATTTGCATGCATATCCTTCACAAACATTATGCAAGCTAAAATCCCAAATACACAGAGATAAACAAGTGTGAATTTCCAGAGATAGCTACCTTGTTTCAGAATGAGGAAGAAATAACCCAGAACCTTTGCCTAAACCACTAAATCCACTCAAATCTTTGATGGTGTCTTCAGAAGTGAAATGCTGCTTTCATCTCCTCCCAGATTATTTGTCACAGTTGTTTGTCCAAACTGCTGGCCATCCTGGGAAAAACCTCATTAGGCAATGTGAGAGATTCCTGCTGGGCTTCCAGCCTGGATAGAAGCAGCAAGAGCTCCACAGGAAGCATAACAAAACTGTAGTGGGGATTTTCTATCTCTGGGCCTGAGCCTGAAATCATTTAAATCTCCATGTATTTCCAGAAGAGGCATGTCCCTCATTCCTTGCTCCTTTGCTGGCTGTGAGGGAAGAGGCAGGAAAGGCTGATATGCTGCTGTAGGACTCAGCACTCCAGGTCCTCTAGAAATGGACAACAGCAAGATCATTCAAACAGGTATCTGTATGCTGACAAACCTTCTGGAACACTCCTTCTGCACAAATGAAAGATTTGCAGTCAGATCATTCATGTGGGCCATGAACTAAAGTGCCAAAGAAGATGACCCATTTTGTGCCAATAAAGGCGTGAAATCAGCTACGAACGGAAAAATGTAGTCCCATAAAGTAGAGAACATAGAGATTGGAAAGTATCTGTGAATGAAGTTTCAAGGGTCCCAAGCTCCTTAAGGTGCTGATAATCTGAAAAGTGCTTCAGTTCCTAAGGACATGGAAGAATTTCTTCATCAGAAAGCAGCTCCTGGTGCTCGTGGAAGCATTAGAGGAGTTTTAGAGGAGCTGGATTTCCCATGCCAGCTGCAGCATTGCATGGTACCAAGGGTACAAACCCCATCCTCCAGGCTACCACAGACAGAAAGGAAGTGAAATCAGCCTGTGCCAGTGAGAAAACATGTGATCCCTGCAATGTTCTCTCCTCTGATCTTAATGCTATCAGGTGACTGATTCAACAAAGCAGTTAGCAGACCCCCAGAAAGATTCTTTCCTTAGACAGCAACAGTGATCATGCTGACTCTCCTTTCATCCTTTCCTCCAAACTCTTTTGTTTTTCCTGCCAAGCATGTGAGCAAGAACCTTCACTTCTAGGTCCTTTTTGACCTCTTATCTCCTGGCTGTCCAAGCAATCTCAATTTAATCTCTTGTACTTGTCTGATGTCAATGTAGGTATTTTTGGAAGGTGGATTTCCCTTTTGCTCTCAGTTTCTACAGCGGTCTGTACCTGTGGCTCCAAGAACTACAGTGACAAAAGCAGAAGTACCAATGAAGACTGCAGATCTTCAAGTCCAAGATCAGGCTACTTGCTTTTCAAGGAAGGGATAAAGATCTGCTGCAAGGACCAAAGCCTGGTACATCCAGCATTCATTCCCATGGCAAAAAAGGGAAAGTATAATTTACTCACCTTAAGCCTGACTTGTTCATAAATAACAATGGGCCTGTTGCTGAAGGTAATGGCATTGCAGAAGCTAGCCTGGCGCTTCACTGCCTTCTGTGTTGCGTCCATGATGATCTGGGATCCCTTCGTGTGAGGATGGAAAAGCAGAGGGCTGATGGAGAGAGTTCCACATTGTGGGATGGGGAGACAGTGCTTCTGCTTGTGGTGGCATCGGTGGGAGGAAGTTGAAAATGACCCACTAATGGAATCTGAAAGCAGAATAGCAGAATGGGGAAAAATGGGATTCAAATCTACTGTGAGAAATATGAAAATTTTCAATGCACATACCCACACCTGCACCCACCAAAACAAAAACAAAAACAAAAACAAACAAACCAAAAAAAAAAAAAAAAAAAGGAAACCAAAAAAACTTAGCCAAATCCTTAAACTGTAAACCACTGATGGATTTTAGAGCATCTTCAGCAATAATTAAAGACTGCAAGGATACTGAAGATTCCTGTCCGGACAATCTGACAGTACGGAGCATGACATTAGGAGTGCACCTCAGCACTGAAATCACAGGCCACTTGAGGCCACAGAGCAGGAGAAAACACAAGAATTGGTTCTAAAACTGGAGCAAAGCCTTTGTGAAGTTGCTGTATCTAAGCAAGGGAACACCTTGGGAACAATCTTCCACTTCCAGAGGACTCTTACTCAACTCGACCATTTGTCTCCCTTGCACAGCAGCTCCATTGATCTTTGCCTCCATGTGACTCTGGATGCCCTATCCACTCATGCCATGTGCCAGCTCAGGGAAACACATTGCTAATTTATACTCAAGCACCACTCAGCAGTCACCCACCTGGATCTTTCCACCAACTCCCATCCAGTCTCCTCTCTCCTCCACTGATAAGAACCTCAGAACCTCAGCTGAGATCCCACATGTCATGAAGGCATTGATCAGCACTCTATCACTACAGTGAGGAAAGGTTAGAGGGAGAAACGCTGTGAAGGATGGAGGAGATGAGGTCTTTCTCCATTCAAGACTCTACAGAAAGACTTGACACAGGATCAGTAGTCATGACAGCAGCTTTGTTCCTGAACAAATGGACAGGCACGTTTCTTTTCAACAGGGACCCTGTAGCAGTACCAGCTCAAAACAACCACTCTACTGAACACAAATCATCTGCTTCCTTTTCTTTGTTTTGCACATACACACTACATCATGCACATATGTTTGGGAGGAAATACTCCTAAATTTGGAAACAGAGTACCAACAGAATACAGGACTATTCTATGACAGACTGAAGGACGCTACAAAAGCAAACATGCTCTTAAGAATGTGCCAGTTTGTGCTGTGGAGATGCATGACTAAAGAGTACCCTTTGAACACAGAAACTATAGAAACTAAGTATCTATCTTCTTCACACAAATTAATTGCTCACTGCTGTGTCTTTCTATAGTTACTATAAAATAATGCTTTCACTTCTAACACAACTCTTGGTTTTGCAATAAAATGTCCAGACCCTCTTCCTTCCAGCCTTTTGGGTAGTCTTAGCTTGTAACTACACAAAGCTGTAACAGCACATCCTCAGGTTGAGTAACTATGAGCAGAACTTAAAATGCTGAGTTCTGATGAGAACATTATAATTCGACTTCAGTGGCTGTAACTCTGGCCTTTTCATCTCCTAGCTGGGTCTTTTTTCCTCCCATTTTCAGCAAGAGCTCTGTTCTGAAGGAACAGGTAGGTCATACAGCAGAGCTGTTACCTTTAAACATTTTCATTAATGCTTTATGGGAGAGATTAATCCACTCAGAGATTTTGATGCTAAAAGTGATGTGGAATATGTCAATTTCCTTCTCCTATTCCTTACATGTGGAAAAAGAGAAATAAGGTGCAGGGTACTGAGGAAACGTAGAGGTTAACCTGAGCAGGCAGGTCATGGAGGGAAACCTTTGGGAGGAACAGACTGCACGAAAGGGGAGCTTGACAGAGGAAGGATGCAGGAGCTGACATGAACCTGACCTTTTTCCCTTTGGAAAGGTCACTGCTGACCTGGGGTGGTGCACCCTGGCTTTCCCCACAGATCAGATTGAGTGGTCAGAAGACAATACAAGCTGCAGCAGACCCACAGACAGAATCTTCTCAGGGTACTGCCTAAAACCTTTTTAATTAAAGACTGTTTCCTACCCCAAAGAGCAAACCACGTGTGGATGTGGGGACAGCAGACACCCCACTCACACAGCACAGCAGAAAAGGTCTGCCCCTGAAAGGGTATCCACACAGCCTTTCCAAAGCTGGGTAGTTAGTAGCAGCACAGGGAGGAAAAAAATCAGCTGAGATAAATGCTTGTAATCCTTACCATTTCTTGAGCTGGACCCATAGTTTTAAAAATTAACAGCAAAATACAGCATAACTAGTTACACTGATCCTTTATATTTGTTAATAAAAAGCTCAGAAGGTGAAAACATATTGAAATTGTTGTGCTAGGCTCTGCAAGAGGATTCTTAAAAGCACAATTTGAAATACAGTTTACTAAAAATAAACATTAGCTTAACACCAGTGGAAACTTGAAAGGGGTTGCAAACCTTGTTTTCTCACATGCAGCCTGACACAGGGCATGTGCACAGAAGAAAGAGAACCATAAATTAATGCAAATCTTCACTGACTTTAAAAACATGTTTGCTGCTCTTGAGGGAATAAGAAATAATGTATCTCCAGTCTATATCCAACTCTCCCTGAGCCTGTAGGATAACAGTGAGCCTGTCAGATTGCTGTCACTACAGTAAAATACTCATGTTTGCATGGCAAGATGACCAAGAAGCCAAAGGAAAGCTTTGATCCTCCGCAGGAAGAGACTATAGCTTTGCAAGTGTTGGGGTATTCAATTATATAAATGCAAAGGGTTGAATCCAGAGTGCTAAATCCAAATTGAAGACCATGTTGGGTTACACTTTAGTGAATTAGGGAAATATCTACAAGGTGGATCTCAGCCAGCTGGTCAGATCTAGCATTCCCATCCAAGACTCCAAAAGAAGTCAAAGCCAAAACATAACTTATTTTCATCTGTGCTATTTTAGAGGTGACAAGATGTATCAAGTGACTAGGTTCATGTATAGTGTAAGATTTTCCATTTAAATTGCAAACTACAAGACAAGAGGCAGGTGCAGACAAACCACATCCATGTGAAAGGAGATAATACCAGTCCTTTTTTTTTTTTTCTTTTTTTTTTTTTTTTTTTAACCTGAAATGCAAAGTTGTCTAAGTTGTCTTTACAGTAAGTGATATGAAAGACAACAGGAGTGGTTTTATAGCATCTGTGAGAAGCCTCCCCTCACCCAGTAAAACTTGGGCAACAGAAGCTGGAGTTGTTTGCAGGGTGATCTGCAATGGATCCATCTTTCAAACCTGACTGACAAGGGGTGGGAAGGAGCCCTTAAAGTGAAGAAGCTGATTTTTCACTTCATGAAGAAAAATTACATTAGTTGAAGAGATGCAAAAAAGGGCAGGAAAATAGGTGCAAGAGATGAAATTTGTAATAAATACAAGCAAGACTTTGTTTGTCAAGGGCAGAAGAGATGACTTCAAAGCTTCAGAACAGAAAGGAAAGGAGAAAGGCTGTGTCCTGAATATGGGATAGCTGCAAGTGAGATCTGCAAGACTCATGATACTGGTGTGTTTGAGGGCATTTAGGAGGATGAGCTGAGAGAGACACCGGCATTTCCTCTGTCTCTCTGCTCAGCTGGGATGTGCATTTGCTCTCTATCACTTGCAGTGCTGTAGCTGAGGAGCAGAGGCATGTCCTGTCCAACAAGATGTACGGAGCCAGCAGCTTCTGCAGGAGTGCCAGGCAGTGACCTGGGAGTGGGGCTTTTTTAGCAATGCAGCTGAACACCTCAACTTAGGAGTCCCTGGTCAGAACCTGGATGTGAGGCTTTAAGAAGCTTGCTTGAAGACAATGCTGAGGCTCTTAACTATCAGTAAGAGTCAGGAGTGTGACAACTTTTGTAAAGCTTGAAAAAAGTAGACAAAAGAGATGAGGAGAATATAAGCCCTGATTCAGTTATAATAAGCCTGAGCTGTTTGTAATATTTTATTTTTTTAAAAAGGCAAACTACTCAGAGCAAAAGTTTAGGCTGGTCAAAGTAGATTTAAGTGCTACAGATGAGAAATAAATCTGTTAATTGACTATAGGAAGGATAAGGCTGAACTAATGTTTGTTGTTGAAAACACACAGAGAGATGAAAAGATGTCTGTGTGCAAAGCCTAGAGAAGACTCTGCCAGATGAGGGAAGGAAGGTGAGGAAGACCCTCAAAATGCAGGAGAGGCAGAAGAGGACAGCAGGGCAGGACTGAGCTGGGGAGGCAAACCCTCACACACACCATCTCCAGGGGGAGCAATGCAGCTGATGGCTCTGCAAGCACTTAAAAAATACCAAGCCTGATCAGGTCCTTTTCTTTGTTAAAGAATAGATGATACCAAGAAGAAAAATGTGAATATAGTACTATATGCACACAAGACTTTGAGAAGAAATGTCTTCCCCTTATAAAGGAATTTTTAAACTTCAGATCTTCAGTTACAATGCTGTGTAATCATTAACCATCTCCTGGCCTCTGATTGGGCAGTGTTTACTCAATGTTTGTCAGTCATTTCCAAAAATTCAGTTACTACTGTGACACACCACTCCACCTCCCATGGACGCAGCCCACCCTTTCCAGGTCCCTCTCTGCCCTCTCCCCATGCAAATCCCCCCGAGTCCATGTGGACCATAAGCCCACTAAGCACATAAGAACAGCAGAGCATAAGTAAGCAGCCATATGCTCCCGTCTGCCAGGTAAGGAGAGAGGGCTGAGCAGCCCCCTTGGAAGCTGCTGGGCAGGAGAAATTGCCTTGGGAGCTGCACTCCCGGGCTCCAGACAAATCCATGGAAAGGAGAGTGACATCCCTGCATCAGCAGCAGCCACTTCTCCCTATAGTAACTTCCAGCAGCTCCTCTGATCCACGGCAGAAACAACTTCCACGTGCAATAATGATGTTTTTGACAGCAGAGGGGCACTTCTGACCTTATTCTCTTTGTATCTTGCTGATCCTGCATCTTTATTATTCTTACTATGGCTTACTAACTTCTTATTGTAGGCTGATGTTGTAAGTAGAAAATGAGAAGATCAAAGTAAAAAATCGTGCTCTGGAAGCATCTAAGATTTCTTTCTTGATTTAGAACACTTTTGCTCTGCTGCGATCAGGTAGGCTCTGACAGCAGTCTAATGAGAACTGTAGTAATATATTTATGCCTTCTAACAAAAGAAAGAAAGTTAAGTCTAGTTAAGTTTATGGTCTAGGGATGTTTCAAAAATTCTGTTAATCCTTCTCCTGCAAATGTGCAGTTTGGTAATCTTCTCTTTTCTAATATCTTTTCTCCTGATGCTTCAGGAGAAATAGAAACAGCTTGCCCAGGGTGATGGCTGATCTGTCTGTGCTGCAGATGGTAGGACATAAGGAAGAAAAAAACCCAGAACTTTCCATGCTCTGTCCTGTTGATAATCCTTATCTTCTCAAAGATAAGCCGATACACTGTCGGCCATAAGATTACACAGAATTTATAAGTTATGTTTGCTTTTCTGACTCACTGCATTAACAAACCCACTTCTTGCCATAGCTCCTTTTCCAAATACTGCCTAGTTGGGATAAGCCATTGACATCTCCCACCTACTGTAACTCTAGTTACGCATTTCCTTAGATAGATCAGAACAATGCACTGAACATGTTACACTTTCCTTAACATTACAGAATTCCTCCTAATTTATAATCATGTAAACCAAGCCAAAGTAGTCATTGCAAACACTGAGCTTAGAGTGGTGTTGAGATGAGGGCCAGCAGCCCTTCATCCCTCTCTACACAGGTCCCAGGATACAGAACCAACACAAACCTTGCACCCACTTTTAACCCAGGTCTCACAGTCACAAGTGAGTGGGTGCTGCCCCCACAGTGCTGCTTTTCCCCTTCCCCTCCTGCAACACTGGGCACAGCCGTGATGAACAGCAAAGCTGCTGCCCCAGAGGCAGCCCTGTCTCATGGCACAGCCACAGTCAGCAGAGCAGCCACTCTCTGAGAGTTCACGACAGTTCATACTGAAAAAATAAAAAAAAATAAAAAAGTAGTGAAACAAAAGCAGAGCCCAAGTGCAAATACTTTACGGCTGTGTAGTATTTCCATGCACTACAAATCAATGTAAAAGATGTTTTCTTCAAGGGGCCTCATATAGGCTGTGTTTTTAAAATGCATTCCCTTTGCTAAATATAAATCAGTAAGAGTTTTTGTTCTTCCAAAAGATTAGCTAGCCTCAGTATTTTGGGATCTAATTCTGGAATACTTGTTGAGGTGCCAGCATTCTCTTCCAATTTAAATACAGTTTAATGGAAAGTCTATGCTGGGCACATTTTCCATCTACAGTGTAATAGCTTGAAAGTCTGAATACCGAGAGTTCACCAGAAACAGAGGTAACCTATCGAGATTAAACTTCATTTATTTGTCAGGGTTAGAAAGGATGTGGGAGCAAAGGAGAGCAGTAGAGACAAGCAAATGGATCTGCAGAACCAAAATCCAAGAGATGGTAGAAATGGTGTAGCCTACTGACAAGGCCATGCAAAGAGAATTAGACAAGCTGTGGTTCTGAACTCAAGCAGCTGAATTTGCTTTGAGTTGTATCTGTGTAAAATCAAAGCTGGGCCCCCAGACTCAAGATGCTGAATTTAGGCTTACATCAGGCTACTCTCATTGCATATTTACAACATAATAGGATGCTTTTCTTTTCATCAGTGGAAAGAGACAGGGTATTTCATGGACTATATCTGAATTATGCTTCTTATCTGGATTATCAGCTGGAGGATGCTTCCATATCTTGAGTGTCTTGCTTAGCACAGCTCCCTAATCAGAGACCACCTCTAATCAAGAAAGACATGTGCTGGGATGAATGGTAGAGCAGTGGGAGAGCATCTTCTCTTACCCAGCTGGAGAGTTTAGATTGTGTTCAGTACTACATATCATGAAGTTTTACGCTGTAATGCCATTTCTAAAGACTCCCGGAAGACAGTTTTTCTTCTATCATGCATGACAATTACATTTGGAGTGTGCCTTTTTTCTAAAATAAAACATCCATTTAGAGTCACTTCAAGATACTGTAAAGTTCGGTCATTTTGTGTGGTCTTGTTTGAAAACACAGTGCTCAAACCATTCTTGTTTCACACCCTTCCTCCTGAAAGTCCCCTGCTGTTTTTCCTTGCAGGGTCTCTTGAGAGCATGATTGCCAGGAGCAGCTCCCCACCCCATCCAAATTTAAACTTGTGAGGTGCAGTGATCTTTTGCAAAAATCATCTGGTGTTGGTGTGCTGATGTTCCCAAACTCGGGTCCCTGCTATCTCCTTCCTGTAGACTGGCAGCCGTGGAAACACTGTCATCTTTTCTTTCTGATCAACTGAAAAATCCCTTTTTCAGCATCAGAAAATTGTGCTGCTCTCTTTGCTGTTAGTCAGAACAGTCTCCAAACTATTTCCATCCACATCAGTTACCCAAATGTCAAAGATTTCCATTCATTATTAAGTCCAAAAGTAGTTCTAAAGGGAAGTTCTTTAAATATACATCTACTCAGGGTCACCTGGCTGCTGTTTATGCAGGGGGGTTTTGTAGGGTTTATGTTCTTGTGAAATGGAATATGAAAGTGCTTACAAAGGAAAAATGACCTGAATCTCTAGTCTTGCTCAACACTGACTAGACCCAAAAGACATTGATTCCACTGGCTTTATTTCCTGTTTGGCAGCAAATAAATCCTTAAAGTAAGTGGTTATTTGAGCTAGCAACTTATCAGGCAGGTCAAAATTTACTATTACTTTTACTATTTGGCCACATTCAATATCCTCTTAAATATTTCAGGATTATAGGAGCCACATTTTTTTTTTAATTCTTCCTTTCCACTCTCTCTTCCTCTGTCCATTTCTTCTTGAGGAAAACTTACATAACATACAACCTTCCTCTCTGCTTTCTTTGCCATCCCTTCCTCCTTCTTCCTCCTCCTCCCTTGTCACAAGTATTAAAGTTTCTCAGCCACTTCTCTCTTTCAAGTCGTCCCTTTCCTTCACTGGCCTGACTTTATCCAGCACATTTCTCTCTCACTTAGGTTTACTCCTTTTTTTTTTTTTCAATCTCTTGAACTATTCTGGTTTCTTCTCCTCATGCTTCATACCTTCTCATTTAAAAAAAACTCAAACAACTCCCCATCTCCTAAAGCACAACAGGCCCTTGTGATTAACTAAGGCTCTCCAGTCTCACAAAGTTATAAAGAGATGGATTTATTTTGGCAGACCACTAGTTAATCTGTAACATATTCCTACAAAGTAACTTGCACTGGGTACTAAATGAGGCAAAAGTTTGTCATCAAAATGGCTTTTTTTTTTTTTAGGTACATTGCTGGGATGAAAGCACAGAGCTCCATGCCTGACTCCCACCACCAGCCTCTTAAACTCCCAGTGCACCTGGCAGAGCCAGCACGGGCCCAGATGTAAAGCTCCCAGGGCAGGGCACCAGCCCTGCTCTCCAGCAACTTCAATGCACAAATAGAAATTATAAAAAAGAACTTTTGCCCAGACCAGGGAGGACTCCAGTAGCATTAGAAGTGTTAACCGCTACACCATTAAAGTATTACTTTTTTTCCAGGCACATAATATAAGTACTGCTGAGGCAAAACCAGGAGAAAGGGCAACATTTCTCCCTTTACGCAAGAATTTGGCCCTCTATGCACACATTCCTTCATTAATCTGCACTTTCTGTACCACAGTCACAAGTGGAATCTAAATTACTGACCTTCCCACTCTCATCTGGCTCTGCAGCACATCGCCCGCACCAGTTTCAACACCCTTTACCAGTAAATAACTCTGTTTCTTTAGCAGACCAGAACTTGAACTTGGACCACTGAATTAAAACATGAAACTTCACCAGCCGTAAAGTTACAGCCTATTTTAACAAAAATAAACAGTATCGCTGGTGCTTATTCAAAGAAGGAGTGTGAATACTATTCCACCATCCTTCCTAGCAATTCCCACGCCAGACCCATGAAGTTATCACTTCACATTTTGCTACAAACAGCTGCTGGAACAGTCCATACAGTAACTTGCTTTCCTTAGCATTTGTCAGCCAGAGAAGACCAAGGGTCTTGAATCCTTCTTGCCTGAGGACAAGAGTACATAGACCTGTTTTGTTCTTCAAAAGTCATCCTACCTGCTAGCCACCACCTCATGCTGAATCTCACAAAGACAGAAAGAAGAGATGAGTCCTGCCCAGAACTGTTTACAGGTTGCATATAACAAAAGAAACAGGAATAAGAGGAACATAACTTTGTAAACAAGCATATGTTTTATGTGATTTTATGGCATTTAAATGAATCTGTCAGGACCCACGCTGTTCCATACCCATGGCCAGTACTATTCCTTGCCCCAGAGGACAGCTGGAGGTGACTCCACACCTCTTTTGTCACCACAACAGCACATGGAAGTTAGTTCTAGTCCTCTCTGATTTGCATAGGCAAAAATACACTTCAAACTAGAAGCTCCACACCCTTTCATTATAAGCTCCCATAGAATCCCCTCAAACCTCCATGATTATTTTCTAATGACTTGGGTAACAGAGTCAACCCCTCAACTTGTTTTGTAGAGGAGGCACCCCCATGTTTCCTGTGAGAGCACACCAAGGAAATTCTGCCACCCCTGGCTTTGAAATTTAACATCAGTGTGTACAAACAGGAAAAAAACTTCCCAGCAGCTTTCATCAATTTCATATTGCTGCAGATTTACTTGCATGACCCTTCCTGACACAGATGACCAGTTACCATTTACTGAAGCTGGGTAATATACAGCAGGTGGCACAGGAGGAGCATCATGAAGATGAAAGAAAGTCATCATGAAGATGACTGCATTTCTAAATAGCTGAAGGAAGAGAGATGGGCTAGAAAAGCAAGCCAGCTTGGCATGGGAACAATGCACTGTTTTACAATTCATGCAGAAGGACATTTTTGCATATTGATGTATTGATAAGAGTGAAAAGAGGAAGAAATTTGATGCCACACGAGTCAGAGCATTGTTCCTGATGAAGCCACATTCGTAGTGTGACTGCCTTGAAGATCACATGGGAACTGGAAACAAGCCGAAAGGGCTCAGGGGACTTTATTCTCTTGGTGGAAAGACACATACACTATTTCAGAAATGCAAGGAGCAACTAAATGCGGAGACCAACTCATCCATCCATTTTCCTTGCTTTTTTAGCTTAAAAAAAATAGTGTAACATCCTTTAGTCAATATTCAGATAAGGGGCATTTCTTCTGATAAGAAAGATCGGTGGAGCTTTAATTCTTTTAGGGGTTTGCAGTTTGTTTGGTTTGGTTTTTTGGTTTTTTTTTTTTTTTTTGAGTACATAAATGCTCCTGTTTTTCTGAGCCACAGCACTAAATAATAATGTAATAAGCACCACAGTGCATCCCTGACAGATGCTCCTTCCTGACAGCACAAAGAGATGCAGCTGTTGAACAGGAGCCTGCAAATCCAGACCTCTGGGCCATGAAGCATTTCCCTGATTAGTTTTCTGCACCCAAGAGCAGATCTCAATTCCGAATCTGAACCTACTGCTGTAATAGACAGAGGAAAAACACAAAATATTTGTTATCAAACCGGAGTTGCACAAATCCCAAACCACTATCAATCTGTATTTTTTTCCCCTAGAGGTACATTTCTAAATCTCTGGAATACTGACGTTATTACAGGTAATTTGCCCATATTTACACTTTATTACAGTTGCTCACATAGTACTACACACCTCACTCTGCACTAACTGAGCCAGCAGTACCAGCCACGTGTGTATCACAAAATTACTGCTTCTGCCACACCACTAAAGACAAAACTGATAAAGTCTGTCCACAAGGGTTAAAGCATGGATTTTCCAAAGCACAGCATTAAGACAAGATGGGAAATGTGTATTGTCCTGTATACATATAGCAAATAAATCTCAAAATATTCCAGTTATCAAATGCTAAAGACCTTCTGAATCTCTAAGGAACTACTTGTATAGTGGTCAGTCTGGAGCTGCAATCAGCTTGGGATGAGGCAGGACTTGGAGCCCCCAGGGAACAGCTTTGCTGTATGAGGGCTCGGAGCAAAAAGGTCTCTGTGGGATAACTCATGAGTGAGTAAAGAGAGGTCAGGTAGCCACTTGGCAACCAACAGGATAGAAACATCTCCCAGCAAAATGGGTAAGATTACAGAATCTCTGGCGAAGAGCGCAATGAGAGCTACACACACCTCTGTAGGAAAGATGCAGGGAACTGAAATCACTGCATCTCCATTTTCAGGAATTAATTTCTAACGTGATGCAATATCCTTTGTAGCATCCCAAAGACAGCACTGCCCACTTTCCTACTTAAGCCTGACTGCTAGAAGCCATGCACAGAATAGCACAGGCCAAAGAGAGTAAGATCATTTCACAGTCAGCAACCATCCAAAATCCAAGTGTTGAGATACTTAGACAATACCAAGATATTGAATCACCCACCCTTGCTCAAGCGAAAATGCTATGGGCTGTTCAGAAAGGAGAAAGGTTTTCCCAGGAACCTTGTCACAGCCATGCTTCTTGATCAAGGTCTCTCTGGCCAATTCTGCAAACCCACTGACATACAGGCAGATTAAGAGAAGAAGAACAGCAACTCCTACCATGCTGTAGCTCCAGTTCCATGTGAGATCTCTATGGGACCAGCACCCTTCAGTACTCCCAATCTTACATTCCTTCTAAGCACATTACTTCACTCAGAATCATAAAACAAGAAGGCAATACAAATTATAGTCTCTTACCCTTCAAAGATGAAAAAACAGAGGGTGGCATTGAACTAGTTTAACATAATGAGAAAATAAATTAAGCAATTCTCCTTTTGCAAGTTGCAAGAAATTCCTATCATCAATGATGACTTTGTAAAAGCAATTAGATTCTTAAAGCTCTATTTTATATTTGATAATCTGATTCTATTTGGTGTGCAAAGACAGAAGTCATTTTGATCTGGGATACTTCAGTACATTATAGATACCCATATATTTCCATCTTCCAGAGAGACTTTTTTAAAAACTTTTTATTTTTTATCTCAGTCTCTTAATAAGCTGCCATTTTTTTTCAACCTTTGAAAAATACCAATTCTTAACAACGCTTATGTCTTCAATCAGTCTTCAAACAGCCCTAGAGAAAAGTAAGGTTTTATTTAAAGTACTTTTAGTTGAGTTGGTGAATATTAGAGATAGGCAAATCAGAGATGAAGCTATGTCTTTCTTCTGACCAAAAGCCTGGTCTGATGAACAGAAAATAAAATCTGGATTTATTTCATTCCAAAACAGTATCCCAAACACTCTTACCACCAAGCTGCCATTTGTCCAGTTTCTAACATTTAGGTTTCCCAACCAAAGAAAAGATAATACCATGGAGAAATTTTCCTTAAGCAAAAGATGTTTACCGGAAATCTTCTTTACTTTACAGCAGGAACCAACCCAGAGCAGAGATCGCATTTACGCCACAGCTCTGACAAATGCCTGTTGAGCTGCAGCACTTAAACCACTTGCATTTTAAACAGCAGTTTGTCAAGTGATACTAATTATTTGGGAGGTCTCTGCTCCTAGAAACGTAAACATTTCTTTTCATACCAATCACATTTTCTTTTCCGTGTGGTGCTTCCAGCAGCGACTGAAATTAAAATGGCTTCTTTGTGTGCCACGATGTGGTTTATGGCTCAAATCCCCCTCTACTCCTGCAAACAGGGGATAGCGTTGCCCTGGGGCTCTGCACAGCACCTTCCCATCCCTGCTGCTCTGTAGGCAGAAACCTCCTCTCCACAAGTGGAGAGCTCTCCCAGGATCAAACCCATCCACTTTTCTCAAGGCTGCACAGCTTCCCTTGGGCTGATAACTCAGGTCTGGGACTTGCCTGAGGATCACTTGAACTTCATAAAGCAAGCTAAGGGCTCAGTTGCTAGGGAGCACTGCAGGGAACTGACAAACAGGCTCTCGCAGGAGTCCGAGACAAAAATCCCACAACCAATTCTCAGGCCTGCCAAGGCACAGCTAAAACACAGGCACATGTTTCCTTCAAACTCCCTCCTGGTTCAATAAGTACTGCCTGGCCTCTGCTTAAGCCAGGCCACAAGCCTCAGAGTTCTTGAAAAACACAGTTTCAGTCCCATCCCAGTATCTCACAGCAGGTCTTGCTTTTACTGACGAGTCTATTGGCCAAAAACTTCCAGTGTTGTATCCATGCAGAGCCATGTGGCTGCAGAGCAGGCCCTATCACAGAGAAAATCTGGCAGTGTCAGCCAGAATAAGTTTCATGAAATCGCAGCAAGTAACCTAAAGACTTTACCAGAAGTGAGGCTAAACCAGCATTTTTAGTCACATTGAGCCATCTGCAAGTCACTGGTGGGAACTTTCTTGTTAGGGTAGTCAAAGCTGGGATCAGCCTCTGCTATTCAGGCAAACTTTATAGAGAAGCCACATCCATCCCCCTTGGGACAAGTCCTTTCGTGTTTTCCAAACCTCATCAAAGTCTCCTGTGAGCAAGTTGCTGAGCCCTGGGAGCTGACCATGCATGCCTGGGAAGGTCACCTGGCATGGACCTGCATCACACAGCCTCTGTGCAGAACCACCCCGTGAGGTACAACGTGATGGGGTGAAGTCAGACCATGGGTATGAGTGTTACCTCACCCCTCCATGTTCCCTCTCTGTACTAGGATGTGTTTACTGGTATAGGCAGAAAGGGATGTCAATTTATCCACAAAAAGAAGCTGATTTTCATAGCAAGGGCCCTTGATTTAACACAAAGATTCCTCATGAAAAAAAGTTATTTTAATTTGGTGGAGAGGGCAAGAACTTCGGATTTCTGCTGATGCTGGCTGTTAGGGAAGAGGCAACACTGTATCATGTTCATGAATGCATGCAGCTTTTATTATATGGCCATTTTACTATTTCCTTTCTTCTTTAAAACAAAAGTCCTATCAATGTGTCTAATGAGGAAAGCATGCTCACACATCTGATCAATTATCATGTCTCACACTGAGCCCACCCCATTTCAGCTATCAGGCCCATGGTAAATTACAGGAAAACCAAAGGAGTCTTCTCCCCAGCACTATCAACTGCAGTCATCTTAAATGTTGTTTTTTAAGCCAACAAACTACAGTGTCCCTTCAAGAGACAATCAAGGACAGAGTCAAGCAACAGAAATACTGATGAGAATAACTCGACAAGAGCTACAGAGAGGGTGGCTCTGACTCATTTTGGACTCGGAGAAATACATTTTCGGACTAAAGCATTGATTTAGAGGGAATAGACAAGAAGAAAAATGGCAGGACAACAATGATCATAGGGACCAACCCCAGAGCTAAGCCCAGGGACCAGCAGGGCTGAAGCACGTGCATCAACCATGGGCACGTGCACTGCAAGGCTTGTGGCTCACAGCCATACTTATATAGCTCAGCACCCTGCTGTTTCATCACTGATCCCTGACAACTCCTGAGAGCAAACATTAATTCCACCCTTTGGTTTGCTTTCACTTTACAGGAGACTCTCTTTCCTTTAAGGTTAATTTTTCAGACTGCTCTTGATGGAACTCTCTGCACATATAGATATCATAATTGCAAAATTCTTTATTGAAACTAAAGGAGCCATATCAGTTTTGAGATTATGTGTATAGAGATAACTTCTTCTTAATTCCTGCTAATGTCTGCATTGGTAATCATATTTAGTAAATTTACTTTATACCAGTAACAATATGAAATTTTAGGCTGTGGGAGTACTTGCTTTGATTAAGTATACGAATGATTCCTTAGAACATGTCAGTAGATCCTAGAAACTTTTCTGAAGAGACACCTGCTGCTTCTAAACGAATTGAATAATAGATGAATATATCACCCATAATTCTTAAGAAAATAGGAGAAGTTACGAAGAGGTAAAAAAGGATCAGAGCTAAGAATGCATTCACATTAAGGAGAGAAAGGAGCAATCCAAGAGGAGACAAGCAAGACAACAAAATCTGACAAACAATTCAGTCCTCAGGTCCCACCAGAACAGAGCATCAAAGCTGACAGAAAAGTTAATGAGAAAATGCCATGAAAGCAAAGGACAAAATGAGAACAGGAATAGTCTTTGCTTTCACCACTGGAGCAAGATCCCTACACCCAGAAACTGCCACTAATGAAAAACTCATTTGCCTTTCATAATAAATAAAGCAGGTTTCAAGTATAAACATGGTTACCCATAAAATCTCCAGATACAGAGGTCCTACACTTCCTGTCCGAAGTGTTGTCAGCAGTTGATAATGCTCTGTTATCGGTCACCTTGGGGCACTAGCAGGTGACACACAGGTCAGAGGCACACACCAAAATAATCTCTGGAAGTTCCACTTTCAGCAAATGCCAACACTGTTTTGGCACTCTGCCCAAGGTCTTCTGCACCAGTTAATCCAACACTGAACAGGATTAATTCCTCATACACACAGACTCTTTTGCTTTCAGGGCTATACAGCAATTGTGCTGAAAGCAGAGGGAGTTTAGAAATAACCTTTTCTCCTCAGTCCTACATTAGTTCTCAACAGCAACTGTCTAAAGGATACAGAAGATGTTCATCCCTCAGTGAGTCTGACCACTGACCATCACCAGTCACTCCATCAAATGACAAGTTATCCCAAAATCTAGACAATAACTCAGAGATTATTAGAATATAAATCAACACTAATTTGCACAGAATTCTCACTAGCAGTTGGAGTTGTAGGTCTTTTTTTTTGGTGCTGCTGTTTCATATTTCTTCTGGGACATTTGCAGTTTTAATTAGGTGTAAGAAGATGGAAATTATTAAATTAGAATATGCATGTGAGTTAGAGAACAATGCTGTTTAGTGATATTGACTGCAAGGGTAAATTGTGGTAATTATAATGGTTATTGCAGTACAGGCAATGAACAGACAGCGAGAAACGAAGCATGGGGCTGATTTCAGCACATGCATATAGATACACCATTTGCCACTCTACAAGGAATTCAGAGAAAGGAAAAAATAGAACTCTATAGTGCAAAGTCAGACTGAAAGGAGTTGCATACCATAGCCATTTTTCATTAGGGAAATGGCCTCCACCCTCTGCCCTTCCCCAAAGCCCTTCAGCCACTGCTCAGCAGCTGTCATGGGGGCTGAGGCTTCCACACAGCACCCGAATGTCCTGGATCTCCCACCAACATGTGTGAACAAGACCTGGAAACTGTTTTCCAGGAGAACCAAATGTGGAGGAAGGATCATGTCAGGGCTTCACACTCTTTTGTACAGGAATAAATGACCAGCCAGGAAGGAAAGGAAAGTCCGTGGAAAATGAATTCCCAATGAAATGGGATATGAATCCAGACAGCCACCCAAAAGCCTATTGCCATGCAGTGTGGATGAAGTCCTGCTATAACCTAACTTCTGCTTCCTTCTTCCATTTTGCAGCACACAAATGTGCCTGCATTGCTCACCAGACCTACCTATGGGTGGTATAAATCTGGTCATACATAACACCTATGTGATCCTCTGTACACACCACACAAAGACACATGAGCTATCATTTATATTGTATTCACAACTCACAGAGCAGCTTCCACAAGCAGCTTAAAAACTCAGCCAACTGAAAATCACACCTCTCAATCAGCACCACCTCCCGGGCTAAAAACCAGACATAGTCTCACTTGGGACTTCTTTGCAATTACATTGATGCCATACAATTACAGTTGGAAAAACGTGGCACAAGATACCTTTTCCCCTGCTTCTTGTAAAAATGATTCCACAGCAAAACTCTGATGAGTGCCAGTGACGTAATTAAAGTGAAAATGAAACAAAGCTCTGCAACTAGTGATTTATTATTAATTACAAGTGGTAGTAGGGACAGTTATTGAGCAAATGTGCAGATATGCAGACTCACATATCCCCTGCACGTGGACTAAGCAACAGTGTACACTCTAGCTGGTCAAAGGCCCTCTGAAGTGATGTGTACATGTCATCACTAACCTCTGCACTCCTACATCCAATGAATCCCTCTCCCACACAGGGCAGCAGCTTCTTTGACTAAACCATCACTTTGTGTTAGTTTGGTTCTTAGTGAAAGAGAAATAAAATGTGCTCAGGTGTTCGGGGACTTTTTGCCCTTAGACTGTGTCTCCTAGATTTGGTCCCTAAAATCAAGAATAGGATCTTCTACAAATAGCAGCTCACTCATGGCCATAAGGAGCCATGAAAAACCACTGCAGTAGATGAAAGTTGCATCAAACACATAAGAAGAACACAGGTATTATGACATATGTATGTATTAGACATTTCTTTCAAGCATGATTAGCTAGCAAGTAGTTTAATATAATTCTTTAATAAACCATGACTCCATTATAGGAATACTGTAGTATACAGACATTCTTGTAGAAACCAGATCAACATTTCCTGTTTAAAATAGTGTTAAGCACTGCATATATAAATATTACATCTTAAATAGTAAGTAAACATCCTGCCTATCAAGGTTGCATTACCTTTGAATCTCCTATTTCAACTTTTCCTCTTACAGCATTGACTGCTCTGGAAAACACCAGAAGGAGTCCTACAGAGGGTGGCAGGAAAGCAAGAGGAAATGGGAAAGAGGAACAGAGACAGTCACAGGGCCAGGCAAGGGACATAGATGGAGACTGCCTGAGTGGGTTTCAGCACTGCACAGAGAATAGTCCCATGACCAAACATCTCAAGCCACCAGATGAGTCCTTTCAAAAACAAAGGTGCTGTTTTTCATGGTACAAGCCACTGGGGTTGGTTTGGTAGCGGAGAATAAAGTCAAAAGTGGACCTCTCTTAGGAAACTCAGGTAGCTGGTGCTTTAGCGACCCTAGCTAAAAGCTTATTTTTCCTCCCCATCCCATCAGGTGGGAAACCTTCATTCAGGTGATTCAGGGCCCATTCAGCACCCACCAATTCCACCATCGGGGCAGACGAGCATGGTTCTGCAGCCATGTATCAGTGGGAAAGTTGCATTTTCACCCAGGGAGATGCCTGTGCATGTGAGCCTGTGTGTACCTCACATTAGGCTCAAATAGGAACGGCAGCACTGGCTTGTAGGACTTCACTCAGTAAACCCAAGCATCAGAGCAGTTCCAGGGACAGCCAGTGTCACCACCATGGCCATGCAACCCTGTGCAAGACATGTCATCCACTCGTGTCTTTTCTTGAGCCAAAGGAGGTTGAGTCACCTCTATCCAGCAGGATTACTGTGTATCTCTGCTGTTTGAAAGCAGACTTGTGAGTGAAGACTGGGGAAATGATGCCAGGTGTTCCTCATGACAGTCTGCGTATGGTTGCACTTGACTACTGTAAACCTAGAATCACAGAATCATTAAGACTGGAAAAGATCTCTAAGATAACCAAGACCAACTCCTAACCAGCCCTGCCAAGTTCACCACTAAACCACATCCCTAAGCGCCACACCTACATACTTTTTCAACACTTCCAGGGACAGAGATTCCACCATTTCTGTGGGCAGCTTGTTCCAATGCCTGACTGCCCTTTCAAAGAAGAAACTTTTTCTAATATCCAATCAAAACCTCTTCTGGCACAACTTGAGATCATTTTCTCTTGTCCTTATCCCATGCTACCTGGGAGAATAGGCTGACCCCCACCTCGCTACACTCTCCTTTCAGGCAGTTGTAGAGAGCGATAAGGTCTCCCCTGAGCCTCCTTTTTTTCCAGGTTAAACAACCCCAGCTCCCTCAGCTGCTCCTCAAACGATTTAGTCTTCAGACACTTCAATAGCTCTGTGGCCCTTCTCTGGACTCCCTTGATTACCTTAATGTCCTTCCTGGGCTGAAGGGCCCAGAACTGGACACAGCACAAGGTGCAGCCTCACCAGTGCCCAGCACAGGGGGACAATCCCTGCCTGCTCCTGCTGGCCACACTCTTGCAGATAAAGGCTAGGATGCCATTAGTCTGGACACACTGCTGACTCCTGTTCAGCTGGCTGTCAGCCAACACCCAACTCTGTTCTTACATCAGCACACCCACAGTTTTTTAAAACCAACAGCCTAATGTTACGGTGCTTTTGACAGGGTGGCTCCCTCAGGAGCCACTTCAGGAGGTTTTATCTCAATTTACTTTTATGAGTCTGGCAAGGTCAGGGTGTGCCCAGGCAGAGGCAGGGACCCAGCATCCAGCTCCGGGCACACGTCTCAGGGAAACCTGCTGACTCCCCAGGGACAGCTCAACAGAACATGTGCATCATCTCCCCACCTGAGATAATTTTCAGTGAGCAGTTAGGTGCTTGAAAAAATCCCAGCTCACGACACAGAGAGGTCATCAAAAATGTCCGGAGGACGCTGGTTAATTACCTGTGCTATCTAAAACAAAGATTGTCAATCTTAAGGCTATCAATACAACTGCCTTCAGTATCATTACATTCACTTTTAATTAAACTTATGAGAAATGGAAAAAGCTTCTGTTCTCTTTCCTCAGCTATTTTGAGACACATCTGAAACACAAATATTCAACAGAAAGATGGAACTGGAGGAACAGTAGCCACAGACAAACCACAAGTGCAGATGTCTATTTTTGCTAAATGTGCCTTTGTAGCACGATTTTTTTTAATATAATCCCTGGCTTTTTTCAAGTATCACTGTGCTGAACAGAGCAGTGCATCACCTCTGTATATGACACAGCCGTTAGCCCCTCCATTTTAAGAGGAAAATTTGAGTTAATTACCCACTTCACCTCATTAGTCTCCAACTCCCAACAAATAAAAATTAAAGAGAAGCATGCTTACTGGAGTAGAATCGCTGAAAGGCAGAAGTTGCAAGATTACTGTGCAGTGCACTGCCAGCTGCAGGCAGGAGAAGGCCCCAACAGGAATGCCAAGCCTCTGGCACACGCATGAAATATATATATTTTTTATTCTTTCACTCACTTTTCTTTTTTTTTTTTTTTTTTAATTCATTCAAATAATGCTTAAAAAGGGGAAAAGGCACTTACAATCACAAGACGACAGACAGAGCTCTTTTTTTGGTGTGGTTTTGTTTTAGTGACCCAGCGGTACAATTATTCTGCATACTGCATGCATATCATGAGGTTAAGTAAGAAATAAGGTCAGGCCACAGAAACTTCAGAACACAAACAATGAACAAATAAAAAATCTCTATCATCTTGCTAAATACCTTTAGGGAGAGTCATCTACTTCCTAACTACATCCATTTGTTTCTTAAACTATAGGGTTTGGATCTGGTAGAAAATATGAGAAGAATCAGGGCTGTAATATGAATATTCACAGTGTTAATGTATATACCTCGTGTATCTTTATTCAAAGAAAGGATATGACACACTCCAAACCCACATAGCGCTTTACCTGTGTCTTTCATATCCATGTTTACTATTGAGACAAGGAAGGGCCTCTGAAAACCCCATTCACACCTCACTGAGCATGCAGCACACTTACTACGTCCAAACCCATTTCAGACCAAAGCACAAGTTTAATACTAAGGACTGCAATATCCTCACGGAAGTATTTATTGCACGAGATTGGTGCAGGCAGGGACATGTCTCCTATCGCACGTTGTCCATAGGTTCACGTTCTGGTTTAACGCTGGCTATGCAGGGTATTCCAGTCCCTCTCCAGCTCCTCCCTCGGCCCGCTGCACATCACCCAACAAGCCCAGCGAGAGGGCTTCACTCAACAGCTCAGCATCGTCAATTCACCCCAACATTCATTCCAAACCTTATCAGTTCAGCTAAGAAACTGCTGGTGGAAAGGAGAAATAAGGTGACTGCTTTGCGAGCCCGCTCAGCTGCCTGGCAGTAACCTTGCCGTGGGGGCTGGTGTTTCCCGGTGGGGCTGTCAGACAGCGCACACGGATACACACACGGACACGGTTACTTTTCCTTCGACCCTGACACCTCACAGCAAGCCCGTCAGCGCTGCCTGGGCAGGTATCTACGCCTCATCCCAGTGGTGCAGCCAGACGAGCCCCATCCCAGCCCGAGCTCCCTCCCCGCCCAGCTCCGCTCCTGGAGCGGGATGCTCCGGGAGGACAAGCCGGGCAGAACCCGCATCCCCGGCATCCCACGCCGCCCCTTTCCCAGCCGCCTTCCCGCGGTGGCGGGGCGGTCGGTCCTTACCGTAGAGCAGGTTTCTCGTCACCTGCCCCCCCATGTCGGCGCAGCCCCCGCCCGGCTCCGGCTCCGCTCCGCAGTCCCCGGCCCACGCGGGACCCGGCTGCCCCGCGCCAGCAGCGTCCGCCCACACCCGCGCCTCCCGCCGCGGCACCGGCGCTCCGAGCTGTCATCTTTATTTACATAAGAAGGAGGAGACTTCACGGCTTCCTGAAATAGCTGCCGGCGTTTCACGGATGCAGCGTGTCCCCCCTCCCCACGCACACAGCGCGGTCCCCCAGCGCGGGACGCGGCAGGCGAAGCATCCACGCGCGGGGCCGTGCGGGGCCGCCGGCCGGGCTCCAACCCGCCGGTACCGGGAGCCCCGCGACGCCAAGAACAAAGCGAAAGGCACCGCTGGCTCCATTGGCGGGGGAAAGGGCGGGGAAGGAAAGAATAGAAAAAAAAGAAAATAAAAATTCAGAACTCATTTATAAAACGAAACTACTCTGGCCATGTGAAACTTTCGCTCCCCACTGCAAAACCCTGGAATAAATTAGAATGGGGAAAAAGAGAAGTTAAACAAAATTTATTACCAGACATCACCACACCAGTCTTCAAACGGCCTTTGCAGGTTAATTATTAATTATTTAATAGCAAAGAAGTGCTCCAAACGCAGAATGGTTCGTCACAGGCTGGAATAATAAAAACGTTACCCCCCGTAAACTCTTTTGTGCGGGGCTCGCATGCTCAGCCCAGATACAATGCTTCCTGCGCTCCAGCTCATTACCTCTGCTGATGGATAATGGCCAGCGTTAGAAAAAGCAGGGGCATGCCGAGAGTGGTGCAAGGAGGTGCGCTGGAGACCGCAGCCAGGGATGGTCCCTCGGTTGCTCTCTGCATCCCGCAGCTCGTGCAGGAGCTTACTCGTTCCCTCCTCTCCATCTCCAGCACCACACGCCCCTGGCCACTCACTCCTCTCCCTGCATCTCTCCTTGTCCACTGCTCTACTAAATCAACACAGCAGGCACCCAGCTGCCACATCCAGCCGCGGCAGATCTCAGCTGGCTCGTTTGAAACCAGCTCATGCATCTTCATGCTGCACCGCAGTCGCTCTTCTCTCTGCAAAGGAGCGGGAGTCAAACTTGTGCAGCCGCGAGTGCAGCCCTGCCTCCCAACTCTTACCATGGTGTTGGGCAAATCCTGCCATCCCACTGCCTCGGTTCTGCCACCGGAAAAAAAAAAAAAAGGAAATAAGATTTTTTTCTCTTGCCTGTGTTGTAAGGATTATTTGCTTAGGACGTCTGTGTGCTGAGGTCTCAGCACTTCTGGAGGAAAGAGAAGGAAGGAAAAAAAAAAAAAAAAGCCAACAAAAAGAAAAGGAAAAAAAAAAACCACAGTGCAAAAGAAGCCCAAGCCAAAAAGCATAGTCAGGGTGTTTGCACTAGTGCTGCGTGCCCGAGGAGAGCTGTACCCAGCATTTTCAACCTGCAAGAGGAGCCTCTCCTGTGCCCTCCATCCAGTCACCACTGCCGGCTCACTCACTGCTCCCACCTGCCCAGCCAAGACATGCACCTGGACCCCAGAGCCACGCAGCAGCTCTTCCTCAGCTGAGCAGCAGACAGGCAGCACTCTGCTCATCCTGCCCAAAGTCACACTCTGCAGAGCTCATGGCAGCTTCTTGGCAGAAGAATCTTACTTTTTTTCCTTCTATTTTTTTCCCCTCCCCAGATGATGGTGCATTTACAGCAGCAGCAGGTGGGGTGAGGACTCGTCCCCAGGAGCACCATGGTGTGGCCCCTACCCCCCAGTGGGTGCAGGACATCTCTCAAGTCACACCAACCCAGCAGAGCACCCTGTTCTGCTCCCTGGCTGCTGGGGACCCACAGATGCCACAAGGATACTGCTGGTTTCATCTTCTGGGGGGCACCTCACCCTCTCAGGCTAATGGCAAAGGGGCCAGAAATTTATAACATCAAATACCACGTTTCACTTGGAGGAATGAAGGTTGACTTGGACATTCAATCCCAAGTTTTCTCCCTCAGTTTCTCATTTCAGCTCTGCTTTCCATCCTTACCTTAATCTTGCTACAGCTCTGTGAATAATTGACTTCTTGGTTCACTGCCTCAACCAAGAGATTGCTAGGAAAAAAATATAATTTCACGTTGGCCCAAAAATGAATGCTTTGTGCGTCTCACTGAACAAAATGTTTCTTTAACTCAAAATGAAGCATTTTATTTTCAGAGTTATTTTTACCTCATTTTTTCAAGTTACGGTCATTCAATCCAGCTCTGAAATGATGTCCTTAAAAAATAAATTAAGCCTTTTGTTTTGAATATACCAAAAGGAAAACTGTGAATTGCTATCTTGTCTGATTATTTTATTTTTTTGCAACTTATTGGCTTTGTTTGTTTGTCTGAAGGGGAGGGTGGAGAGGGCAGACTGCCAGAATGAGTCATCCTGTTTGGCAGAAAATTATAAACAATTTCAATTAATTTTAAAATTTGGGCTTTTTTTTCCAAAAGAATCAAGCATCTCCTCCCACCCCTGATCTTCCTCCAGTGCTGTGGAGCAGCTCCTGGGGGACACAGACCTGGGGGACACAGACCCTCAGAGTCATCCACAGCAGTAGAATGGCATGTCTGCCCTGTTCTGTGATAATTCCTTGAGGATTATTTGCCATATGGCAAATCTTTCCTTCACAGACACATCACACTGAAACTTCCTGCTGATTTGTTCTGGTCACCTCCAAGCCCATTTCAGACCTTTATCTATTCCAAATTACTCCTCAGTCTTTCATGTTTCAGGTTCTCCTCCAGACAAAGGGAAAACCTATTGCCCTGTTCCTGTTTTACAGTTCCCTCTGTTGATACACTCTAGGTCCCCTTGGGGTGTTTCTTTGCCCTTGTCAATAAGGAAAAGGCCTCCCATTTTGGCGTCAAGTATAAAAATCGATAACATCACCATTTGCACTCCCTTCTAAATCACTGACAAAGGCATTAGGTTGGACCCAACAAAAACCCAGCCCCTAAATCCATTTCCATTCATGAACTGCATCCAGCAAACTCTGGCCAAGCAGCAGTGCTGCTGTCCAAGCAGGAGGAATCTGCTGCAGGAGCATTTTGAGGCAGTGTCTGATCTTGCTAAATATACTTATTAACCACAAGAGTAGGATGCTGAGGCTGCAGAGCACTTCTGAAAATAGATTCATGGTCAACAAGCCATGTACTAGCTAAAACCTTGGATCTTTCCAAGCAGCTTTGAGCAGACAGTGGGGCACCTCTCCCAGCCCTCCCAGGATAAAATCCCTACCCAGGGTACCAGGCAGGGTGGCCAGGAAGGGCTGTGACTATCTGTGTTGCTTTCCTGGTATCCTGGTAAGAAGGCTGTCAGGTCAGCAAGGAGGATGCCAAAGAACCATCATGGTCTGAGAAAAGACTCCCCAACACAGCCAAATAGCCCATTCAACCCTGACTGAGGGAAAGCAGAAGAGATACCTGCAGAGAACCACAGCAGGAAGAACCAACTCTACAGAGACCAGTCTTGCACAGGAGGAGACACAGAAAAAGATACAAAGAGAGAAGGAAAGGATGAAAACTCCAACTCGGGGAGATCAAGGAAAAGACCATACTTATGCATAGGCCAGGCCAAGAAAATGAAAATCCAGTTCATGCAACTGCCATGCAGCTAGAAGTCTTTTGTAATTGGATTTGACTCTGTGGAGAACTGGAGTTTACACTTTGTTAGAGAGACAAAACAAGAAATAAAATCTCTCTTGATGGGGGTTTCATCTCCTTTAATGGTGCTGCAGGTAGAGACATCCAGACAAGAAACAGTCCAAAAAGTTTCCTTGAATGGGTAAAAGGTGGGAACTCTGAAAACCAATCTAATATTCACCAGGTACATGAAATCTTCTCTTAATGACTTCTAGGTTTAAAAGCTGCCATCAGTTTCTCTATTACCACTTACACTTGACTCTCTGGTAACCAACAGATTTACTAGAAATTGCCCTTTTTTACTCAGTGCAGTAGCTCTCAACTACTGGAGTTCATCTAGGAAGATGGGATAATTTATGGGAACACATTCTTAGGTCTTTTTTTCAGCATGAGTCTCTGACTGCTACTAGGGGGAAACTTCACCTGTACAGAAAACAGATTTCCTTCAGGAACCTCTGCCATTGTAACTTCAGAGGAAAAATTATGCTCTCAGCAGGAAGGCATCCAAGAAAAAACGTCTCACCAGCATGCACAAGAAACAGCTAGGAAAGCTTGCCCTCTATGCATTCTTTTAAAATTAATTTATTGCCATAAATGGAGGTGACTTAGATGAAAGGTGTGTCTCCACCTTCAATCCTTTATCTGTAATGCAAAGACACAGATACTGCTGTAGCAAGCAATATGCTGATTAGTTGACGTTTATGCAGCCATTTGGGAATATAACAAGTTGTGTCATTATTAAGCATTATTATAAAGCTGCAGCTCTGGATGAAAGCCAAATCTCAGAGTGTAATTCAAAGGAAAATAAAAATTCTGGCCCAAATTCTTAAAATCAAAATCACAACTCATACCTACAAACTACAGCACTGCAACTGCTAACCAGGTGGCTCAATTATCCCAGTACAGTTCTCTGCAGGCACGGCAGGAAGGGGAATTTAAGGACAGGAAAATCTTTAGGTTGACTAACCACCTCCCATTTGCACTTAGCTTAAATGAGACATCAGCTGTGTTTGCCTTAGTGACAGGAGCTGCAGCAGCACAGTGGTAAAGGCTGTCTCTGGCAGGGCAATAAAGACATCAGGGAGGTGGTGTAATGGACGTCCAGGTTGTGGACTGATTCAGTGAAGGAGAGCCAGAGGCCTCATGCCACTGCTCAAGGGCTGTCACTCCTCTTTATGTAAAGCCAAAGCTGGCACAGGATGTCCAAGTCTTAACCCTGACACTGCCAGCACTCAGAGTTTTATCATAACCTCCCTGCTTTTATCATAACTTCCCTGACTGTCTGCAGGAGTGGAAAAGAGAAACAGCAGTGTTGGAGAGGGACAAAAAGCTGAGCAAGAAGAAGAATTTCTATGGAAAGGAACTGAACTGACCTCAGGCCAAATTACACAACATTTTTCCATCAGCATGGACGTGCTCACAAGTCCCCAGTGGATGAGGGGTTTATCTTTAAAGAGAGTAACTCAGTGCAAGAAGGTGTCAGGAAAGAAATTAATGCACCAAAAGCCAAAAATGATCCCTCTTCCTTGAATACTTTTGGGATAATATATTGAGAAAACCCTGTGGGAAACTAAGAGGAAGCAAGGACTAAAAATCATAGAACTCAGTGTAAGACGTGCCTGGCAATAAAACATTGCACTGAGCTGCTAACCAGGAGCTTTTAAATGATACAGAAAAACTCTGCCTGTCTGGGGCAAGGTCCCCTGGAATCTGCCAGAAGCCCATTCCTGAGGGCAAGTATCATGCTGTGCATGACACCAAGTAGGTCTTCAAATGCCTCCAGCTCTGACCTTCATTTCCATGCTAAATTAATAGCTTTCCCTCTCACTGCCATTTCACATTACCTCTTCAAGCACAACAAGATTCAAAAGAATCTTTGGCATATCCAAATATAATGGAAAATGAATATAAAAACATGTCATCAGAAGAAACACTGTAATTTTAAAATACAGGGAAATGCTGATTTACAACACTCACCTGAATGAAGTTGAAAACTTATGTTTTCAGAACTAGAGAGAAAACTAATGTTTCTAACTTAAAGCAAATATTTTCTTTAATCTCATGAGAATATTTTTACTTCAGCTGGGGGTATGGGACAATGACAACATTGCAGGACTGAGAAATGTGTTACTTCAAACCAGTTCTGTGGCTATTAAATATTTGGAAACTTCGATCAGTATTACATAATAAGGCACTATGTCAGACTTTAGCAAGTAGAATGTCTTTCCACCACAAAGTTACAGGGAATACTGGTATAATAGATATGCTTTTATGTAAGTTGTTCATTCACACTTTATCACAGACAACACCCAAATTCTGCACTGAAAAACTAAATTACCAGCTGGAATCAACAACGTTTTTATGGTATTTCTGCTTTAACATGTGACTGCAGAGCAAACACTACATTCATTTTCACAGTATTCCTGTAGGAAGAGATGCCTCTCTGCCTGAACTAAAGAAGCACATTTTGAGTTTTTTCAAAAAATTTAATGAGGACCTTTTCAAGCAACAGGTTAATTCACTGTAGCAATCTTCATTCAATGTCCTCTGGAAAGGGCACAGGCAGGACTCTGCGAAACCAAAGAGGTAAATAAGGTAATCAGAAAGCACCGCACCAAGGTCAGATAGACAACTTCCACTCTAGCACGTGATAGCTTTTGAAAGCCTGATTTTGTAATCTTAATAACATTCCCTCACCAAAGAAATGCAGTTTCTAAAGATTTTTCTTAGCAGATACAATGGTAAGAGTGAATAACCTCTCTGTTTCCTGTGCCACCCTTTCCGAGAAAAGCCTCTCACTTACATGCAGGGATGTTTGTAACCAAGCAAAGGCACTGTATGTTTGTGATGTAAATATTAGCCTAGCAGAGGAACACCTTTTTATTACCCTGCTGAAAGTCCTCCAGAGAGGACAGTGAAGGGCAGCAGGATCCAATAGAAACCTTCTGGGCTGGCAAGATGGGCAGGCAGGCTCACACCACATGTCTGTGAAAATGTCCCCCACCGTGTGTGCCCGCAGAAAGTTTTAGCCTGGACTTTGAAAGGCTCCTGGGGTCACAGAGGACAGTCAGTGATTCTTGTCCAATAACGGCTCTTCATGCACTCCTTTTCACCCCAAAACTTCCCTGTCTCCTGCCACAGGGCCATCTCAGAGGAAATGTGACTTATTTACAGACCTTTCCATACTGAGCTGCTTTCACAAGCTATTTTACATAGGTCTCCAGGGAACCAAAGGAGCTGGAGGTCAAATACTTCAAGGGCAAAATGCACGGCAAGGGTGAATTTTCCAGCCCTGGTGAGAGGAATCTTGTTTGGTATTTACACCAAACAAATCATGTCATGCCTGTTACAGGTGTTGCCCCTTCCCCCTCCCTCTGTGCATCTTTCTTTTACTCACTGATCTCTGGTCCTCTGCACTCCCTCACCAGATACTGACATTTTGTACCTCCTCATCCTAGGCTCTCTGTGGCCTATCACATTTTATCCAAAATTTAGCCTTCCTCTCTTGTTATGTCCTTCAACTCCTTTCTTCTGTCATTCAAACTAAAAGACATTTTGACTCTAACTCAGTCTCACAGAAGTATCATGAAAGGTCACAAGCCAGAGGGAATAAATTGGGGGCAGCTATTACTGGAATGAGAAAAAAGTTTTGGGTACTTCAGCTCAGGAAAACAGGACTTAATCAGTACAAAAAAATCACAGCTTTACCTTCACCAAATGCCATTTTTAATAGCTACTCTATCAAAGCACAAAGCAGATGAACATAAAGTGCCAATATTGTACTAGAGTAGAGCAGTGGTCATGTTTCCCTCCAGTCACTTCTCCATCCCACATCTCCATTTCCAGGAGAAGGGATCAGAGCACGACATGAGACTCATATTACTGAACACAGAAAAACACCCATATCCCTAGGATCTAAACCATGCTAATGTATTCACCACTGCAGCTTCTAGACTGAGTGTCTCTGACCTACCACAGCTTCTTCTGATCTGCCGCAAACTTCGAAAACCAAAACAACACTGCTCCTGCCATTGTGCCTCTTCCTCCCATACACCATGCCTCTAATCCAAAGGTCTTTTTCACTTCCTCCCTCCCCCAATTCTTTGTCTCAGCAACCTCTTCTGTGCCGCCCACACACTTGGAGAGTGGAGAGCAGACCAATCTGGCAAGCTCAAATAACAACAAAAAAAAGGAAAGAAAAGGGGGAAAAAAAAAAAAAAAGTCATTTTCTGGCCTAGGAGACTCCTCTGTATTTTTATCTGGAGGGAGCAATCAAATATTTTTTTTCTTTCACCATGAACCAAAGGGAATGGCGATGGATCCCAAGGCCTCGCATTCTCACAAATCAGCCCTCACAAAAACAAGGGGAAAGGCTGGTGTTCCTTACGGACACGCGGGCACCTTTGAATAGGAAGCTTCTTTTCATCCTTTTCATTAAGCTTCACTTCAACCTTCTTCAGCCCCAAGCACCAGTTAAAAATATCACTTTTTACAAGGTGGGGTTGGATTAGCCAGTTTTCTTGTTAGTTTTTCTTAAAAAGAGCTGAGGACAAGCTTTGCTGCCTGCCTGGAGGCTCCTCAACCAGCCAGGCAGTTGTTGGCACTCCAGGGGCTGCTGGGCTGGCTAGGCATGTGCCCACACACACAGCACAGGAAGGGGGTATGGAAAGGTGCAGCACCCCCTCGGTGCCCACATGGCACTGGCAATATTTACCCATCAAAGCCCCAATCCTGCAATCTCACCAGCACATACAAAAAAATCCACTCTGGCATAAAGCATCTAATGACATTAATGGCACAAAGCACGGTGATACGGTCCAGGCATGTGGAAACAATCACAGGCCCAGAACCCAGGATGACTGATTTCTTTCCCATTCAACATATGTTTTACTTAGATGTCTGCTTCTTCCCACCCTTCCTTCTCTTGGTCTCCCAGATTATTATTTGGTTTGGGGGGAACAGAGAAAAAACATCTTTAAAACAGAAACATTAAATGACACCTATCTAAGAAAATGCTTAACTTAGATATAAACTGGATATTTTATTAAATACACAACTTCCTAATAAGAGGCCAGATTTCACCTCAGCACAACTGGTCACTTGAGCAGATAAAATACTTCTGAACTCTGTTCAGCATGACGGGCTAAAATAATGTTTGCGATTAGACTCAAAGAAGTTGAGTTTCAATGAGGAATAAACACTGCTTATTAGGACCAAAGTGTATGTCCCACAGAATGACTCAAAAACTCTAAGCTATTCTGTGCAGCTATTTGCTTGTTCAAGGTGACCTGTGAGCCATACCCCAGGCTAGTAAAAATCAGCAGTTACATCATTTACAACACCAATCCAAATAGAGTGTCTCTCCCTCCCTATCAGGTCATCTTAACTCAGCTGTTCTTATGTCCTGGAGACATTTTAGCTGCAGAAAAGCATTTTCACTTTTGCAGCTTTGTGCCAACTATGATGACTCCTGTCACTTTAGCCTTATGTAACCACACTGACAAAATGTCCATCTTCAATGGCTTTATCAGCACAGTTGCGGCCACAGTTGTCATAATGCTGATAGACTTTAACCAGGCTTTCACCCAGTATCCACCTACACTGCTCTATTGAAAGCAAATTCTCACCTGTGCCTCTAGAAGTAGATCAGCCACCACACTCCTCACCGAATTTTCTAAATGGGACATTTTCACACATCTCCTCTTGTTGTGTAACTTGAGGGGCCAGTACCAACACCACTTCAGTGGCAGCAGCAGCATGTTCTTGTCCACAGGAGACACTAGCACATTGCAGAGGACCCCCTACTTGACTCTTACCCAGCTTTTACCTCCAAAGAGAAAACTGATGCTCAGTGCTCCCCAACTTTAGATCTTCATCAATTGCACTCTGCCACACTTCTAACTCCCATACAGTGGACTCAGTCCACTGACATTTCCAAGACCTCATTCAAGGTCTTTGTGTGGTCTCACACCTACTTCAGAGACTATTTGCCCTTCAGCTTCAGTGAGAGGACAGAAGAGAATGTTTTTCATTAATGCAGAGTAGTTAAGAAGTATAAATCTTTTTCTGTCCATCTAGATTAAGATAGGAACATTAGACCTGGGCATGACAAGATAAGTATCTCTGCATGTTCCATGTCAGCAGCACAGGTCTGTACACTACATGGACACCATGATATTTCAGATAATTATCCTTTTAACAGATTCAAATCTATTGAAGATTCATATCTTAGGAGTTTGTGATCTTCCTAGAATCTAGGTTTTGCTTCATGATAAACCCTAGTATCAACTGTCAAGGTAGAGGTTTGTTTAAGAGAATATGTACAAGACTCATACCACGGTGCACCTTAGCAACTCCCCTTTGAACTGGCTGCTCTTGGGAAGGGCAGGGAGCCACCTGTCCCTGGATGCTCAGACACCAGTTTGCCTGCTGCTCACTCCTGGATATTGTCCATGCTAACCTAAAGCTCAGAAACTACTTTTTTCCTCACACCTGCACTATATTGCTGACACCATTTATCCATCTGCTGCTCTGCAAGTCTGGGAAGCACCTAACAGGCTCAAAACTCAGGCAATACAGAAAACATCTTTGTTCAATACCTTATTTCTGCTTCTAGCAAACAGAAGAACTGTCTTACACAGCAGGGATGGATCCTTCACTGGGTAAGACCATAGTCTGAGCCAATACTTCTTGGCATGTAGACAACTTGAGCCAAGGAAGAAAACTTGGAAGATGTTGAAATTTGAGTGGAGAGTTGTGTAAAGACACACAGAAATATTTAAAGGAAATGGGCACAATGAAGAGGAAAGACATTTTTGCTGGCTTATGAAAATTAAGCATACTCAAGCCTTAATCTGTACCACTGAAATCAGTACTAAGAGTTTTGCCAGTGTAGCAAAACAGAAGCAGAAATGAAAACATCTGACATTTGCTATGTCAGACTCATACTATGCAATAAACAATACATCATAGGCAGCATATGATTTTCATTTTCATTTTCAGAGTACAAAGGTGTCATAATCTGGAGAATTTTGATGCTTGTAAAAGCTCATCATGCTGACTCATATTTAAGAAGAGATTTTCCATTTGGATAGTCATGTTAAAGCTACAAGACACCGAACAAAAGAACATGTGAAAGAAAAATAGATTGAAATACAACATAGAAATAGAAGATAATTTGGATAAAATTTGTTGTGAGTAATTTATTGTTGAAGTAGCCTTCAAACTTAAGTTCTTGGAATGTAAAATGCAGAATATTTCTGTAGATTATTGTTTGGGAGCTGATCGTTTAAGCCCCAGAGGCTTATCCAGTATTAATGAAAGCATCTGGCCTTGTATCTTTAAGACCATAATGAGATGGCTGCTGAGCAGTTACTATGGAAAGGATGATATTCAGAAATTAATATCTCTCTGAGCACAGAACGTATAATGAAGATAACAAGGCATATCTGAAGATAACAAGAGAAACAGGACTTGGACAATCACATCAGGCATACTCAGTAGATTAGTCATGCAGGCAGCAGCAGACTTGCACTGGGAGGACAGCAGAAGAATGGGGTAAGGAACCTAACCCTAAATAATTAACCTTCGGGTAAGTAGCAGACCATGATCAAGCCTGAGAACTAGGGCTAGCATTTCAGGGCAGTCAAAGCTGGGGTTAGGTCCTATTCTGGGAGCTGTGTTTTTTAGGGACATTTCCAAAATTTACAGCCTGTGGGATGCAATAGGCTCTGATATCATAATTTTCTAAATACTGTCTGCACAACAGATGTTTTGTGTGTGCACAGTACCCCTCAAGCTTCAACCATCTACCCCTCAAGCTTCAACCATCTGTTTTTTTACCTAACAAGTCAGGTGTTCATGTTTTTAATCAAAAGAATAAAATGGGCATGGGCTTTTTTTTTTTTTTTTTTTTTGTCTTCTAAGGAAGAAAATATAGGGGTTCTTCACTTATTCTCTGCACTCTTGCAAAACGTTGTTAGAAATGAAAAAGAAAATGGAGTACTAGGTGTAATGATTCCTGTTTAGTCAAAGGGAAAATTACAGAGTAGTAACAGGGTGAATTAGCAGCACACACAATGGAGCCTGACACCACCTGGCTTTCTTCTCCCTTTTTAAATAAGCAAAGAGTAACACGAAGAGGCACCATGGAGACAAAGAGCACCAATACCAGGCAAGGTGTGGAGATGAGGAAGAGCAGTGCTGGATGAATGCTGACATCTAAACATGCCAGCAAGGGCCAGGGGTGTCACAGGTGGGTCAGATCCCGAGTCCTTTGAGGACCTCAGACTGCCATCCCCAACCAGCTGAGGGTCAGACCCCAATAAGACGAGAGGGAACCAGCATCAGACGCACAGAAGTGGGACACATTGCTCGAAAGCTGCCCTCTCATCTACTCTCTTCCCACAAGGGATGAAAACCAAACAACAAAGAACTTTTTAATGGACCATCACTGGTGATGGACCAGCTGTGATGCTTGGCAAGTTCCTAATTACAAGCCCCCAGAGAAACAACAATCATTGCAAATGCCACGTGGTTTAAGTTCAGCTTCTTTTCTGGTTACTGTTTGTGTATGGAAGCTTCCTTGCTGGAGCAAGTTCTTTCACTATTTCTTCCTATCCAAATAGGTTTTATACCATTAAATTAAAAAAAATCCCAACTTTTAAACCTACTTTAAAGTTAAAAGATGCAAAAAACAAACAGCATGAATGCTTCTCCTCATTGCCCAAGCCTTACAACATAGCCACAATATCACAGTTCTCCCTCAGCCAGACTGCAGACATCCACAGTGGTCTGAAAGACTAATTGCAGATATGAACCCACCATACGTAGAAATAGTTGCATTCATCACTGATTAACGCACAGACAAGCAAAACTGCGCTAACAGAAATATTTGGAGAAAGAATATTTCCTCTCCCAAACAAGCAGCTACAATCACTCAATCACTAAGAAGAAGCATTATCATGAAGGGCTCTGTCACGTGTCAGGAAAATGAGCAGTGAATGAAAACTCATTATTAACAGGTCAGAAGCAATTAGTTGTTCAACCAGGGGCAGGGAAATTTTATCTAAGTAACACACATCTAAACATCATGGATTTACCAAATTAAATTAAGGAACTGGGAATGGGACCACTCAAACTGTTCACTGCACACAGAGCATCCAGTTCAAGGTGCCACTGCAGCCCACACTGACACACACCCCCCCCCCCCCCCCCCCCACTGTTCCAGGCCACCTTCAAGGGATAACCTTCTCTGCAGCCACCACCATCCTAGGCTCCTCTGCTCATGTTCCCAGCAAAGTGGCCATTTCAAGCTTGATTTTTCTTGCTTGTGATGTAAAAAATAATCAAAACCAAAATCTCCTTTCCTAGAGGTCACCTACTCAGCCACTTAATTGACACATGCTATCTTCAGTATCCAGAGGTACTCTGAGGATGACTGTCAACAGCAATGAAATCTGGAAAACACCCACAGCTGTAACAAGGTTTGCTCCATGCCCAGTCCAGAGGATAACATGTCCACCACACCCTCTTACACTGCAACTCGCTCATTTTGCTGTGTTTACACCATCACCTGTTGGCAAAATATGACTAAGGCACTTTATTGCTTTGAGGCCTAAGAACAAAATGTCTCATACAGGAAAGAACCTGCTCTGATTGTTGACAGAGTCAGACCAAGGCTGTGGATGGAGACCAGAGTCTCACTGGTCATTCCTCACTCCTCTTTCCAAGTGGACCAGTCTCTCCATATGCCTATCTTCTTCCTGGTCACCAAGCTGGTCTTTGCTCATCCATCTGTGTTTCAGGGCAGGGGACAACACAGGGATGCCCAAGGTCATCCTTACCACTGCTCTATCCAAATGGGAGCCAAGGAAAAGAGAAGGAAAGAAGGGCTTTCTCCCCAAACATGAGGATGGGTGACAGTGGGGCAGCACCACTGCCACAGCCTTTGCTGCTCCTTTACAGCTGCTCTTCTCTCTGAGTCAGCTCCCTTCTGCCATGTGTGGAGCAGGGCACTGTTTGCTATGTTGTATAAAAAAGGAGACAAGGAAACTAAATGCAACTCTGAGTTACTGTATTATGCAAGGGTGGGTTGCACTCATCGCCACCAGTCTGCTCTGGGCTCATAGGCTTTGCTCTGCCATGGCTCAATAAATCAGTAATTGCAGGGAGCCCCAGAGTCTCTGTTCAGTTCAGGTGCTTTATGTGGCAAGTGAGTCATGAGGAGTTAGAGGGACAGAACAGAGAGATACAGCACCAGTGGAGAGCATCTGGCCTCTTTCTACAGCCAGAATAGACCAAGGCCATCCTCTGAGCTCATCTCTTCTCTAAACCATTTCTCACACTTTCAGGCAGCTGAGAAGAACATGTGATAAAGAAAAATAGCCATGTGTTTTATCAAATCTCAAAGATGCTAAGTGTTTTACAGTTTAAGAGGCCAAGGTACTCAGTACCTTACAAATATATTCATGCTTCCATGATTGGAAGTAACTAAGTCAAACTATGCAGCTGTAGCACCAGACGTACAACTTCTGTTTAGCATCATCCTAAATTTGTTCACTATTTCTTACATCTACCTTGACCCAAGCAGAGCAGCAGTAGAAAAACTAGACATAAATATACAAGAGAATAACTGGTCAAGCAGAATGCAACTTTTCTTATCTTCTATCAGTCCTTCAAAGCCTTCAAGATACCAGTACATCTATCAGGAAAATAACACCCCAAACTTAAAAAAAATAACTAAACTAAACCAAACCAAACCAAAAGAACCTGAAAGAAAGACTTTTAGGTTACATGCCATAAAACAGAAATGACAACACAGTAGCATGGCCAGCCTTCCACAAGCTGTCTTTAACACAAGCCTGCTGGGACATTTTTTGCAAAAGCACAGCACACATCTTCACTTTGGTTTAGAGTAACAGAAATTTGGGATTTTCTTTGTTGCCTCACCTCAGCAGCAGTTTGCAAAAATGGTCTTCAGCATTCAATTAATTCCCATTTCAGAATTAGCAAAATACATTCCTAGAGCTATCACAGAGAAAAGGCAAGAGGTGTGTGCTCTCTCAGACTCCTGGCTGCTCTTAGAACGGCTGGACACACTTCTCTGCTGAGGATTTTTAAAGCTGCCTGTTATTTCAGGGTGACACAAGAACATTTTGTTGTATTATTCCATAAAAACAGAACCCACCATCTCCAATCTGATCAAGGCACTCTCCATTTCAGAGATGACTTGCCCATTTTAACAAAGGGATCCTTTTAAGTTGCTGTCCTCAAGCCCACCTGACTCGATGCTGGGGTGAATGTGGAGAGGGAGACAGGGAACACTTCTTTGTGCCATTATTCAAATGCCTAGTAACAACAGTGGCTAAAAATGCTGAGAATTAAAATTGCTCAGCATCTAAGTGGATTCGCTGGAAATACTTTTAAATTTTTTTCCTAGCAGATAGCCTGAAGACTGAAAAGTGCATCCAAGATGGTGAATCTGATGTTGCTGTCAATTTATTTCAGTACGATTTCCAAATCAAAATACTGAAGCAAATGGTTTTCCTCAGGGAGCAGATGTTTGAATGCAGTGATGGGGACCAGTTTAAGAACATAGGTACAAACGAAATGTTCATTCTAATCCAGCCTTCTCTAGCAATGTGAACTGTGATTCACAGAAAGGAGATGACTACACCAGAGACAATATGAAAAATTAATTCCATTTTTTGTAACAGTGGACTGCTGAAATGTAGGAAAGTGTCTTTTCCAGTGAGGTTCTTCCTCATGCAGTAAGACACTATCTGATGTTTTTAAAAGCAGCAGTAATGTTCTCCAAGTCAGATGCATATAGAATACAGTCTCTGAAGCTGTTCTGCACAAGTAACTATTTTTCTCTTCTATTTGGTTACAAATTAGGTTTGAAAGGGCTTCCCTACTTCCTAACAGTGAGTGAAACAGTATGTGTGAATGATTTGTGGAAGCAAGAAAGCATAGCAGGTTCACTGGATCCTGCAGTGCGGGAGGATTTTCCATTTGCCTCTTACAAGTTCACTGCCTTTGCATCTAAAATACATCATTATACTGTTTATATTTCAGCAACATCTTGGATCAAAGCAAGATGAAGGCATCATTTTCCCAGGCTCTGTACATAGTTACAGTTAAATAATCTCCATTCTTTTGGATCCAGCTCCATAGCTGGAGCTGCATTACAGGACAACCCTGGTCCACATGACCCAGCCCTCCCCAGAGCGTGCACGGGCACTCCTAAGCTGTGCAATGCTTTACTGCCCCTGTATGCAAAGCAATGTTTTGGGTTCTGCTCTGCAAACAGCTCTATATTGTTATTTTGCATGGGTAAATATGAGACCATGGCAGCCTAGCAACTGAACTGCAACAGAAAATAGGTTCAGAAGGAAATTAAGAATAATTTTCCTTTCCCCACTTGCTATCTAGTTTTTTTGCAAGATCAGAAACTACAACTCAAAAAGCTGGGTTCTTTTTCCAGTGCTGGCAATGGTTTTCTGACCCTGTCTGTCCATTCCTAGTTTCTAAATTTACAAGATAAAGATCATAAATTTCCTCCACTTTGGACAGATTTGGTGATCTTCAAATGACAAGTACTGTACAAAAGAGTGTAAGTTTCTGCCAGAGTACTACTTAATAGATGGTCTCTTAGACAGCAAAGCAACAGGCAGAGTGAGCAACACCTAAGCAAGTCACTCTTCACTAAGATCAAACAAGAACTTATCTTTTAGATGAAGTCAAAAAGCCTCAGGCAAGAAGAAAAGGACTTCTTTATCTATTTCAGCCTGTTTTACCCCAAGGTTTTGACAAGTGTGGATCCATCAGTAAATATTTGGTTGAGAGCTATTGATTGTTACTGTGATATCACCGGTGCTCTGGCTCAGCACAGCTTTCATGTTTTCTCCACTGTCATACAAAAATTTAGGCAGTGACCAGCTTGTCAGTGAGTTGTCTCTGCAACCAAGTCTTCCACAACTTTTCAACATCACTGCTTTAACTGCTGTGTCTACAGCAGTCTGTGCTTCTGCCATAAATGAAAGGGTAAACTGAAACTGGATACAGGGCTTGAAATTACTTGTAAATTCTCACCAAGGTTATAAAAGGGACACTCGAATATGAAACAGAGATAGTGAACAAATCCTGAAATAGGCTTTTAAAGAGAGAAGAATCCAGGCCAAATGGAAACAGGCTAAGTATAATTTATAATGAGCAATGTGTAAAAAGCTATCCAAATCATAGAGCTCAAAATGAGAATAAACAGTGATCTTCCAATAGGGACAAGTACAGATAAGGTAAGTATCTGCTAAAAGGCTGAACTCTGAGCAACCCTTGGGTGTTACCAACTGCTTGAACAAGTCCTCAGTATGTTTCACTAAAGGCCGAAAAGGACTGCAGCAAACACTGTATATTCAATGTGGCTAACCTGGAATTCAGTACCTGTCAGTGTGACAGTTGCTCAGCAGTTAATTATGTCAAAAAGAGACTTGCAATGCACTTTTGCCTGCAATGAGCACAGCTGATCCTACAAGATAACTGACCTGCCCAATAAGATGGAACAATGTCTGCAATCACCCAAACTACAGCAATAAAGAATGAACAACCGACAAAAGCTAAGCCTCGCTCACAGCACACACCGTGTACTCATTCCCATCTTGATCTGCAGGGGCAACAGTGGGAGTCAGCAGGATCACCGTGAAATGTGAAATGCATTGGATGTAAACACCTGGAAGAGTGTCAGCATACAACAGAAAACAAAAGAAAAATTATTTTAAAAAGATATACACTTCGAGGTGTTTTCATATTTGTTAAGGCTCTTTGATAGATCATCACTAACTGGTGGAAATAAAAATTAAGTGTAGAGCAAAGCTATTCAGGTAGTAGAAGGAAGAGTGCTGGGGGGCTCTTGGAGCACTGTTGGATAGCAGTAGAGATTGCAACCCAGGTGGCTGAAAAAATAGTCCTCAGGTAGAGTTAAGAGCCTCCAACCATGGGTTAAATTGTTCAACCATGTTTATTTCCAGAGTGATGACTGCATTTCAGTACTTATTTGGTTTGAGAGGACACAGATCTCTTGTCCTTAGCCTAGGACAGGTTTGTTCTTAACTAGGTACACCCTTAAAATATAAAGTGACAACTCTAATATGGAAACTTGTCCCCTCGCCCCAGCCTTCCCCAGACCTGTGGGAACAGGAAGCATCATCCAGCACTTTATATCTTCCCTGAGGTGGGTGAGATATTCACTGAGTGTTGATGACAATACCTAACTGGCAAGCAGTCATTATCCCATGGGAATGAGGAAATGTGCAAACACACTGGAAACATGACCATGTGTCTGTCATGCTGGCATCAATCACCTCTCACCACAGAGAGCAGTCAGCACTGCAGACAATGAGCCATCCAGGGCAACAGGGCTCTTGCAGTGCTCTGTAACTCCACATTGCTTCTTCCTGAGCCTTCTGGAACAAAGCAAAAGGTGAATCCTAGACAGCCAAAGACACATGAGATCACACAACTGCCCATCACTAAGCATAACAGCAGAACTTGGCCAGCTCAACAAGTATCTCAAGCATTTCTTGCCAGGTACTTGTGTTTCCAGCAGAGATGCTGCAGTTTCTTCCAAAAATGTTGTCTTCTTAAACAAACTGGACAGATTGTTGCAGAGATGCTAAGAGAATGTCAATCTGCTAAATGTCAGAAGGATTTTGACTAAACTAGGAAGAAAAATGGTTAGGAATTACAGCTATATAATTAGTAACAAATCTTTAATTCTACATGTTTGGATAGCAAGGCTGATTTAGAATCAATTGCTGAAGCGGAGCAGCTGAGAGGACAGATTCAGATCTTCTCTGTATCAGTGGAAATGCAGAGTAGCCCTACTGAAGCCAAAAAAAAGTATGCAATGCTGCAACAATTCCATCCTTACAGCTTGGCAAAGCTAATTTAATGAAAACACTCCTTTTCTTTTTCTTTCCTTTTTTTTTTTTTTTCCCTTAATCATCTTTTTACCTATTCATAAAATGCACCCAAGCCCACAAAGCCTGAAGCTCCTCAAAGTCAGGAGCTGAGCCAGAAACGGTCTCAGAGTGGGCAAATTTCAGGTCAAGTGCTTGTTGCAACATCTGAAAGCTCAGGTCCCAGACTCCTTTCCTTCTTGTAGTATCTTTTTGTAAACAGAAGTTTCATTGAGGAAAGATATGAAGAGAGAAAAATCCTGGGCAGCTTGTTCCTGTTTACATGACTGATCCATGGAGCTGGGCTTCCATGGCTGACACCAGACTTCCAGCAGACTCTTAGGAAACTTAAGTAAGAAGCTCTTTTGAAACGTCTAAGTTTCTTCAAACTCACAAAAGAGCAAGAAAATCACAGCCTCTATCTTAAAACTGTTTTGTGAAGTGACATATCTTACATTTTACACATTATTCATATAGTCTGTAGAAGAGAGTCAGTAGTTGACTGACACTAAGATGCTGAACACCTTCCAGCCTAGAAATGCTTGCGGTGTGCCAGCTCTGCATAAACTGAATCTTGACTTACAAGGACTAAGTGAGGGTGCTGCGTGTCACCACAGAAGAGATTTTTGAGTTTTATTGGACAAACTGTTATCTTCTCCCCCCCCAAGGAAGTTGTTGCTACCAGCAACTTGAGACACTGCCATCACCATCTCTTACAAAGAAAGCAGGGCCAGAAATTTTTGTCTCCTTTCTCATGTCAGGAAGGGTGTTTTTACAGCAGATGAGCAAGAGTGGTGAAGAAATGAAATATAATTCAGAAAACATGGAAATAAACCTAATACCAGTTGCTTTGGACACACAAAAATGTATTACAGAAACATACCACATACAGTCTTGTATCCTTTTGACACAATCTCCTCTTGATGACTTTAACATGGTAGTCTTGGATGAGTCAGTGGGAGATTTGCCCAAGTAAAAACCACAGAATTTCACCCTCCAAAATAATCTTCACCAAAATCCAGAGAACTTAACAGCCTTAATGTGTCCTCAGAATACATTTTGTGTCATTCCAAAGATGAATTTTGGCTTACCAAAATTCTTTGGCTAGTTAAAGCACGGACAAAAATAGTGGTGTCCACCAAACTGAAATGAAAACAACAATCTCAAAGCCATTTGTCTTCACAGTAATTTCAGAGTTATGCTAAAAATACAAAGGTGGCATATGGCATTCATAAGGGCTCTCCTCACTCCCTGTAGCACCAAAGAAGAGCAAGACAAGTGCAAGGTACAGAATTTTGGTGGCTGAGTGTAATGCAAAGAAATGTGGGAAGGAAGGAGCTCCTGAAGAGGATCAAGAAGGAAAACAATGCGATGGGGTTTAGGTTTTGACTTCTGTCAAATGTCTTATTAAGTATGAAATCATAAAATTGTTTATTAATGGACAATAACACTTTTTAAAGGACCACTACTGATTTGTAAAATGAATATCAACTAAGGCAAGTGGGAGAAATGTCAACGTTTCCAAATCCTTGTTTCAGACTGTCTACAGAGTTGGAGTTCCTTCCATGTTTCAGGATGAAATGTTTCATCCAAGGTCACATGAAACATCTAAGACATAGCAGGGAAATTCTAGCAGGTGTCAGAGCACCATTCCACCACCTTCACTCTCTATCACCCTACTAGTCACAATCCAACCACGAGGAAAAACTTTCCTTGCAACTTCACAGGCCAGACACATCAGTGGCTTCCCCTGGAGAAAGTCAGAGGGAGCTCGAAGATATTCCTTGTGCCAGCTTACCTCAGACCATTAAGTTTTCCCATACTATCCTGTTCCTCCCTCACCTCACAGTCATCCCTTTTTATTTTGGCCGAATATTTTACCACTCCCTTACATACATGACTGTTAGAAAGAGCATTTCTGTAAAACCCACAGACCCCGAGGCCCTCAGGCCCCCCAGGACTGCTTAGCTGCACTCAGCCAAAGGTCTCACAGTGCCCTGTGCTGGCTGTCCCCAGGGCTCTGCCCCACACCTGGCAGTGAGGCTGTTTTTGCAGCAGCTTTTCAGCAGCACAGGGATTCCTCAGAGCAAAGCAGTGACAGAAGCTGGGGCCACCTGGCCCAGAGTTGTGCCTAATGTCACAAATGGGATTTTGCCCAGGCTGTCCTTAAGAGGATTAGAGAATCATCTACTTGCACAAAACAACAGCCACATCTGCTGCTCCAGCGCAAGTTGTGCTTATCTGCTCTCACAAAGCTCGTTTCTGCTCTGTCCTGACCACTTCTCCTGGTACAAAATCCTGCCATGTAATGCAGACACTTGTGAAGAACTGGGGGTTGGATACAGGTGGAGGGTGAGCAGCAGATCAGGTGCATTCAGAGCTCGTCCAGCCCACAGTACTAAGCACCATCACACAGAACAAATAACCAAACAGGCCTGATTTTCAGAGGCTGGATAGTCACAGCAAACTGGATATTGGAGCAGTCAATATTGGATATTGGAGGAATCAAACTCCTAAGGCTTCAGAGAGGATTTGGGAGGATTGTGGTGTCTTCAAAGTTCGTAAAAATTTAACCAATTATTTAGCAGTTTAAAGGAGTCAAATATTAAAGCTCCCAAGTGATATTCCCAATATAGTTCCTATATCAGACAGAAAAACCTTTGTTGTGTCAGTTGTGCAGATGTATAAAATGGTACCAAACTGGTACATCTAAAAGTAAGAGGAAAGGAAAGCAAATTTCCTAAGGCAAGACCTAAAACCTGCCTACTTTCTTAGCTTTTTGAACTCTAAGATACATGCAGAGCAGCCACCTTGATTTTTCCTCCTTTCCATTGGAAAGAGACAAGACTATCAAGGTGCCTATAAATTGCTTTTATTGATTTAACAAATACAGGTGGTTTTTTTCACTTTTTAAATTCTATAACTAGACTTTTAATTTAGATTTCAGCTATGGCTTCCTAAAAGAAATCCAGGATTGCCCATTTGACCCCTAAGCAAATCAACCCTAATCCTATAATATAACACTCTTCCACAGGATTGAGCACCCTTTCACTCCCAAGGTGGTCCCACCAGGTCAGGGTTTAACCATTGTACTCTTGCTCATCCCACCAGTGCCATTGCTGTTGCATGGATTAGAGATGGATTTCCTCTGCCAGGACTCAGCCAGGGATCATCGATACAACCATCCTGGATGCACAGAGCACACGGGGATGGATGTGAGGAGGCAGGGACAGAATGAACTGCAGCATGAATAGGGCACAAAGCCCGGTGAGGAATTGGACCTGGTATGTGTGTGGTCTCCCATGTCAATAAAACCTCCTGAGAAAGAGGTTTCTTTTGCAGTAACAAGTCCTAGTGCTTATCTGACCATCCACCTCCAGAAGTTTTTTCCAAAATATTTGACTAAAATCTTCCACTGAAGTTGGTTGCCCCTTCCCTGCTGCTGAAGGATTGGGGATTGCTCTGCCCGTTCTTGCAGCCTTCTCCAACAAAGACTCCACATCCCTAAAGGAAATTAACCCACTTCTTGCTACAGTTTTCTCATTAGAAACAGCTCCCTCTGCCTCATGGTTCTTGTTCATCTCTTTTGGGCTCTATCAAGGGTTTCAAGGCCGTTCTCAAAGCATGCTGACCAAAACTGAACATGTTATCCCAGTTCAGCCTCGATCACTGAGGGGAATGCCTCCCCCAGTGCAACTGTGGGCCTTCAGCCAGCTCCCCTGAGCATAACACTTCCTTCTTCTGCAACAGAATTACATCATTTCTCATGAGTTTGCCTCCCAGACCCCCACTGCACTAATATTAAACTGCACCCTTGAATTCTTCTGTCCAAGAACAGCATTTGGCTGTTGTCTCCATTGAGTCACACCTGACAATTCCAAATGACCTCTTAAACTTTAAGACTGCTTTGAGATTCCAGTAGGTAAAGTGCTTCCAAGTCTGGTCTGTTGGAACAACAGATAGTGCACTTACCTTTCTACAGATTTCACTCAAATGAAGTGACTCCCCTTCAAACAATTGTATGAATTTAAGCCTGCCTCAGATATGAAGCTACTAGAAAAACTGCACACAGAGGCATTTTTCAGATGATCTTATTTGATACAGTTGTTAGTTATATATTTTTTAAAAATATCTTTCCAAAAAAATCACCTCATTAAAGACTCCAGCAGTCATACCTCATATCTTTGCTTTAGAGCTCAGCTGCTCAGGGCAAGATAAATACTGCAGGCAGAAGGATCCTGCAGGTACTTGATCGATTGAGAGATTTTTCTCTGGCTAGCTCATTGTTTTTAAAAGGATTTATTTCACCTCAAGTAAGAAAAATATTCCTTTAACATCTCTCTTGACACCAATTCTAAAGGCTGCTCTTAGCTGCCTTCCTGGAGAGCCACTAATGAAAAAGCAGCAGCCTCTTGGATTGCACAGAATCCAAGGTCTCAGTAAAGTTTCATAAAGGAATTAGGAATTGCTCTGCTAGGTCAAGTCATTGATCCAGTTAAAGGATTGAAGACAGACATGGACACATAACCAGTTACTCAACTAATTACCTCCTAGCAAATGAGCCACACTAACTAGTGATGTCCAAACTTGCAGTCTGCTGAAAGGTGCACTAAAACACTACAGCTTCTCTCCTCATGGAGGTGAATCAGGTTTGTTTGCAATACTCAGGTTTGTTTGCAATACTCATTTCAGAAGCATCACCACACCAAGAGCCTGCCCTTAAGTGCATCTTATTTATCACACAAAGGATAATCAATACAGAGAGATCATGACAAATAGGCTACTCCACCAAATAACTCAAACATTTTAAGACTCTCCAGGAGAAGGAGCAGAACATAAAGGAGCTCACTGGCTATTTCTGAGTTGCCCTGATTCTGTAAGATCAGCACTGTGTTATTTGTACTCCTGGTACAGCAGCAAGGAAAACACCAGCCAAGTGCTTGGCTCCTCACACCCACAGTGAGGATCTTGGATGCTGTCAGCTTGAGAAGCCATGTGGGGAGAAGACAGAACAAACACTTCTGCAGGACAGATTCCAGTAAGGACAACAAGGAGTGTCCCACTGGGGCTGGGTGCCTGGCTGGCAGCTGCTTGGGGAACACAGCAGTGAGTGCCTGACCCAGCAATGCCAGCAGTGATGAGCTCCCGTCCACATCTCCTAAGACCCAAGCGTTTAATTGAAGCTAAGCTGTAATTTGAGCATTCACCTGAACCCTCCAGTAAGGGGAGAAATGCCACACCAGATCTCATCTCCACACAGAAAGAGGAGTTAAAGAATAAGAATAGAAGAAGCCAGGTGCTCCAGCTCCTCAACTTGATTTAATTTGGCATGTGAAATATAGTAGGTTCAAAACAGTAATTATGGAATAATACATATGAGAAAAAGACCCAAGTCACAAAAAGGAAAGCAATTACAAGCAAAATTATCTGGGAAAGAGAATTAATGGAAAAATATGAGTGATGATGGATATATTTTACCAGATGTCAGAAAATGACAATTATAGAAAAAACAATTCTCAAAAAAAGACTAGTTTCATAAAATAAATGAAATCTTCAAAATTCAAAATTATATGAAAGGTGGGTGAAAAAAATTTGATAGAATTATTAAATAAGTTAATAGTTGGGAATTGTTTTAAAAGCTGATTGAGAGCAGTGCACATTCCATCAGTCAAGTCCATTAATAGACATAAGTAGCTGAGCTGACAGGAAGAAACCAGCAGCCATGAGGGTACTCAGGATAATTCCAGTAATTAGACTCTATGGAACAGATGACTCTGTGTTTGGGAGGAAGTTAGCCAAGGTATCCATAGGATCACTTGATGGACAGATGCATATCCAGTCACATCACCCGAAGAGAGACACAGCACACTAAGTGAAATGAGAGAACACACTAATTAGGAAATGCAATCACTAGGAAGACTTAATAAATAAACAAGAAGCAATAAGAAGGCTGGCAGAAGACAGTAGAGGGCAAACAGACTTCAAGGATACAAATTTGGTACATTCTAAAGGAAACACCCCTAATAAATTCAGTGGGGAAAGGAAACCTGTCCATTTGAAAAATATTAACAAGTACTAGTGAAAAATAAATTTGATACAGGTGGAAAGAGATCAGTATGAAAAACAGTCATTGCAGAGTCTGGTCAGCAAGGACCAGAGAAGGAGAACATCTCAAAAGAGCAGGGATCATTATTGGGTTACAAGGGCAGCTGAATGTACCAGCCAGCAAGACCTGGGGACAGCAGACAGCATCCAGCCAGCATCCAGCCATCCTTCCCTGCAGCACTCTGCATTTATTTTCTTTAGAGATTATTCACACAGCTTTCAAGGCTTTTAAGATTCATGAGACTATCCAGAACTGGCACCAGATTTCCTGGGTTTTTTGCAAGCTTGCTACAGCTGGTCAGGAGTCTGTGATAACCCTGCATCAACACTGCCTGTGGATGCAGCACATACCCAGGGGAAAGAGGGTATCCTTGCACTTGCAATTCACACTTACAGACTGCATGCCCTGTACCTACAGCACAATGCTTTCTGCACATCAATCCAGCAGCCATCCAGGTGCCAACAAAAGTATGTTCCCTCTTCTTTTGTCTTCTGCCTTGTCCTTCCTGGCTGCTTCATGGATAAATGTGAGCACTGAAGAATATCTTAACAACCACAAAACTGTTTATCAGCACCACCACAGAGCACACATAGTCCACCCTGCTCCAGGTCACAAGAAGAGAGGAGAAACAGGCAGTATGGTAGGCCACATGTAAGATGCAAAGCAGTTCCCAAGTGATCCCTACTTCAGTGAACAGCAACAGCAACATCACTCCTCTGCAGCACCCAGAACTGCACTGAGCTGATGGGAGAATCAGGGAGAATCTCCTCCAGCTCTGCTCTGACCTCTGCAACCTTCCCATCAGCCCCATTTGCTCCAATGAATTGACTCCCTGCAGCAGCAGAGCACTAAACTCAACACCTCCAAGTCTTCAGCAGTTGGAGTTTGAATACAGAAAATGCCAGAATGCCCAGCTCTGCACTGGAGGTGGGATTTGCATGTCTATGGGGATCTCATCAATATGTGGAAATCTATTAAGTGTTCCCACAACTGAGGAAGCACTTGAGAGGACAAGCAATGCAATACACGAACATCCACTGTGTGAATGCAAATACCTCTTTTTTATGTATGTGCAATTTGCTTTCCTGCACATACAAATGGAAAAAATAAAGATACAGAGCACAATAGGTATGATGGAGCCTGAAATGGGCAGCACCAAATATTTAGGAGAGTACCTTCTGGACTGAGAGGCAAGAAGTCTGCCTGTGACCTTGACCTGCATGAGATGCTGGTATACAGGCTGTGTCTTCTAGTAAACAGCAGGAAGGCAGGTACATGGCTATCTGCAAGATGTTCAAATCCGTAACAGTAGGTTAGGAGCTTTATGTGAAACTGAAAAAGCCTTTAGTTGTTGAAGGTGGGAAAGAAGTGGTTCTTTTTGTGAGGCTTCGTCAGTCTCATTATAGTGTCACAGTCTTTCAAAAAGAGCTTCTTACTTTTGGCAGAGGAGATAAAAACCCAAAGATGCTCGATCAGGATAGGTCCTTCAGCTTCCCTGTAGGTGAGAGGATGACAGTGAAGAAGCTGCACAGCCTGCCTGCGTGCTGTTCACCTGGGGCACACTGCATTACCCAACCGTGGTGCTGCTGCTGGGCACCACTGCACAAGTGGGGCTGCACTTGGGAGAAACACAAAGGCAAACAATTTTGAAAATTTGTGAAATCTACTGAGGCTTCTATTGAAAGAAGATTTGGAAATCTCTTAAACACTGATAAAAATGATTAGATAGTTCATAATACTGTATTAACTCCTGGGGAAAAAAAAGGGTGGAGGTTATTGCTGTACTGAAAAAAAGGGGGGGAAAAAGCTTGTATAAGCACAGCAATAGGCAGCATTACAGATTACACCACAGAATCCAAAGTCACCCAACTGCAGGCTTTACAACAAAAATATGTTCTGAAGGACAACAGAATCCAACAGAATCTGTCAACTAAAGCCACCATAGGAAAAACAAGAAATAAAAGCATTATTCAGACAAAGCTGGATTCATTCACTGTTTATGCAATATAGCTTCCCATTTGCACTGGGCTACAAAAGTGGCTGTCCAGCCATAGCCCTACAATTCACATGGCAGCTACGTCATCTCCTTCCCTTCACTCAGGCCCAACTTGCAAAACCTTTACCCATCATGTTTCCATGTCTGGCAGCTTGTGCACAGATATAAAATACGTCATTTAATGAGCTGTACAGAGTCTGTCCCTCACAGTTATATGCTCAGTTCTTGATAACAACACAGCTCCCAGAAAGCAACACCACCACGCACCCTCCCCTGTGGACACAGGAGCATTTTGGAGGACCAGGAGCCTTGAAAGGACTCTGATGGAAGAAGGCTAGGAATTATGCTAAAAAGCATTTAACCCTTCACACTTACTGAAGACCCATGCTAGAGAAACTATTCTCTGACTGCGGAATGTTTATGCCCTTCATGACCCCACAATGCCATTTTTAATAGAGCAAACATTGTTAGAAGGTGTTTATTATCTATCTGGTCACTAATCATACTGCTTCTTCATGGGAAGAGCAAAAGATCATGGCCAGAAATACATTTTACTCTCCTGGACTCAAATGGGGAACTTGCTCCTAAGGGCCTGCATCCAGCAGAGCAGGAGGGAACATGCCTGACATGCTCCATCAAACACAAGACCCATCCTTTGCAACTGAGATCCTGCACAGCAAACAAGATGGAGGTTACAGACCGTAACGTGCAAAGATGCACCCCAACCCAAGCAGCTGTGAAACACTATCAGATTCAGCTCAGATTTGCCTCCTGAAGGCTCCAGGGCTCCTAGGAGATAACACTTCTCACAGAAGGGTAATGCTGGAGAGCTCAGTGCTACACAGCCATGCATTGCTAACCCCCTGAGCACCATAGATACGGCAGATATCACACTCTGGGAATGAATCCTTGCTCACTGCTGGCTGTTTCCTAGTCAGAGCTGCTTTTCTGAAGTCACTTTTACATACCAAAACATTTTTTGCGTATGATTCAGAAACATGCTATAGTAATAGAGGGGAGACAGGGAGTCTGCCCAGCTGTGTTCAGTTTTATCTCTACCAGCTGCTGTACAGAGCACAAGCAATTCAGGAATCATGGCAAAAACATTTTTTCTAAACAGTCCTATGGTCTATTGAGAGGAACGGAAGTTTATTACCATCAATGACTCACTCCCTGTTGAAGCTTTTTCCTGGACGAACTGCATTCTACATTATTATGTTCCAGTAACAATAAATTATTAATAGGCAAGGGAATTCATAGTTCGCCTCACAAAAGTATAACCAAAAGCAAGGAAAATATGGAATATGCTATAGAGATTAAGTTAAATATTTCATTTCTCCCCCTCTGATGTGCAAGAATTACAACCCTTCATAATAAATTTCAGTCATAGTTTGTCAGAGGATATGCACAAACATATATTATAGAAAAAGAATTGCTTTATAATGTAGCTTAGAAAAACATTTTTTTATCTGTCAGTTCGTGTAGTAAGTGCAGAAAATTTGCTTTCCCCAATGCAGCAAAAAAGTGAGATTTTAGGATACCTGGGATCAATTCCTGACCCTACTAACCCTCCACTATGATCCTTGACAAACCATTCCACCTCCCTCTGACTATCCTCCAGCCTGTAAATTAGGAACAACACTTTTCATCTCAGCAGAAGGATGTGAAAATGCCTCTGTTAATGATTTTTAAGGCCACATTTAGAAACAAGGGAGGCAGGAAATGTGATCCTAAACCCAACAGTACCAATTAGTTAGGTGATTGCTACATGGAGCAAGGAACTGACATCAACTTGGTGTTAAAAACCATTGTTCAGTCTCCTGGTTCTCTTCCATCGGCTGTTTTTGGATTTCAAGCTGTACAAAGATGATTTCCACACTATCATGCCTGAACCTTTTGAGGTTTTTTCCAACTATATAGCAATAGGGGAAATTCTGCAGATTATCTCCCAAATTTTAAGAATGAAACTTAGTTAAACACCCAGCTCACACTCAAAACTCTAGAGTTTCATACTACACTAGCTAGGAATAGAAAAAGAGGAAAAAAAAAAGGGAAAAAAACCACCCCTTTAAATCTGGAAAAGATACTTTGAGCTTCATGTCAGTCTACATCTGAGTTTACCAAAACAATGTTTCACCCAAAACCTGACTCATCCCCAAACTCTAACAGCACTTTGTCTCTTCCATCTATGTTTATTCATCTTACAATCCATTGTGTTTCCGACCAGCATCGTAACACCGAGGTACCTGTGAGTGTCTGCGCACCCTCCAGCTCTTGTGGAAACAGTCCCTGTTTCACAGCACCAGCCCTGAGGGCATCAACCCTCCAGCCTGTGGCCACCACAGGGGAAGGGCCTCTCCCCCTCAATCCGTGCAGGAAATGCTTAGGACATCCATCTATTCACTGCTGCTGAGGTATGACAGACGCGGAGCCTATTTACAGGAACGATCAAGATCCAATAAAGCAACTTCAAAATACGCCAGATGTCAGCTCTTTGTTTACAGAGAGAGCAATGCAATTTGAAGGCATCTGTAACTATTGCTCACTCTAAATATGGGAATTTTAAAGGAAAAGGTGGGTGGAATGGAAGAATAAACTTTTGTGGTTCTGACTGTCAGTTAAGACCAAGTGCTAGTAAGGAAAAGATTAGGAAAAAAGAGCAAATGAACAAGAGCTCATCCCACCCATCTGAGTAAGCAGGGGAAAGCAAAGAGCTTGGCTGCTCAAAAATGGTGTGGGATGATGCAGTATGAACAGGACTGAGGAGCTCTTAGAAGCACCCCACTGCCTCTGTCCCTGGAGCCAGGACAACTCCCACGTTGCTCCATCCTTCAAGCACAGAATATGAGCTAATTGCAGCATCTCCTCCAAAACTTACTGATTTAACAAATGCTGAACAGACAAGAGTGCTGAGTGTATCAGATGTGCTCTGGCTCCTCCAATTCCATCTTAATTCATCCTAGAAGAAATCTTGGAATGACTGTGTGGCTAAAACCCTGGACAGGCAGCTGCAGCACTCACAGGAATGTCTTGAGATCCTCTAGTATAGTTCAAGGATCAGGGAATAGGTCCTTCTGGATCTTTTCCTGTTCCTGAACTTGGATTCATTCTCTTGTAGCAGGTATAATTCAAATACACACTTAAATATTTTGTTAAGTAGGGGTGGATTGCCAAACTAGCAGGAGATTTTTACAAAACACCTTGAGCAGGAATACAACTTATTATAATGACATTTAAAAAAAACAGTGTGAAAAGGAAACATTTCTTCATGGCAAGGCAGATTTCCATTGTCTTAAAATCATCATTAGGATGTGAAAACAGTCTCTGAAACATTTGAGATGGCATGGAAATAATTTAGACAGTGCTTAAAACACCATTTATGGAAGTTTGGTTAGAAGACTATGAAATGATAAATATCTACCTATAGAGGCAAGTTTACCTTCCAAATTCATGAGCAAATTTCTTAGACAGCTGTATTAAAACTGAATTTATTTATACTGAAAAAATCTTGGGAGGAAACAGGATTTGTCTGGGATATGAGCTTGTCATTCATTCTTTACTGAACAAAAATAAAATAGGCTCTTTCAGTGACAAATGCATATCCAAATACTATCATATTCTAAATGTGTTTAGTGTCTGCCATAGAACAAGCATGCAACAGATTTGAAGGAAGGAAAGGAAGGGAGTGAAGAGAAGGAAAGGAAGGAAAGGAAGGAAAGGAAGGAAAGGAAGGAAAGGAAGGAAAGGAAGGAAAGGAAGGAAAGGAAGGAAAGGAAGGAAAGGAAGGACTCACCAGCAGCAGCTGAGCAAAAGAAAATTCTTGTACTACCAGTGAATGGAGAAAAATAGCATTAGAGGAGAGTGTAGATTAATTGTTCAGCATAAGGGCCAACAGTTGAACTTAAAAGTCATATGCAAATGAAAAGCATTTTACTTTTTTTCTGCTGTTGTCAAAGGTAAACAGTAATCAGACCTCAAACATGGAGAATATCTCACATTTTGAGCAGAGCCCAGTTCACCAAACCCTAATTATCAGCATTTCTTCAGCAGGAGCTCAGAGAACTCATTTCCCCTTTGCCAAGGAGAAAAAGGGCATCATTTCAGGCCACAGAAAGTTACACATTTGAAAGACTTACAAGTTCATGCAATTACCAAATTACTGAAAATCCGATGCCTATAGGAAAAGGACAATCCAACATGCAAAAGGGCCATTCCAGGCTCCTTTCCGCAGGATCAAAGTCCTCCTGAGCAGCAGGGTGAGAACAGCTGTGGGGAAGAGGAGGAGGAAGGAGGACAGTGGCAGGGAGGTGCTAAGCAGATCCAGAGACATCCAGCCACCACTCCAGCCTGTTCACAGCCATGACACAAGGATCCTGTTAGGGTGGCACCTGCCCACAAACACCTGACTGGCAGGGGCCAGCAGCTTTTCCTGGAAGACTTTGTAAGGTAGTATTATGCCCCACAGAAGAAAAGCAAAAAGTCATAGCCATGATAGTTCTGTGACAAAGTTTGGCTCAACACAAATTTTATTTTCTTCTGCATTTCACCTTTCCAGATCCAATTCAAGTCACAACCTGCTCCTACAAACTGGGTGCAAGTAACAGGCAGAACTTGAGACCGAATCTGGCTCATTGTGTTTCCTCAAACGTGCCCATTACCCTCACAGATCCCCCAACACAGCCCTGTGATCCATCACAAGAATATCCCAACCCCTCAAGCCCCACTGGGGTGGGGATGTCCCACAGCTGCCACATTACACCAGTGGCTGTTATTCCAAATAAGGGAACTTGTTGCAAACTCCCCTCAAGCTGCCTTGTTCTGGCTGGTTTATGTTAGGGAGACAAGACTAAACAGACCTTCATATTTTCAGAATTAACCACTAAAAATGAAAAATTGATTGTTTGTTTCCAGAGTGCAGATGAAGGGGAGTCCTGCGACCAGCGGCCTCTTTTGGAAACCACACCACAGCGAATGCAGCACCGGGTTATCTCTTTTTTCTTAAGAGTCTTTGGGATGGATTCAGTGAGGAGTAAACACGTGTGAGCTCCAAGTCACATTTTGGTGCAACCACACGTCTCCCTCCAGTTTCTCCCAATGTGAACCAGGCTTAGTGTGTGGCCCCACAGCAGTTTTTCTGTTGTATTTCCCCATTATTTTTGCCAGGGTGACAGTCAGGTTTTATTTTTTTTTAAGCTGATCTATTAAATGTCAGATTAAGGGAAGTTTCACTGCTTTAAAGCAAACTTGCACCACATAGATTCTTTTAACTGCTGTCATGAATGTAAATCAGAACTAGCCATTTCATTTCCCTGTTGCTATTTAAGCGGTTTCAATTGTCTTTCTAACTATCAGGACCGCTATTTAGTGCTGCAAGGCTTGAATTAAGTATTTTTAGGCTGCACTCCTTGAACAGATGCATTCTTACTCCATCCGACCACTAATCCACATGGAAGTTGTATGACCACTTTTTGTGCAACACTGAGCTCAACTTAATATTACCACATCTCAGCAGAGCTTATTTACTCAGGTTCAGCCTAGGCAAACTGAATCCACCTCTGCCTGCCACATGGACATATGCTCACATCCCAGCTGGCAGGATCTGGGTATTGCCTACTTAACCCTTCCTTTGCTTCTCCCCATCTCTGCACAGCCACAGGCTGTTTATTCAAACCTGATAAACACAATGAGCCTCAACGTGGCAAAGAAATATGGAAAACAAAGACAGTACTACCTGGGATGTGACATTTATTCAGCAACAGAATTTCAATAGAGTGCTTGCAGCTAAACAAAGAGGGAGAGAGGCAGAAGAGAAACATGGAAAGATCCTACCAATCAACAAGGGCACAAACCCCATCGTTCACAAAATCTTAGAGGAAACCCATCCTCAGCTCCTCTTGCATAAATCAAGACTAAGTTCCATCAATTCCATTAATACATTATATGATCCATAATTAAGCTATTGAGAAGCCTTTTTCTTCCCAAGGCCCAGTGCAGTGGGCTGTCAGCTCCCCATCCCCCAGGGGAAAACACTGGAGCTACAACAGGCAGAAAAGCAAGGCAGCATCCCAGATAAGGATCCATTCCACCGTTACTGCTATGCAGGGAGCATGACCTGTGTTACTGCTGGCTCCCTGGAGACCCAGACAGAAGTCACCACATCAGTAGAAAACAATTAAAAATAGTCTGGAGGAGCAGCAGTGGGCTGCAGGCAGGAGAGGCAGCAAGAGAGCTTGGAAAAGACCAAACTCCTTATCAGCCTCCTTCCACATCCATAAGGCCAGCCATGTTTTCAAAGCACACATCAGGACACCCCATTTCTGGTTGTGTTTATTTGAACAGCATGTATAAATACCTCATTAGAGAAAGAAACAGCCTTTTTGATCACAAATTGCCTCTTCTTTATCCCCAAGCCCATGGCACAGACACACAGCGACGCGGAGGGCACAGACACGGCTGCGAGCACAGCTACTCAACTGGCAGCAAACCAGGCCTCTGCACTGCCAAATTAAAAGCAGAAATGCAGATGGGAAAGGTGCCTGTTCTCCCTCTGGCCAATCAGCCACCTGGCACAGGAGGGGTCTGACTGATACAGTAAGGTGAAGGCAAGAGACGCATTTTAAAGCTCAACCCAGCTCTTCCCAGGACACGTCCCACACAGGTCTGGCTGTGCACAGACACATGTACCCACAGATTCCTCCCCTTTTTACCCAGGGCTCCTAATCTAGTCAGGAATTGAGAAAACCAGTAAAAAACATCAGTTCGGTGTTCTTAAGGCTTAGCTTCAAGAGAGAAAACCAACTGGAAAACACAGGTTTGAAAGGAGACAGCAGCAAGTAGGTGAGCACAATGCAGGGATTGGGATTTTCTATCTGTATCTGCCAGGAACTCTCTTTCTCCTCTGGATTATGTTTGCATGAGGCAGGATCTAATCTAAATGCAGAAAATTGTGTAGATTGCTGCTTGCTTTTACCAGAATTACATTTTAAAGGCCAGATGCTGCTCTTTGCTGCAGGTCTAAAGCAGCACTGCTGAGGGATAGCACACCTTCCAGTTTACATCTGTGTCTCTCACTGCAGAACCTGGTTCAATAAGTATTGGGACCTCAAATCCAAAACATGGTTACAGGTAAAAAACAGCATGATGGGGCTCTTTGCTGCTGCATAATCACAACAAAGTACATCAATAGTAACATCAAGTAACACTATGCTCACTCAAGACCTTTCAAGTGTGAAGTTCTGGGATATCTGAACTCCAGAAAAACCTGATTACAATATAGGTATAAGGCTTCTTGAACCACACAGTGAATGTCAGGCTAATTTTGTAGGATCATTATGATTAGAAAAAACCTCTATGGTCATCGAATGTGACACTTCCACTTCCAGTGATGGCAATTCCACCACTTCCCTGGGCAGCCTGATCCAAAGTTGGAGCATCCCCTGAGAGAAGAAATTCTTTCTGGTGCCCAGTCTACACCTGCTCAATCAAATTTTGTGTTTTTCAGCTTAGATGGTGAAAGTGCTATGCTTGAAGAGATGCTCACTGCATCTAAGAGTAATTTTAGAATAGCCCTCAGCAAACACCTCCATAGTTCCATCTGTGAGCCATTTCACACTGGGGAGGCAAAATCCATCTTCTTCACTTTACAAGCACAAGCAGTTCTCATTAACACAAATTCATATGGAATACAAGGTGGAAGAAGTTGAATGCCTACACACAGAGACAGATATGTGGGTATATGTGTGTGTGTGCATGCTGCCAAAGCCTGACAGATCCTGCTGTGACCACCTCTCCTAATTTACTATTACTTCCAACCCCCTCAGTTTTACAAACCATTGTTTAATCAGAGAAGCACTTTGAGGGAGTTTTAGTTCCACAACAATGCCTAAAAAAAAAAAAAAAAAAAAAAAAAAAAAAAAAAAAAAATCTAAAGCTGTTACTACCAAGGTGGGGGAAAAATGTGTATGGACTAAAATTATCTCTGGAGCTCTCACGGAGCCTTTTGGTAGGCAATAAAGTTGCGGATCTAGGAACAGGTTGTTAAGATGAGGATAAACACTCACACCACGGATGAGCCAAACAGGCTCCGTGCTTTGGGGCAGTAAATCCCAGCCGGGCAGAAGGCAGCGGCCATCCGGGTGTGCGCAGCAACAGTGACAGCTGGTGGACACAGGAGGAAGGCCCCACACATCCTCCTCCTCCTCCCCTTAGGCTGAGTCACAACCCACGAGCCTTGGAGAGACGAGTCAGATTCAAGTGGTTTCACAATTAGGCACCACCAACCAGGCATTCAAGAGAGTTACCAGCATGGCCAGGGCTGATTTCCCACCTTCGCTCATCCTCCCCTCCTGCTGCACTTGCCTGTTCTGTGGGGCATCCCCATCTTTGTTCTGTGGGGGAGAAAAGGGGCTCCTGATGGCACAAAGTCTGGCCATTCGTACATTTTAAGTTAGTGGCAAAGGTCTCATATTATAAAGGAGAGACTGTGTGACAAGCAGTGGAGAGGGATGCCCAAGGTCATACCAAGAAAGCCACCAGCAGCGTGGGACAGAAGTCCTGAGGTTTGGAAAAGCCGCAAGATAAGAAGTACCTCTGGCAGCAGGACCACAGTGCCAGAAGGGGTGGCAGCCATTTACCCCCACATGCTGAAGAGTCTGAAACTTCATTCTTATTCTTCTTTTGGGGAGAAAACAGCTTTTTTAAATTGTCCATTATTTTCTCTCTCACACCAAGCAGGGAACAGACTGTACTTTTCGCTTCTGATTTGCAAATATTAAATCCCCTCTTCCCACTATTGGTGACTCATGAAAGTGACTCATTCACCTCTAGATAGTTTTATTTCCTACATATTTAAAATACAAAGGAAAAAAAAACATATTGGCCTCTTCGGGGGAAAAAAAATAGCCTTTTCTCCTACTCATCAGCTTTCACTTATAACACAGATTAAAGGAGAGTTGATCCCAGACTCCAGACACTAAATCACTCCTCTGGGTGGCCTGCAAAGCCAGCAAAGTGATAGCACAGGAGGCTTCTGCCCCGGCTGTACCCACATTAACTCTCCCCTAGAGGCTGCTGAGGCAAAAGTAACGGGACAGTTCTGCCCCTCGCAGGTGGCCACGGGCTTCCCAGCCCACCTGCAAGTAAAGCCAAAGCCCGAGAAGGAAAATCAGAAAATTGTTGGGAAAGAAAGATTACTTTGCAGATTGGTTTTGGGGGAGGTTTATAATGCTGAGAGGCTCTGCAGTGAGTCACCGATTCACAGGGGCTCTACTTAACCAGGCAGTGGGGAGACAGAGGGGGAGAAAAGAGGGCACTGACACCATCGTGCACATACAGCTGTGTGGGAAGACAAGGGGAAAAAGACCACAGTGCCGTTCTTCAGGAGGTTATGGTGTTTTCTGCCCCATTGATATGAAGGGCAGAGAGAGGGGTTCAAACTGAAAGCCGAACTGAAATCAAAGCAAGATGTCTGGGCAAGAGAAAAGGGAGCAATATTAAATCCCTGTGAAGATCCCGAGTGGAGCAATAGTAAATCCCTGTGAAGACCCCAAGAGAATCAAGATGAAGACTTGGTGCATTTCACTGAATCATTGCATGCACAGCCTTTTCAAGCCAGTGTTTGTGCCTTCACCTTCCTCTCCAGAGTCACACATCCAGATCTCCTTAATGTACAACGTTTGTGTGAAGTGAGAATAGGATTTTTTTCTTTTTGAGAGGATGCTACTATTGAATAATTAGCATTGCTACTTAGGATAACAAAGAATTAAAACAGAGAAATTTCCCTGTCTGCAGCAGAGGCAAAGTGACCGATTCTTATGCTCAAGGGAATAAAACAGAGAACTTGTAGGTAAAGATACCTGTAAATTTACCACCTCTCAGTGTCCTTAGCAATGCAACTCTTGAGGTGACACATCACTGAAAAGGAACAGGAGCCACAACCCCAGGCACAAAGCTCCAGCACAATTATATAGTTCTCATTCAAGGATCTTATTTCACTGCTACACAAAAAACCCAACACCCTTCAGGCTAACAGCAACCATTGCTATTTCCCAAGCATAGGTTACACTTGGGGGTGCATTATTTCAATCCCTTTTTAAGTTGTAGATCTTCCCTCCAGTCAAGCATCAGAATGCCAACTATCAACAAGCTTACGTTTACTAATACTCTTGCACTGGGGTAAGCATTGAATGGATAAATCTTTATGCAAAAAGGGAAAGAGGCATAAAGGAAAAAAAAAAACCATGACAATTTCCAATGGCACACGTCTCTAACTACTGACAGCTGGGGGGCAGGATAAATCTATTTTCCCACTGCATAGCAGATACCACTTTCTTTGGTATCCTAGATTTAGAAACCCATTTTTATGACCTGAGGCAGTGTAATTTATTAGTGGAGATAGTACAGTTGGTATCCAACACTTGGCCAGTTGGCACCCCAGAAAGAAACTCAAGAGCTAGGTCCAAACTCAGAGGCTGAGCCTCGTCTCTGCTTACAAAACTTGGCTGAAGTCCCAGCTGAAGAGACAATATAGCAGCAGGCATCAGCAGAGAAGCTCCAAGCAAACTTAACACATAGGAACTGTCCACCAGAGAGCCATAGTGAGGCTCATCCTGTGCTATCCTCTGAAAGCACAAATCTTATCCTGGTGCTTGGGGGAAAAGGAAGAACATGAAATACTGAAACATTGTTAAAATTAAGTGTGACCAGGGGCTTTCTTCCCCATGAGTTTGAGTAGTAAGTCTAAGATATTTGTGATTTCTGATTTAATGTAAGATATCTGTGATACAGAGCTGGTTACTACCTTTAATCTTCCAGACTCCAAAAGTGCTGCCAAAGAGCATTATTTTTAATGCACTCTCACACAGGGATAGAGTTTCCAAGGAAGCTGCCAAATCTAGCAAAGGTTTGTGCTTTTCCTTTCCAACACTTTCTTAGAAAGCTGGAAATAACATTACTTTACTTAAGTGGCCATTTTAATTAATTTACTTTTGCTTTAAATACAACAACCAAAATGAATGAAGAATGAAGCTGAACTTCTGGGCACTTAAAGCTGTCTCTTTAAACTCAGAGCTCACTAAAAGCTTGACAGGCAAGTCATAAAGACCTATAGGAGACCATTTTAAAAAGAGTACACATTGTCCGAGACAGAGCCTGTATATTTCTTCAGCACCAGAACACATGGACCATAATCCTAGAGGGGGCTCCTGGCTTGCTGTAAGATAAACTTCAACAACACTGGTTATTAACACTTTGAAAGCTAGAGCCCATTCTCACCCAAGTAAATTACAGCCAAGTTAGCCTCTATGTTGTATTCTTTGTCCTACGAAACATTATTTAAATGAAAACACAGCTGGCAATTCATCTGGGCTATGGATGAGAAACTGCATACTTGCAGTTAAAAGCAGAGCTCCCAATATCTCCTTGTTGCTACAGGCAGACCTTTCCTGAGCTAGTCACACAAGAACATCAGTGTCTCTCCATGCAAAAATAAGAGGTGGGATACCTCAGCAACCAGAGGAGGCAAATTCAAATCAAATGCGTTAGTGGAAGGCAGCATTTCTCAGCAGCTACTGCACTGAGGGGAGAGAAGCCAGGTGTCAGAGTTTGAACACCCACCTCTGCCACATGGACATCACCTGGCAGACTCCTCTTCCCTCTGCTCTCTGATCAGATGGAAAGGGAAGAAGAGTGTGAGATGACATTAATATACATATTGAAAGAGATAATTCAGCCGCCCATTCTAATTGATTCCAATTAACTCAGCAGCCCATTCTAATTAACTCCACCCAAAACAAAACAATTCCAAGCTTTTAATGCCATAAGGTATGCCTGGAGAGGTGCAGGAAGGCTCAGCAATGAATCTGCCATTTTCCACCTGCTCAGAGACAAGCCCTGTCATTCAGCACTTGATGCTTAGCCAGGTTTATCACCTACCTCCAGCTTCTCTTAGTCATTAGATAAAAAACCACACTAACCATTATTGCTGTCCAGGGCTGCAGAGGTCTCTTAACACTGGCAAATGCTATTAATGCAGTAAAGGAGAAACAGATTGCCTGGGCTGCCATCTCCCTGATGCTAGAGAGGCGATCCCCACATTAAAGATGGGAAGGAGCTGAAACGCATCAAGCACAGATGTTCAGGACATAGGAACAGAGTATTTCAACAAAGCTTAAAACAGACCCAAAGGTGTGTGTTTGCTGGTCCCTTTGCATGGGCCCAAAATGTTACCCAATGGCACCTGCACACCTGAGAAATGGCAGAAAGGAACTTTCTGTGCTGGTGTATTGTTCTCTTTGAGATAAATAAAATCACTGCATTAGTCATGCTAGAGCTGAACTGCCACAGGTCTTTTATTATTATTTATCAAAATGGTTATCAGCCACATTTGTACTATTAAAGAGAATATTTATCACAGAATTACTCTGATACCCAGAAAGTGCAGTATTATGGAAGTACTGTTATTCCCCAGCTTGTCATTCCTTCTCTCTTTTACAAGGTTCTTTCTGTGCTGGCTGCTCTGCTGGAAACCACAGGAGTCAAGTTCTGTGCAGGAATCTCACCCTGCAGGCTTGGGGGGCTGCTGGGTCTCACAACACTACTCTCCTGAACCTGCCCTCACCCATTTAAACCAATTTATTTTTGAATCGAAATAATTCATAGCAGAGCATAAGTTTTTTAGAAATGCCTTTTTTTTTCAGCAGCCATTTTATTTCTTACAATAGCCGACCCACACTAGTCCTTTGAGCTGACTCAGTGAAGAAAGCACTCCTGTTTTCTTTGCAGAATACTAATATAGTCTTTGGAAGCAAGTTCCTAGATTGAAGCTCACAGAGGCAGCACCATCAGGCCTCTGCTGTGAGACGATGAAGAGGCAAAGTACTGTCTTGCAAGTATCCCACTGCTCCACAAACCCAGCATCTTGCCTGGCCTCTATGCAAGGCAGGAGAGAGGTTCCAGTGGTGGAGAAACATGGATGGAAGCACTACAACATGGCTGCCTTGTTGGCTCCTCCTGCTGAATCCCTGATGCACAGATACATTCTTTGTTCACCAGAATGTGAAGATCACACCCCTGGGAAATCAGGGACCTGCAAGGGACTGCTCTGCAAATCAGTGCACACACTGTCATCCCCAGGAGGAGCCTGCTTGTACAGAGAGCAGAAGAGGTCTCAGCAGGAGGAGAATATTCCCTAAATCATTCAAAAGCTCATCAAATTAAGGCAACAAGCTGGTCAAATGACAACCCACACCCTGAGTTCAGACTTGCCTTTAGTCTTCAGTACAATCTCCCCAAAGAAGTTTAACTTTCAGCAAAGCCACATGAGACAATTCTTGGATGATCCACACAGAGGGCTTGGCTTCTTCCCCTGACCAGAGTGTCTGGCCCCATCTCTCACCTCAGGATACATTGCATGGCACAGCAAGTCCATTCAGGAATGGAAATGAAAACTAACTTTTAAAAATAAGATGTAGGGGGGAAATGAAATGGTTTTTTTCAGTAAAAAAGATTTTCCTGAGTGACTACCAGCTCTAAAATGGGGGCCCACTGCAGACCCAACACTGACGACCTCCAACCTCCTCTGAATTCACACTGAGTCACTAATTTGGGTCTAAATGACAGCAGCAGGAACTGGGAACTGCTGGTTCTTTCCTACAGCTTGTTTCTGCTTAGAATTATACCATAATTACAACAACACATCTCTAAGTCTCTCCTTCCTTTATCCCTACATATAGGTATTTTGAAGTGCAGAGAGGTGAAATGCCTTGCTATCTGCATGGGAGAACTGGGAGCATCAAGTACAGGGATTTATCTCCACTAAGCCCTGCTGTGAATAGTAGACCATGCTGTCTCACATCACCAAGCAGATTTCTGCAGCATTTGGACTCTGATCTCCTGCAGAGATTGCAGCAAAGGAGATAATGGGGACAGAAAGTGCCTCATGCTCTTTGGGAGTGCCCCACCACCATGCACGTGTCCAAATCTAGAGTAACAGAGACATGGCTCCTGTCCTCTTGCATTTCACCTGACTGCAGTGGTCCTGGTTCCCTCAGGAAACTAGATAAAAGCAGCAAGAAAACTGCCCAGGATACCACTTTACTGGCAGTAGAGGAACAGCCACTAACCAAAAGACTACTTAATTTAATATTTGTTTACAACTGCTGGGGATTTCCTGAGGTTAGATGCTGGTTGATCAAACCATGGAACACCATTCAGCACCTGCCCCAGAAAGTTTAAAAGCCATCTTCAAATAAAATATAGGGAGACTCATACCAAAGCAATACTGCAAATCATGCTTCCAACACTATTTCCCATGCTTCTCTTTTTTTTTTTTTCCTTTCTGGCACATCACCACCCACATGAAAGCCAAAAAGAGACTGTAGTACCTGGTTACACAAGGGGAGCCCATCACAGTAGCAATTCAAAAGCTTCTTCCATAATCCAGCAAAAGTTTTCAATCCAGAAGTTTCATTATAGATTGGTTGACACATTTACTCACAGCCGTCCATCCACTACTGCAGCAGCCTCATCAAGTGCAATGAGAACTTTGCTGTTGCATGCCCCTGGTGCATTAGCTGGAGTTATTATATCCAACAGCACAGCATAAAGGTACAGGAAACAATTTCATTAGATTTGGACTGGGTTGGTCTTTTCACATGCAAGGGCACAATAGGGAATAGCTTTGGGCAATAGTTTGAATGCATTGCTAAAACCATTATCTACTCTACAGATTCATATTTGCAGGCACAGGCTTCCATCCATCCCAGAGCAACCCATATGGGCAATTTGGGATCTGGTATTTGAAGTATTTGATGCTGACAGCAGTGCTCCACCAGGAGCACCAAAAGGACATGAGGGTCATTCAGACAAGTTCACTACTTTCCAAACAACCCCTGGAAGCTGCCACTAGACTGGGCAAGGGCTCAAAGAAAGAACATCGCCTGGAAAATCAGTCTTGTTTTGTTTGGTGCTTTGCAATTTGCAATTGCCCAGGACTGGTCAATTGCAAATTGGTCAACCCCGACCCAACAAGAAATGTTAAAGTCACAGGTTCTTTATTGTGCTGATTCACAGTAACCTGGTATCGGAGATGGCACAAGTCCAACGATCCAAGCTCAAGAGATTTTTATTTTTAAAATGATGATTCAGTGTATTCATTCAGCTAAACAGAAAGCCCTGTGTCATCATAAAGCTGTGATGATATTCTGGAAATATGGTCTCACTGGAGGAACACATTGTAATTTTATATCCAGCCATTTAAGAAGATGAGGCCAAGCCCTGAATAACAGATACTTTGATGAAACAACACATGAATTAAACATAATTGTACTAGAAAAACAGTAAAACAGAACTAATCATTGAGGGCTCTGCGTTGTACCACGAGCAGTGACATTTGCATTGGCACAGGGCATTCCCATCCACAGAGCTCCAAACCCTCCATGAATATCAGTAATTAAACAGTCTGTCACACAGCCAGAGGCAGACAGGTTTTGCCACATTCAGTTTTGCAGAGTGAGGTTGAGATCCTGCCACAACTCATGGGACCCCCATCTGCCTGCACGGCCCCATGTGCTCCCTCCTGTCCAGGCAGGGAAAGGGGCTTCACCTCCTCTTTGCTCCTTGGAATGGCCACCATGCCCTTCACTTTATTAGGCTATTCGCAGAGGAAAAGATACTGCATGCTCCAACTAGACTGCTCCCAAAATTCAAACCTAGGACCTGCAGTCATAGTCTTACTAGGGAAGACTCAATGTATTTTCCGTCATAAAATTAAGATGTAATTGTACACTGCTATGAACATGTCTCTACATGCAATGTTGTCTATATCCATATTTAACCTAATAAAGAGAACAAAACTGGGTTCAGGAAACCTGCTTTCTTCTAGGTTTCAATGAAATCTGGATCTCAAAACCATTCCTTATGTCAACTGCAGATAACTGTTTCACAGACTTTATCTAGCAGGGTTGGTAACTAACTTAAAAATGGCAGATGGAAGCATTAAATATTTATTGGACTGGAGTGCATTGATTTCAGAAATTAACACTTCTGTGTGAACAGTAATTAAACAGTCACAGTCCATCCCAGGTTCTGAGTAAACTGCAACTCTTTTTGTAAAACATATGCATACATAAAAATACTACCACTTGTCTACTGATTTCCATCTGCACACACCAAATTGCCCTGCGATTATGAATTAAAATTAATTAAAACTTTGGAATGATCTTCCATGTAAAGTTGGAACAGTGGGAACCCTTGTGATGGGCACTCAGACATCACACTAGTTAAGCTTGCAGGGAGCAGGAGCAGCTTTAAAATACCAAGGACTTAGTGACCTCGTGGTCGCAGTAATGCTGGGACTGAGTTTATGATAACAGTGGGATTGAACTTCAGGGGGAGACCATGAGAAAAGTGCAATTGATACTGCCAAGGCCCTTGCAGGCTCCACATGTGACCCAGGAGTACAATCCTAAATAGCATAAAGCTCCTGTTTGCTTTTGAGCTCACTCGTCCATGTGGGAATAGATTGGCTCAAGAGATATTGCTGTTTTATTCCCTCAAGAAGAGTATTAATCTCCCACTTGTGCTGTTGCGGGAGCAGTAATGAGACTCACAGAGTCTTTAAAATACTCTTATTAAAAGAAAACATGTTTTAACTCTGCTTTAAAAAGTAGCTTCTTTTTCCAGAACTACAGGTCTTCCTTTCAAACACTGCCCAGTAGCCTTTCCAAGACTATTTTCCCATTCACTGCACATTCACACTCACTATGTCACAAAGGTAGCATGTCCTGTTCATTAAGGCAATAGCTGAAGCTTCATTAAAGGTAATTGTTGATGGCATATTACTGAATTGGAAGCACTGGGTACCATTCAGCAACCTTCCTTTCTTCAGCACAGACTGCTACACACTGTTACCAAAGCTGGATATATTCCAGGCTCTGACTCCATCACTACTTTTTCATTTTCTCTCTTCCCCCAAAACATATGTACTTAAAACCCACCAGAAATGAACAAACCCACCCACACAGGCATGGCGGGTGTAAAGCAGACTCTGAGCTCTTCCTGAGTCTGTGCTGAGGGAATGGCAGCAGCTCCCCACAGACTGCACTCAGCAATAAGGAGCTTATTTTCCTTTTCTAGGCAACGCTGGGCTCTGCTGTGGTGGTCAGGGGACCACAAAGGGGCTGTTTTCCCCCAGCAGCTGGGGTTTGATGCTGACCCCACCACGGTGTGTGTTTCCACTGCAGCTGTGTGCCCAGGGAATGTGGAGCCGGATCCATCAGCACCCACAGCACAAACCCCAGCTGAGGCACAGGACACAGGAGAAGAATCAAAGGGCTCCTCTGGCTTAGCCCAGCCAGCTGAGGACAGTGCTGCGCACTGAGAGTGTAGAAAAGGGGTCCTAGGTGCAGGTGATAGGTGGTAGCCTGCACAAATGCAGATGGGCTGGCAAGGCTATGCTCTTTTTATTGAGTGCACATGCACACAGGCTCATTTTGTTTGCTTTGTCCCTTTGTGTCCCATTCCAAGGTGCAAATTGGGTTCGTGTCTCCAGGAAATCCTGGGAGTTTGTGGGCGAGTTTGCAGAAAGAGATGAAGAGAAGGTGGCTGCCAGGGGACTTTAATGAGAGTTACTTCTACGCTCATGGTACAATTAAGAGTCACATAATGAAACAGAGGCTGGTTTGTTTGTTTTTTAATGAGTTCTATTTATATTTGACTTGAACTATCCTCATTCATTTTCTCTGAATCAAACCTTCACTGCTGAAATCTTGTGCATCAGAGTTAATAAAGAACAGCTATAATCTGATTTACTGCATCATTCCAAACACGAATGTACTTACAGCAGTAATGTTTAAAGCAGAAGAATGGACAGCAAATTGAACATAACTTCTCAGCTGCCTTGCAGAAGACTGAAGTAACCCCATAGACTTGTCTGAGGCATTTTTTAGTATGTTGTTGTAAAACCAAGAGGTTAAGCTCATGTCAAAGCTAGGTTTATGCTTCACAAACTGGAAGCTGGTGAAAAGCAAGTGCCTTATCTGATAGATTTCATCTGGCTTTTAGGGATGCCTGAGCTTCCAGATGTCAGAGTGGAAAAAGAGAGGAATTGCATGTGAACCAACTCAAAGAATGCAAGATCCTCAAGCTTCTTACCTTCAATAATGAAGAAAAAAAAAAAAAAAAGAAACTTAATAAAATAAATCAAGAGAGTTTATGGTTTACTCCAAGCAGAGAATTAAAACAAAAGTCAACATTATTATTCCCTTGTTTCTCCCCTTTCTTAAAATAGAGAAGCCACTGATTCACACATAGCCAGAAATGTGAAATGGAGGTTTTATCCTTGGAGGAAGAAATTTTGTCCCTTATTCCATATTAAGCTTTTAAACAAAGAGAGCTTCATTCTAGAGGAGCAGCTGTGTAATTAAGACAATTTCAGGATGAACAGTGTGATTCAAGAGCCAAATACTATCTTAATTATATGCATTAATATTCTGCTAAGAAGATGCTTATCAAATAGAAAAATAATCCACATTATTGCACAAGGAAGGCCACTAAAAATATAAAAATAACAGAGAAGGGTGACAGTCCAAGACAGGGCAGGTCACTACATGCTGTGAAAGTGGCTCTCAGCTGCAGAGGAAGCGCCCAGCAAGCAACAGAGAACACCCCTATCTGAGCCAGCAGTGTGGCCAAAAGTCAGCTGTCCTCAGAGGTGAATACTGAATGAGGGACTTCTGTGTCAAAAGGAAAGCTGTCCTTTGGCTGCACCAGCTCCTTGGGAAGTATTCTTGGTTCTGGTCTGTTCTAATTTTTTGTGAAGAAAATCAAAAAGGAGCATTTTCACTTAAACTGGCAGCAAAGCAAATGCCAGAGATCGGGACAGGCAGGTTAGAGAGACGAGTCTCCTGGCTGGATTGGGCACTGGGATGCTGTGGGGACACACTTCAGTCCTCACCCACAGACCACCCTCCACTGCCAGGAGGTGGGCAAGGAGCACATCTGGCCCTTTGTGGCTGCCTGGGAGAGCCTGGCTGGCAGATACAGGGCAGCCAGTGCACAGAGGACAGGGAGCAGTGCAGGTGAGGAGCTGGGGGGCAATGCCTGCCACTGCCCCCGTGGGACTGAGCATCCCTCGTCATAGCCACAGTGTGATCCCACACTGCTCCCCCACCTCTAATCAAGGCTGCATGGCAAAACATCAGCATCAACTGATAAAGAGAGAAAGGAAGAGATTTCCTTGAGGGTTAGGTGTGGAACTCCTGATTCCCATTATGGAAAAAAAAAATCCACAAAGTCTCAGGAAAGCCAGAACTGCCTTGCTTATATTGAAATACTGATTTGAGGAAATTTGCAATTGTACAGTGGCACGAGCCCTCTTGTCTCAGGTGCACGAAGTGAAACTGGGGGATTTCTGGCTCACAGCCTCACTGTGGAGCTCTGCACTCACATCAGCCCCAGGAAGAGAGGCAGGCTCCATGTGTGAATGGGAGATCTCCAAGGAAAACCTAGGTGCTGCAGGGAATATAAAAGGGCAGGGCAAAGAATACAAAAGAATCACTCTTTCTGTCTAATGGGCAAGGAGTTGGCATCTGCAGAGGTGCTGTTCAGGATGAGACCATGGTGCAAGTGCAGAAAGGCCTGAGCTGGCTCACAGCAAGGCTGCAGGGTGGCTGCAGCAACTATGCAGGGGGTGGGCAGGACCAGTGTAACCAACTGAGAATCCCACAGGTGAAAAAGGACTGCACACACCTGCACGAGCTGCTGTGGTCCTACCTGTCATGGAAACTGAGTCTCAGCTGAACTCAACCGTGGGCTGTGACCAACAAGATAGTGCTGATGTCCCATATGGAGTTCTGCATTTTATGGTGGCTTTGGGTACAAAATGCCACTCAGCTCTCCAGCTACACCAAGTTAGAATCAAGTCTAAATCATTACAGAGAGTTTAATGTTTGGCTTTGCAAAAACAGCTCAGTGAAGGGCCACAGATACACGTGTGTTATGCAGTGACAAGGACAGGCTTTAGGTCTGTTCTTGCTCCCCCATACATTTTTACTTGGAGGCCCTGAAGTCCCATGAGAGGGCATGCATAAAAAAACTTAGCTCTCCTGCTTTTTGATTCTCACCAGGAAGCATGAGCTATAACCCTTCTCTCTGCAACAGAAGTAATTTTCCTATCCCAAACAGGTTAAAAACACTATGCCTTACAAATGGTTAAGGACTCCAAATTACATGTGGCAGGAATACAGTTGTCCTGGGGAGAAACGCTCCATTCTGCATACAGCAGAGGGAAGGGCAGTTGAGGGCTGAGCTACAATTTAGCGAAGACATTTGTCCAAATTCTCATGTCCTACTAAGCCACATATCATGGTGGTGAGAAACAGCTACTCAGCTCCTCTGTTGCAGAACAATATCGATGCAGAGCCAAACTTTGCCTTCACGTCAGTCCCAGGATCCACTGCATGAAGGCTGTCACGCTGCACAGAGAAAGTAGCAACATTTTGCCCTAGGACTGGAATGGCATCCTGTGGTCCAGTGACTCCAATGTCTCCTTTCCAAAGCAGAAAACTCTTAAATGCCTTCCACTAAGGTCTCAGGAGCCCAGCATGGGGATGGCATGGCATGGGATGCAGGCAGGTCAGTAAGGGGACCCCAGAAATTTCATTTTAATCTCTGAAAGGTTTAGGAAGCACTTCTCTCACTCATTTAGGAGGGCTTCACCTGCATCTTTTGACACTATAGAGGTGGAGAGGTGTTTCAGACTTTGCCTCTTGCAGCTTGTCACACATGGGGCTACCAGACCCAGTGCCATACCCTGGGCAGATGGAAGGGCACCCATCCCACAAACAAACCTGGGATTGTTACTCAGCTACACAGAGGGCCAAGGTCTCATTAATTAGCGTTGACATTTACAACAGAGACCACAAGATTTGAGTGATATGAAGATGGATAAATTCCAAGAGGATTAGGGAGCCAAAAAAAAGGCTGTGGGGGATGGTTGTTCTGCTTATTCTGAGCTTTCCTTGTAAAAAGAGACTATTGATATTTGTATTCCTTTTTCTATTAGAATGGGGAAAATTGCAGCAGGTCTTCTGCCATGTATCTAAATTGCAAAGTGCTACACACCACTGAAACAAAAATAGGTTACTTGGACTGGCCAGTCTTCAGTCAATGCATTTGTGGGTGGACCTGAAGGTTACAGATCAGGAGGGGCTTTGCTGAAAGGATCTGGCTTAACTTTGGTTCAGAGGATTTCCAAAAAACGTGCAAAAGTCCACGAGTTGTCCACCTCTAATAACACAGGGTCAAGCTCATGATAAAATAATCCATCTGCTCTTTCAAACTTTCCTCCCAAACCAGAATAAACCTGTTTTGATGCTCTTGTGGACTTGGCTCCTTCCACTGTCTTTGATGTGCTCCAGTTGACATCATCAGGCATTCACATTCCTTGGATGAGTTCCTCAGGCATCGACCAGTGGGATTCTGCCTCAATTCATGACTCTTTTCTATATGGCAATGCCAACAGCAGAAACAGCTGCCCTGGTTTTCAGCACTAATTAACCCCCATTTCTCACTTTCATCTCTACTCTGTTGCTGATCCCTAGGAAAGGGTCTTTGGAATTCAACAGAGAAAGCCAAATCTAGGTCTGGAGAGGTAATCCACTGGCAGTGACAGTGGAACAGGGCAAGATCAGCAGAAGGGAAGCAGATGCTGGACTTAATCCCAGGCCAGAGGCAAATCCTTCACCTCAACCTCCACATTCTTTCCAAGCTGAACATGGAGAGTCACACACACACTGCGCTCTGGGGTCTCCTTCCCTCTCCCCTTCCCAACCTGTAGATTCAAAACTCAGCAAGACTCGAATGTGCCTTTAGAGGGAAGAAGTGTTAACATCTGCAATCTGCATCTGCTGCAGAGGCAGGAGAACACTTAATGTATGTCTGTGACAACCACGAAGAGCAGGAACAACCACCTTCCTTTATTTAAAAGCTTTATTTAAAGGTTTTCATTTAAACCAAGTCAGAAAACCCCATCGCCATTGGTGTGGCTTTCCAAACGGCAACATACAAATGCTCATGAACGTTACAAGCCCCAGGACAGCTTTCCTCTCTCCTCTTGCCATCCTGCTAATCATGATGTCTGGGGCTATAAAAAGGCACAGCACAAGAGCATGTCTCTCCTTCTGATCCGCTTCCGTGTTTATAACCACGGCTTATCAAATGACACTTAGGAAGTGTTACCAAGGAGACTATTTGCATCCTGCACAATGTTGCTAAAGCAACACTGCTAAATTAGATGCAGCGCTCTTAGCCTTCACCTACTGTATTTGCATTGCTATCAAAACGGAATAGTCACAGGCTTAAACTATATTTGGGTCATTCACTCATCCAAACACCTGAAAATAGTCCAATGACAGCAGCAATGGAGTTTCCCCTGAAAATCTAGCTCATCTAGGTCTCCATCTCTTACACGTATTTAAAGCTTGCCCCTCAGTGTGACCTGCAGTCAAAACAAGCCATCTTCCATGCTGCAACCTTCCTCCACAGGACATGTTTTCCCTGTATGTTCGGCTTTTATTTAAATGCATCAGGAGATTTTAACTGTCATAAATAATTACAGCATCTTAACATTTGATGGAGCACGGCAGAAGGCAATTTGTAAGTAGCATTAATTTTTGAGGCACAAGATGGCTCAGAGGCACTGGAAATGAGACAACTTGCCTGGAGTTTATGGGTCAGCTGTTCATCCTCACCCTGAGACTTGGTTCAGCTGTAAAGAGCCACCATTCAAGGGCTTCAAGATGGCCCATGGAAAGATTAAACAACTAAATAATAATTACTTATTTTACCCTAAATAAAATGGAGAATATAATAAAACAGAAATCATTTTAAACTATAAATGACTAGCTATAAACAAAAATAAAGGCTGGGGCAATTTTAGGTGATGTTACAGAATAAATTAAATATAGAAGCTCCAATGACTACTGGTAGGAGGGAGAGTGAGCAACCAAGAGGTGGGATGGCAATGGTTTCCAAGGCAATTAACAGCTTCTCTAGAGTTTGGACATTTGTCAATATGATAAAAAACATAAAATTCTAACAGCTTCCCTGCACACACACACACACACATTAATGTAGAAATATAGACAGCTGTCTGGAACTTTACAGCAAATATTACAACTTTGTGACAATGTATTGTATGTACAGTAAATATTCAATAAATGTAATTTTACTGTGTTCTTCATGACACCAAGCAATGTCACAAGTAATGTCACTGGGCCCTCTGAGATCCAGTATTCTGATCCAAATCTAGAGCAATGTATTACCCCCACAGTTTTCTGTTCTAATGGTCTGAGCAGTAGATTTTGGTCAACAACATGCAACAATAAAATACCATCCCACCAACACCCAGATGGAGCTCTCCATCACTATTTAATATGTTTATTCCAGAAATAACTCTTGCTTTTAACACTTTCAAATTTAAAAGATACACTCAGGCAAGGACATAAATACTTGGCATCTGTCACTGAATTCAATCAGCTCCCTGAATCAGAGGAAAAGCACCCTGTTCCAGCTCTGCTGCAGTGCATAATATGGTTTGGGTGCCTCTTATTAATAAATCCTTGCTTTAGCCCAGAAGTACTACTAAAAGGCACACCTGGGAGCATTTTACTATGTATAAAATCTCTGTTCCAACAGCAAATTTGATCTGCCTACAGAATCTACTCCCAAGAAGGTAACTCCTTCCTGCTGAACAGGCTACAGCACAAGAAAGCCCATGTCCAGAGAGCATTTCACCTGCCAGCCCTTGTAATTGCCTATGCCCGGGGATTTAAGATGGAATACCAGAATCTGGACTGGTAAAGAATTTCCTAGCAGTATCAGGCTCCAGGTCAGCCTATTTCAGGATGAGGGGATGACACAAGCTCTTTCCTCCCACCCTGCAACAGCTGTGGTAAGGTTCAGTTCTTCAAGTTTTATCATTGCTTTAGCTCCTCCATAAAAAGGTGTGGTAAAGGCACAGAAGAAGAATTCTGCAGTTGGCCATGGCTGCAGACCACATGTGTGCCCACCACCATGCTCCACTGAGGTGGCTGGACAAGTGCCAACAAAGTGCTGGTGGAGAGCTTCCACCAAGCCACATGGTGGGGAAGACACCCTGCAGCACGTGAGCTGTGCTGGGGTCTGAACAAACACTCAAAGCCTTCCTAACTCCTCCCATATAGCAAAAAGAGGATGGCTCAAGTTTCATGGGGCCGCAGATCTACAACAGCCATACTCAATCGTGCCTCCTCCTATGGTCACACAAGAAAACTCCATGACAGTACAGAAATTGATCTTCAGTCCTCTGTGGGAAAAGCTTGTTTGTATCCACACACACAGGCTGCAGAAGGTCCTTTTGAGCTGCATCTGCTCCAGGGGAGCTTTCCCAGGATCCGGCAAACATCAGTGTCTTCAGGCAGCCCATGTGAAACAGGCCAGGGGAATCTCCAAGGAAGGGTCTGAAATGAGGATTTCTATTACCAGCAAGGCACAGAGAGGGAAGGAAAGGAACCTCCCTGTCTACCAACCAGCTCTTCCTTCTCCCATGAGAAATAAGATCAGAAGGTAAAAGAGGTTTTCTCTTTGCTGTGCCTCTGTGAAATTTTCTAAGGACTTTCTGTTGGTTTTGGATCGGGTCCTAGACTCATGTGGACAGAGCTCGGTGTGTCTGGATTATTTATTAGCAAAAGGGTTCCCTCTGCAATCAAGCATGTAGAACACCTTATTAAAGCATGCTCTGCTCTGTATCTGACCCGATGGAGTTGGCATGAAGAAGCTCTCAGCACGCCCTCAGAAATGCTGCTGGACTGCGAATTGTCATTACTTCTCTCATGTCAGCTCCTCCATGGCCTTATCTAAACTATGTCATAAATCTTCTGGGTTTTCTCTGAACTTTCCTCCTCCTAGTGACATTCTGTACTTCTGAATAATGTTGTCTCCATATGAATTACAAGGGACACAGTAATAATGCTCCAGCAGGAGCAAGGGAAGCAGTGGGAAAACAGCTAAAAGCTACACTGAACTGTTTTCTTACTTGTAATCTTCTGTCATACACTGAGCTGGAAGATTAGATAACAAGATTATTTATAGCAGCATTGCTGGATGTGTATCTCAAAAGCTTTATTGTAAGACCACAGCAAGTATAAAATTTTAATTTTGCCTGCTACTTCCCTGTGTCACAACTTCGTCTGCAGCAAAGCATTTTTTTCTTGTGCAGTCGGGTTATTAATAATGGATGTTGCATTAACATTTCCAAATTGGGAGTTCACCCTCAGCCACTGTTCCCACCCATCACTCTGTAATTTCTCCTCCTGTGCTTCATGATGGACTGACAACAGGAGCCTGACAGTGTCTGCTCAGCCACCAAACACACTCTGTGTGGGCAACAGCAACCAGAGCTCACTGCATTCACTGCTACTGGTCCCACCTGCACAGATTCTCTGCTTGAAACCTGAAGCTACTTTTTAACCTCTCTGCTAAGCCCTCCAGTACACAACCTGTAGGGCCTGAGAACAACCATCCAAAGCAAATGCACAGAACACCAGATGATCTCCACCTAGCAGATGGTAAGAACTTTCCTCCACAACTAATGTAAGGCAGATTTCAAGCAGAGGAGCAAAGCTCTCAGTTGTCAGTACTTACCTCTTAGCATCTCAACTCTAAACCTTGTAAAAAAAATATAAAATATTCACAGTCTTAATTACAGATAAGTTTTTGCACCTTTATTTTACCTCATCCTTGTTGAAGATGTGATTGTTGAGGGGTCATACCATTAAAACAGGAACACTGAATGATATACAGAAATGGGAGCAGGAATGTAGAAATCTAGTACTAATACCAGAGGTAACCCACATCCTTCATTATGTTTTTACTGCATTTTTAATAAAGAAAGTAAATTTCAACTACTTCACCTCTTTCAGTATTTGATGAACATAATCAATTAGTTAGGAACATTTTGTCTCTTCCATTTTCTGTCACATCTATTGAAGTGACTCACTCACTCACTCACGTAAGAAACAGATTCTGTTTGCAACATTTACAGTTATTTGTGTCCTGTCTTCTGCAGTGACTCAATATTTCTATGGGAAATCATCTCTTCCATTCCTGCCTAGTAAATACTTGTTAAGTATAAAAAATACACATTCATCACAGACAAAAATGATCTTGCAAGATAGACAGATATTTAGAAACACAATGGTACCATTTATCCAAATCAAAGAAATCATGAGCAATACCAATACAATTAACGCTATATTAAAGAGATACTACCTAAGGAGGAGATTTAAACTAACCTTCTGATGAAAAATATAGAATCTGGATAAATCTGGTAAATAAGCTCTGTATCTAGATCTGCTTGCCTTATCTGTCCTTTGTCTCTTCAGAAGCCAGGCTTCCTCTTTGCCAACCCACTGCTGGTTAGTGACAGTGGCACCAGTTAGTTACACAGCGTCCCAGTCACTGCTTTGATTAATAGCTCTTCCCAAGCACTGGTGCTAGACATAGGATGTGTTGTGGTCACATCATAAAAAATATGAGATTAAGTCAATAAGGAATCTGTGCCTACACCCATGGAGGAACATCTGGAAAGTGTCAGTATTATTATCAGTGTGAAACTCAAATACTGAATATGAAGGAACAACAGAGGAGGGAGATTCCACAAGTAATGTCCGTACTTTAGAATAATTTTTACTAAAATGGCATTATTTAAAAAAAAAGTCTGTACAAAGTGGGTTTTTTGAAACTAAAAAAACCTGCCACGGAATTTTATCTCTGAGGGTGGCAAAGAACTATTAATATTTACTTCTCAAAATTTTGCATAAAACAGCCCTACAATTTAACCTGACAGTTTTCTGAGAGCTGAGATTTCTTCATTATGCCTCAGCAAAAAGTTGAACTGAGGTGGCCTAGTGGAGGATTGTATAAACACAATACCATCATGGCATCCTCCACCCAATAATTTTAAAACAAAATCCTATTTTAATGTTGTACTTGAAAGGCAAAATAACCAATAGTGTAAACATGAACTAGCATCTTATAGCAACACACTTTTACCATCTCAAGCTCCCCATGAACAAATGGAGATGAAAAAGCTCCCCATGAATAAATGGAGATGAAAACCTATTCCCACCACAGTTTTAACCACAGTTTTGCAGCAACCCAGATTTTAGCATGGATAAGTATCCAAGTGTCTGCCCTCCTTGATAGCTACTCAGCTTAACAATGCTCTAGTTAGCCAGGCCAAAAGGCAGTGTAGGCTCATGGACACATTACACTCACAACAAAAGTTTTAACCACTGTTAGACCCTAACTTTCAGTTAAAATTTAGCTCTCATCCCCAAAACTACTTTGGTATTTGTGGCACAAAAGTGAGCACCTGCACGGTGCTGTGATTAAAGTGAAAAACTACTTTGGGATTTGGCAGTTCACAGCACAGCACTGAGCACCTGCACACTGCTGTGATTAAGGTTAATCTTAGATCAACCATTTCTAGATGAAGACAATCCTGAAACACCAGTACTGTGCACCTCAATCCTTGACACAGCTCAGAATTGGATTACTTAGATATCCTAAAATTTCAAGGCAGACCAAGTCAGAGAACATGTGGATCCCCAGCTCGAAATAAGTAGCCATTGTGAAGGTACCCACTGTAAGTAAAACAACATGTACTTATGTACTTGCCACAGGCAACAATTTCAGCGATGCAGAAGTAGCTGCTTCCTGCAATTATCTTAGCAGCAGTAGGTAAGAACAGCTGCCAAATCAAAAACCTTCCAAGCCGCTGTATTAGAAATCTTCCCAGATATGGAATATGGAATGTGGAATTATGTGGAATATCCACAAAACCTGCTATTTCAACAGCCTAGGAAACAAAATGAAGCAGAGGCTATTTAGGCTTCTGTCATTAAGAGGTCATTTTAAGCAGAAAGAACCTGATTTCTCTTACTCAAAAAGAGCCCACAAATGGAAAAGCAATTTGTCAAAGTATTTGTCAAAATACTTGTGTGTGCAGGAGACACAGTCACATGCAAGAAAGCTTGTACAGGGACCCGGTTACAATCTCTTCTGCCTCCCAAATAAAACCTGGATGTTCTGTGTATGACTTTGACACTGACATGGCAATGAACCACCCTGTAAACAACCAGGCAGGGATGCTTATGATAAAGAGGATGGATCCAGCTAGGAATCAGCCAACACCAGAGCAGGTTCTGTCCATCCATCTACCACTGTAATGTCTGAAAAACCCAGCTGCACCTTCCACTGAAGTTTTAAATTCTCATTTTAGCACTATTCTTACCAGCTAAACACAGGCAGCCTTAGGAAGATGCCCTTGGGAAGTCAAAATGAGAAGGGCAATTGTGTGGTCTTTGTCTGCCGCAAACATCAAAGGATTCCTCTTTCACTACTTCCTCCAATCTCCATTAAAAGTGGACCCATTTTAGCATCCATAACATCCACCAGTAATGAGTTCTACTGAGCAATTACCTACTGCAGATGGCTACAGTTTCCTTTTGTTCATTTGATGTCCTCCTAATTTTTGTACTGGAAGAGACAGTGAACAGTGGAGCTCTGCCCCTTCTTTATTTGCCAGTCATTTCCATTCTAGTTGTCCCTTTTCCCAGAGACAAGAGTCCTAGTTTATTCAGTCATTCCTTAGATGAAATTAATCCAGACTTAGGACCATCCTTGTTGCCCACCTCTGAATCTTTCCCAGTTCTTCTGTATCTTTCCTGAGGTTTTGGAAGGGGAAGAACCAGAACTACACATAATATACATATTTACACAACAATCTATTAATGGCCTCTATTTTCCTCTGTTTGGCTTCCCTTATAATTTTCAGTATTTAATTTGCTTTATTTAATTACTGAGCCTGGCACTAATATTTTTAGCTCAATCATCCAACTGATGTTTTGGTTCCTACTGGTTTTCAAAAGTAGACTTTCTTGCACTTGAGAAATACAGCAAATCACCCATAGGCAAGAAACCACATGAATTCCAGGGAAACTTGTGAAAAGCTGCAGCAGTACCTGCTTCACCAACAGGCTTCATCCCCTTATGAAAGACAATGGGAAAGGAAAAGTAAGATCAATAAATTGCTGTGTTTGCAACACTGAGCAATTTTAGGCAGTTTAAATGCAATAAATCAAAGTTCAGTAGCTTGGGAAAAAATCTAGTGCTTGGGAGAAGGTCATACAAACCTGGCAACCTCAGGCAGGAAAACTTTATACCCACAACCCAGACACACTGACAGGTCAGAGGGAGACAAGCATACCCAGGTCAGAGTAAAAGCAGAAGGGCAGGAAGCAGGAGGCATCCTTCAAAGCCTTGAATATGAAACTTCTGACCCTGTAAGGCTGAAAGAAAATAACATAATACTTCAAAGAAGAACCAATTATGACAGCAATGGAAACTGAGGTTATGTCACAGTATCACTGTTGGTATCCCCCCAGTGCACTGCCTGTGATGCCTAAAAATGCTTGTGATGCACCCCAACTTCTAAGCCCTATGACCATCAGTGGCTGATAACCTTTTACTCCCCCTTTAGTTTTATCTAGTGAGCACACAAAATGGAGCTGGCAGCACGACAGTCTTTCAACAACATACAATTATTGAAATGCCTACACCAGCCAGATTACTATCTCCCACATGTATTTCAGAAGCTCATAAAGCGCCAGTGAAATGGGGGAAAAGTCTGACAAGGTTATGTGTCGGTGGGATATGATGTTTGGAACAGCAACTGCAGAAATGCAGACAAAGACTGTGTCATCCTGACTGGTGCCCTCTGTGGATGAGGGAAAGCAGGAAAGCCTCTGCCTTCTTGGTCAAGTGCTGCACAACAGGCTGCCAGCCTGGGGGCTGCAGGCAGAGAGCTGGTAACACCCCTCATAAACCACTGCTGACTCTGACTGCGGGTGTCCCAGCAAAAGAAAGTACTAAGAACTGTTCTGTTGAGGTGCCAGACTGCTTCCTGTGATACTCTGAAAGTATAAACCCCAAACCATCCTACAGACATCACCCAGACCCATGAGTAAAAGCTATCTGGATGAATGAGCAATAAGTACAGGCAACCACAGGAGCACCCAGCACAACATGACTAAGATCTTGATGGGAGCCTCCGGATGCCACTGTAATACAAATAAAAAAGAACCCATGAGTAATCTGCACTGCTGAAAAGAGAATCCCTGGCAGCTGGGGCTGTCTCTGTAATACTGTGCATGTATTCTTTTGCATAAATATCATAGGTGCACTGACCTATGAGAAAATCAACAGGAAGAAATCCTGCTTGCTGCCACTTACTATGGAATTCTACCTTTCAAGGCAAGAGGGGCTCAGGAAAGAGTACCAACCTTAGTAGGAGGCTGGAGGCGAGGATTTAAGAGAAGACAGTAACACTTCTTAGCTTTTACAATATAATATTGATCTGCTGTCTACAGCAATGGCTAAGCCTTCTTGAAGCTGAGGACATGAGACCAGTGAGGATAAAGAGCTACACATCCATGGAGCATAGGAGATGGCATACAAGTCCTGTGCCTCACTTCTGACCCAAGGACTAGAAAAACTTCATTTCTAGCATCCTGGACCAGAACATCTGGGAACTACACCAAGCCCAAACAGGGCACACAGCCCATATCTCACAGGAGGAAGAGTTAAACACTTCCAACAAGGTTGAGCAGTGCCTAAGGAAGGAATGCAAAAGCCAGAGACTGGGAAGATGTAACACAAAGCAAGGAGGAGAAGTTAATGAGAAAAAAATGAGAATTAGAAAAAATAGTTAATAGAGGAGATTGAATAGACTATCCTGGAAGAACCTTGGGGGAGGGAGACAGGTTGAACTGAGGATGCATCTCTTGAGAAATAATAGAAGTCTCCTTGATTCAATGCAGACTGCCCTGACACAAGTAAATAAACAGTACACAGAGCCACTGATGAGAAGGCTGATCTTTTTCATCTCTGAATTTGGGAGATTAGATACAGCTGGAGTTTTCCCACTTGGCTCCCTTCCAAACAGCCATACACACCTTGTTTGATAGTTATCACAAACCATATTTCAGGGAGGGTGGACAGCAAAAATTTCCTGGAGTTTATCTGGCTGCATCCTTAAGGAGATTGTTACCAGATAATCATAATCTTTTGCACAGCATTAGGAAAGTACACAAAGGATCACCTTCTGTCACCCCTGACAAACTACATCTGGGTTATGGGAAGGGAAATACTCACAGGAATTCTGAAAATAATCTCACCTCAAGCTCCCCATCATGGTATCACCAAGTGAAAACCTCTTTCCATTCACTGGCCAGGACTTAAAGGTTAACAGCCATATCAGGACCATGGCATCAGATCACCTGCAGTCCTGGAGGAGTTCAGTTTTCACTGTCTCCAAAACAGCCAAAGCCTGTAGGTACAATTATGGCACCAAAATCTGGATTCATAATCCAGATACGACATACTGCTTTGGAATAGATAAATCCAAAGTGCTTAAGTCTAGTGGTTCCAAGGGAACAGTTATGTGAAGTGCTTTTATAAACAGCTGGACATAATAGATTTTAAAGTACTACCTTACTCAAAAGCAACTCTAAAATCATCAGCCTGGGGTTCCAGTTTTGCTCTTGCAGGTACCTTAGTAAAGAACTGCCTATTTCAGTTATCTGGTTTTAAAACCGCAGCTGAAGCCTGAGAATCAAGCTGTGTCTTTTCCTCCTTTTGCACAACCATCTAAAGCAAAGCAAATATTCTGCCAGCCATGTCAGTCTTCGTGAGATTTGTGTGTTATGCCTTCACCACCACCAAAAGTATCACATGGTCTTCAGAAGATTTATGTAACTAAAGATGACCATTTTTAGCAGGACTAAGAGAAAGACATAAAAAATTTCAGCGCAAGCGGGCGACAGCTCTACCATGTGCAGAGATCTTCTTACTTAGGTGAGATGAATTTGTAAGGTACAGGGACAGAATTCAAAGTCCACAGACCACCTTAGGAAACAATGCAGTCACAGCTTCTTAAGCAAGAATGAGCCCTGATCACCCCAGCACCAGGTTAGGAAAAGGTTGTCACAGAGTAAGAAAGTATTAGATAGTGGCAAACTTATAAAAGTTCAGTATCCCTAACACTAAGCCAGACACTGAAGGAAGAACAACTGGGGACCTTCAACTGAAATACACTTTACAAAATGTTAAATGGCAGATACGTAACAAAACTGTGTGACATTCATACTTTCACTGCTATGCCTCAAGTCCATTTTACAGAAACCTGTCAAATGCAATCAGACTTGTTTATTCTGCATTTAAATGTAGGACCTGAGGCAGTCTGGTTTCAAAAAAGACAGAAAAGGCACATATTGTCCCTGGCAGTTGCTTAGTTCTTACAACAAAGGCAATGCCTTGTTCACTCTTTATTCCAAATAAAAATTATTTCAGTGCTCTGATGCATTACCATCTTGAGAATATTTCTGGTTTCTGCCTCAGCACAGGTAGAAAATTAATTAAAATGTAAATTAAACGAAGAAATATACAAAGTGCCATTAACACACAAATCATTGCTCCCCCTCCACCCCTAAAATCAGGTGATTCATATAGAGCATCCTCCAAATCTCACATAAGCCACTGTTAATGGATTAAGTGGCAGTGTCTGTCCCTTCTGGCTTCAGTTTATAAATTCTTATCTGCTTAAGGTTGCTCCAGAAAGCTGACAGCATGATTCTTAAAGAGACAAATCCTCCCTGGCAGTTTACAATTGCATACCAGCAACTACAGCACTGTGTGTGCCTTCATGTTTGCACTGATAGAGGATGATGGTTCAATGTTTAGGATTCAGCATCTCCCTCCTTTCAAATCTAATTTCAAGCACCACCATTGCTTGGGCTGAGTTTCTCACTGACTCTGTCCGTGACAGAGCAATGAACATTCCTAACATCTCCTTGCATGGCCGTTGAAACAGCCATGATAAACCACCCTCAATTCACACAACTGCTCCAAATCACCCAAGTACAGACAAAGAGGGCAGAGAGAATCAGCAAAGGAATAATGCAAGTATCAGAAAATCCTTCCGTATAACAACCAATTGCCCAGCTCATCATTAACCATTTCCACTCTTCTAGACCATGCTGAAGAAGTATCCAAAAGCCCAGCAAAAATGAAGGTGAACAGCAGCATCCCTATTTTCCACGCTGGCGGCTGCAAATTCTGCAACACGTAGAGAAAGCTGCAACAAGTTATAATCTGAAATGGCTGTTAGAGCAGCACTTTCCCTCATTGCCTGCTTACAGAGATATGTGACATCCTCTACCACCATCAGCCAGTGCCTTTGGCTGTAAAAATGACCTTAGAGAAGAGGTACCCAGGTAGTGCTGAACACACACAGTGTGTGTGTACTACATAAATTGCATTTATGAACGATGGGCTATTTTATTCTACCACCCTCCCAACTTACAGCAAAAGGGGGTTGAAAAGAGCAGAGACACAGGAGACCTTTGGCAGGCTTTCCTGTCCACATTACACACGTCACCCCCATCCCATTTGGTGCCAGCAGGTCCCCAGGAGTTCAGAAAAGGGATGAATGGCATCGTTATGAGGAACAGAATAGCCACATGAGAAACCCCAAATACTCCCCGCCCTCCTGCAAACAGGACGGACGGTCCCATGCACACACACATTCATGGAGCACTCAGAAGAGACAGCAAAGCAAAACCTTCATTCACCAACTAGCACTTGGGGACTCTTGGTGGTTTTACTCCCCCAAACTGTTGTCCTTTGCTTTCCTAGGGTACCTTTTCCTGCCACTCATCAGCCACCCATGGGGCACTGCCCGGGGAGAAGTGACAGTGCTGTGGGCAGGGCATGGGGGCTCACACCGCGAGAGGGCTCGGGCTGCCAGCCATGGAGCCGCCCTACCCGGGGAGCACAGGCTGTCCCGAGGTGTCCGGGATGCCTGCCCGGCGTGCGGCACTCAGGGCGCAGCGAGTACCTAGGGATCTAATCCCAAACTGGAGTCCCTGCGGTACCCAGGATCGGCGTCCTGCCTGAGCTCCCATCCCATCCCGGGGTGTCCAGAGCACCCACTCCGGGGTGTCCAGAGCACCCATCCCGCTCGGGGCTGCCTCAGGTGCCCCGGGACACCGCCCGTGCCCGTCCTGAGGGGGATGCTCTGGCTCCGGCAATGCCGGCGGCGCTCAGGGTGCCGGGGGTGCCGACCGAGCCGAGCCGTACCTTTGAGGCGGTGGTGGCGGGCGCGGTGCAGGCGGCCCTGGCCGCCGCGGGGCAGCGCGGGGATGCTGGAGAAGCGGCTCCCCATGGCGACATCCGAGCCGGGCCGTGCCGGGCGGCACCGCGCAAGGTCTCCCCCCGGCGGGGGCTGTAGCCGAGAGGGCGGAGGGCAGCGCCGGCTCCGAGTGCGCCGAGAGCCGCGGTCCCGCCCGCCGGGCCCCCGCCCCGCTCGGCTCGGCTCGGCTCGGCTCGGCTCGGCTCGGCTCGGCTCGGCTCGGCTCGGCTCGGCTCGGCTCGGCTGGCTCGGCTGGCTCGGCTCGGCTCGGCTCCGCTCGGCTGGCTCGGTTCCGCTCGGCTAGCTCGGCTCGGCTCGGCTCGGCTCGGCTCGGCTCGGCGCGGCTCGGTTCCGCTCGGCTAGCTCGGCTCGGCTCGGCTCGGCTCGGCTCGGCGCGGCTCGGTTCCGCTCGGCTCGGCTCCGCTCGGCTCCGCTCGGCTCGGCTGGCTCCGCTCGGCTCGGCTACGCGGGGCGGGGAGGCGGCACCGCGGCCCCCCCGCCGCGCCCGTCGCCATGGAGACACCGCTGTTCCGCCGGGGGGGCCGCGCCGCCCCGCCCAGATGTGCCACCGCTGGCGCGACAGGTGGGGGACACGCGGAGCCGCTCCCGACCCCCGCCCCAGCACAAGGATGCCCAGCACCGCAAACCCCGAGCGGCAGGGTCGGGGACATTATTCCCTTCCATTGCCGCCCTCACACCTGCTGGCCCTAAATGCGCTTCCCCAACCTCCTCCTTCCAGAGAGGAAATCTGTGGCCGACCTCGGTATCCTGACCCTTCAAAGAAGCTTCATCGTGCATGGACACACCCTAGCAGACCGGCTGTGGGGGGGATGCAGCTGTCCTAAAGCAATTAGGATTCTCATGGATACAAACCTGTCAGAGCTATACCCGGGAAGGAAAAGAAGATGGGCAAGCAGCGCCTTGCACAGTCCTCGGGCAAGTCACAAGTAGGCAGCTAATCAGAGGGGTGAGTAGGTCTCTTGCTGGTCCCTGACCTACCCAGTAAGTTGTGTGTGTGCCTGCAGCCACCACTTTACTCAACCCAGGGGCTCAAAGTAGTGAAACACTCCAGTCAAGCTCAGGGAAGTGGGGTGGGGTAGGGTGGAGGTGGGGTAAAGAGAAACACTTCGCTGGCAGATCTATGAAGGTCAGGAGCTCATACTGGTGAAGCACCAGCATGGGGCACTGCCTGAACGTGTGTCCTCTGAAAGCTGCTGAGACACAAACATCCCTCGTGAGCTGGGACTGCCCTGTGTGGCTGCAGCCCTAAGACCAGAGGTGAGCCTCTACATAGCTCCATATTCAAGGGCATGAGTGCCACATATTACTCATACATGCCCAGGACATGCCCACATGGCTCATTTTTTTCCCCTTAGAGAGAAGGTCCCGTGTTAATACCACACCTGTCCGCTACCAGACATGTGGCTCCTCTTCTCAGTGCCCACCCTGGAGCCACCAAGGCCAGTGAGGCGCTTCACAAAAGCAGCTATGACTATACAGATGGGAAGATTCCGCCTGTCCTCGCAGCAACAGCACCTTGGCCACAGGGGAATTTCTCCTGTGACAGCCACAAGCCAAGACCTGGAGTTGTTCAGCTGGTACCACAGTAAAATCAACCCACAGCTGATGTTGCCTACTGCATAATTACATTACCTTTGTCTTTAAAGAGGACTACAGGCTCTGAAGACATGGTTATAAGTTTCATCTAGAATTTTAGTGGCTGCTGAAGGCTGAGGGCATCTTCCATTCAGCTATGTCACGACTGTAAAATGTCTTCTTCTTTCCTTCTGTAGAACAAAAATTTAATTTTCAGCTTTCTTTCAAAAGGTGATTGCATCAATCTATCCATCTGCCTCCACCCTCCACTTTCCCATCTCTTAGTAAATGTAAGAAAAACCCTTCCTGGCCAAGGACCCATATGAACATTTTTACCCTGAAAACAGTTACTGCTGCAATTTCCTTAACCAGAGAGCCAAGATAGCCCCTGTTCTCTGAAACCACTCAAGTACCTAAGTTTCAGGGGAGAAGTAGAAGGTTATTTCTGAGGTTAAATAACAAAATTTGATAAGAAATATTAAGAATCTCAACCAAAATATAATGCTTAAATCCAGATGAGGATTTCTTTTGGCATGTGTGATGCACAGAGCCAGGGTGAAGAATCATTACAGTCCTGCCCAGTCTTTGATGGCACTGTGGGTGAGATGTGCACCTTTTTTGCATCCTTTCTCATTCTCTCAGAAGTAGAAAGGAACAACCACACCAGTCGGGGTGAAGCCATGGTAGAGTGGGGTTGAAGTCTGGCTCAATGTGCCCTGTGTTCAGTTCTTGGACTGTGTTGGGTTCTGCTCTGGCCCCAGGTTTTTCCACCAGCTGCCTCCACATACAGGAAGCTCAAGAACAGAGATGATAGAGAGGCTGAGACTGGGTCACATCTTTGTTTAGATCCTTTGTGAACATGGACACTATATTTCCAGCTAGTTCATTATGCTGAGCCCAAAAAGAAACAAATGACCCTGAGATGAGCTCAGTTGATTAGGGCATGTTGCTCAGAACACCAAGGTTTTGAGTTCAATCCCTGTATGGACCATTCACTTAAGAATGGGATTTGATGTTCTTTGTGAGTTTCTTTCAACTCAGAATGTTCTGTGATTTGTGGCACAAGACTGGAATGGCCCTTAAAGGCACAATTCTACCCCCTCATCATACAATACCTTCCATCCTGTTGAACCTAATTTTCTCTAACCAACAAAAAAAAAAACCCCAAAACCCTGTTCTTTCTCCATTTCTTTTCTCTAATTTCTCTCTCTCTGCCTGTCCTCAAATTACAAAAGATCTTGAGCAAGGACTGTCACTTTTCTGGGAAGTTTCATGTTTAATGTGGCAGAAAGAGGTGTCAACGTAAGGCAAATTATAATGGAAAGAAGCATCTTTCCATTGTATAAAAGAGACCTTGAAAAAGGAAGGGTGCCAGTTTTGGACTGGAGGCATAGGGAACATCCATGTAATAGCACATGAAAGATTTCTGTGCAGTCATCCATTAAAATGACAGGCAATCACACATGCATTGTGCAGGCTGCTAACTGCGCCTTGTGTGACAGCTCACCACGTGGTGAACCTGTTCCCAGAAGGACCACGTGCCTTCTGCTTCTACCAAATCCACCCTGACTTTTAGACACCAGGCACCAATTTAACAGTGGTGCCATAGTGTGAATATTAAACTATATCCCACATGGCTGATGGGTTTTGTGCTCAACCAGCTCCCTTTTCCACCTGGATAACCAAGGTAAAGCATAGTTTCGTCATTGAAAGGAGGAGGCCTTATAGGCCTGCTTTAGCAACATGTTCAGCTACCATGAGAGATAGGCTTTGCTTTGCCTGGCACAACAGTCTGCAGCTGACACCATGGGGAAGAATGCAAAACAGCACCAGGGGGTTGTTGTGGTTGTACCTTGGTTCACTTTACCAAAGAGTGTTTGAATTTGCTCCTTATATCAGTTAGAGAAGGAGTGAGAAGGAGGGGCTGCTTGCTGTCCTTGCCAACTTATGTCAGCTTTTCCTGCAAAAAATTGTTGAGCAGGGTGAGAAATATGCTCTGTGATCACAGGGGCCCTTGATAGACAAAACAGGATCACACTGATTCTGGGTTTTTGCCTTTTCCTGTGCTCTAGCAACAGAGAGCATTGAAACAGCTTGCCAAAACTGCAGGGCTTTCACACTAGCAACTCAGGACTTTCCTCGTGTGTTAGTGATATCAATTCAATTGGCTAATTAGAGACTTGCAATTCCTTGGTACCAGCCCTGCCAGGTAGTGGGGACCTGGTGCAGAGTATGCTGTGTGACAGAGCAGGATGAGTTTACAGTGACTTAAAACTCCCCTCCACTTTCTGAATTCGTCCATGGGCACCTGACTCCTAATTTGTAATTTGTGCTAGAACTCAATGGAGACAATGCAGCCACTCCATGAATTTCATCTGAAGTTAGTATCAGTTAACATCACGATTATAATTATGGACAAACACAAGAGGAGAGGCTCTGCCCAGTCACATCTGCTCATGGAACCAAAGTCACGAAACCACCCATGAGTTCTCCACCCGAGAGCTGGGTGCAAGGATGAGCTGCAGCTGTTCAGCTCAGCATATGTGAAAGACCACAGAGACAGGATGTGGAGGAGGATTTTTGAGAGGCTGGAGGATAGTATCTATGTGCTGGATGATAACCAGGCAGATAACCAACTGCTAGGCTGGCTACACAGGGCTGCTTTCAGACTGCAAAGGGGACAAGGTCAGACAAATACATTTGCATTTAATAACTCTGGGTATTTTTCAAAGGTCTCTAACTCTGAAGTGCTGTGCAGCAATGAAGCAAATGTAGTTAAAAATTCCCTTATTAAAACCTATGTTTGTACCTTGTAGGCATATCAGCTCTCAAGGGGTTCACAAGAAAACCAGGTAATCACAGTCACAGAATAATATGAGGAATCAGAAGAACAGGAGTAGAGGTAAAGCCTGAGCCACCATTCCCTGAAATGTGGGCAAACACATCCTGATACATATTCTGAGGGGATGCTCAGAGAAGGAGGTGTGACCCAGGGAATAAATGTCACAGGATAAAACACAAAGCAGCAAGTGGGCACTAGCCAGGCCCTTTTGGATTTGAAACTTATGGGGTCCAGCAGCCTGGATCACTCACTGACACACCAGTGAGAGTGCTGAGAATGCAGCACTTTTTGGGGTGGCATCAAAGGATCTGAGAATGGAAATATGCCATACATCACTTCCAGAGCAAGGTTTGATCCACAAGCCCTGCTTCACATACCCATTAATCTAATTCTTTCCCTTACATATTGAAGAAGGATCTCAAAAGCTGTTGCTTCAATTGTTGTAATTAAATGCCTGGCATCAGAACTTCAACAGATGTGGAAGAAAAAGACACACCTATCCAAGAAATGTACAGATCTGTATGCTGCAGGGAGAAAAGATCATCTGGGAGATATTCATTGCATCTAATTGTTGGGCTAATCCCTAATTTGTGTATTTTAAACTGCCTGAATGAAACAGGCATTCTTGATGTGGCATGCATTATCCCAAAATTAAATTATACCCTGCAGCCACTACATCATGAAGGTTTACCTTAATTGCTGCCACCTTGGAAACTTATGGAAATTGGATGTAAGGCTCAGATGGGACAGAAGCAAATTTGGCCTTGTGAGTCAAAATAGGAACAGGATGACAAGAGACCACTTTCAGTCACAGGTGAACTGTGGTTTTCTGTGTCTAACAGGACAACAGATTTCACAGCAGCAACCAGGAGTATGCAGAGATACTTCTAGAGATAATAGGTTAAAGTGAAGAAAGGAGAAAAGCCTCACAAAATGCTTAGTCCCAGACAGCAGTGAAAAAAAAAAAAATCATGACAAGAGATCATCCAATTTCGTGCTTTTTCCCTGAGAAGACTAAATCCCATGTCACTTCTTGTGTAAGAAATGTGTTGTTTCATGTTTTATATGAGTGAGACAGGAAAGAAGTGTCCATCTTTTGTGCCATACTGGCTGTACAGTGTGCCAACTGGGTAAAATGCTTTGTGCAGTCATCTTTAGATTAATTCTGTTTATTTTCTGACCTTTACATTTGCAGTTCTCCCATTCATCAGCAATGGATTTGCATGAGAGGAGGCTTTTACATATTTTAGCAGCAATTTGCAAAGTGCTACTTAGGTATTTGTTACGAGCTATGCTCAAAGGCAATCATCTGAAGACAAAAAAAAACCAAAAAAATTGGGGGAGAACAAACAGACAGAAAATATTAATTTTTTCCACATATACTGGTCACATATTTTGAGCTCTGACATGAAAGTACAATTATACTCTTGCAATGTTTCCATGAGGTGGTTTAAGTACCTTTTAATTCAAGTCTATTGTGATTCTCATACTGGGAAACTCAGTAAGGCTGTTGAGCCCCAAGTGTATTTCAGAGCACCCCAAGGCTGCTTCCTCCCATAGCAGAAATCTTCAAGGGGCACATTTGTGCCATATCCCAGTGGCCCAAAGCTCACCACTGAACTGGGGCTTACATGAAAGGCCAGTATTGAGTAGAGGATATTTCCGGGGGAATCAGCTCCTCCCTATTTAAAGGGTCCTTTGATCTACAAGAGAAATCTAACAGGAATTTAGCACAGCTAATAGTCAAGCCTTTGATCTTCCCTTTGGAGTTTCACTGGCTGTCAGACAGCCCGAACCCCTACTTCCAGCAATAGGAGTCAGAGATTCCTCCCTGGTATTTTACAGTGAATTTGCCACCTTCATAGATTGACCAGTGTTGCAGGGGGTTTTGTTCCTATTACTTAACTTTTGGGGAATTTCTCCCTTGGAACCTTTTCTTAGACAATGGACATTCCTTTCAGTCTCACTTTCTTATCTCTGTCAAGATGGTGGATATTACTACTGAGGTGGCAGACAGTCCACTGTAGCAGAACACAGACTCTAAGGGATATTTGCCTTCTAAAAAAGATCCTACATTCTTTCTAGATCTAAATGAATGTAAATTAAAGGAGGGATATATCAAGACTTGGAGGACAGATGCCAGTGCCAACCTCATATACTATTTCTGCATCAAAATATTTGCTCTTAATTGAATTTACAGCACAAATTAACAGCGGAGGTGCCCAGATTTCTAAATGGGTCATTGCAAGCCAACTTTACATTGTGCTGAGAAGTCAGCATGCTTGAGGAATACTGGGAGAGAAACCAAATATTTACTAAATGTGATGAGTTAGAGAAAAGGGAAGCATATTAAAGGATGTTAAAGATGTTATTCTGAACCTCTAAATGTGTTTGACATTCTCAGTACCTTAAATGGTGGATTAGATTATCAAAGGCATCCAACAGCTTTGGTATACTGGTCAGTATTTCCTTTCCCCATGTAGTTCCAGTGTAACTTCACAAGTTCCAAAGATTACAAACCCTAAATAAACTTAAAATAATAAGAAAAGTCTGGGTTTTGATTTCCCAGTCTTCCATAGTCTGCACAGCCTGCACACAGCCAGCACCATCACACAGAATGACACAAGCAGTATCAAAGAGCCAACCAAGATGGTCTTCCTACATCTGACTAAGGCTTAAACTGGCCATATAAACAGGATGTGTTCAGTCTTGTCCTCCTGACAAGCTCTCATCCAAGTCAGTCAGACCCTGTGTAGTCCCTGGAGCTGAACACCACCCTCAGAAGTCCCCAGAAAGGCTGACACTGCTCATTAATTCCCTCCTGGTCCACACAGGGAGTTCCAGGCAGATTGCAAGGAAATTGGCTGAATCTCAAAAAGATGACCTGGAAACTGCAGTAATATCTTTCTCTATCCATCCCACAGAGCCCTGCTGATGGCACTGGATGTGTAGCCTGCTGGTAGCATCTGAAGTCACCATTTCTCTTTGCTCCTTGATGCAAATGATGGGAGCCAGCCAGCCCAAACTCAGAAATGTCAAGTTTGGTATGATAAAGCTCCACTGACTCTCAATTTGTAGAGCATCATGATGAGGAGCACTTCCCACCAGGAGAATGTCATGAACAGCTGCATTCAGCAAATCAGAGGCAACTATTTCGTTTCCCAAGGATACAATCTGGTCCCAGCAGTGAGGATTACCCCCAACCCCCCAACAAATATTAGCCTTAATTTTAGTTTAACAGCCAGGATCAATTAGAATGAGTTTCAAAACTCTTCTCTTGAAATGCTCAACTAAACCAGGGAAGAGCAGGGGGGAGAGCACAAGTCCCCAAAAGCACTTATTTGAATAATCTTGCTGACAGATCTGTTCTTTTCTCAGAATTTCCTGTCTGCATAACAGATCACAATATGAAATCAGATACTGTCACTGGGCTCTGATAAAAGGGGATGCAGGCACTAAACATTCCCTTTCCATATGAATAAATACTCCAATTCGAACGACACTGCTCGCATTGTTCATGCTGTCACCAAAATCCTGCAGGCAGCATCACAGCCTAGTAACTGAGCAGCACCCATCATTATTCACTTCATGAGCAAATATAGATTTTGAGCTCTCATTTACTGACAACATGTTCCTGACGTTATTATCTCTTCTAAAAGCTTCTGCATGAGTTATAGCTACTGGATTCGAAAGGAAATTTTGCATCTCTGCCTCTGAATTACTAACAATATTTTCAGTGTCTCTGAGACATTTAGGGAACAGATTTCCCTTTAATTTTAAGACTGCAAACAAAGGAAAAGCTATTACACTATTAGGCTAATTTTTGCAATGCTTTAATGACTGTCAGTTAAAATCCTACAACTTCCAGTCTGAATTTGCTGAGTTGCAAGTTCCATGTCAGTGAAGTTCCTTAGATACTTTTCTGTTTGATCCAAAAGGCAAAGTAGACACTTATGAATTGTAGTTCCATCGTTCATCCTTCTTCTGCACAAATGGAACAGGTCAAGGCCCTAGTTACACCCTTGCTAGCAGTTAAGCCAATTGCCAAAGCTTTTGCTTTTATTCTTCTTTTCTTTTGCATTTATTCTTTGCTTTCATTCTTACAGTTCTTTTCTTCACTGTCTCTATCTTAGCAGTAGTCAAAAACCTTTATGGTGGAATCTATCCTCATTTTAGGAAGGAATTCAATAGCAAGAGCTGGATCTGCAATGCTTCTGTCTACTTCCAGAGTGCACTTCTAGCTAACAGCACACGGGCAATAAAACAATGATCATGTCAAATTCAAACTGAGAATGTGATAATGTGAAGTAACCCAAAATGCAATCCCTGCCTTACACTTATATGGCTTAACTGTTCTGCTCTGCTGCCCAGGGTGGAAAGCTGTGGCTGTAAGCCAGCAAACATCCGAGTGAAGTCAGATCCAGTTGCTGTGTGTACCCAGGGCCAGAGAAGCCAGTTTGTGGTTGCTTTGCAGCCACTGTGTCCTGGCTTAGTTCCCCCCAAAATCATCTTCAATCATGCAGAGATTATTTACTTCTAAGGAGCAAGGGTGGTCCTTGACAATGAGGCTGGAAAGGTCAGATGGCTGTGAAAGTGCAAACACCAGAAACAGCTCAAAGGCATAGAGCTGGGCTGAAGGTGATGCTTCATGGCTGGGGAATTGGTGGCAAGAAAGCCTTTAACTGCTGAGGACTCTGGCTGAGACCAAGCCAGGGAGGGATCAGCACTCTCATGAAGCTCCTCACTCACCTATCTGTCACTCCATCGTTGTTTCTGATGTAGATCCCAAATGTTTTCTGTACTTCCCCTCAGAGTAACTACAGCACATTGCTCTGCAGAGATGGACTCTGCTAAATAAAAGTGAAAATGTAATGAGGTTTAGAGACAAGAAGGGAGGGAAGACATGAGGGGGGGATATGGGTGTCTGGCCATGAGAAATCCTGATGAAGTGACAGGGATTAATTTACAACAGCACATTGAGTCCCTGTAGTACCAAAGCCAAGACACTGAGTTCCCCAGGAGACATTAACACAGAACAGTTCAGGGATGTTCAGAGCTCTTGGAAAAGGCCCATACCCAAAGCTCTGTTACAGCAGATAAATCTCAAGGAGCAGAGGGGTGGCTGTCACAATGCCACAGGATCTCATCATCCCACACAGTGTGATTCTAGCTATTTGCTTTGGAAAGACAGGAGTAGTTAGGGATGTTACCAAAGGCAGCATGAGAAGATGATTATCCTCTGCAGAGCACAAGGCACTGCAGGTAATTACTGTCTGTGCAACCATAAGAATTTAGCTTGGAACAGAGGACGTGGAAAATTGCAGTGCACCTTAAAAGACCATTTCTGCTGAGTCCATGATTGTTAGTATTAAGTAAAGTTATAAATTGCAATCCATAATCTTCTCTTTAAAAGGTATTTGGTGCTCTGCATGGAGGACCAGGACAGAGAGGGCAGTCTCTTTTGTGATGAATCATCTGTCTCAGATTATTTTCCTCCTTAGCTCTGAGCTTGTCAGGGGGTGGATTGGGGTGGTAGTGATGGTAGGGCAGTTGGAATGGTTGGTGGGTTTTACCCTACAGTTTCTATAAGATTACCTGCTGTTTTGGAGAAAGTTTTTTGCTCCCTTGGAATTGCCTCCTCTAGGAGCATGCAATTATTACTCCTCATGATTATGTAGTGGTAGGCAGTGAGCAGGACCTGCCAGAGCCCAGCAATGCAGCACTAAACCCACCTGCAGACACCTCCTCCTCCAATCTTCCCTCTGAAAAGGTGTTAGAGCTTAAGCTTTTAAGCTTGGAAAAAAGTTCTGAAGTCAGAATGTGTGAGAGAGATGAAATGAGAGTTAAGCAGAGAAAGGAAAACTGTATCTTCAAGTTGAAACATCCTGAGATTGACAGGATTTGTTCATTTCTCATTTATCATGGTCAAGCATAAGTGAAATCTGCCACAATGATCATCCACAAGTCTCTTGCCATATACAGAAAATCTGCTGCTGGTGAGAGACGCCTCAAGAAGATTAAGTCAGGATGGTATTTTACTTTGAGAAAGTCAGAATAACTGCAGATAACTGCATTTGCATTCACAGTGTTCTGGAGACACCCAACACCATACAAATATTATAAATATATACAGAGAGGAAGATTAATGATGTGTGGGTGGGTCATAAACACAGATAACGACAAGAACTAGATGACAAGACAATTTTGTGAAACAGGACTCTAATTTTGCTGGAAGATGAATTGCAGCTACTGTGAAGCATCAACTTTTAAATGCTTCAGGGATGTGTGTTTTAGGTCAGGTGCCCCTGGCATTAGTATGAAAATTATTTTTATTTTTTTAATCTCAGAACATGGATTTTTAGAACTGGAGGTCACCTATTACTCTGCAGAGAAACTGATGGCCAGACAGCAGTGCGTGTGTGTACACATTCAGTGGGTAAAAAACTCCCACAACTTCCATAATATTAAAGCAGTTACCTGAACCCCAGATACTTGAAAAAGCTCCTTTGTACCAAATAAGGACAAGAGCTAGGAGAGAAAATATTGATATTTGCCGAGATTATTAAGATACCCTCTTTCTAAACAGCCCTGTTGCTGCTACTCTTGAATGACCCCCCTAAAAGCACGGCCACTCTCCAGCCGAGGCCCGCTGCTCCACGGGAGTCCACGAAACAAGAGAGATTTTAGTCCAGAAGGAAAGGCTTTTAGAAAAGCAGCAGCAGCAGCCAGGGGTAGGGAGATGTCGGAGCGGCTCAGCGCTTCTCGCACGGGCTCCACGCCGGGTGACAGCGGCGCGTCTGTCGCATGAGGAGCGGCGGCTCCTGCCTGTGACTGCGCCCACGGGGCCGCGGGGGTCGGCCCGGGGCTGTCAGAGGATGTGACTGCAGCCTCCCGATGAGAAAGATGCTGGGCTTGGGGAGTTTTGCAGAGAAATGCCACAATGAGCTGAGTTTTCTGTCTTTGACTCCCTCTGAGGCAAATTCAGGTTAGCACTGGTGCCTGAAGGAAACTTAAATCCAAATCCAAACCCTGAGCAGTTTAAATGCTGATATATTTCCTTCTGTCGGAGGCAAGGGGTTTTTAACCATCACTTCATGTGAGACACAAGGCACTGGAAGAATAAATCTCCCATCTCAGAGCACCAAGGAACGCCAAGACAGGATGAATTTTAACACCTGTGGAGAGAGATCAGGTTTCTTGCAACAAGAAAATACCTGTAGTGTTTTGCTTAGGAAGTCTTCATGCATACCTTGCTTTTCTTGGGAAACTCTGCTTCATGGATTCCATTCTGAATGCTGTGGTTCTTTTTCCCCTTAGCAAATCTTTTTCAAGGTCTACCAAAAAAAAAAAAAAATCCCCTCTGTATTTGCAGATATATACCTAGAGGCAGATTTCAGGGAGGTTCAGCGTGGACATTAGGAAAAAGCCCTTCACTAAGAAGATTGTTAGTCAGAATATACTCCTCAGAGAAGTGGCCATGGCACCAAGCCTGACAGATATCAAGGAGCATCAGGATGATGCTGTTTAACTAAACCTAATTTGGTTTTAGGTAATCCTGTGGGAAGCAGGGAGTTTGACTCAATGACCCTTGTTGGTCTCTTCCAGCTGGCAATATTCCATGATTCTACAGTTTTCAGCAGAGAGAAGTGGATCCTGACCACCACCCAGCCCTGACAGTGGGATACTTCTCTCTCAGTTACTTCTGCAGTTTATTTGCAGCACATAAGAAAGGCTCACCATTGCTCTAGCACATTTTCAGCCCAGAAAATGCCTGATGTCTGCTAAAACTTCAGAAAGATTAGTAGCGGAGATACACACAAGAGCTGAGCCCAAGCATCCCAAACGACGCCTGTGCTCCAGCCTCCAGCATCAACACCGGTGCTGTGGGAGTTGTGACCACTCGATCCTGAGCACACAGCAGCAGCGCTGGCAGTGCTGATCCGCCCGCCACCACTTCCAGGGATGCCTCAGCCCTCCTGAAAATCTCCCTCTCGCCTCTGAGTTCTACGGGAAGGACAAGGGGAGGGTCGGAAGGCAGCGCCCGGAGGAGCCGCAGCACCGCTCTGTGGCGGCGGGTCCCTTTGCAAGTTATGGACAAGAACATCGGCTCGCTCTGCTCAAACGCGCTGCTTCAGACCGATGCATCGCCCCTGGTGGCACCACGAAAAGGTGTTTCCTCACGGGTTCGAGGCTTTGCTCTGCTCCCCGCCTTCCTTTCTTCCTTCTTAATCCCTCTGAGTGCAGACACCGTTCACTCCCCAGTTTTAAGGCTCCTGCACCTCAGGATACAGCAATGATACTGGGGTGCTGCTTCATAGCAATGTGCCTGACTGGAAACACCAGTCAGCTGTGCTTAATCCTTATTCCTAAAAAAAAAAAAAAAAAACTATAAATTTACCTTTCTGCATTACAAGTTTTTTCCATTCCTGACACACAAATTAGAGAAATATAGGATCACTCCTTACAAAAGATCCGTGACATCAATTTTTAGATGTTACTTATCTAAGGGGCTTTGGTGAATTAATGACATAATACAGAGAGAAATTTTAACTTAAAAGCCATGAATCCAGCTACTGAAGAATGTGGTCTGCTTCCTAGAGTAGTCACACTGGACAAAGACTGGGTCAGCCTTAAATCCAAATGCAGAAGCCCAAAGTCACAGCACTGAGATGGGTTTTGTCACTCAACTTCCATTTCCTTTTAAACACCTAAACAGTCTCTATAACATCTCTGCAAACTGAAGACAAACTGATCTCTCAAGAAAAGTTTGTTATCAATGTTTTTCATCCTGTAAACTGTGGATTCCCTGGGCTGGAGCCTAATTTTGAGTGTCTGAAAAAAAAAAAAAAAAAACCCACTAAAAAACCCCCAAACCACCACATGTAAAAACCCTAGCTAAAGATCAGTAGATATATGAGCATTAGCAAATCAGAAAAAAGTCTGAAAAATCACTGAGCTACCATGTTTAGAGAACAATCTGTTTTCTTAATTTCCACCTAATTCCCCAATTCCCTCTTAGCTGAGAAGAGACTCTATCTCAAATGATGTCACTGCAGAATCAGCTCTAAGTCAAGCAGATAAACGGCCTTACAAGAATCCCTCTCAGTCAGAAATGGTGTGAATTAGGTCAAGATTGGGATAATGCAGAGATCAGGAAATAAGGCTTCTAAGTAAGCCAAAAAGCAAAGTGCTAATGGCCAGGACAGCAATATATAATGAGCTCTTAAGAAGAACAACACATAGCTAAGCCATATATTTCCTCACTGGCAGTCAGCTTCATGCTTTAATGAAGTTACAAGGCAGAACACAGGAGTATCTAATCTCCAGAGAACATCATTAGTGAAGACAAACTACATTTTACAATGCTGCCATTATTTTGCTAGCATCTCATTAATCATTTAGTGGTCATTACTCATTATTTGCTTAGCTTGGACAGAGTACACAGCTGTGCAAAAATACCCACAGAATCACAGATTCAGGTGGTCCCTTCCCCCATGGAGCTAGCAAAACTGTAATTTGTCACTGCTGCCAGTGACCATCAGAAGTTTGCATATGAGGAAATACTGCCTATGTCCATCTTCATGGGCAGTTGAAAATGATGTTGACTTCTGCTGTGATAAACTGAAGATGCTGAACGATTTCCAGGCAGTGAGGAGTAAAATCCTCTGCCAGATTTGGAGAAAAAAAAATAAGGCAGTCATATTTCTCTGTTGTCCTCCAATATCAGTGAGGGACTGGGCCCCAAACTGTTTGAAAAAGGCCACAGAAGATAAAGTTCTGTTACAACCTGCTGGTCAAGAATAGACAGGCTCCCAGGAGTGTCTCCCTGTGGGCCCAAGGGTTAGCAACATGCTCACCTGAGCTGCAGAAGAACAAGAAACTGGTCAGCAGGCACTGCTGCTGGGAAAGGCCATTTACAGTGGCAATGGCCCTCACTCAAACACAAGATGACAAATTTCCTCTAAGCCTTGAAAAAGCACTAACCCATGTCCTCTGAATAAATACAGCCAGGTGGAAAGGGGTTTCCAGTGCACCAGCCAAGAGGTGCCCCAAAACAGAGACTAGACCACAGCCTCTGACATTGACCTGGGAAAGCATGGGTGCACCCATATCACAGGGATGTGACATTTCACCAGGAACTCACTCACCCTCCTGGTACTCAGAGAAAGTGTTCATGGGGATCCACTCTTAACTCTGTAAAGGGAAGCTGAGGCAGGGAACACACTGCTTGGTACCTGCTCCTTGTGGCCACACAGTGTTTGTTTTAAACAAAGACCCTGTGGAGGTGGCATCCCTATATGGCAATTAATGAGCCAAGACATTGGGAAAAAAAGACACATTCAGACACATTCAGAACTAAACTCATGTCATAGCCGTGTCCTGCAGTCTATGGATGCGCTGGGCCGGTTCTGCATCCTGATTTATCATCCAGCAGCAGAGGCACAAAAATGAGCAGGGTGATAACTCAATGACCTGTGGTGCTCAGGGGGTACCCTGACTGCAGCACCCACTCAGAACAGGACAGTGACTCTGGTGGGTGTCAGCGTTGCTGTGCATTTCAGATCAACTGCACAACCCCTCGTTTTTAACAAGAGAAAAGAAGTCCATTTTCATTTTGTGTGCTTTTTGTGTGTGCGAGCTTTGTTCTTTAAGCCCTTACATCATCTAAGGAGCAGTTGACCAACCCATGTAACAGCTTTCTAAATATGTTTTGCCTGAAGCACACACTCCGGGCAGAAAAAAAAATCAGTCCAGATAATTAAATAATTTGTCAGTTATAAACAATTGCAAATGGCTCCCAGTGAGGTAACCCATCACCTCCCATGCCACAGGCCAGGAGTGCTCCTGCAGGAGCTCTGTGGGTCCTTCCCTACTGCTGGGAAAATGCTTTTGGCAAAGGCCAGTCTCCTGCAGAGCAAGCTTTAGGATGGATGAAATGTCTGCTCCTGGACACTTGCCTTTCCTGTGGGAAAGATGGTCCAGTCCCAGCAGAGGAAAGGAAGACAGGAGTGTGACCTGCACTGCTGGCCTCTGCTCCCAGCCAAAACACATGGATTTGGACTTGCTCTGAGTATGCACACCCCCAGAAGCCACACATGCACAGCATCACTGCTGCTCTGGGATCACAGGCTCAGGCACAAAACCAACCACACCTTCCTGCTGAACATATCTTATTTTACATGACCAACTCACATTTTGGAGATAAAATTATCCTTGTCCTCAAAGCAAGAGGGACTTCTCACACCTGTACTCGCCCTCTCCATCATCTGAGGAAGAAAGCTTACAGCTGGTATTTTCTCCCATAAAGGGGCAAGGAAGGGAGCCTCTCTCCTTTGCGCTGTGTTCTGCAGTGCTGAGGCAAAAGCAAAGAGTTGTTTAACATGGCCCTCCAGAAGAAACAACAGCTTCCAGCATGGGTTTGGATTTGCTATCAAGGAGCAGCTGCCTTCCTCCGAGGGTGGTGCCCTTGAGAGCTGCAGGCAGCCTCAGAGCAGGCTCAGCAGGGTGACCACGCTGCTGGGCACGTGGGGCAGGCCCCTTGCTGGAGGAGAGGAGATAGGCTTTTTTAATCCTTGTTTCCTCTTCATTTTGCCCTGAGAACTAAGTAATCAAATGTGATAAATTTTGAGAAACATTTTGAACCCTTGTCCATTTCTAGCAATTTACTTACCTCAACAGGCCTTTCTCTCTTTCCCCAGGAAGCTCTGAATGTTCCTCTGCAAGTTAAGGAATATTCCCTTTCTTCTACAGTTCAACAACTCCATGTCTCAGCTCTGAATCACTGGTGAGATCCCAGTCACAATTGAGCACACTGATTACCCTGAGGCATCCTTTACAGACTTCAATATCCAGGTCAGGAGATGGCACTTGGGAGAAGTAAAATTCCCTTGTAGATTGTCCTGTCGAAGGATGTTTCCTACTCTTTTTACATCTTATTTTCCTGAGCTGTAAGGAACTGTTTAGCCTTTACTATGTTTTTGCCAGGAGAGCTAGAAAGGCAAAATGATTTTTCTAAAGTAATTGTTCTACAGAGAGTGCACAACACTTTCTGAAGCCGAGTCAGCACATAAATGCAAGCCATTAAATGAGAAACCCACTGAGTATTGAGGCAGTTGAGAACCAAGACTGGCTGCAGCCTGGCTAAAAATCAGCTATGAAGTTCAGCCAGGGGTCATGATGCCCTATAACAGCAATATGGAGGGGTCCTGGTGTCCTATAATGGCAAAATGGAAACATGAGCTGATTAGCCAGGGGGTTTTATTGCTGATGGATGAACATTAACAGGCAATTCACTCACAGGTAAAGGAGAGCACAAATGTTATGGTTGGAGCAAATGTATTTCATTAAAGTAACTGTGCAAGTTGCTGTTCAGACTGGAGGAGATGACATTCATCTGTGATTCATCTGTATGTGCCTGTGAATAACTACAGGTACCTCCTCCCTGCTGATCCCTTTCAAGATGATCCCATCAAGGCAACCAGTCCTGCAGTGGGAGACAGCATGGGCTGAACCCCAGTGCTGGCAATGCGTACTTCAGAGGAGATAATTCCTCTCTTTTTTAACAAAAAAGTAACACTCTTTTTCCCTCCCCCTTTCCTGAATGCATTTGGAAACCTGAGCTGAGAAGAAATCTGAAGGTATTTTCAGAGGAAAGCTGGGGAGAGGAAATTATGTTCAATATGTCAGAAAAATCCCCCAGAACTTCCTTTTGTCGCAATGAGATGTCTTTATCTGTAAAATGAACTGTGAGACAAAAAGATGACGAAGGTGAATAACCCAGACCCATGGGACAAAAGAACCCACTGCTCTGATTGCATTGTGCCCTCTGATGGGCAGCCAGAAGTGCTCCAGTGCAAGAGCCTCGGACATGGATGTAGTATGGTACAAATACCCATGGGATGGACAGCCAAGAGAGGCCTTTGCCCCCAGGTGTCAGTCCAGGCTTTGAAAGCTATCGATTCTCACATCCTCCTGAGTAGACGGTTGGTCCTTTCAGCCCATTTTCATAGGGAAATCCGAGCTTTGCAGCCATGCAGCACACTTGGAGCCAGGTGTGTGCTCCCTGCCCCACACAGCCCTGGGGACACACAGAGAAGTGGGGCAGCAGCAGAAACACAAATGAGCTCATTTGACTTACCTGGTTTCTCCTAGGCAGTGGATCACTCAAAAGGCTTCAATCAGCAGAGAGAGCAGCTCACAGGCATCCTCCAATGGCTCTCCATGGAGAGTTACCATCCCCTGGAGGAAGGCACCAAGCACTGCTGGAGGCTGTCACTCCTTGCTGTGTGGGCAAGCCCTGAAAATGAACAACAGGGTGGGAAAAAAGGCTGCTGGAGTCGGTATCCATCAACTCACCTAGAAAAGCTACCAACTGTCCTGGAAGACAAGCACTGGGCAAGAGACAGACTTGTGAGAGCGGTGTGCCAGTGGGGAAGCCCCAGCACAGGGTATTCCCTCTATCACTGCGGCTCTCTTCCATCCTCATCCTCCTGCTGACTGGGGAGTGAGTGCATCCAGTGCATCCTCTGCCCTGTGGCAGCAGAAGGAGGGACAAAGGGAGACAAGCCACTCTGGGCAGCCAGAGGTTTCCCAGCAGGAGCACCCCTAGCCACAAGAACATGATGGATCGTTTCCGGATGATCTTCCAGTACTTCCAATCCAACTCGGAGTCTGTAATGAACGGGATCTGTGGGCTCTTGGCCCTGGCAAGTGTAAAGATGTACACCAGCTTTGACTTCAGCTGCCCATGTCTGCCTCAGTACAATGTGGTATATGGCTTGGGGACCATGTTTATACCCCCTGTCATCCTCTTCCTGTGTGGCCTCATCCTCAACAGGACAGTCCCTGGTGATGCTGGAGGAGTGGAGGCGACCAGCGGGCACAGGAAGAAGGACCTGGCTGTCATCAGGTGGGGTTTGCAGCAGTAGTGGCATCCCTCTTCTCACCTCCTGTTTAGCTGTCTTTCTCCGTAGCTTTGATCCTCCTGGTAGATTAATTTTCGTGTAAGCTCATCTCCTGAGATGTGTCCCCATGACTCTGGAGGGGCAAGGGGTATGGGAAATGCATTTACATCCAGCAGAATTAAGGCTGTCTCGTTCCATCCCAGTTAAGGAGAGCAGGAGTGCCTCAACACCTGGCGCTTATGCCGCCACCCTGGGAACTGCATTGCTGCCCTGTCATGCATTCACAGGGTGTCTCCTGGGGCTTCCATGTGCAAAAATATGAGGTATTTCCTTTTAAATATGCAGAAGGTATGGCATTTTCATCACAGTCATTCTTTATCAAAAGACTCATGGTCTCCCTCCCTTCATCTCAGTTTTTTACTCAGTTTTGTACTGGTAGAAGAGTGAGGAGAATCATGTTCCATCTGTTACATGCAAAGTTTAATGCAGTACACAGGTTGGCTCACAGAGGGGCAAAAAAGCTGCAGAAAAAAAAAGGGGATTTTCCAGACTGAAACTGATGAGAAAAGGAAGTGTGAATGTGGAAGACAAGGGAGAGCTGACAAAGATCTGTGCATGTGAGACATAAGGGTACAGTCAAGGCAAACACATGATGAGGGGATTGTGCACTGAGTGCAGACAGCACACAGAGCAATCCCATGTGCTAGTGCAGGTTTCACTGAGAGGCAGAACCAACAAAGTCATACCAGAGCAGAAGAAGCATCAGCTGGAGCAATGCTGAGGGCAGCCCTGGGAGTCAGTTCCCTGGGTCTGTAAAGACTGTAAAGGCACAGGACAGCCTGCATCCCTCAGGGCTCTGGATGAGGAGGAAGCTCCCAGAATTAACCCACTCACCTCTCCCTCTGCTGCTCCAGGCACATGTGTTCCTCCATCATGCAGAGAGCCATGGTTGCCCCTGTCGTCTGGATCGTAGTCACCCTCCTGGATGGCAAATGCCTGATCTGTGCTTTCAGCGGCTCCGGGATCCTGAGAAGTTTGTGGGTTTTGCCAATGTGAGCACAGTGCAGGTGCAGCAGCTGCTGGCCAAGGTGCCCTGCAAGGATGACGAGCTCATGGGGAACAACACGTCCCGCAAGGCAGTGTCCAGGTACCTGCGCTGCTGGTCCCAGGTGGGTCACTGCTGGCAGAGCCTCTCATGTCGGTGAGGTGAACAGGCATGTGGCATCTGTTCCTGCTCTTCCTTGGTTTGCCATCACTCATTGTGGTCAGGCAGGGAGCAAGGCTGCTCTGTGCTTCTTTTTGCCTCCAAATGTTGGCTATGCTATCCTAAGTGATAATCTTGAGTCAGGTAGGGAAAAGGAAAGAGATAATGAATGGTTTAATAAAAGAACCAGCAGCTTCTAAACCCAGGTAATAAAAGATGTGTCTCCTAAAGCCCTGTTCAGTGTTAAAAGATCTTTCTAACTGCTAACCCTGCAGACAGGACCCACTGTTTTAAGGACAGTGCAAGCTTAGACAGATGAAAACAGCTTGCTCAGGAGCAATAGAACAGGGCACAATGGGGTGTGGAGCCCTGACTGGTCTCAGCTCTTGGTACAGAAGTGCCAGGTCAGGCATCAGGACAGGTGGAAAGTAATTGAAAACAAGCCCTTCCTTCTTATCAAAAGGAGCTGCCCATAGTCTGGGCTGTCTTCATGCTTCTGTGGGGCCTCCTGGACCCTGGAGTTAGTGTAGGTGGCCAGATGAAGATCACTGGAGATAAGGAAATGTCAAAGGAAAGCACTAAGTCCCCTTTCCCTGGGGCACTCCTATGCTCACAGCAAATGCCTGCCTGCTCCAGGCAATTTTGCAATCAGTTATCCTTACTAAATTATTCATGCACAGATAAATATCCATATTCTCCGGGTGGAAATTACACCAACCCTGCTGGTGCAGTGTGGGGTGCTGGACTACAGGGGACAGATCAAAGACAGGAGTCCAGATTCGTCACATTTCCCCTCCAGCCACACAAACTCCCTATCTCACTGATACAGGGCAAAGAGCTTGTGCCTGTCCTTGTGTCTGTCTTGCTCCTGTTTCACTGCTTCTTTCTTATCACGCAGGCACTTGGCTGGAGCATTTTGTTGATCCTTATCATAGCAGCTTCCTTGCCCGCTGGCTCAGACCTTGCTTCAACAGGCCACCCTCCTGCAGGCACGACACTGGAGCAACTACATTGACATAGAGCAAAAGATTTTTGAGGAAACCTGCTGTGAGCACAGCCGGCTCTTTGCTCACAAATGCATCCTCCACTTCTTTGAAAGCATGCGGCAAGAGATCAAACTGCACAGCTTCAGCTTGCCTAGGGAGGGAGAGGAGGCTGGAGGAGAGGAAGATCTTCTCCGGGGCATCACAGACCAGGACCAGGTGAACAAAGTTCTGAAACGTGGTACTAGAGAAACCTCCCCTGGATGTCAGCCAGGCACCCAGAGGCATCTCCTGGTGCAAGAGAGATCCCCTCTGTCCTGCACAGACAAAGCCAAGCATCCACTCCAGATTCCCCCAGCACACCAATGTGTAAAGGGGCTTTGTCCTGCAGACACAGCAGGAGCATTGCCAAACCTCTGCACAAAGTGAGGACCAGCAGGCAGATGACAGTCATGCTCATACCCTCCAAAACTCCAACCCCAAAGGCTCCACTCCAAGGCATGCCTAGCAAAACCTCCAAAGCCAGCTAGTTGGGAGGGTCCAAGGGTCCCAGATGCAGTCACTGTTAATGACATTTCTCAGCCAAGGGCTCTGTGAGGCACTTCTGTCGTATCAAAGAGTTTGCAGCTTCTTACAGCAAGATAAAATTGTTCTGGATTCAGAAAGGATTTAACCACAGCAGCGACATCTGGCTGCATACACAAAACATACACAAACAGAGGTGGGAGAAGCTCCTGCCCATTCCTATGAAACCTGGTTCAAAGGGTTATCAGAGCTGACACAGAAATTATTTACTTAGCATCTCTCTTAGTACCACACCAACATATTTACTCAAAAAAGTCAAAACCACCTCCTACATCTTCCCATCTACTGAGAGCTCTGGCTACCCCCAGCCCAGCTGCCAAACTGCTCTAACAACACATCAACACCTCCATGCATTTGAAAAATTAAATATGGCAACACTGAATTCATGAGCAGCATAACCTCAGTTGAAGACACCTCTGAATAAGGATTGGATTGGGTTGGATTTGCAGAAGGAACAGGAGATGGAGGCTTTGCATAACACAGCCATGGGCCTATGCTGGGGTTTCAGGTAGCTGCTGTCAGCACTGGTAGCTAAGCCATGGAAAGCACACACTGACTCTGCCTGAGAAGTCTGAACACAGATTTTAAACACACCCCTGCTAGATTTGAGTACAAACTGACCTATCCAGAGGATCATCCTTGCAACACCTATTTGGGCATTTCCAAACTGTTTGAATGTATCCTTATCTCTGAGTCTTTAATGGTAATTGCTTTTTCACCTGCCTTTTCCAGCCCCCATTGTACATGGTGCCAGTTTGACTGGTACTTCTGTCCAGGGTTGTTGCTTGGATGCATTAAAGTCTTTACTGCAAACCAACCCAGAACAGACACATTTATTCCTCCAGGCTGAACCTCACTGAACTGATGCCTGCTTTGTCTCTTGGAGAGAGAGGTGCAACATGGAGGGGCTGGGAGGAGGTGGGGTGAAGAAGAAATGTCTCCTTGGGTGTGCATGGATAGGTGGGGCAAGCAGGGCTTCCAGGAGGAAAGAAGAGGGTGGGATAGGGGCAGAGAAACCTGCGACCACATTGGGACTAAATCCAAAATGAGGGATCAAATAAAAATGCGTATTAATCCCCCAAATTGACTTGTCAAGCTGCTGGCAGGTGCATCACCTCCTCCCCAGAATGTTTGTATGCACAGGCAGGAGAATGAGGATGTACTGGGTAAAACATTGGGAGGCAAAATAACTCCATAGCCTACCCATGGGCAGCTGCACCCCTTTGCCCACTGAGGCCCAGTCAGGAGCTACAGGGTGCAGAGGGATGGGCTGCAAAGCTTTTCTATTTGCATAGCAAAATCAGTTCTGAATGAGTCCCTGAGCTCCCTTGGATATGTCAGGAGAGTGCACAGAGCCAGCTGTGGCCCATGCTGGTAGGGGAAAATACAATGGTCTTCTCCCCAGGAGCTCTTTAGATCCAGGGAGCTTCTGAGCTCTTACTTGAAATCAACATTGCACTTTGAATTGTGTGAATTGTGTCTCTGGTTTACTTTTATCAGACACAACGTCATAAATCTGAGGCTGTGGCTGAGTTTGGACTCACTATTCCATACTAGTCAAATTAGGTATTTTCCTAACACACTCAGAGCTGAGGTCTGCAGCTCCATTTGCATGCTGCTTTCCATGTTCTCAGGTCTTAAGTCATCCCAGTGTGGCCCCATAAAATGCAAAAAAGGGGAAGAGGAACAGATTTGTCATCTGTACCAGGAGAGAGAAAACAGGAGGGTTTAAGGGTGCTACCATACATTTGAAGATCTACAAAGGTTCATGTGCTGCTGGAAGACTCTGATCTGGTCATAGAGTAGTTCCAGTTGGCAGGAGCCATGGGTGTTCATTCCTCCCAGCCTCCCTGAGTCTCCTGCTGTGTTTCCTTCTAAAGCCCAAGAACCCTTCTCCATTGTGGAAAGGGATACCTAGCACACCATGACAGGACAAGAGGCAATACAGGAAATTCCATTTAAACAGACGGAAACATTGATTTTGAGGGTGATGGAAAGACTTGCCCAGAAGTCTATGCACCTCCATCTATGGAAGTATTCCCAGCATAGTTATATGTGAGCCTGAACATGCTTTGTACAGGGAGCAGTGGGTGGACCAAAAAATCTCCAGAGGTCTCTTCCCACCAGCTCTATTAAGAGTGTGTACCCTCCTGTGGAAGTTGGGGCAGAGAGAGTGACTCACCAACTTTAGCAGCTCTGTGTCTCCCAGGGCTGTTCTGATGCCTGACCTGCAGATATGCTCGGAATCCTTAGGGATCCTCATCTGCCAAGCCTGTGAAACAGCAGAGCTGACTGCAAAGACAACTTCCCCAGTCACTTCCTAAACTCTCCTGATGGGAATTGTTACTGTTTTCACATCCCTCCTTTCTATATCCCACACTGACTGGGACATGCAAAGCCCTCCTCAGCTCCACCCTTGGAGTCTGTCTCCATGTGCAGATGCAGGACCAGACCCTGGGAGGGACTTGGGGATGTACCGTCTCTTTCAGGACAGAGTTTTCAGAGCACAAATAAGTTAGGATTTTAGAGAGAATTTAAATAAATTGGGATTTTGAAAGTTCAGTTAGAGTGAACTTTCTGTTGTGAAGCTCATGAAAAGAAAGTCCTTCCTAACAAGGCAACATGGAAAGAAAAACCCAGGCATTGTCTTCTATGGGCTCTTTTTTGATTGCCACTGACCTATTGTTGGCTTCAGTGAGAACTGTAGTGCTGTGCACCAAGCAGGCTTAGGCGCTTCATTCATGTTTAATAAAAGGCAGGGTTTTCCTGGAGATCAAACAGCTCTCACCTTTTTATGGGGTTGATTCACACAGGCTTTGATGTGAACTGCCCTTCAAAAAGCCACTTGCCAGGTGAATAGAGAAGCCAGTCTGAGTTCTTAGGTAGCAATACAATATGCCTCATCTATATTCATGCAGGAAAATCTCTTCCTATTTGATGAGATCATGTAATTAACCTCTCCACAGCAGGCAGAGCTAAGACTGCTCAGGTATTACCCACTGGGCTCTGTGCTCACCTCTGCGGTGGCATTTGAGGGTGAACCCAGCATAATCAACTGAGCCCCAGGACTGGTGCAAGGCAGACTCAGAACCTGCAGCACTGACAAATGGTCAAAACACCTGGTTTGGCTTCCTACCTCTGTACTGACACTCCAAAAAACCTTGGAGGAAAGTAATTCTCCTGTGTCTTCCGTGTGCCACCCACCTATGTACAGCTTCCCTTGGTGAAGAGAACATACGTGTCCCCAGCCATCATTGCCGTCACTGGTGCCCAGCCAGATGTATCTTGGTCCTCATGTCAACAGCTCAGGTGGTGCCTGTACAGGAGTGATTGAGCAATTGCCACCGTCTGTTCTACAGCCACTTGTAGTCCCAGTAATCCCTCATCTTTTGGTCAGCTTGAGGGAGCAACTGAGTGCACCATGCTTTGTGAACTGGGAACTGAGATACAGGAAAACACCACTGACACCACTCACTTCTTTTAGATTTGTGCTGTAGAAGTTGAACCCAGCCTAACTGTTACCTCTCCTTCCTCTGCTTTTCCTTTTCTTTTCCCCTCCCTCTGCAGAATAAAAAAGAAGAGGTATTTTCCAGTGAAGCAGGTACAGAAGTAGGAGCTCAGACACCTGCAAGGTGCTTTTCTCAGATGCTGCTGAGGCAAGGCAGACACATGGAGGGAAGGGGAAAGCTCTAGAATCCAGTTTTTCCATGTGTGCCAGAACTGCAGAGGTGGGGTGTCTCATTCATTCCTGGGAGGAGCACTCACCCCCTGCATTTGCAAACAGGTTTCCAGCAGCCAATCAGCCAACTCTGCCAACTGCACAAAGTGCTCTGGGGAGCACACAGCCATGGTAACACCTGCACCTTCCAGCAAAGAGGACTGGTGGCTGGGAGACTGCAGAAATGGGGATGTGGAGAAGAATGGATTCAGGTTTTACAAACCAGAAACAACCCAGGTCATAGATCCAAAGGAGAGCAGGAAGAAGCAAACCCTAAGCTTTTGTAGGCAGCAAAATCAGCAGAAAAAACATTTTAATTTTCTGCTTTAAATAGTGGGGCTGTAAGAGTGCATGAATGAAACAGGGAACTACACAGAAACTTGGTGATGTCATCTTTGAAGAGGAATCTGAAAGAACAAAATAAACTGAGGCCACAGCTTGGACTCTGGTGGGGAAAGGAATCAAGTGAAGATGGACAAGTTTCGGATGATCTTCCAGTTTTTCCAGTCCAACCAGGAGTCCTTCATGAATGGCATCTGTGGGATCATGGCCCTTGCCAGCACCCAGATGTACTCAGCCTTTGATTTCAACTGCCCCTGCCTGCCACACTATAACCTGGCCTATGGGCTGGGCATCCTCCTGGTGCCCCCCTTCATCTTGTTCCTGCTGGGTTTTGTGCTGAACAACAACATCTCCATGCTGGCAGAGGAGTGGAGGCGGCCGCAGGGCCGGCGGGGCAAGGACCGTCTGTGCTGCGCTACATGTTCTGCTCCATGGCACAGCGGGCCATGATCGCCCCCGCGGTCTGGGTGTCTGTGACACTGCTGGATGGCAAATGCATCACCTGTGCCTTCTGCACCTCGGTGCCCGTGCAGACCCTGGGCAATGCCAGCCACCCTCACCTCTCCCAGGTGGAGGTACAGCGCGTCCTCGCACGAATCCCCTGCAAGGACATCTACAATGGGCAGCAGCTCATTGCCAATGAAGTGGCCATCAGGTACCTGCGCTGCATCTCACAGGTAAGAGGTGTCATGGCTGTGCTCTCACTGGTAGCTTGGGGTTAGGCACTGCCAGCCTTAGCTCTTCACTCAACAGAATCTGCCTGTTGAAGTCAAGCTGCAGCAGGAGAGATTGGTAATTTTGCAGGGGTACAAGGTGTTCAGACTCAGCTCCGTGGAGTTTTGCCTCTAGTGTGGTGCAGAGGATTTAGCTGTAAGTCATCCTGATAATTGGCCCCCTCTCCTGCCTGGGCAGCCCCGGGCTGCAGAGCAGTGACAGCCAAATCATCTGCATGTTTGGAAATTCAGAACAAGTTCAGAAAGGGTGGAGATGGATCTTACTCAGTGGCTGGTAGGTTGTCACCCTCCCCAATAACTCATCAGTTGTTCTTGCTCTTGCTTCTTATTACAACATGTGCAAGCAATGGGCTGATAACCATCTATGCCACTTGTCTCTGCTGTTGCATGGGAACAGCCAGTGTGTGTTTATTAAGCATCCTAGGGAACCACAAATAAAGATGTGTCACTTGTCACTTGTCCTGTGCTTAATTCCGCTCAAACCCTCTGCTCCGGGCCATGCTGGAGACAGGATGGTCTGAAACACCTGTCAGTCAAGCAGCCCTTTTGGCTGACCTCCTTAGGGCAGAGAGGAATTATTATCCCCTTTAAGAGAAATGGAGCCACAGGGACTTCTCCAAAGACACAAAGCAGATTTTCCTGGGCAGACCCCAATTGAAAAGCATTGGGAGCTTAAAAACAAGAGGTCCCAGATACCATCTCCCCATCAGCTACTCTTCTAGGGGGCTGCATTTCCAGGAGGGTTGAACCTCATGAGCTTTGCCAGTACAGCCTGGAGGCAGCCTGAGCTAAGACTGATGGTGAACAAGACAGACTGGTTCTGGCTCTGCCCTCATTTTACCCTCCCTGTCAGACCCCATTAACAGGGGAGCTTTCACTGCTGCTCACTCACAGTAGATGTTACTAAGTTTAACAGATCAGAAAAAGGGTTAGACAGCTGTATAAACCAGTGAGTACCTGGGACAACACTGCAAGTCAGAGGACACAGCTAAAGTCAGAGGACACAGCTATCCTGGACCAAGCTGAGGCATCATTCTATCAGAGGCAGGGACCAAGGGCTGGGCACAGGATTCAGCCCTGGTGTTATTTATGGTCAGTGCCTGCTAATGCTCTAAAAGGCAAGAAGCAAGAGGTGCTGCTTATGTGGATGCACTGAACAAAATTTCAGTGCAAATGGTTCCTAGGGCCTCCTCATCCAGTTTTGCAGTGTAAACACAGCCAAATGTCAAACAGCCCGAAGTGGAGTCAGGCTTGTTTGCAAACCAGGGAAGTTCTGCTGGCTGGTTCTGCCGGACATGTGCTCTGCCTGCCTGTGACAGCTCTGGTTCCCCTTCATCTCTGCAGGCTCTGGGCTGGTGCTTTGTGCTGCTGATGACCACTCTGGCTTTCTTGGTCAGATCACTTCGGCCTTGCTTCAGCCAGGCTGCCTTCCTGAAGAGCAGATACTGGTCCCACTACATCGACATCGAGCGCAAGCTGTTTGATGAGACGTGTGCAGAGCACGCCAGGAGCTTTGCCAAGGTCTGCATCCAGCAGTTCTTTGAGGGCATGAGCACAGACCTGGTGGCTACTCGCTGCCACCTGCCCAGGAAAGCCCCTGCTGATGCAGGGGAAGCTGCCGAGAAGCTCTTGGGTATCACAGACCAGAGCACCATGAACATGGCCCTGAAGAGCTGGCACAGATGCAAGCCCCCACTGGACCTCCACTCACCCGCCCTCCCCACTGGAAATGGCTGGGCAGGAGAGGGGCAGCCCCCCACGCATCCCTCTGCACCCCGAAGAGAGACAGCTGCCTACTACAGCTGGGTGTGAGAGCCCATGGGGCTGTGCAGAGGCAGAATCACCTTTTTGTGAGATGGGCTGCAGGGCACATGAAGCCAGGCCACAGGCAAGGGTCAGTGCCACAGCAGCTGCAGGGGAACAGGCACCCAATGGGCTCAGTTGTGCCAATGTGATCCCGTCTGCTCTCACATCCAGTCCTACAGCATTGGTAATTCAGGTAATTAGTTTTGTGCCAGGAGGGGCAATTTTGAAAGGCCGTGATGGAAGAGCCCCAGGGATGCTGAAGGGTGCAACGTGGCAGCCAGATGTGCCGTGTGTCCCATACCACTGAGCACCAGGTTTGTGTTGTGGCAGTTGCCAAGACAGACACTAACAGATGTGCAAGACTTCCTCTCCTTCATGACATGCTCGGCACTGAGCACTGCATGTGGTTTTAGGCAGTATTAAAAATTTCCTGGTGGGGAAACAAGCTGGGAGTGTCCCTTTCTCCTGCCAAGCTGTGAAACCCTAAAAGATCACATTACCCCTCCACACACTACATCCCCACAGACACATGGCTCCCAAGCCAAGAAAAGCTTTAAAATAAATTTGACCAAAGCAATGAGCTAGTGAAGAGACATCCCATATTGCACTCCATGTGACAGAAACAGCATGGTTGGTGTTACAGGTACCATTAAATGAGGATTCCACAGAGATGCTCCTTGAGGGAAGTGTCCAGACAAGGAGAGCAGCTATCGTTCAGCAGCAAGGAGTGGAGAGGGAGCCAGGCCAACACCCTGCCACAAATCTGCCTCAGGATGATTTGTTCTTACAATTTTTCCTGTATCTCTCCTTGACACAAAGACTGTTGTTAAAAACCCACCTGGGTGTTTGTTTAAGGAGCCAAATAAATAATTCAGGCTTAGAATTCAAGCTCTGTGCTCAGACACCAGGATTTATAAAAGCTATTTACAAAAGCTGTTGGTGTTTCTTTACTTGGATGCAATGAAAAGGACTGGAAGAGCCCCCAGGCCAAGCCTGAGGTGCTGAGGTAGTGTGAATTGACCAGTGCATGGCTGCCAGCAGCAGCCAGCCCTGGACCTCAGAGGAGAAGCTGGGGAGTCACCGCCAACTTTACACAATGCAAGGTGGATGCCCACTTCTGCAGAAACAGAGGATGACAGGATGCAGGCCCTTGCACATCCCTTCTGATATGTTCATCCACTTGAATTTTCTGCTGTGTTGTTCTTGTTCAAACAACTTATTATGGCTAGCCAGTAACTAAGGTGTCATTTGCATAAACCTTAATTATCAGTGTGTAACTCCACAGAGGCTTTGGGGAGAAGAGAACAAAGGACCAAAATTATGAGGAAATTCTCTTGACTGCTGTGAGAGCATCTTAGCAATCTCATAGTCAAGGGCAGGCTGAATCTGGCCAACTCCCAGAAGGGAGCATGACATGGCTTTGTCATTAATCTTCACACCCAAACTTTAATTAAGGCACCTGCCCAGAAATTAATAGGCACAAAACCTGATTTACAAAGCAAAGGAGATTAAACGATAAAGGTGGTTTCCACTCCTATTATCTGCAGTTCAGTACTGTTCATGGCTCACTGGGAAAGGTGTGCTCAGAGTCCCCACAATGGCGAGCAGCACATAACATAAGCCATTAAGGTGCAAAAATAACTAGATGCATTTGCAATGAGAAGCTTTTGGACCTTTAACTAAGATTTTTAGAATTAGAGCTTTGCCCTCATGCAGCAAATTCAGCAGTTGCAGAGTCCTCACAGATGAGACAGGTTCTCCTCTCCGTGCTGGAATTTCGGTACACTGCTCATTGCCTTTGGGAGGAGAGCCTTCCCAAGGGAACCCGCACAGCCCCTGGGATTTCAGGCGGGCTGTGCTCCCAGTGCTGATCCCGGTTTGTTGCAGTGCCCTGAGCGTAGAGCCAGCCCCAGGGTCCCCACCAAGCCGGCAGGGGAGCCAGCCGAAGGCAAGCACCGAGCGTGTGAGAGTCCCGAGGGATGCACCGCACCCAGACAACTGAGAGCTGCAAAAACCCGCCCGGGGATCCCAGAGCCGGGGGTAGGAAGGAAGACGGTCCAAAAATCCCATCGGCTGAACTGCCAGCCCTGGGCTGAGCCTGGATTTGCTCGGGGCGGAGGGGAACGTGGGTGTTGCTGAAGATTTGCCTGTGCTGAAGACATTCTCCGGGGAGAGCTGAGTTTAACCGCGGAGACAAGACGGCAAAGAGGGTGGGGGGGAGAATGGGGGCCTCCGGCCTCTGCAACAGGCTGGGCAGGAGCCGGAGCTGATGGCGGAGAGAAGGGAGCAAAGAGAAAGTGAGGCACTCTCGGCTGCCTCGCAGGCAACGCTCAAGCAGAGGAACCAGCGAGCGGAAAAGTTGAGCCAGGCAGGAATGCAGCGCACTCGCCAAAACTCAGGCTGTGCCCATCCCTGCACACATGGCCCCGGCCCTGCTCAGCCCCCAGCCTGCTCCGTCCCGCCTTGGGGGAAGCGGAGCCTGGCAGCCCGCAGAGCTGGTGATGCCCCAAAAACCCGCCCAGGCGGGCGGCTTCTCGCTGGCTCAGCCGGCTCCCGTGTGCTAAAGCAGAGGTTTCTGCCCCTTCTCGTGGGACCATGGGCTTCTCCCGCGCTGTCCCTGCCTGCTTGGTGTGGCTCCACCGACATCACTGAGTCCCCTGGGGACCATGGGGGCTGCAGCCAAGCCCTAGGCTTGGAGGATCCACCATTTCCCCTCTGCACTCCTGTGAGGCGCCTCAGCACTGCCGTCTCCAGGCAAACTCCCGGCCATCCCGGCCAGCCATTGCACATCTGCATCATGAGTCAGAAAGCACGGTGTGATTTTTCCAGTAACTCATTCTCCCAACTTTTCATTTCCTTTTTTTTTTTTTTTTTTTTTTTTTTTTTTTTTTTAAGGCACAGCCTCAGCCGCGCACAGAGGCAGAAGCCAAGCGCCTGTTCTTTCTTTGCCCCACCCAAGCTCAGGGCATGAGAACAACTTCCTCTCTCTTCCCAAAAGCCGACAGCGGAGAGAATGTTTCAAACTGAATAAAGAAGCCATCGCGAACTGTTAAGGCTGTTTTTAAAAGCTTCCGCTTCGCCCATCAGACCAGCCTCAACCTGCATCCCGACTTCTGCGCAGCCGTGCGTGCTGCTGGAAATCCCCCACCCAGAGCATGAGTGAAAATACACAGAAAGGGCTGAAAAGGCTCCAGAATTGGCTTCAACCACTTTTTCAAGTAAGTGACTTAATTTTTTCTTGCTTTCATATATATTTTGGGGGAAGAAACAGAGGTTCCTAAAAACATACCTGCTGAAAACAACTCCCCTTTTACCCAGCCCTCTCTCCCAGACCATAACTACCAAGCGGAGGAAGGGTAACCTCTAAATGGCCAAAACTTCTCTTTGCCAGCTCCTCAGATTTTTGCTTTGCCATTTGCCGGTCTGTCAGGAAGGTTACAGGGCTGTGTTTATCAGGGCTGTTTGTGGGTAACTAACAACAGATGCTTGAACAACAACAAGTTCGTGGGTTTAGCATCTGGTTGCAAACGTGGAGTTCCAGCAGGCACGGAGATGGAGGCCTGGCTCCCATCACGTGGTGGCAGTTTTCAGCTGGTCTGTCTCCTCTGCAGAGGGAGTTTTGCGTATGGAAAACTGGGAAGCTGCAGGAAGATATTAAGGGCTGTTACATTTGAAGTCAGCAATATCACAGTGTGACTTTAAAGGGATTGCCACGGGTTAGACACAGCAAAGAACAGAGGCCAAATTTCTGACCAAATTCCCCACCCTTGCCCCATGGAGAAAGGGAGTAAACCAGGATTTGTTGAGGCGGCAGATAAACTGAGGCAGAATAGTGATTTAAAGCACAGTGTAAGAGCAAGCCTTGTGCAAAAGACCATAGGGATTAAAGTATCTTTGTCTCTTCTGCCTGAATGTCCCTGAAGGCTTGTCCTTGCAGTTGGAGTGGCCCAGGGAAGACTTTGGGGCAGCCCTGTGGGCCATGGCTCCCAGGTAGCCCCAGATATACTTCCAGCACACTGCAAGCTGCCAGAGAAGGTTAGTTGAGTGCCCAGGTCCTTCCTGCCTCCAGCAAACCCTGGTGACAGCAGTTCCTCTGAGGCCAGCAGGTTTAGTCAGAGGGGAGGGTTCCCAGAGCTTGCAAGGTGCTTGAGACTTCCTGAGGAGGAACCTGTGAGGATGCAGCACTGATGGAAAGTCAGCCAAGAAATTAATTGAATCCAGCTTGAAGATGGGATGGGGGAATGACCATCACTGCAGAGAGTGTGGATATATTCCCTAGTTATTTCCCTGCCCTTAAAAAATCAGGGCACATGTCTTTCCCTGCTTGGCCCCAAGTGCCTGCAGCCCTGTCAGTGGGGTGTAACAAAGGGAAAGAGCACCAAACAGCACCTCTGGCACTGAGGCTGCAGGTAGAGGGACTCAATCTTGGAGCAGCAATTAAGAGGCTGAGCTGGGACTGCAGGCCAGGACAGGGCGTACGATTATGTCACTCACGTGCAGGAGATCATCCTGCCACACCTAATCCTAGCAAAAGCTCACACATAATTGCTGTCCCAGCTCTATAAGCATTTGTGTTTGTATTCTGTAAGCATAAGTGTTTGTATTCTAGACATTAGGATAAGCTTTCCCAGAAAATAACTTCTCTTGCTGATAGCAACAACCCCAAGCATCCCTTCATCCTTCTCAGCAAAGACTGCTCCTGCCTGGGCCTCCCCTGCTGCATTTCTGTGCTCCCAAATCTGCTGGGATGTCTCACAGCACCCCTTGCTGCCTTCCTCAAATACCTGTGTCTATTAATAAATATTAACTCATCAGCACTAAAGAGGGAGGCAAAAGCCACACAGAGCAACTTCAAAGCAGCACAACCCCAGCACCCATGTGCCACGTGTAGCTGGGCTTGTGTGAGTCAGGGTTGGGGACACATCCTAGTGCCAGTGCTCTGGTCCAGTTTTCCCAGTAACATGGTGTTCTCCTTCATTGCAGGTTTGGGAGATCATCAAGTTTGCCGTGATGCTGACAATAATTACCTCTGTGGGAGGTGACTAAAAGCAAACAGAAAGAAAGAGGACAAACATGCAATTGAGAGGGACAGAAAGAGATGTCCCACCTGTCATCTTTGCTGTAGTGAAGCTTTTGGAGGGCTTGCTGGGAAACTAAAATGGCTGAGGTTTCACATATTGCTTAGGAAGTCGCTTTTCAGCCCCTTGTGAAGTATCCCTGGTATCAGCAATCAGCTCCAGAGGCTGGGACACCAGGTGGGAGGAAGGGACATCAGCGAAGGTGTCTTGCTCCTGGAACAGCTCCTTGCACATCAGCTAGCTCCAGGCCATTTCATCCCCCACTGGAGTGTTCTCAGTGCTGGGTGCTGCCCCCACACACCTCAGCCCCTGGACGAGATGGCCGCCCTCATCGCTGAGAACTTCCGCTTCCTCTCCTTGTTCTTCAAGAGCAAAGATGTGATGATTTTCAATGGTTTGGTGGCCCTGGGCACAGTGGGGAGTGAGGAGCTCTTCTCAGTTGTTGCCTTCAATTGCCCCTGCTCCCCTGCCCGCAACTACATCTATGGGCTGGCTGCCATTGGAGTCCCGGCCCTGGCCCTCTTCCTCATTGGCGTCATCTGGAACAACCACACCTGGAACCTGGTGGCAGAGTGCCACAAGCGTGGCACCAAGAACTTCTCTGCTGCTGCCACCTTCCTCCTCTTCGGCTCCATCATGGGCCGGGCATCTGTGGCACCAATCACTTGGTCAGTCATCTCACTGCTGCGTGGGGAAGCTTACATCTGTGCCCTCAGTGAGTTCGTCAAGCCATCCTCCCTGGACAAGTTTCCAGCTGAGTATGGGGCCGATGTGCTGGCCAAGTTCCCCTGTAGAGACGTCCCAGCAAACCTCACCAAGTTCAGGGACGAGGTGACACGGAGACTGAGATACGAGTCCCAGGTAGGCACACCAGGGAGAAAGCCACGGGGAGTGGGTAAGGCCACCTTGCCATGTCCTAACGCAGCCTCTCTCTTCTCTCCCAGCTCTTTGGCTGGCTGCTCGGCATCGTTGCGGTCCTGATTTTCCTCAACAAGTGCCTGAAGCACTGCTGCTCGCCGCCTGAGCTACCGCCAGGAGGCCTACTGGGCCCAGTACCGCCTCCAACGAGGACAAGCTCTTCCGACGCACGGCCGAGGTCCACTCCCGCATCCTGGCAGCCAAGAACGTGAAACAGTTCTTTGGCTTTGTGGCACTGGACAAGGAGGAGAAGGAGCTGGTGCAGGAGTTCCCGGTGGAGGGCGTCCAGCGAGCCCCCAGTGGAATGCCATCACAGGTGTCTACATCTACCGAGAGGAACAAGGGCTTCCCCCTCTACAGCCGCCTCCACAAGTGGGCCAAAGGTGTGGAAGGGACGGGCCAACCCAGAAGCCACGAACTGCTGTTTTTAGCTTCCTGACACAGATGTGCACCAGCAGTGCTTCCCAGACTGCCTGGCAGGCCTTCCAGTATTGGTGATCAGCTGAGGGATGCACAGGGAACATTCCTCCCTGTGGAGGCACCTGAGCTGTCAGGGAAACTTCTAGGCTGATGCCTTGGAAGAATCTACCGTAGGCTTCAGGAAAGCTTTTTAGCTTAGGGTGAGCAAAAAGGCTTCCCCCATGGTGCTCTACAGTTGTGTTAATTACCTCAGTTTGTCTTTCTCATTGGCCCGTGGGCCTTGTCCACCTCTATGTTCATATATATCCCTGGTTCTCAAGGTTTCAGCTTTCCCTGTTTCCCCATTAGTCATGGTATCACTAATGTCCCATCCTTATGTCCCCTATAGGTCACTGCCCTTTGCCCTGCCCTCATACTGCCCCTTGCCCTCAGGCCATTGGTTCCTGACCTCATACTTAACCCTGAACATTCCTTTGATCTGGGTCTTTCTGTCTCTAAAGCCCTTCAGCGTGCATCTGCAAAATAAACTGTGCTGGAACTTTATACATGAGACCCTTCCTGCCCTTTCTTCACTGAGCTAGCCGTGGTGTGTGTGGACTTGAAAGCCTCGCCTGTGTGCCCACCCGAGCAGCTTCTCCAGAAGAAATGCTTTTTGGGGAGATGTAGTAGCAACCACTATCCACGTCCACATTGCTATACCTCCCAGCAGGATTACTTCTTTCAGCAGGTCAACAGGAATCATAACAGCCTCAAGGCAGAGACTGGGGAAGCCCTCCCTCAGAGACAGCAGTCTCACTGCTGTTCCCAGAGACACAGGGGAGCAAAGAGCCCTTACCTCCAGGCTGCCAGTGCAGCCCACCGTCTGATGCATCAGCAGAAGCCTTGGGGAGCAAGAGATGGGCACATTTCTCACTGTGACTCCTGCAGTTCCACTTGTCTCACCCACAGCAGGGTTAGCCCCGGCCATCCCACACCTATTTGTTTTATTGATATTGAGATCTTCTCACACACTTGTGTGATGCCTGTTCACAGGCAGGTCCAGAACACTCTACAGACTTTACAGAGCAGGTAAAAGCAGGAAGCAGTGGGTAAATTCCCTGAGGCAAGGAGGATGCAATGGTATCTGGGAAGGAATGGGTCAGTAACGTAGAACACACCAAGTAACAGAGACTACACAGGAGGAAACACCAATATTCCTGGTACTCAAAAAGGCACTCTGTAATTACCAAGTTGAAATTTGGGTAAGACACAAAACTCCCTTTGTTCTTACTAAAGGCTTGGCAATCTCTAATGAACCCAAATGGTCATAAATCCAGAGAAGGCACCATCAGCAGAACAGCTTTGGGGCAAGCTGGTGAGGTGGAGACTGAGAGGGAAAAGTACCCACAGCACTGTCTGCATCTCATTGCATTTCTCATCCAGCCATCGGATGAGAGTCCTTGTTTGGGTTACAAGCTGCAGGAAGACCTCACCAGAATTAGCTTTACATTAATGTGTATATAAACATACATATAGTGTATATACCATGTAATTGTAGTAGTCACTTGTATTGATGGAGCATTTTTCTCAGAGGGGAAGGGGATGAGAAAGCTGCCAGCCCACAGAGTACCTTACATTCACACATCTGCTGCACTAGGGCTGCAGCCCTGGAGCAAAACGGACACAGCAGCCCTCTCCCTACTCATCTCCCAATGAATTTGTAAAACTCTTTCCACTGCCTTAATTGGCCCCTGAAGCAGAAGGCCTCTGTTATGGACTTGGCCATACTCTGAAAGGTGTAAGATTACTACCCTCACCATGACACTGTGTGACTATGGCTTCAAGGCTGCTCTCTGGCATTGCAGTCCCTTTTCTCCCAGGGGTCGAGCCCGTGTACTCAAAACTATTTAAAGTGCTGGCACAACAGAGAAGTTTGCTTTTCCTACTTGAACTGTTTTGTTATAGGTACAACTTCTTTTTACACTGTATTTACCAAAAGCCTTCATAAGTGTTTCAAAAACCAGCTCAACCCACAGAACTCGGAGGCTTACACACAAGGAGATTTTAAATAAATTATTAAATGAGAGTTATTTTTCATTGCCTTGTGAGTTTTTTTTCAGGGAGCAGAAAAGGCATAATTTAATATTCTCTTTGAACTCAAGGACTGGGAACTTGTTTTTTCTTATTTCTTTCTATTAAAGGATTCAGATCCTCTCCAGATCATCCTAGAATGTTTTAAAGCATTGCCATGTATTACAAGTAGTAAGGTGTGTTTTTAGTTATTCTTGCAGTGAGTAGCACAAATCTTGTGTATCAGGATACACAATTGCAGCAAAGGAGAGAAAATTATTTTAAAAGCTTTTGACAAGTATGGTGTCTTGCCAGAAAGAGCTGCAGGCTATTCCCTCACATAAAGAGGCTGGAACACCGCTTAATGGGCGAGGCCCTCCGAGGATCCCTGTTCAACCTCTCCACAGATTTGCTTTGCATTTGTGGGAAGGCTTGGCTCTCAGGCCTCACCATCAACTAATCTACATAAATAATCAGATGGAAGTTAGATGAAATTGCATTAACTTATGATGAAAGGGATGCAAAGTTCATTTGCATTTCTTCTCACTGGTCCTCAAGTGTGAACATGCAGACGCACATGCCACCCCCACGCAGCAGCAGACACAAGGTAACTTGCTGAAACAAAGCAGAGTTCCTCTTACTTCCTTTATGTCCCTTGCCTTCCTGATAGTCCTAATTATTTCTTTGAACCATCTCCACTCTGGTTCCTTCTTTTCCCCCTTCCCCTCGTTTGAAGGAAAGGGGCAAGACAAAAATGCTTGAGAATGGATTTTTGTCCTAAGAATAAACCATGAGCACAAACCAATCTTTTGTTCTGTTTACATCCCTTCTCTCCTGCATTAAATCCACTCTTTCCATGTGCTAGGATGGCCTAGGGGCTTGTCCAGCTTGTCTGTTTTCCCTCCCTCTTCTTGGAGAGGCATGTTTGAGTGGACATCTGTCAGTGAGGAGTGGAACAAGACACTACACTCAGAAAATTGTTTGCAATTGCAGAGATTTGGTTTTTCTCCTCTCCTCTGCCACCCTGAGTGTGATCCCCACTGAGACAGCCCTAGGCTTCTGCCCCTCCTGTGATGAGAGACACATCAGCACCCTCAGGAATATCCTGCTGTTCCTGTCACCCAGTGTCCTCCAGTGACAATGCTGAGGTGAGGAACATTAACCCACAGGGTGTTACACACAAGCAGCCAGGTTAGATTTCTCACTGAAATGCCAAGAGCAAAATTGAGCCCACCATCTTCCTGGCATGCTGGATCACACAAGCTGTGAGCTCACACCCCCAGCTTTTCCTCCAAAGACCAACAACAATCCCATCACAGAGCAGTCCCACAGGTCACAGCTCCCAGCACCAAGATGGGTTCAAACCAGGCTCCTCCACTACAGAGAATTACACACAGGTCTTCACTTTTCCTGCCTACATACAGAGACTATAGTAGCTCCATTAGTGAAGAAGAAACAATACCTCTGAGGGATCTTGGTTTCTATTTCAATGCTTATTACATGTTTTATTATGCAACTAATTAAAAGTTGAAAAGAAAGAGCCACCATCATTGAAGCTGTGTCCTTTAAAAAAAAGGCAGCAGTTGCTACTGGATGTTGCAATCAACCTCCTCCACTACAAGATCATTAAGTAAAATCTGAGTACAGCACCCTGCTCTCCCTGGGGGCAAGAAGTGAATTGACTTGTTTTCTCGTTCCCAAAGGACTTGGGAATTAAATAATGCTGAATCATGCAGCCTTGCCAACAATGGGCATTCACAGAAGCAGAAGAGATGGCTCCTGCAGAGCTCTGGTTTTGAGTTTAGAGTAGCTACAATGAGTAAGACTTTTCAGGTTTGGTACTTCAAAGCTGGGCATCTACTCACTAGGATCTACACTGGATAATCACATCTGTTTGCATATCCTCTTTATCCCCTTGCCTCGAGTTCTTCCTGTGTAAAATGTGGCTGATCATATCCACATCTCAGTGGAAAGTGGGAGGAATACACAATTGTAAGGATATGGACCATAGGATACTGACATCAGTGACAGCTTTTTTAAGTACCCGGCTTTTTCCAAGCAGAAGGTTACATTGGAATAACTTTTTTTTGGCACAGAAAATACACTTTTTTCTTTTACTTCAGTGATTTCTCTTAAGAGACAATGACTACTGAAAATCACTACTTTTCTGTCATCAATCTCTAGCAACTTGTTACAACAGATAGTTGTCCAGAGAGATTGTGAGGTCTCCACTGTTGGGGAAATCAAAACCAAACTGGGACTGCATCTGAGCAACCTAGTTTTGCTGACCCCTGCTTTGAGCAGGAGCTTGAAGATTATCATCAAGAGTTTCCTTCCAGCTTCAACTATGACAGAATCCAGTGTTGCTCTGCCAATTTCTAGAGCACAAAAGCACCCGAGATAAATCTTTTGAAGTGTAATTCATCCAAAAGACAAGAATCTTCTCTGCCATCTTAACAGTGAGAAAAATCAGTTTGTAAGACATTGCTGTACCTAAAAGCAGTGTGTCATAACTGCACAATTTCCCCAGGGAAGTAAAACAGGTATGGCTGATGGTTTTTTTTGATTATAAAACAGTCTATATTTAAAAACATGTCATCAACAGACCAGGATTATTTGTAACATCTGGACAAAGCTGCAAACATTTATCAAATATTTTAATTTGATTGTTCTTTCCAAGCTGGTTTGGTCACAGACCAATACTCTCCAGAAACATGTCCATGGACAGTCAGGGCAGAACTCCACACTTCTCAGTTCCCACAGAGCATGGAAAGTGAAGTCTCTCTGCTTTCACTTGCACCATACTCAGGTGTCAGCAAGGGAACTCTTGGTCTCCACATACTCAAGCGCTGCTCTTTTAACAGCCATGACACTTTCTGCTGTTCCAAATTTATTCTCATAATCCAGGGTAGCGTTTGAAGAAGAATTTCATCTTCTTTGGTGCCAAGCTCAGGTGTATGACCCTCTCAAAGATGTCTCTGCAAGAAACCAAAGTGATTAAAATCACTGTGTTTGTGACAGCATTCAGTACAAGCCCTGTACCCTGTCTTTTAACTAAGAGCAGAAAGACAGGGGGAACATTCAGGGGAAATTACTGTGAAGTGCTGGTGCTTGAAGAAAGAGATCCATGACAATCGGCCAAAATCTCTACATAGAAGTCTTCTACTTGCTTGCAGAACACTAAGGCTGCTGGTCAACTTAAACAAAGATCTAGACACTGCATTGGATCCTGCATTTATAAAGTGGATGGGGAAAATTACTACCTTTTGTCACCTCTCAGGAAAAAAAATGGAAAAAGTGTATTTTTCCATTTTTGCATCACAAGATACAAAGACTGATTATTCAAGATTGATCTCACCCTTCAGATACAAGGCAATCCCTGCAGAAGGACAGGTGAACCTCAGTCCAAGCCCTCTAGTTTCTATCATGCAGGCCACAAATTACAATCAGTCTCCTCTGCCCTGTGGAGTCTCTTTGGGGTCTCTTCCAGAGTCCCAGAAAGGATAAGCACTTCCACACACCCCAGTTGGGGTAGGGAAAAAAACAAAAAAATCCTTTTGCTGTTCTGTGGGAAGCCCTTTACAACCTCACACTGCAAGGTACCTCTGCTCTTTTCAGGTGTGCTCTGCCCCTTCCCAGCCCTGCTGCAACACAACTCACCGTACTTCCTTCTGGCTGCCATGCTTGATCATGATGTCCATGTAGATGGACCAAATGTCTGTCCGCTTGGGATAGCTGCTGAGGTGCTCTCAAAGAGGGCCTTGGCATGTTCTGTGTCCCCAGAATGGAACTCCAGCTGTGCAAACCTTGAAATAACATCCACATCTGGAAAAAGTAATGACATTGTTAGGGTATCACAGCAACTCTCTTCCACGTGATAGAACACGAGTGAGAATTAATTACACAGAACAGAGGCAGGCACAGAGACAGCACCATCTCTACCCAGAGACAAAAGGCTCTGCTGTAAAGAGGTTCTGGACCAAGGTGGGATCAAATTGGGAGACAGAAAGGTCATAGTTCACTTCCCATTTCAGCTCTCTGTGGGAGAAAGAGGTTTATTTTTTATATTCATAATGTATCATGCAGCACTCATGGTGCAGCCCCAGAAACCTGGGCTTAGACCAAATGAACTTTTCTAGAGGGCTGTAAAACTCAAAGCTGCCTTTGCTTTGGGGGCTTTGCTTTTGTGCATCACAGCAAATTTGATTTGGTGCCTTTAGCAGAGGTTGCATTTAGTAGTGACATTCAGCTTGAAAGTTCCCCTCCCCTAAGAGTAAGGTGGCTGCACTTTTCAATTATTCCAAATGCTGTCACAGGCAGAGATATCAGAGAGCAGCACATCCCTGTCTACATTAAGGTCCACACTAAGGCTGGGGCAGAGAGAGCTTACGTTCTTTGGTGGGCAGAGCCTTGAGAGCACGCTCCGAAGCCTGTGTGTAGCCTCAGCCTGGCCTTGCTTCAGGAGGAAAGAGCGTACTTCAGCCACACAGACTTCTCTGACGGAAACGCTTCAGCATTGTGTGGTACAAGTCTTCTGCTTGCTGGAAGAACAGAGCTGGGTTAGATCACACGTTCATACAAAGCCTTGCAGCTTTAAGACTTTTATTCTTTGCCTGGGTATCTCTGAACACTTATGACATGAAAGCAAGCATCAATGCATCCTTGCCCACTGTCAATCAAACCCATTAATTCCAGTAAAGAACAGGACAGACCCAACATCTGACAGCAGGAAGCTTACACAGCCAGCACTTGCAGTTTACTGGCATGCCTGAATGGGATACATGCCAGGGATCTGCTTGCACTGTCTTACCTGTACTTCTCAGAACTGGCATAGATGTCACACAGATGCTGAAAGACTTTCAGAGGTTCATTGTATTGAACTGCTCTCTCAAAGACCTTCATCAGTGTCTCCTCAGTACCATACATGTTCTCCAAGTTCAGCAGAGCTACCCACACATTCAGCTTCTCCTGTTCTTCCCTTAAAGCAGATGCAAACAAGAATATTCAGCCTTTTGCCAGTCTTCACCAGGTTTTTGCAAACTACCCGACACAGACTCACTGACTTGTAGCAGGCCTCCAGGACAAGAAGAAGGACATACTGATCCCTTAAACACCATTTTTGAAATAGAACACAGCAGTTGATTCACACTACAGTTTTTTTATCATTGTAGTTTGTAATTAAAAATCAGAAGGTTGAGTCAAGAAAGCACAATATACTTAACCATGCAGTAGAGATGATTTAAGGTATAGCCCTATGGCAAAAGCAACAGGAGTTTCAGCATTTGTTTCATGTTTTGATTCAAAGGCATCAGTAACAGCATTATGCTCTTCCAAATGCTTCTGACTGCCCAGAAGAATGTCTGTGCACTCAGTGACACCTTCAGGAGCTCCTGAGCTCAGGACCTGCAGCAGGTCAGCTGTAGGCCAGTGGTGTGACTCAGGCCAGACCTTCAGAGGGCCAGGTTGACAGTTGCTACCATTAATCCTTCTGAGCTCACTAAAAAAGACCCAGTCACTCCATACACAGAGACTCACACTTGTAGTAACCCGTGTTTTTCCACCACAAACTACCCCATCATGACTTATTCTTTGGAGAAAAGAAAAGCAGAAACTGATTTTACTGATGATATTACCTGAAACTGATTGTTTTAAGTGCTCTCTCTGCCACAGCTCTGGCCTTCTCAATCTCTGTGGCCTGGAGGTGGAAAGCCATGTACTGCGCCAGAGGATGGAGCTGTTGGGACTGCCCAGCACCAGGCGGTCGAAGTCATCTGCCGACTGCGGCTGCCGACCCGGGTCCATCAGAGCCGCCTCTACTTTGCAAAGCTCCTTCTCCTTCTTCTGCTTCTCCAGCTCCTTCTCCTTCTTTGTTCGTTTCTTTAGCTGAAAGAGCAAAACAGGACTGAGGACTGAGGAAAGGCAAGCACTTCATGGGGAAATAGGTAGGTCCAGCTAAAGTACAGCCAGACCTCAGCATGTCCAAAACTAAGCAGTTTCCACAAGAAGAGATGAGGCCAACTGTTTAAAAGAGGATAAAAATTATACACGCCCTACATCCCTTCTTACACAGTTCACACCTCAAAGATGAGCAGCAGTAGATGAAATCCCGTTTTTTAATGAAATACATTGAGGGACCAAATATTTTGCTAGTCTGGCACCCCAACTGCAGGATCCAGAACTGCCCTTCCCTCTCCTTCTTCCATCTTTACCCTCCAGCCAGTACTCACCACCACCCTCCTTCAGTCTGTAAAAATCCAACACAATTTCACCCCATGTACAAGCGTGGTATGTTGCTGGATCACTAGGCTGACTCAAGTCTAAATTTGGAACCCACAGTGCCATAGTTCTCTGCCTTGTTACCCTGGGCAATAAGCATCAGCACGCATTGCCTTTACAGAGGTGAGTTTTAAGGGACAGGGGAAATCCTGAAGAGCAAACATGGAAGGAATTCATGAGCTTGTTTCTGATTTTGCTGAATTGCTCTCACTGGAAAACCTTTCTAAAGGTTATAGCATAAAAGAAAGAAGATTTTTTTTGGTGCTTTTTGGTGTTTTGCTAAATAAGAGGACTGTAACTTCACAGGTTTTTCACCTCCAGGTTTTTCTGTAAATTATGACACTCAGGAAAGTAAAAAACAGACCTGACATTAAATAAAGTTTTGTGTTCATTAAAACACTTGTTTGACTCTAAATACTTGATTTTTTTTAACATGTCAATGTAAGAAACCTGTTTTTCATGCAGCCATGCTAAAATTGGGCCTTTCCTCCTCTGCTTCAGAGGTATCTGCTACTAAAGTCAGTGTTCAAAATAGCTGAACAAGTTCTGTGTCAGCTGTCAAGATTGTCTCCTGGGTTAAAAGGCTTTGCTACAGGGCAGACAGACATGCAAATACCAAACATCACGTTACAGCCACTCTGGGGGTCTCCTGTGCAGACAACACAATTACACAGTACCTTGGACTGCTTATCCTCCTCCTCCTCGCTCTCTGAGCTCTCTTCCTTCTGATCCAACACAGGTATATCCATTGCATTGTCTTCATCCAGGTGAAGCCATGGAAACTTGCAGCCTGGGAGCTTCACCAGGCTTCCTTTCCTGTTTGGAGAAGACAGAAAATGCCCTGGGTTTTAACTTTAAGTTTTTTTAACTGGAATCAGACAACTGCTTTTTGCTGTGGCATCTCTCTGTTCCATACTATTGACTTCTTGTACTTGCAAACAGCCCATCAAAAAACATTAACTCTGTGACCAGTTTTGCTGGAATTTAAATTCCATCCACCTCAAGCCATTTTTTGATGACAACAAATACCAGCTTGTGTCACTCCCATCTGTAGCAGTAATACTTATTGTCTTAAAGTCAAACTGACATGTATCAGTAGAGCTAGAAGGCCATTTCAGCCTCAGGTTCTCCTCCAAACTTCTCACCTTAGATTTCTTTTTAGCTGTCTCTTCCTCCTGGTCATCCTCTTCCTCCTCACGGTAATACACCTCAATTCCACTGTCATTTTCATCTGCTGGGCAGATCTTCTTCTTCTTTGGCTTCACCTCCTGCAACAAGTGGAAATGAGTGGACAGTGAAGGACAACAACTGTGACAATCTGAAGGCAATTCTGATCACAAAGAGCCTGGCAGCAGAGAGAGGGCAATGGCCGGCACAGCATCCCCACCACTCTCTCAGCTAACAGAAACAGTGGAGAAAAACCCACAATCACCTACATAAGGTGCAAAGATCAAAGGACAGGAAATACACCTGGGCTGTTATCTCAGCTCCCACTCAAAGCAATAGTTTTTGATCTTTTGTAATATCCAATGGAATTTAATATTTTTTTTTTCCTAGCCTGTTAATTTCTCAGTCTCATCCTTCTGGGATGAGACTAGGATCTTCCCAGTCACTTTCAGTATTTGAACCAACAAAGTCCTTAGCATATACTGTGCAATCACACCCATACCTGACCACTTTCATAGCTTCCTCTTCTCCTTTTTGTCCTCAGCTTAGGCTTCTCTCTTTTTTCCTCATCATCTGTCTGTCTTTTCTCTTCCTCTGCTCCATATGGTGGTAGGCCTAGGGATTCAGGCAAAACACTTGGCATCCCAGTGTCCTCAGGCAGGAGAGAGAGCTCAATATGTTGTTCTTTTCGATTTACCCTGTGGTGCATCGCCGGAGTAGCACGACAAAAGAGTAAGAAAAAATCGGAGCATTTACAATGACTGAAGGGATCTGAACTTCTTTCAAACCTTCTTTTTATCTTCCATCTTTCTATTCTCTCCTCTCTTCTAATTCATAGTCCTTTTTAAAGAACATTGGACTTACCCAAGCACTTTGGCAGTGAGCAGTTTTCCTTCAGGAAGGTACTTTCATATAAGGAATGTTTCTGTACAAAGTATGGGGAAACATTCTGGAACAGGATTCGGCCCATGAGAGAAGTGGACAATCTGAGAAGAGGAAGAAAATCAAAAATAAGTATTCTACAGCAGGAGGAAAGAAAAATAAAGTGCATTCGTGGCACCACCAGTTTTATTTATTGTCTCACTAACTTTCCCTACTTTTATTTCACAGGCTCAAGACAGTCTCCATGGCATCTTGATTCCCAAAAGTAAATTTGTTTTGTGACCTCACATTATGCCAGAGACCATCCACAATCATACACTCAAAGTAAGTTCTCCACTTTAGTTAGCTATCACTTGCCAGAATAGTTCAGTAAGTTATCACTTGCCTGAATACCTTTCTCAGGCTACTCACCCAAAGAATACACCTGATGGAGTGATTGATTTGACATAGCCTCTCACTAGCTGGCCTTTTTTAACATCCTTGATGCTTGTTATTTCAATATCCTCCACTTTGCTGTTTATCTTTGGATTTAGCCTAAAAGGAAGGAGAGGTTAGAAGTTAAAGCACTCATCTGAATAATTCACATTCTGCTCTGGATAGCAGGAAACAGCTCAGTATTAACAACAGCTAATACTCTCTGGAAAACATACTGGATCAGAGACACCCTTTCAGTTATTGAAATGTACTAATGGACTTTCTGCATTTCTGCCAAGCTCCACATAGCATTAGGGAATACACATGCTGCTGCAAACAAAGCCAAACACATCGGCCTGGCTTTCTCTGACACTAAGAAAATGAGGAGAGTAAAATGCTGGCTGAAATTTTGCACAGCATTTGCTTGGTGTTTTTCCTCACTTATTTCTAAGATACTTAATTTCACACTTTTGTTTCATAAGGAAGACAAAGCAAGAGGCTCAATTTCAAGCAACATTTAGGGCGAAGCCTATTATTTAATCATAACTGTTAAAATGCAGATGCAGCTGAACATTGAAACATGACATGTTTGTTTTGCAAATACAGTGGTAGAAATAAGAAAACAAAAAAAGATAAGGCAGGCCTAGAAACTATGACAAACAGAAATTAAATCTGAACCCACTTGAGCAGCTTTATGTAAAGTGCAAAGTCAGACCCTCCTTGTTCTTTAAACACTTCTCACTGATCTTCCCAAACAAACAACAACTGTATTTCATGATCTTTTTTTTTTACTAGTAGGAGATTAACAGATTAGAGGGATGATACATACCGGGATTGCCGGAGAGATAACTGGATTTTACCATTCTCATTGGAGAGGATGTAACACCTGCATGGCAGAGGATGGGGAGAAAACAGAAAGCTTTTTTACACACCAAAAAAAAGCCACAGACTGAAAATAATTATTTTCACTAGTAGAAAAAGAAACAAAGCACTCTGTTCCTTGGAGTACGTTCTGTCTAATACAAACCAGCATTAATAGTTCATAAAACTAGATAAAGGACTTTTGAAACCTGTCTACTTGATTTACTGTCTCTACTGCCAATACAAAAGAGTTAAAGGTTGTTACACCTGAAATCACTTGGCCTGTTGCACTCTCCAACATTCCCAACAAGTATGTGAAGCAAGGAAATGCAACTGCTTGTGCATTACAAATGCAGAAACAACTCAGGTGCCAAACAGCCCACAGAACCACTGCAGAGCTGGGATAACTGGCTACCCTTAGCCCCATCAGCACCTTAGCTAACAGAGTAGCTACTCTCAAAAAGACAGTCCATGAAGGCAGCTGAAAAGGGGCTTCTTCATAAATGGAAAATACAAGACTTTCACCCAAACATATGTAAAGAAGTCAGCATCACTTCTTAGCCACAGACTGACCTTAAAGTCTGGTGCTACCTCAAGGCAGTGAAAAGCCTGTCACCAAAGGAGAATATTTCTAAGCCTTGCAGCTTGAAGGAACAAGGAAGACAACTACTGACCTGACAATCTTGCCAACTTTGAAGTTCCCCACAGGATCCTCTGTGTAAGTATCATTCAGGTGAAAGATGCTGACTTTGCCAGTCTTCCCACCTGGCAGTGCAATGGTCAGACCAATGTGTGGAGTCACCTTTGTTACCATGCCTACAGAGATGGTGTCCTGCTCTAGTGACTGAATTCCTGGAAAAGGTGAGGAAGAAAAGAGCTTCATAATACTTCAAAATAGGAAGCAACAGAGGTAATAAGTTAGTGTAGCTGATTTTAGTTGCCTAGTCACATATCAAGCCCACACACTTTTCGTAAGGTGCAGTCTGTGCAATCTCTGTTCGCAGCCATGTTTGCCTTGGTAGCCCAGACAAAGTCCCTTAGTTGCACAATTCCAAGATCCAGAATAACTGACAAATGTGATAATGTACCACCTCATGTCTGAGATTAGAAGGGAATATCTTCAGAAGGGCTCAGACAAGGGCTTCAGTCTGAGACACTAGAAAAGTGATTCTTTATCCTAGAGGTCTGACCTCACTTGTCTTAGATGTTGCTACATCTAATTCAGGGTCTCAGTTAGTTCTGTTCTACAGCAAGGTACAGCTTGGCTCCGGAGTGTAACATCTTCACCTGAGGGGTCAGTGCAAGCCTAACTCTAAGTAAAGCATCACATGGGGTGGGGTCCTGCTGTTAAGGCTCCACAATACCTGTGAGTGACAAGCAGAGGTTTCTTCACTGGCATCTGTTCCAGTCACTGTGGCTGATATTGCCTGGCCATTCTTAAAGCTCTTTTCTGGATGTTTTAAGACCTGAAACAAAAGACACATTTACACTTATTTCCAGAAAAGGAGCTTTGCACAACTCTGACTTGTGTTTCCCCTGTGAATCTTTACACTTTGTATAAACATCTTTGATGACTGATAGCTCAGCACTGCTTCAATGGCTCTCCTATCCTGCACCAAACTAGCTACAGGCACAGTACTTGCAGAGCACTGGGTTATGAGTTAACATGGGTGTCAGAAGTATCTGCAGTAATTATGCATGGAGAAGCATATGGAAGAAAGAAGTCTGTGTATGTACTTTATTCTCATGCAGCTTCAAGAAAACTATGTATATTTTTAGAATTTATCTATTTTGTTTACATATTTCTCCTCTGGGAGGAGAAAGATGATTGATGGTGATGTTCACCAACAAGGTCGAAGAGGTGGCTACCTGTGTAGCCAATCTTTGGCCTTCTTGTAAAAGTGTATATAAGATAAAGTCAAAAAAATAAAGTTCAGAGCTTTTCCTGCTGACTTTCTGCTGCCTGCTCCTTCTTTCGTGTCCCTAACAGCAACACACCAGTAACAGCCTCTTACCTTGGTGTTCAGAGACAGCAGCAGGTGAGGAACTCTTCCTCGAATGTCAGGGGCGACTTCTACCTCCAGCCAATTTTTGAGCATGTTATACTAAAAAGACACCAAATAACCAGAGAAGACAGTGTGATGCCTTGGGGGAAAAGAAAATCTTCCCTGACAGAAATTTTTCACTGAGTTTTGAGGCTAAGAAGAACCAGTCCAGCCTTGGCTTCTGCACCAAGCAAGAATGGTGGTTTGGATTCTGTTCTTACAAGCATAACACTGCTGTGGTTCACAGGCAAGTGCACACAGAGGATCAGCATTTTACTAGAGCCTGCTGGCAACAAACAGGCATGCCAAAGAGGACAAGTCAGCCTAACTCCATTGAGTACTGAAATTTTTTGTTTCCTTCCTCTACTCTCCTGGTAAGACTGCCACTGCCATGGGCTGCCCTGACAGCTAATGAAGACCATAGTCTTCAGTATTTAGGTCAGAGCCAAGATCCCCCCCGAGGTCACACCCACTTGCTGCCTCCCCCAGTACACTTCCTAAGAAGACTCTGACCTCACCTTCTTTACAAAACAGGTGACTGTTTGCCCAACATTGTAGAGTCCAAGTTTCTTAAGGGAACTTTCTTCTTTAAGGTTCAGCATTGCTGTGAATTCCCCTTCTTTTTCACTGTTTGCAAAAGAAGAAAGAGGATATCAGCAAAACAACTTTGATCCTAATGATGAAGATGGAAGGTAGAAACCCAGGGGAATGTGGTAAGCTAGTACTACTGTGAAACTACCCCTCCCCAGCTGCATTTTTTCTACCAGGAATTAATTCTTCCCTGATTATAAGAGGAAATCTTTCTGATGGGAATAGACATGACAGACTCGAGACTGGCAGAACCTGAAGCCAAAAGGATATTGAAAGGAAATAATGTGCTAGGAGAGCACTGTGGTATTTAAAACAGCTACAGGACCCAAGTTAGTGTGAAAGAGAGAGTAAGAGTAACTTGCCTCACTGCATATATGTGGAGGTCCTTGCTCAAGGCCAGCTCCCTTATGAATGAGAGCTACAAGGGATGGGACATCCAAGGATACAAGATCTGTAAAGCATGTGCAGACAGCACAGAGGCAAACACTTACCTTGGTCGAATGCTGAGCTCTGGAATGGATTGTGTGAAGTGTGGATGGGTGATTGGCAGGGACCTAAACAAGAGGAAAAGGGTCAAAGATTTTCATGATCTCCCCAAGCCCCAGTCACCCACATTTAATGCCTCTGCACTGGCAAAAAAACCCCAGGTGCAAGCCCTCTAAAACCACCAGAGCTTTCCAGTTCCAGTTCTTCCTATTAACATTTCAGTAGCAATTTAGGTAACCAAAATACCCCAGCAAAATTAGTCCCTGGGGCCTTTATTTAGGGCTTCCACTGGATCTTAATAGTTTAGGCATCTTTTCTTCTTGCAATCTATACTCAAAGACAAATACAGCGACACAGGTAGAAAGCTAATTTACTGAAAGCTAGATCTGGGCTAGAATACAATAGCAGATTTCCTCAGGCCTGAACTACTCCATCAAAGGCAGCTATAACAGCATTTGTTGACGGAGGGCCTAGATGACCTGAACTGAAACACAAACTCTTTTATCCTCTGCATTGCTCCAGAAGCAATACCATGTATACGTTCTCCCACCTGTGAGTATTCACATCTCTGCCTCCAATGACTCGAGCAGTCACTTTCTGTCCAGCTTTCAGAGTCGAAGTTGGAAAAGAGCCTATGGGCACTTCATCCAGAATCCGGGATGCATGGATTGAGCCTGTCAGCTTGTCATCAATGGCAACAGTGACGTGGGTAGGTTTGACAGATTTAACAGTACCAGTGACAACATCCCCCGGGGACAGCGAGTGTTTCACAGCAGGAAGCATCTCCTCTAATGCTGTCTCCGACTCGTTCCGCACCCTTACAAAACATTATTCTTGGCTGGGCCTTGTACTGCTAACAAGACTCCGTGGTCGTTCTCCTTCGCTGCTTTTAAGGTCACAGAGATTGTCTGTCCCACCCTCAGTTTCTCCGAGTCGAAGCGGAAGGTGTCGTTGAAGTGGCAGGCGATGGGGACAGCTGCCAGCTGGCCTGTCTCCAGCACAGACACGATGGCAAAGTGCTCTGTGATGTGCTGCACCACCGCAGAGCACTGCGAGTTCTCTCGGAGCCGCTAGACAGAAATGGACACATAGAGTGACTTCACCTGCTGAGATTTTGATTCCCTTCACTATACCTCCTACAGCTCTAAAACAGGAAACAGCCCCCCTTGAAATATCACTTAGTTTGCCAGACAAGCAGAAAGACACAAACTCAAAAACTGAATGCATACTCACCCGCTTGGGTCCTTGCTTTAACAGTTCTTCCCGAAGAGAAACATACACCTTAGACGTGACAGCATCCACATGAAGAACAAATGCCTTCCTTTTCTCACCAGGAGCAATATTTTTGTCTACAAATGAGCATAAGGAAATTATGTCCTGATGACAATGAAGAATTCTGAGCAACTGTGATAGTGGTACATAACACACACAAAAGGTTTAATTCCTGAAGACCAAAGACTGCTTAATTAATATTGTATCTGAACCAAATTAGTACCAAACATATAGTAAGTCTACTGAAGAACAGATTCTTCCAACATTACTGGCAATGAGGGAAAAAAGAGAGAGCTTTGTATTTGGAAAAAGGCTGATCTTTCTTGGAAAAAAGAAGTTGATTTAATTATTTAAATCTTAAATTTAATTAAATTATTTTAATTGTTTAAATCTAAAATTTAACTCTTAAATAATGAAGACAAGGCTGACTAAAACAAGGTGAAGATAATATAGGTTTTGAAAAAGATTTTCCTAACATTTGCACAAAACTATCATCAGTCTATCTGTTGCTAAGGAAAAAAAATAAACTCTTCTGAGACAGAAGTGCTGGGATTATTACTTCTGCTGAAGTTAAAGGTTTATCTTGCTTTCACTGGTTTATTCATTACTTCAGCAAGTATATGCTTGGTTTTGCACAATTTGACACCTTTCTTTAATTTTTGAATTGGAAAATTGCAGTCCTGTTATAAAGTTATTGATTTTTCTAGAAAAATTGACAGCAATTTCAGATAGATATTCCTTGAAGTATGCTCTTTCTCAAGGAAGAAGAAAAAAAACCAAGAAAGCTGGAGCTTGTATTCATCTTTGTCTATATACAGTATGGTTCAAATAAGGATCTCTGAGCACAAACTAGATGCCCAAAATATGAGACAGGATTAACAGAGGCACAGGTAGGTTTCTATCATATTTTCTGGATCACACAAATGGGCCAGCAAGACACTGAGAAACTTAACTACCCTTCAATGCCATCCCTAGTCTGATCAGACTTCTCCCTATTAGTTCCTGATCAGCAGAATCCATTCTGGGAGAGGTTTCAAAGTACAAGACTGAAAACCAACACAAGCAAAGGAAAGACCCTCACCTCCCAAATGGTAACGGGTGGCAGTTACAGTCAAGCCTGTGACAGAGCTGCTACTGAACAGTGCTGAGCCATCCTCCCTCACATCCTGCACCACCAGATGCACCCTCTTCCCAGGCACCAACTCACAAATGCTAGGCTCTCCTAAATAAAGGGAAGAAAAAGCAGGAAATTAGTTTTACTTATGTTGTTTCTTTGGAAAACAAAGACAAGCCTTTGCATTTACTCAGTGGTACGTGAAGCATTCATCTGACTTCATAAGGGAAAATAAAGCCTAGGCTCCTGAATCTGCAGAAATACAAAATAAATTCTAGGAGTTAATCAAAGTAGAAACCCCTGTGTGACATTAAGAACCTAATAATTTTAGAGAGAATATTTTCCAATCTTATACGAACACTGGCACCCAGCACTGCATACGGAAAAAAGTGAAAGCAAAATAGTGCAACACTAGAAGCACAAAACAGACCTGTCACTTCACAATTACAGGAAACAAACATTAAAATGTACTGGTTATAGGAAGAATCTAAAACGATAAACTCAGAATTTGATAAAACCACTGGAAAAACAGCATGTGTGAATACCCTTGCTGGAGGACCTGTAATACATATAGGTAAATCTGTCTGAACAAACTCACCCTCATATGAGTACTGTGCTTGGGTTATCGCAAGCATTTGACCCAAAACCAATGCAAGAGGCTTAGCAAACTTCAATGAAAAGAGTAGTTTCTTTGGCTTGCTCCAGCTGTACTTACAAAAAGCCTCTTGTCAAGCATCCTTTTTCGAATGATCTACTTTGGAAAGTAAAGTCTTTGTTTGAATCGAACTTTCTTTCACTTAAATGTTTTTCTTTTCTTGTTCCTCTAGAGTACCTTTTTTCTTTTACCTGTTGCCCTTTATTTACAGTCTTTTACCTCTCCTCGACAAGTTCCTGATTTCTTTCAGCTCCTTGAAATATTGATACAGGAGGGCAAAGCTCTCTGCAGCAGAATCTCCTGAGCTGCACTCAGACACCTTCAGATTGAGGAGCACACGCTGCTTCTCCTCGTCAATGCTCATCACCTTTGCAATCACAGTCTGTCCCACCACAAAGTGGTCCTTGGTGTCTGTCACAAACTTGTCACTCATGCTCTGTTCAGAGGAAACAGAGGGCAAGGTTACTGAGCACAGCTGGTGCTTATCAACCACCCACAGAGCTGTTCAGATGGGTTTGAGTTACAATTTCATGTAAATGCATAAGAGAAATTAACAAAGACTAAGAAAAACCCATCAATTAAAATGAATTACTGAGGTCACATGAAATCTTTGTTGAAGCTTAAGCTCACCTGAATGAAGCGCTTAGTTTCATTCTGGAAGTGATTTAAAAGGCAAACTTAAACCCTTTTACCCTGCAGCAGAAAGCTGTGCAAATGCAGGACCTGCAGTCCAGTCCCTCCCTCCTTGTTACTGTACCTTTGCTAAAACTATGTTTCAAGCAGCCTGAGCACACACATGCTGCTTACTGAAGTGAAGGCATTGCTTACCACTTTAGGTGCCAGTCCTGTCACACCAAAAGGGAACTCCACAAACACTCCAAAGGGCATCACATTCCTCACATAACCAGTCAACAGCATGCCAGGCTGGATTTCAGAGAAGCTTCTCACAACCTGCTCCTCCTGCACAGCAGAAATCACTGCAGACTTTCTACTCAAGATCTGAACAGCCAGTTAAGAAAAATGGGAAAAGATGGATGAAAGCAGCATGATGCCAAGCAAATCTCTCAGTGGTGCTAACCATTGCACTAAAGCACTCGCTGCAAGTTAGAGTACAGGAGCTCTAAATGCTGTAATTCCAGTTTCTGTCTTGATCTTCGTACACAAAAATTTAGCAACTCATGTCTCTTAAACTGCTCAGCATTAAAGATACATGCTCCACAGTAGCAGAAATATCAACTTCCTAACAATTCAGTTAAGATTTTTGATATAAAAACAGCAAACTTTTTCCTGAAGTTGTGATAGGTTGAACAGCCCAGAAGCTGGTTGGGAAAACAAGTCAGTTCACAATCTAGTTCTGAAGAGATTGTAGCCGCAGCTGAGCCTCACTTCTAGCACAAGTTATAATGCCTCTTTGAAGTATCATTAGCATGACAGACACTTCCACTTCACGCTAACTACAGTAATCTTAAGTTTGTTGCAGATACTCAGGAATCCTTAGAGATACCTCCTCCCCAACACTTTGTTTGCCTGGTTGAGGTGGCAAAGGATACAATGCGCTCTCCCCTGTCACTCAGATACATAACTCTGGGCAGGACATCTCCCTCTTGAAGACAGTGCCACAGGAGCTTGGAGGTAGCAACAAAGTCAGAGAGGTGCAGTGTGGGGATCCAGCCTACCACATTGTCTTCATCTTCTAAGATGGAAACTTCTAACCCATTATCTTTCTTCTTCAATATTTTCACATCAACTACCTGAAAAGAGAACAAGTACAGTGATATAAAATTCCAAGTGTTTTTTAAGTCATCTCTTTTGAGGCACAGGGGATGTGATGTGATATACTGCAGAGGATCTGATGTTGCCTCCCAGCTATACATGAAAAACTCACATCAACAGGGCTGAGCTAAAAAGCAGGCCAATGCTGCAGGTAAAATAAAAACTAATTCTCAGCTCCCAGAGAAATAAAGAGCTAGAAACATTCTCTTGGTTGTGACTTCTCATTTGAAGGGTGAAAGAAATAATTTAATCAAGATTAGAACAGTCCTGTTCCTGCACTAGCAATATCTGCAGGGAGTTGGAAACTGTTTATTGCAAAAACAGGGAAACATTTCAAAACATTTCTCTAAAGCTTTTTTTTTTTCGTAGGGAAGCAAAAGCAGCTGGTTTTGGAGCAAGAAAATCAGAAGCATCGAGAAAATAAAAAAGAGGATTCCACCAAGGAGTTGGAGCACTAATTGGTACCTCCAGAAGGACTCTCCTGGGGCTCCTTTATCCTGATCTTTGAAAACTGAGATACAGTTTTTGATCCAGGAGGTCAGCCACACAGTAAGAAACGCATATTCAATGGTAATTCCTGATCACCATCAGCTTTCTCAAAGCAAAGTTGTTCAAAATGATACCAAATCATATGGAAAATTAGTAGGAAAAGGCTAAAAAGGAATAAGCCATTGAATTCAATACCTCTCCTATTTGGTATTTCTGTTTCTCCTTAGGAGTACATTTCCATTTGTCCTCAGGGCCAGGCTTGCTTGATAATCTGAAGGACAACAGGAGTCTTTCTTGCTCAGGCTCACATTTTAAGACCATTACTTTAAGAACCTACAATAAAAAAAAAAAAGTATAAAACACAAGTTAAGTTCAGCCAACCATCCTCCTCAGTTTGCTATGACCTACAAACCAAGACAGGGACATACATACACAATACACTTTTCTCTCACACCTGAAGATAGCAGGCCAGTGCCTAGAACTTAACAGGTTCACCCACAGACAAATGTCCTGATCACACAGGTGGAAAACAGAAGTACATAATCATTAAATATACTTGTGAAAGTATATGGCAGGTCTGTAGCAGAGCTGAGGATAAAATCCAAATCTCCAGATATGCAGTCAGAACTTCTGACTAGAAAATTACCTTTCTCCTAAACCATCTAACAAATAACAGGATTAAAGACAAAGAAAAGCACCAAAAAAAAAAAAAATGAACACTGCTGAAATCTCTGTAACTTTGCCCACAACAAAAACCAGAACTGTGAATAACACAGTTCCTAAAGTGCCTGTAATTTGAAACCAACAGGATAACCAGAGTAATACTGAGGCAGAAAACATCATCCTTATGATTCTGTAGGTAAGAGTTTTTAACTTGCTTAGGAGAAACAGCAGCCTCGAACTCCAGACTTCTACTGATATCTAAGTCACATACCATGCAACCGTGTTCTTCTGCAGAGCAGAGAGGGCCTAGAAACAAAGGCGAGTCAGACATACCCAAATAAGAGCTGCCCTTTTTACAGCCTACCTGTTTAAATGGAGCACAACTAAGTAATAAAGTGAAAGGACACAGACATCTCCTGGCGTAGCTGGCTCCTCAGGAAAATCCACATTGAAACCAACTCAACTGCAGATTCCTCTTTTGCATTTAAGCATATGGCAAAGAAGAGGTTCATTAATTACCTGGCCTTCATAGAAGACTTTATCTGGACAAGATATGAGTTCTGAGCCCAGCTCATTCTTGGGTACCAGACCTTTGACATCATTGTAGAACTTCACAATGCAGCCAAACTCCCTTGCACACACTACAAAGCCATGTGTGATCAGGCCTGGTTTTGCATCTTCATAATTTGAGAGGACTGGAAGCTTTGATTGGATGAGACTTTTCTTTAGAGTAAGGATCAGCTTCTTTCCTCCAGGATTGCACTCTAGCACCTACAAGAATGGAGTACAAAGGTTCAAGAAGTATGTCTGCCTTTGCCTGATCAATCCAGCTGCTAAATACTCAGAAGGGAAGAGTGCAAAGCAGCTGAAGACCCAATCTGGCAGCTCTCACCCGACACTTGACTTCATCTCCTATGTTGTACTTCTTCTCAGGCTGCTTCAGGATCACATCAGAGAGATGGAGAGATGGCACAAGTCCTCTAATCCCATGAGCCAGCTTCACCTTCATCCCAATGGGTTTTAGAGAGAGCACTTTGCCCTAGAACCCAAAATAGGGGAAAGAATCAGTAAATTCAGCATGAAGAGCAGACTGTGGTCAGGTAGGAAACAGCCAAGACACAACACCTATAATCACCAAATTGAATCACATTCAAAAAAACCCCAAGTAATTATAGACCAAACTACACTCCACGCAACTAATCTGACCTGTTAACTTTTATATACTTCCTACAGTTGTTGTACAGCCTCTTTTCTTTAAGTATAGATTACTTCTGCAAAATCCCTATCGATACTAGCAAACTAGAATTGTTTCCAGAGACATATCCAATACAGCCCTGACTCAAACATAACAATCATGAGTTCTGCCCATCAGCTCATTGTGATTGTTCATACATGAACTTTTACTTTGACTGCAAGGCAAGTTTTAGTTTCTTTCACTCAAGTCTTTTTAAAAATGTACTCATGGCCACAAATAAATGACTGACCATAGGTAAAATTTGATTGCCTTCACCACACCATGAATCAAAACATGAACAAAATGGGAAGAGTAATGCATTCCATTAATCACGTCTTGCAAGACAAGGTTTTTCTCAGTTTCATCTCACTAGTCTGGATCAGAAGTTGGACAGACATATTAGACAGGAGTGCACATTGGCAAGATCACTGTTTTAAGTATAACATGCTCGGGGGTCCTTCAGAAGCTCACCTGCACCACATCACCCGAGTGGATATCCTGATATTGCAGAAACTGTGCTTCAATAATCTGACTAGAGAAGAGACACAAAGAGAACACCAGTCAGTCATCTTGAAGGAAATCCAGGATAAGAGAAGACAGTCCCATCTCTGACTTGTCCCAAATATTCATTATTCTGCACACTTCCCAGTGTTCTACAACTCCAGAGCTGTGTTTTACTCCCACTGACCAATCTCCCAAAACAACTCTTACGACATAAAGCTCAGGGAGGTTCACCAGGCTCCATTCCAGGTGACAGTCACTCAGTTATGGCCTCATGAAAGGAGGACCCATAATCTGCTTTCCTTAAAGCCACAGAGTTGGAAGTACTAAGAGGGACTTTATAAGACAAATGAGCTGCAAGATCCAGGCTCAATTTCCTGCTGAGCCATGGTCCTCTGACACAATCATAGCAGAACTAATTTAGCCTCCTTGTGCCTCAGTTCACCAACAATATTGATGGCGTCCCAATTCCACAGAGTATGGGGAATATGTGCAGGATGCCCAGATAACCTGATGTGCCACAACACAGACACAAGTCAAAAACCCCAAATGGCAAGTTCCGGTCCAGCAAAGCAGTGTAATATTTTCCACTCTCAAACACCTTTCTAAATCTTCAACCAGTTTTCTGGAAGAGTGTGTCATACTCACTGCTTCAGAGATACAATACACATCTCATCCATCAGGCTGTAGTCAATGATCCGACATTTATGTTTGCAACCTTCCTTAAATGCCCCAGGTTTAAAGGATTTTCTGGTTTTTGAAAGATGTTTCAACTAGAAAAAAAGGAATTACAAGTCAGTGTTTGGAAAATGGAAACACTGATGTGGGCCTTATGTTGAAGAGGTAGCATCTGACAAATCTGTTATTTTAACATTCTCTTTGTGCAGATTTCACCAGCTCTTCCACAGTAACCCTCCCATTTCAATTCAAACAACGGGATGTATCATTTGACAAACATCTCGCATGCTGTCTTAGTTTTATTGTATTGACAACAGGACAAAGGCAAAAAACAAAACCCTCTCCTAGCCCCCTTTCCCAGCAGGCTAAGACAGATATGGAGGACTTGCCCCTAGAGCCTGGCACTTACCCGTGCAAATGCAAGAGTGCCATCGTCAAGCTCAAAGACAGCCCCAAACTGCTTGTAGAAGGCTTTCACCGTGGCCTGCTCCAGCACGGCCCCCAGGCGCTGGCCGGGCAGCTGGCGTGGGGCTCCCCCGGCGTGCAGGAAGGGCGGGCGCAGCGTGAGCCGCACCGCCCTGGACGTGGGGTGTACAGACAGCACACAGGCCTTCACCTGCAACACAGCGTGCTCATTGAACAAAACAGGACAAAGGCACCTCACTCATGCTTGTAGACATTCTGTTCAGGACCTGAACTCTTTGCCCACGGACAAGCATTTTCCAGAATTGCTGCTAAGACATCACTCGCTTCTAACAGCTTCACCAAGGAGGGAATTTTGCGTTTGTCTGTTGTTTATGGACTAGGCTGGTATCAATGCATGGAGGGGAACATGACCACACAAATCTATCCCTCCAGGCTTCCCAAATAAGTCTTTCAGGAATGGCTTTGCTCTTTACAGCTTTAAAGCAGCCACAATAGTAATTCAAGTAAATGATATGAAAGAAGACTATCAGCCTTAAGATTTCAAAGACAATTGCAAAGAAATGTTGGAGAAGATAAGAGAAGCTGTAAGCAACATAACAACTCCAGGAATCCTCCACCCTCCTTACCACTTGATCTGGAGAATAGCTCATGGATTTTTCTGGGTCCATGTGCATGAAATCCACAATGCCAGTGAAGTAAGACAGAAATATCACTTTCATCCCAAGTGGGTCCACCTAAAAAGGGGAACAAAATGATGCTAAAAAATATCCGCACTCAGTTTTCAAGCAGCACAGAGAGCAATTCACACATTTCAAAAAATGGCACTGTCAGGTGTTAATCCACAAGCAGATCAGAAGAGAGAGAAAAACTGTTAACAATTCTGCTTTGCACACTCTGTTGAAAAAACAACCCTTTAGTTTTTTGATAATGCTGTGTGTACTCTGAAGACTACGGCTATCCTGTTGAATACTTTAGCAGTAAATGTCAGAAAGCACAAAATGAATCCTGTTCTGCTTCGAACTCCAGCACCAGCTTCAGTCTGAAACCTTTACACCCAGGTCATCAAAACCAGAACTGAGATCACACCTCAAGTGAATGCAGTGGAGGGGACTGTCTAGCAGATTATGTTTGCTAATGCTAAGTAATTGAGACCAAGCAGAAATTTTCCAGGGCATAAACTCTCATCTCTGCTTCACCTATCTCCTGCCTTCAGCAACACTCAAAAGAAACCAACACAACAGAAGAAATCCAAACCAGAGCTTACCTTCTGCACTCGAGCTTTCACTACCAGCCCTGGCAATAAATTCGAGAGTGCCCAGTTCTGTCGCTCTGTGGCAATGGATGCAGCCACCTCCGATCGATCAATGGACAAACAGACCACCCTGCCCTCATTCTTCACTTCCACAATGAGGCAGTTCAGGTTCTGGCCTATTTTTAGGTCAGGCCCTACAAAGACAAGTCACAGCATAAAACCTCTACCAAGAACAGTCAGAATTTCCTCCCACCTTTTCCAAAGCTTTTACAGAGTCCTCTCTCAATCTAAGTGAAGTTTACTGCCAGCAGGGCTTGGAACACAGTCTGTCAGATCACAGGCTGGAACACAAAGGCTGCTGCAGACCAGCCACAAAGCTGCTGTCTGCAGCAACCTGCCAAGACTCCACCTTGACCCAATCCCACCAAGGTGCACTAACACCACAGATATAATAAACTCTAATCCCTGTCATTCTCCACCTCCATTTTAACCCATCAGATCCTCCTGCACCACTTCTTACCTTTTTTGGCTGCTTTGATGTAATTTTTGGCTTTCTGATGAGGCAGGAAAGCATGAGTTCCAGTAACACCAATATCTATGATGTAGCCATGGTCTTCCACACTCACCACAGAGCCAGAGAGCAACTGTTGGGAGGAAAGCATTGCAGCTCAGCAACATAACGAAACAGCTGGGTCCTCAAAGAATGAACATATGGTAAGAGATTCCCCATCAAAGTACTCTCTTGTTTTGCATGGACAGAGAACTGAGCTTCTCAGAGCAGTAGCAAGAATACTACATTCTTTCTTATTACACAACTCAGCTAACAGCGAGGTCTTAACTCTACCTTTATCCAGCTATCCACATAAGGAGCTCACAAACTATCAGGAAAAGAACTGTGATGATCAAACATAGCAGTTGCATACAATCACAGCTGAAAACACAAAACATAAATAAACAAGCACCTCTGCAAGCCATGTTATATATTACTCTCTGTAAAAATTAATGAAGAAACCTATTCAGAAAGAAATCATTAAATAACTTAGCCATATTGAACAGAAAAAAATGAATTAATTTTATGAATGACAACCTGGAGACAGGAACTAAACCCACCCTCTCCTCACAAGTGTCTTCCATGGTGGGAGCAGCTCCACATTCTGCTCTGACCCCCTGTAAGGACAAACTGAAATGCAAGAGCATTTCAGGCTCTTGAGAGCCTGAAATGAGAGGCTGTGACAGACCCAGAAAACTTACCATGCCTGCTGCTAGTGCTGTAGAGCTCAGGCCCCTGTTGACCTTCTTGGGGTCAATTGATAACTTGACACTGCGACTTCCATCGTCACGTTTCTCAATGCTGGTCACGATGCACCTGACCAGTGTCCCTGGAGAAAATATGTCTGGGAGCGAATTCAACTCCTGCCCAGCAACATGATCAACAGAGAAACATACAATTTTTCCAATATTAAATAATATAAGGCTAGAATTTGTTACTGAAGCAGATTTTGAAAACAAAATCTTATAGCAAAGTCCTGTTTCTCTGTCAACACTACAGTAACAGGCAGGAAATACCACAAACACCATGATCTCAGTAGAGAGGCAGGGATGACACTGTGTCATGTCAGCAAGACTGAGAGGCTTTGCTTAAAAGCACTGAATGAGCTGGAGTCAGCAGACTGCAGCTGAGGAAACAGTGAAACATCTACAGAGCCAACAGTGACCCTAACCTAGCCTCCCCCTTCAGCAGGGAAAAGCACCAGCAAAGGGGTAGTGCTAATCCCACATTCCACAACACCTTGGGGAAACTCAGGCACCACTGACAACAGAGAGGCAGGGTAACTGATTATTTCATTATTTTTTTTTCTAGCAGTTAGCTGTTACCAGAAAATTGCAGTCTGCTTGGAAAATCCAGTTCCAAACCAAGGTTCGTCAATGTCAAGCTCCTAAGCAAGACCTCAGGGCTCGTTCTGAGGTACTAACAACACTCTCTAGCTCCAAGCACAAATCATAGCCCCAGTCCCAGGTCTCACCTCCAGGAGTTCTCCTTGGGCCACCTGCTTGGTCAGCAGTTTGCTGTAGGCATCACTGATCTGTGTGACTGGCACAAATCCGGAGAGGCCGTTGGGCAAACTGAGGGCGAGCTCATAGTCAGTGACTTCTTTTATACAGCCAAGGAGCAGCATCCCCTCACTGAGTGCCTGGAAAAGCAGGAAAAACAGATATTACAGATATCTTGGCAAATCAATGATAACAGGGGGACAAGCAGTAAAGTTTTGTACTGGTTCACAAATATATTTGGCAGGTTTAGGGAGGAAAAGCATGCCATTTTTATGTAGCCTAAAAAAGAGAGGCACATAAAATCAAACATTTATGCACCAACCTCAATTGTGAGTGGTCCAATATTCGTAACATTGTCTTTAACAGCAGCTGTTTTGTCTGCCTTGAACCTTTTCTGCTTTCCTTGATCCTTCTGGATCCTTTTTCTTTTCTGGGATTTTTCTTCATGTTGAACCTAAAGCAGATTACAAGCATGGAAGGGTAAAAAATAAAAGTGGATAGAGAAACAAATTTTGCACTATGGCAGAACTCTGCTGCCATGAATAAAATACTGATTTGGACAAAAAAAAAAGAGAATCATCTTGCTAACTGTTGTCTGTCTACATGCACGTCTTCCAAAGTATCTCCTTTGGGCTGAGGCTGATCATTTATACAGCTGAATCCTGGGAATGGAAAAGAGTGATGCAAGAGATCTGCACCACACTCTACTAACAGAAAGACCAACTTAGCCTGTATCCAGTAACACCAGGCTCACCATGCAGGACCTTGGGATAAGATGCTTGTGGAAAGTTTAAAAGCTACACCCTGATCAATGAACTTTCTCAGTCATCATATTCAAGATGTAACAGATATCAGGGATCTTAAAGAGATCCGGAGGATGGTGGATGTCAGTTCTATTGTTTACTGTAGAAGTAACAGGTAGAGAGGGTTGCAGTCAAATTCTGACAGTGGAAGAGTTCTGAGAAGTTAATCAAGACCATGGAAACAACATACGTCAAACAAATTGTCCCGCTCCGACTTTGGCTTGGGTGTTTTTCCTTCTGCAGGTTTCTTCTGAACGCCCCCTCGAGGAAAGTTTTCTTCCATGGATGCCATGCTTGCACTGCTCTGGGACAAATGACAAAGCAGAAATGAAACAGTTATCGTGCTTGTTCCTCATGAATACTGAGGTGACATAAGAGTGAACTACCTCCAAAATAAGAAAGACTTTGGATGGCTGTGCTCATTAGTCAGTGATAAAACAGAAACTCACATTCCAATGGATTTAACATTTGACTACAATTAAATGCTGCAACGATCCATCTAAATATGCACATCCGTAACACTTTTTACTACTGCACAGTACTTCCACTGAAGTATTACAGTACTAATTTTTAAAGCTCTTAGATACACCACATACACACTCATAAAACTGCTTTAACTTTATGTTTCCTAAACGAGTCTTTTCTATATTCAGTGGTTGAATTTACCAGCTTCAGCCATCAAGGAGAAAGCTATGAGTAAAACACTACATAAGCTTGGCTTGCGTCTTTAGTTTTTAAATACTACTTATGATTACTTATGATTAATATAACTTGCTACCTCTTTATGGTCTAAGCCATAAGAATACGTACATAAAATAGGTGTTTAAACTTAGTATTTCAATCAATAAACAACACCTTTCTTATTAGGCCAAAATTCACTTATTACTAATTCTAATTAATAACAAAGTATTAAATAAAGTAGTTGCTAGTACTATATTAGTATTGCTTATTGAGGTTATACTGCTACTAACACCATTGTTTATTATTAGCCAACAAAAAATACAAACAAAATACAAAAAATAGCGCTGAAACCTTATGTTATCAAACTTGAGGCAACCCGTTAGACATACAAAACTCCTTTAAATGAAAAGCACATGATAAAGCGAAAGCCCATCAAGGCACGCTTCACCTCAGGGCTGGCTAAGGAACACAGACACTTCCCATGCCGGCAACCGCGCCGGCTCCGCTGGAGCGGGCAGGGCTGGCATCTTACCTGCCCGGGGCCGCAGCCAGAGGGAAGCGCGGGATTGGGAGCGTTCCCGGGATGGGGATGGGGAGAGTCCCCGGGATCGGGACGGGGATGGTTCCGGGATCGGGATGAGGATGGTTGCCGGCAGCGGGAGGCGCACGCGGCGCCGGGCGGAAGCGGCGGGCGGGGCAGAGGGCAGAGGGCAAAGGGCAAAGGGCGGCCGGAAGTGGCGCAGCCGCTCCTCGGGCCCCCGGAGGGGAGGGGGCGGGGCCAGGCCGCGCCCCGGCGGCCACAGCCAATCGGCGCGCCGCGGTGCGGCGCGCGGCGCCTGCGGCTGCCATCTTGTGGGAGGGCAGAGGCGAAGGGCAGAGCGCGGCGGGGACGGCGGCGGCCGAGGTACGGCGAGGCGGCCCGGGCGGGGTCGGGTCCCAGCCCGGAGTCGGGTCCTGTTCCTGCCGGGTGGGAGGGCGGCTCTCCGCAGTGCCAGGGCACTCGCGACCTTCAGCCGTGGAGTCGCTCCCGCCGAGTTCCGGGCGCTGGTTGTCCCTTACCCGGCCCGACGTGAGCGCGGGGTCGCGAGTGTAGGCGGGCAAGGGCACCGAGCTCCTCTGGAAAACAGGACTCGTGTTGTCACGGGCTGCCTTCCCGTCCTCGGAAGGGCGCCTCGGCTCTTGCTCAGGGTTTTGTATCGGTCCGGCACGAGAAAAGATGACCTTGGCTTCTCAAATCTTTGCCACTAGTGTGTGGCAAACGTTTAAAGGGACTGTTTCGTTAAGCTTTTTAACTGTTGCACAGTCGGCCGAGCTAACGCTTACCTGGTTATACACCAGAGGTAACGCTGCTGGATTGGGTTAGATAAGCGATGCATGAGACATAGGAGCAGCGTTAGTGACCGCAGCACCTGCGGTGCAGTTTCGTGTCTCTGCTGCCGGGGCACCGGCGGCTGCAGCGTGTGCTGGGTTGGGGAACTGTGTCGGCTGTGGGGTGCCTTTGGGGGGAGGAAGAAGATAAGCAGCAAATGTTTGTCCTAGACATAGCATCCTCTTAAAAAAAGATATATTTCTAAACATTAAAAAACCCACTTTTATTGTAAGACCCCACTTTTTATTGCCTTTATTGTGCAGTGAACCCTTTATTTGCTTATCTGCTCCCATCACCTTTTTTGTACCTCAAGAGAGAATGCCCTGGATGTGCCTAGTCCTTATTTATATCCACTACTTATCAAATGTCTTGAAAGCAGATTTAAGAGCAGAAAACGGAATTATGAAGCTCAGTGTAGAGATTAGATTGGTTTTCTTATTGATCCAGGTGACTTTAAATTAATTAACTGTCCTGTACTGTTTGTTAGGACAAGCAGCCATGGCTGGCCATGACTCGGGATCTCAGCACCAGTTCACTGGATTTCAGAAGTACTTCAATTCCTATACTGTCGTAGGCAGGAGGAATGTATGTATTATGTACATTGTTTTGTAGTCTGGTATAATGGCGTTTTCTGAGGTTTAGACTGAAACTATATTTAACTTTTCTGTTTTCCAGTATGTAATAGCAACGTACGCAAGTGTTGCACTCCTTGTCTTGTATTTCAAGTTTAGGCCTAAAAAGCAAACTCCTGCTGTGACAGATAAGTAAAAGGTAAGTAGCTGATGTTCCACCAGGACCAAAATGCTTCACTGCCAGCTCAGGAAGCGGTGACAAGGGACTAATTGCCAATTATACAGTGTAATGAGAAACAGAAACACAGGCACATGGACTTCCTATTTACCATTTTAAACATCAAATAAACTATAGCATCAACTTATTTGGGGGCATTCTGAATAAAGTGGGTTATTAAGGGGAGTGCAGAAAGTATGGGATACAGTATTCTTGTTCTTCTGATATGGTAAATGGGACTAGGGATGGGATGCAGAGAGGAAGGAACAGAAGGATGTTGCAGCAAGATACATTAATCTTTGCCTACAAATATTTGGTCTGCCTTTGCTGTAAAGTAGGAATAACTTGCTATGTAGGATATTGAAATAATGATGTAAAGGACTTATTTCTTGACTGTATTAGAATTCCAAGTAGAGATTAATGCAGTCTGTTAAAACCTATATTTAAACAGAGGAAAAAAAGCACCATATGATGGAACTGTGCGTATTCAAGGCCCATGCAGAAGTGACTGGACTTGTATAGCAACAACCAAGGGTTACAAAATTTTGGAGTCACTTTCAAATAAAGAATTGTCACTAAAATGGCATTTTGGCAAAACCTATGGGCTGTCCTCGTAGCCTGAAGAAAGAGGTGTAAAACAATGAACTTTGGCATTGTTGTTATATGTTAAGGGGACATCAGCCACTTCTTCCTGCATGTGCTGAAATTTGGCTGCTTGTAGCTAAAATAGTGTGCACCTGGGGCAGGGGGATGCTCAGTTAACGTTGTGCAAGACTTGCTATGTTTGACCTTTCTTCTCTTGGCAGGTTCCTGGCATGTTTGAACCTCCTATCTCTGTCAATGTAATGCAAGCTGATGACTTGTTGTGGCTAATAAAATATAAATAATTACTTGTTTTATTGGAAGTACAAAATGATCCAAAAAAGCTCAAGTGTGGTACTTCTCATTTTTCCTCCTTTGTCAAAAATAGTTGCTTGTAGCAGAGATGGAGCATCTGATCGGGTCCTTACTGTCTTAACTCTGCTGTTGTAACATGTCCTAATGTGTTCTGAGCACCAGGCAGTAACCCAGGAAGGACTTCAGCTGCACAGCCATAACACTGCACAGGGCCTGGAGCTGATCCAAGCATCTCCACACATCCGTGTCATGGTTTGCAGCCACCTGGGTGCTCCTACTTTTTGCATTCCAAGCTAGTAGCTCACATGAAAACCATGACATCTGCTTCAGTTGTCTGTATTTTGCACAGAACCACTTTTATTTTGATGGAAAACCTCTGAAGATGGGCTGACCCAGTCACGATATTTGAGCTTTTTCTATTACTGGCTTCTCTTGTGGAGGGGAGGAGGAAAATGGCTTAGCCTGCTGATGTTCAGCTGCCATAACTCTGCACATTCATCAACGGTGACCCACATAGTCCAGTGCTTACTTTTCCTGCCTCTTGTGAAAGGAGGTGCTCTACCACAGTTAAGTGTGTGCAGCCTCCTCCCTGCCCAACACTAAAATATGTCTATCAGATTCTCCACACTGTCTTTCTGTAGCTCATTAACACTTGATACCTTCCTTAGATGTCACAGTAGTGCTGATGTGGCTTTTGCCAACAGCAGGGAAACCGTGCTAAAGCCTGCAACTACCCTTCCCAAACTGAGGGCAGCAGGAGGTAGGAATGATTGCTGGAAAAATTATTTACAGGGTCTTGGTGCTCTCTCTACGTCATTTTTTCTTAAAGTCATGTTTGTGTATGCTGAACAATTTGGGGCTGCTGAACAAATCTGGTCATCTTTCCCTCCTGAGTGTTTGCATAGATGGCTTCAGCTGTGTTTAATTCCACCGCTGAAGAATGGTGGCTGTAAGAGTAACAATCTCAGGAGCTAGAACCACTCACCTTCCTTTAGGGTAAGATTTACAGGGCTATTCATCAACTTAAACGTTTCTGATTACTTTGTTTCTCTTAGCAGAGTTGTCACAGTTCCATAGTGCTCTTGCTTCCATTGCAGCCATTAGGGAAGTAAATACAGTCTTGTAACATATAGACACAAACTATGTGGTTTTAGTATTTATTATATCAAAAGTATAAAACTGTACAAAACACAAAGGCAGAATGTGGCAGTGTTTTCTTTAAGCTGTCAAAAATTGTACTTAAAACTAACTGGTCATATTGAGAACTAGGAAATTTTTGTTGAGGTATCATTACACACAAAAAAAATCAAGAAAATTAAGTTTTACCCTTTTTTGTTTAAAGAAAATGTCTAGGTGTCCTAGTGAATATTCCACACTTTATTTTGATGTACAATGCCTGTAGTATAGCTTTACTCTTGAGAGTTAGAGCAAGACAAGAGACGAAAGAGGAGGTAGTTCTCCATTTACTTGACCTCAGAAATGACAAGTCTTGTTTTTTTTTTCACTGGAGAGCCAGTAGATTGTTCAAGTGTCCAAGTCTGTGAAATAATAAGGAACACAAAACAGATTTCTTTGCACAAGTCTTGTAAGAGATTAAGAACAAAAACCAACCCAAACCCAAGCTGCACTGGACCTAGCCTTTGGTGGCGGTGTTTTTGGTTCAAAGACACTAACATTCTTCCCAGTGTTCTGCATGTTTTACTCTTTTTTAGAAATAAAACACAGCTTTATTGGTAGTCCAGGAGGACTCACTGGGCACAATCTTGTGGATAGGAATTGTCACTCAGCAGACAAGCTGGCCTTTCAAAAGCTAACTGACTGTGCACTTACCCTTTTGTGCTGCTATAATGTTTTAATTTCTTGGCTAGTTTTGCCCATTTTTTATGTTAAACCTTATGCAGAAAGGATACAGGTTATTAATGTTCTTTTACATCTAATACAAAGTAAAGGGGTTGAGTCTACTTTTTTAATAGTAACTATTTCAGTTGTGCATCAGTTACCCTTTTTTTATTTTCTCATACAGTAAAGTATGAAAGTAAATAAAGTTCATATTGCGCTTCTGATTGTTCATCACACTGACAGCACTGGCTACCTTGAAAACAGTAACAAGATCTGTGTTTCTGACACCTCAAAAGAGCATGAGTTTGAAATCTTTTCAGGACTTAGTACTTGGCTGCATAAAAACGGTGCACGGAGCTTCACAGCTGTCAGGCCCACTCCATCAATGCCCTGGTTGTTGCTGTGGTCTCACCACGCCTGCTGCCCAGCCCAGGCTGTAGTGAATCAAACTACATTCGTCTTTCCTGAAAATGGACAGTTTTGCTTGTGTTTGAAACTGAGGAAACACTTGCTAACCATAAATTAAGTGCTTTAAAAAAAATCTGAGAACACATGTCGAGGCTGTTAACTTCTCACAAGTTTCAGCAGAGCTCAGTAACACCTCTGGAAGAGATGGCTCATTTCATATGTACATATCTATGTCACCAAAAGCACCACAAACAGTTCCTTCTGTTACAGCCACGATGTCTTGTCAATTGCCAGCGTTTTCAAACTGCAGATAAATATGAAACAGCAGAACTGAGAAACGCTGCTTGCATTAAGTTTCATACTCCTTGCAATGGACTCATGGGGTCCTTCTCTTCAAGACATTCCCCCTCATCTCACATCCTGAGGTCACTACTGCAATGACTTGGCACAGTCAGTCTCAGCCTTCTGATCTACTGTGAGCTGTAGGCTCCCGCAGCCAGCAGCAGGTTCCTGCGTGTGAAATGGAGATGAATAACAGGGGTTGATTTGGTCATGTACGTGCCCAGTAGCAAGTCCTGTGAGTTTTCGGGCAAGTTTATGTGTCCAGTGGCTGTAGTAAAGTCATCAGTTTCTAAATCTTCAAATGCCTTCACAGCATCCCACAGACGAACTGTGTTATCCATTGAACCTAAAAACAAAACAAAAAAACCCCCACATTTAAATTTGAAGTATTTTATTAATAAAATGGTATATAAAAAATGGTTCTGAGGAGCAAGTTAACAGAAATTAGAACTCAGAAAGCAAAAGACTATAGCAAGCCTCATATAGCATGCTGAATGCACACATAAAAGTTACCAGTCCTTGCTGCTTTTGCTAAGCCAGTGATTCTACTTTGTCTTTCTCAATTTAAGGAACTAATTATATCATTCCTCTTCAGAATTAATGAATACAATGGACACTTCACTGTTCCTGGTGATCTTTACCTGATGCTAAAATCTCCCCATCCCTACTGAATCTGAGGGCGTAGATAGTGTCAGTGTGCCCCTTCAGTTCGCCAACCATCAAGCCATGGCCAATATCCCACAGCAGAACTCTTCCATCTGTTGCTCCAGTAGCCAGGAATCGTCCATTAGGAGAAAATGCCAATGAATGAATTGGTCCCTGAAACAGACATCGGGAGGCATCAAAACAAGTTAATTAAGTCTACTCACATTCAGTCAGTCAAGCTGTGTTCAGAACAGAACTGTTTATAATCTCAGCACAGAACTAAAATCACTTTCACGCTGTCAGTGATCTGCCTTTACCTTATGTCCAGTAAATATTCTTACACAATTCCCATTCAAAACATCCCAGAGCCTTATAGTTCTGTCTGCTGAGCCTGTAGCAATGTAGTTGGAGTTTGGATGAAATCGGGTACATGTCACATCTGCAAGATGGCCAGCAAAGATCCGTAATGGCTGGTAATGATCTGTTGCCCACAGACTGAAAAGAAAAGCTTTATTAATAAAAGAACCCTGAAGAAGTTCAGTCCCTGTATCTGTTGGAGCAGCTCTAAAGGAAGCCACAAAAATGCTCAGAGGGCTGAAGTACCTCTGCAATGGAGCAAAGGATAACAGTTCAGCCTGGAGAAGAGTTTGCTCTGGGGAGATCTCGTTGCAGCCTTTCAGTACTTAGAAGATTAAAAGAAAGATGGGGACAGATATTTTATCAGGGCCTATTGCAACAGGACAAGGGATAATGATTTTAAACTAAAGGAAGGTAGATCTAATCTAGATATAAGGAAGACATTTTTTACAATGAGGGTAGTGAAACACCCAGGTTGTCCAGAGAGGTGGGAGATGCCCCATCCCTGGATACATTCATGGTCAGGTTGGATAGGGATCTAAACAGCCTGATCTAGTTCAAGATGTCCCTGCTCATTACAGGGCTGTTGGACTAGATGACCTTTAAAGGTCCCTTCCCACCCAAATTGTTCCATGATTCTATGATCTGTTGCACAATGAGAAAAAAAAAAAAAAGTAATTGGTAATTGTAGAATGATTTCTTCTGGGTCAATTTATTGAATTAGCAGGATGTTTTTTGGAAAAAATATACTTTTCAGAATGGAGAAATAAAAAATACTCTCAAGCTGTTCTACAATTAGAGGAGAATACATCTGTCAGAGGGTCACTTTGGAGGACATAATCCCTCTTTAGTCATCAGATAATGTAATGTGTGTTGAAAAAAATAGAAAAACTTCATTAAAACATTTGTTCAGTATTTTAACTGAAGATAAAATTTGAGTAATAGAGTAGGCAAGGGTGTATCAGCTAATGACTTCCAGGGTTAATCCACCACAAATTGACCCAGACAAGTGAAAAACACATGCAGTTTCTTACCGAGCCACTCTGTCGTGTCCCCCAGACACAAAGTAATAACCATATGGAGAGAACTGTGTATCCCAAACTGGATAATTGTGTCCTTTATAGCCCACCAAACATGTGAATGTTTGGAGACTCCACAATCTCACGGTGCCATCCTCAGAACAGGACAACAGATAGTTCCTGTCATGGGAGAAAGTATAGCATATCAAACTCACAAGGGGGCTGTATAAATATTATATAAACACTGTGAGATGTCCATGATAGAAGTGTCCCCTCAGCAGCACCAGTTTGCCATATCACCCAAAAATCAGCATTTCAGTGCAGTAAGCAACAATGACCAATTCAAGCAGAACCCAGTTCTAGGCCCTTATGCAAAAAAAGAGATGATTTGGCATTGATGATTAATTCTGATGGCACTTAATACTGAGGAGAACGAGGGGAAAAAACCAAAAAACACACCACAGAGGAGGTTTTTACTCAGGAATTCCAGTCACAGGAAAAAATGACTAGTAAACTGCTACACTATATTATTATTTTAAAAGATCTTCTATTACAACTCTGAACAAAATTTCATGATTCCCTGAAAGAGAATTCATATCATGCTTTCATTCTCAATTAATAATTATAGACTATACTTGTTCCACACAAAGTTTACTTCTCAGCTGTGTTTCTGTGGTGGCTGTTTCCTGACTAAAAACAAGCAAAACAAAAACCTGAGACATTTAAACCTCTTTTCCACCACTCAGACTCCTGCCATTACACAAAGGTTTAAAATCTCTTATTTTAAAGATACTGTTCCATACGTTCTGAAAATAAAGTCTCGATAGACTATGGGAAACTTGAAGTGCTATCATGTGTTACTGAGACTTTAAGTTTTGCAACACTCTAAGTTATATCAGTGCTGCAGTATTTTTCCTCTCTATATATCAGTTAGTTAAAACCCAGCTTAAACTACAGTTTGCAAGACTGTAGTTTTGCCATCTAAGTCCTAATTCTCCAAAATGGTGCTGGTGTTCTCAGCTACAGTTGATTTCAGTAATAGCTGGCAAAGCTCAACACCCTGAACTTTATGAGTATTTACACAGTTTCTTGCAGGCTGCAGGAGCAAGAACTGCTTTAACCTGGAAAAAGCCACATTAAGAATATGTTCTCATTGAGTAGAATGTAATTAAAACTGAAGACAAGCAAACTAGTTAGCTTGTAAACTTTTACCTATCAGGACTGAAGCTGGTGCCATAGACAGGTCCACTGTGACCATATAAAATCTTCAACTCACTTGCTGTTTTCTCATCCATGATCCTCTCCAAGACATCATCTGATTCTTTATCAATGAGACTGAGGTCTGCAAGATTTCAAAGTTCATGTATCAGAATAACTGTCAGAACTTCAATGATAAATGTCAGTATGACAACATCTCAGTTAAAGATCAAGATGAAGAAATGTTTCCATAGTATCCAGCTTCAACCACCACACATTGTTACACAAAAACCAGAATTAAAGCAGGCTGGTTTCCATGAATTTGTGTAGGTGTTTAGCTAAGGACATTCTTTTCCAGCCTTCTCAGAGTTCCCTCCTATCCTTTCCACCATAGTATCTCTAGCCTCTCCCCTACATCACCTAACCCCAACTGTCTATTACACCCTGTAGTTACCATCCAGTTAAGAAGCAAGATGGCTAGTTCCCCACTAGTTATGGCTACTTCCCCACTAGTTATGGCTACTTCCCCACTAGTTATGGCTACTTCCCCACTAGTTATGGCTAGTTGCAAGCTCTGTGCACTGACCACTTCATAGCAGGTATACATGACCAGATTTCTCATTCCTTTAAAACTGTTTCTAATAGTAGCATGCAAGATGTAATCATGTATCTGTTCACATACTGTTTCTTCAAAGTGAAGCCTCTAACCACTGCAGCCAACTCTATGCCACAGCTATCTTCCCTGTTCAGGCAGAATACAAATGTCACAAGTTTTGTATACTTCTGTTAAGTGTTATTGTCTTAATTACCTGCAGCTGTTTTCACACTACGTAGCTTTTTTGGAGTCACAGACCACACTCTGACAGTAGAGTCAGCAAAGCCTCCTACAATCATGCTGGAGTCATCTGTAATATCCACTGCAGTCAGACCCTACACACAAAATATCCAGTTACATTGTTTGCATCTCTCACAATACACTGCAAATATTACAAACTCCTAAGAACTATTAAAAAGGTAATTAAACTCATTTATAAAAATAGAGAGAATTACTGTAGGATAAACATAAGCACACATAAATTCTTGTCCCACTAAAAATAAAGCTTTATGTATGAAGGACAGTCAGTAGTGACAAAGAATACTGCTTTCCAGTACTCCAGTGCAAAACATCTACTATGTTCTGCAGGAAACACTTAGGACAGGAAAAGTGAAAGAAAGAATTACAGCAAAATCCAAGCAAAACCAAGGAACGTGGCAATTTCATAGTTTAAGGAGTCTCTGAAGAGAATTTTGAATATTTTGGAACATAAACTTGGCAATGCTTAATCCAAATACTCCAATCACCCTTTGCCAACACTGTTACGTCTTTTTTCTTTAGCAAATTTGATGCTCATTATTTCAATTCTCTTTCCCCTATTACCCAAACTCTTTTACCAACCTGGTAAGCATTAAGGAATGTGTAGAAACAGATGGAGGGCAGACACTCTGGTCCAAGACGCACTCGCCTTGCTGCTTCCTTCATATTCATTACTTTATCCAACTTGTCAGAGTCTTTGAGTTCTGGCAGGGGAATTCTACACAAGAAACACACAAATGTACAAAGTAAAGGAACCTTCCTTACTGTTAATCCAAACAAAGAAAGTGAAAACTTTGCATGCAACCCCATACCTCAGTATTCAAATAAGAAACAAGAATTTTAAAAGAAGAAAGACTATGTAGAAGACTAACTGCTAAGAAAGAGAGCCAGTAGCTTTCAGAATTTCAGGTACTGGAACAAGACAAACAATTGAGTATGACCTCAAAAGACTAGTGGGTAACCAAGTAAAATTTCATCAAGGGAGATAATCTAGATTGATTTGATGGGCAGTGACAGAGGGTTATATGCTAAGGGATCCATGACCTCCTTTAGAAGTCTTACAGCTAAAGCTGTCTACAGCCAAAATTATAAAAATGCGATTGAGAGAAGAGACAGAGATGTAGATTTGGTTTGACAAGACTGGATTGTAAAAACTTCTCTACACATCATTTCCTTGGTACCTGTTTTGGGGAGGAGCATTAGGGTCCTGTTTTTTACTTTTTGACCCTACATTATCTTTTTTAGGTTTTTTCTTCTTGGGCTTTCCTTCCTCATTTTCTCCTTCTTCATCTTCATCATCCAAAGGCACATCAAACTCTGGTTCTTTCAATAACCCAAAGAAAACCTACAAGCCAATAAAAAAACAAAACAAAACAAAACAAAACAAAAAAATAAAACAGTAACTGCTGTTCTTACTGAAAACTAAATTTTTAATGGTAACTTTTCAATGTAGTAGTCCAAGCAATAGACCTGCCCCTTTAAAGCTGCTCTGTTTCATATTACAGCATATATTAATGCTTAGCCCAAAAGGAATATGGTACACATTCTTCTGGTTTACCCAGCCAACTGATCTGGACTACTGTAAGTTCTCCCACCATCTCTTAGCCCTTGCTTAAAGCAGAATCCCCACCCTACCTCATTTATTTGTATGGTACTGTGGTTATAAACACACAGCTCTTCTAGTAACAACTGTCAAAATTACAAATCAGAATTACTATCTGTTGTACAAAACAGGAAGCCAAATAGTCAGGTGTCCATTTCAAAACTCCAAAGTAATTAATGAGTTAAAGTTTAGTTCAGTGGGTTGAACACAAGGTTGTCTCTCAAAAGGGTTCAGCAGTTTTGTCCACCTGACAAAAATACATCTTGATCTCTCTACTCCTGTCAATACCTGTTTGTACAGTTCTCTTCCTTTGTTCTCTTCATGCTATCTTTTAAGATCTCAAGTTATGACTGTCAATCTACACTAAAGTATTTCCCTGAAAAAACAGGGCGATTTGTAAAAAGTGCAACAATCTTTTGTCTCCTACCTTTGCTTTATTAGCCTCTCGTTTTGCTTCCCCAGCCAAGCTTCCAACCATAGCATCTATCTGCTGTTTACTGCGAGGCATTCCATCAAAGATATCAATGTAAAGATGCTCCTGAACAATGTTCCAGATCTGATTGTTCTGCTTTTCCTGAAGATGCCTCTTCAGGAGTTGGTAAGAGTCACGGGAAATGCGCAGCACAAACTTGCTTGTTCGAAAATCCAGCATGGTCTCGTTACCTTTCATATGCTCTTTTTTGGTTAAGCTGGACAATACACGCAGATCATCCTGGTAATAGCACTCCTGATCCCCATGAAATCTATTGAAACGATTTAAGATAAGATAAAAGGTATATTTGTTATAAACTTGTTATAAACTAGTTGTGGCAAGGGACATTTTAACTATGTATAGAACCATTTGAAGGGAAACAAAGTTATCCTTTTGGACTGAAGTATTTTACAACTGGTCTGGTGCCATGAAACAAATTAAATTCTATTTTTTTCTCAAATGATAAATCAGTGAAACATAGTAAAAGTACAGAAAGTTATAGAGTAGCCAGAAATTAATTTATTTAAGCTAATTTGAAGAATTTCAATGCACATGATATGATATCAGCAAATACTTAAAGCATCCATTATTTTGGCATCTCAGTGCAATTTTCCAGTGCTAAAAACTGACGCCACAATCCTTCCCTAAGGATGCAGAATCTCTTCATTGATACTTTTGCAGCAAGGAGCCCATCATCACACCATTTACATGGTGCAAACTCTGCCAATGCACATTTCAATAGTTTCCACATCTTTCTAACAGGAAACTGGAAAACAATTTAAAGAGGTAACTACAACCCATGGCACTGTTACTTGAGATTTCAAATCTCTTCAAGTTTAGAGACGAAAAATAATACATACCCATGTATACATATATACATCCATACTACTATAGCTCACAGATTTAGCCAATGTAGCAAACACAAAATAATCCAAACGTAGAAACGAAAATTACCTTTCAAAAAAAGACTTTGCCTCACTCTCATGCTGATTGTAGACCAATTCCAAGTACATGTGCACAAAGAGAGGATAAAAGAGCTGAGACAGCTCTGCCCGATGACAGTCCAGGGAGCACTCGATGAAGTGTTTCAGCCCGCTGTAGTACTCCTCGTACAGCGTCGGGTCCCCTTGCTGGTTGTAAGCCGACAACACGGCGCTCACGTCCGGCTGGTCCTCCACAACCACAGCGCCTCCCACTGCAAAAGCACCAGCCAACAACAACAGCTGCTCAGACAGTCTGGAAGGGCCAGCAAACAAACAGTGGCCACCACCCCCCCCCCGGTCAGGTGAGCAAAACATGTCCTCTGTGTCTAAACAATACAGGTGAGAGCACCTTGGTCCAGCAACCAATTCTCTCCAGCTGTTTTTTGGACCTTGCCTGCCAACAGTTGCCTGTAAGGAAGGCACTTAGAGCCTAACTCAGCCAGGATTTTAAGTGTAAAGGAAGAAGCCACTAACATCACCAGAATGAGTTATTTTACTGCTAGTACCAGAAACTCTTAAACAAGGAGCAGAACGTAAGACATACCCACTATAATTACTTTGCTTCCAGTAAACAAGCAAGTTAAGTAGACTAAGTGAACAATTCACCAAGAACACCACATGACAATCACAGAGCAGGGGCACTTAACACTCTGACAATTCTGTTCTACACAGCAGTTGTTACAACTTCCATTGTTTTGTCTTTTATACAAAAACAATCATATTTGGTGACGTCAAGAACAAGCTGACTTTATCCTGCACATTCACAGGAACTCAGATTAGCAGTTCCTGAAATTCCATTCTTCAGTAAAGCTTCCTCACAGAACACCTTGATTAACAACACTTAGAACTGAATTATCCAAAGGACATCTCAAGTACTCAGAAACTCGATAAAGAAATGCAAAATGCCTTGTCTACAAATATCCCATGGCTCCTTCACCAAAACGCAGCCTGTACATCAGACCTGTTCTCATCCCTGCGGCCACACCTGGGACAATCCCCACCAATTACAATGGAAACCTCCAGTTCCTGCTACTCCATCAGTTGTGATGGGACACAAAGACAAGTAGGAGCACTTCTCGCTTCACAGTGCTTCCTGCATATGCGAGAGGCATCCTGGTTTTAACCCCTTCTCCAGGAGATTCGGATTTCTCCACGGATTTTATGGGGAAATGAGACATCCAGGGACCTCCCAGAAGGCCGGGGTAGACTCTCGGTGGCACCCAGAACCTGACACCGACCTTTGTGTCCCAGAATAACGGAGAGCCACCGAGGCTGCGAGCAGCATACGGGCTCCCCACTTCCCGAGGTTCCCGCCGAGAGGAGGGACCGACCCCGCAGACCCCGCGGGTCTCACCTTTCCCCGGCGGCACGGCGGCAACTGCAGCCACCCCGGGGCTGGAAGTCGCGACAGTGGCGACGTTGCCTCCTACGGTGACGGCGGCAGCGCTGGTGCCCCGGCCGAGCAGCGCCTCGCCGGAGTCCGCGTCGCTGCCGGAGCCCCCCAGGAGCCCGGCGCTGGCGGGGCTCAGGGCGGCGGCACCCAGGTCGTCGCCGAGCAGCCGGGCTTCGCGACGTAGGATCTCCTCGGACTCGCGGAGATTGCTGCGCCGCAGGAACTGCAGTACGGCCACAAGCGTCTGCCGGTCCAACGCCGCCGGGGAGGCGGTCGGGCCCGGCGCCGCGGGCTTCGGGGGTGCCGCATCTCCACCGGCTCCCGTTGTCTCTCCCTCTGCCGCGGCGGCCGGGACGGCGGCGGGAGCGGCGGCGGAAGGCACCGCGGGCGGCGGTGGCGGCGTCCCCGCCTCGGGGTCCGGCTTCACCGTCACTACCTCTGCCGGCTCCTCATGCAGCGCCGCCATCTTGCGCCGCCTTCCATTCGCCGGCGGCGCACGGCCGCCGCCAGGCGAGACCGCTCTTGCGACAGTGAGGGCAAAGGAAGGGCACTGCTGCCGCTGCCTCCACAGGCACGCGCGGCTTCGTTTTGCGACGCTGGCGGAAGCGCTTTGTGGCAGCGGGGGCGCGGTGAGGAGCGGCGATGTCGGGGCGCCGTGAGGGGCGAGGGATCGGAGCTCTCAGGAGTAGACCAAGGATGGCCTTGGGACTGTGTGCCCTGTGTGCCCTCAGGGGCCGGGTGCCCAATTAACTTAATTACGGCCGGGTCGCTGAGTTGTCCAGATATTTCTAATACTGCTTCTTTTAATCGTGTCTGTTAAACTGAGTTTCAGTGGTACTTGTCGAAAGGCTGAGAGCTGGGGGTGTTCAGCCTGGAGAAAAAAAGACTCCAGGGAGACCTTACAGCACCTTCCAGTGTCTAAAAAAAAAAAAAAATAGAGACGGAAGAGGGACTTTGGACAAAGGCGTGTAGTAACAGGAGAAGGGAGAATGGCTTTAAACTGACAGAAAGCGGGTTTACATCAGATGTTAGGAAGAAATTCTTTGCTGTGAGAGTGGTGAGGCACTGGCACGGGTTCCCCAGAGAAGCTGTGGATGCCCCAGCCCTGTAAGTGTTCTGGGACAGGTTGGATAGGACCTTCAGCAACCTGTTCTAGTGGAAGCTATCCCTGCCCATTGCAGGCGGTTGGAACTAGGTGATATCTAAGGTCCATTGCAACCCAAACAATTTAATTATGTTACAGAATTAAAACCTTATTTTGAATGAAACTGGTGTTGTGTGATTGAGAGTCTTTCGGGACAAATTAAGCATTCATTGAGTCGCTTGGAGAAAACAACAACAACAAACAAACAAACACACACCAAAAAAACCCAACACCACACCAAAAAGGCGCGCCGTGGGGTTATAAACTACAAACCGGTTGTAGCTAAGCGCACGGGCGGTAGCGCAGCCGTGCGGTCTTTAGCACTACATTTCCCAGCGTGCCCCGCGGCGTTCCCACGCATGCGCCCCGGGCCGTGGACCGATCCCGATCCCTGCCAGCCCCGGACCGTGGACATGGAGGGAGACACCGGATCCGGGGTCCCGGCGCTGTCGGGCGGGGATGGAGCGGGCGCGGGACAGAGCCTGGGCCCAGCCGATGAGGACCGGGACATGGAGGGGGCCCCCAGCTGCTCGGGGTCGCGCTCCCTCCCCTTCGAGTTCGAACGGGGTCGCTCGGAGTCCAGCGGCGATGAGGACGACGACGATGAAGACGACGAGGAAGAAGAGGTGGAGGAGGAGGAGATGGAGAGCGACACCAGGGCTCGGTTCGGAACAGATGACGGGGAGCTCGACTCGGACGACGACCGGGAGGTAAAGGGGATGGGAGGGTGCCCGGGGCACGCCAGGCCCCGCTCCCGGCGTGCCCCGCGTGTGGTAATGGGCTTTTTATTATTTTTACGATTTTATTATTCTTGTTTATTTTTATTTATTTTATTCTTACGCCGGTTCAGTTCATCTATCTCATTTAAGTGGAGCCCTTGCAAACTCTCGGCGTTGCTGTGAGGGCGGTAGACGGGGGCACGTGGGCCAAATGAATGGTGGTGTTGAGGGAAGGGGAGAAAGCCCTTTCGTCGGGCTTTGGCACGAGGGGAAGCGTAAGAATCTAATGTGTCTCGCACACATCTCAGATCATCGCTGTTGAAGAAATTCGTTTTTTTTTTAATAATATTATTCAGCCAGGAAAGCTGTTGTGGAACTACTTGTGTGCGTTCCTCGTAAATGTTCTCCATGACCAGGATTCAAAGCAGTGAAATTTCAGCCTTTGCTTCTATGTGTATTTGTATAATCCATAACTGTGTGCTCAAACAAGAAATGACTGTCTCATGTCATACAAGCTCTCTCTGTATCTTGCTTTGGGACTCCAACTGAGCATTGCTTAGCGTTTTTAAATAATGATGTTTGCCATCCTATTCACTTCAAGCTTGCTGGCTATGTGATATTTTGTTAAAAGAGTTTATCAAAGAGAACTTTTCCCAAAATGATTGTTTAAAGTTTTCTTTTTAGGTATGATTCATGAAACAAATTGGATTACTGTTGTCAAAAAGCTCAATTTAGAAGACTAGGTAAAAGTCTTTAGAAAAGAGCTGTATATGAGAAGCAACTGATCTGTTAGGAAAACTCCTTCCTGTAACTTATTGATCCCATTTGTTCCCATAGTTTAAAGGCTATGGTATTTTGGAAGCTGCAGTCAGGCAATTTCATGGCTTAGCCTGTGTATTCAAACTCTTACCAATTTTTGTTTGCAGCGTATGATAAACCTCGCAGAGCTGACCCCCTACATCCTGTGTTCCATCTGCAAAGGTTACTTTATCGATGCTACAACTATTACAGAATGTCTGCACACCTGTAAGTATCTGTCAGTATTGTCTGTCTAAGGGTTTAGTTGCCAATTCAAACCAATTCAGCTGTTGAAATGTTCTGACTTCAGAAAAATACATTCTTAAAAGTGAACGTGTGTTGCTTTTATTCTGTTCCTTAAGCAGGATGTATTTGTGGGTATTTTAAGCATCAGAAAATTATTAAACCAATCAGTCATGAAGTCAGCTTTCCATATTAAGAAGTAAAAAGGTGGAGGAAAAGATAAAGCCCAAGTAAAACAAAAGCAGAGCTACTACATACATTTTTTTAGTTGTTGTTTTTTTTTAAGTAGGCTCTGGAAATTTGAGTGTATAACTGAGAAAAGAAAGTTGAGTGGCTCTGCTTTTAATGGACTGGAAAGTTTCCTAAGCTGTTGTTGATGTGAGCTTGTGAATTCACAAAACCCCATAAGCGCCTGTGTGGGAGTAACTGTTCAGATACACAAACAGTGTCTGCCCATGGGACAGGCTGTCCATAATCTGATGAATGGAAATAGGTGGGTAATAAATAACTGATTTCAATGTGATTGTCTTGTTATTTTCCTCCCTCGATCCTAGTGCCAACAATTTTCCCAGTGCTAACAGAACTGTTTTCTCTCCAAACTAATAAAACACCTTCTGTGAAGCTGACTCTTTCAGCCACACCCATGTTCATACCTAAATCCAAGAATCCTGGTTTACTAGATCTCCCAAATGTTCACACTGCATAGAGGGAAAACTTTCTCTCTCTTTTTTTTTTTTCCCTCCTTTTTTTGGAGCACTACTCACTAATTTGTTCTATGGCAGGAAGTATTCAGCACAGTTTGCAATTTACAAAGAGAAACAACTGTTAGTAAGGACAGCACAATGTTGCAAATGCAACTGTAGTGATGTCTTAGAACTTTCCTGGTAAATATTATGGAAAAGTTCCCTCTGTTCAGGCTGATGGGGAGCTGACTTGATAGTAGGTTATTTATTCTAGGTATTTACACTGAGTAGCATTCCTTTAAAAATTTTAAAGGACTTGTAAAACACAATGAAAATGGGAGAGTTATGAGTACTCACCTTGTTTCTACTGAAAGTGTTTGTAGGGTGCTTTTCAGCAATCAATATTCTGCCTTAGCTCTACTCACATTCTGCATACACATTAAACTTCCACCCATGCATCCATTGGATTAAGAGTGTTCAGTGACTTCGCTTTGTCTCTGACAAATGTTGTATGGGAAGTCTGGGTGTGTTTACCCCTTTTGTATTTACCCCCGAACAGATGGCACTGTGTAATGGACATGTGATTCCTATGGGGTTTCTTTTCTTTACAGTTTGTAAAAGCTGCATTGTGAGGCACTTCTACTATAGCAACAGATGTCCAAAGTGCAATATTGTTGTGCATCAGACACAGCCCCTCTATAATATCAGGTAATAAATTTGTCCCATTTTTATAGATTTGCTACTTGCTTTTCAGTGTTTTGTTTTACAGACTTGCAGTGCTTTCCTGTTAGAAACAAAGAAATGGTTACAAGAAATACATTGTGTTCTTCACTAGTATGAGTTTCACCACAATAATTAAGATAAAAAGACTCTCTTCATTGTTTTATCTAGTTTGTATCCATTTCCAGGGTTTGTTTACCCCTGCCCTGGGTAACAAATTTTTATTCATTTGCTCAGTGTTACAGGTGATACAAACACTTAACTATTTGCTTTGATTTCCTTTCAAGATGAAGACTTTTTGTCATTGTACATTTTTTAACTCAAAAAATTGAGTTTTAGTTTCTTGAGCTGTTCATGAAGGGTGGTGCTTTAAACTTTCCATGGCTTCTGTTGGAGCTCTTCTGTCAGGATGAGTATTTAGAGAGATGTGAAGTTGCTGCTCTGTCACTCCTTGTACATCCCATTTCAATGTTGTATTTGGCACCTTTGTTACAATTTAGTGAAACCATTTTGTCTTGCACCAAAGACTCTTCTTTTCTTTTTTTTTTTTTTTTCCTTTTTTCCCATTTCATAGACTGGACCGACAGCTGCAAGATATAGTCTATAAATTAGTTGTCAATCTGGAGGAAAGTAAGTCTCTTTCTTTGTTATTTTACTATCCAGAGATTGAAAAGAACAGAAAACAGAGTATTCCAAAGCCTTTTCCTACTCTGGACTCTTTAAAATAAATTTGTGATGTTTGCTTATAAGTTGTAATGAATTAACTGTGACAACTGGCATCTTCCTGGCTGTTAAATGCTATTGTGGTAGTGGTGTGTACCTTGTGTCATGAAACACAGCTGTCACTGTATCCAGATAAACATGCAGATAGTATTTCACAGCCCTTCCTCTTACTTTAGGAGAACTGTATCATATAATTCTGTGTCAAAAGTTCTCTTGGCTCAGTAGAAAAAAATTCCAAGACTGATTCTTTCAAATGCTTCTATTTTTTCCTCACTGCCATGTTTACTTGTCTGATTTTAGATGTGTTTACTGTCTCATCTCATTTATCTTCAACTTTGGGAGCCAGTGATCCTGCACAGTCCCTCGGGGTGGGCTGAGTGAAATATACAATCTAGTGGATATGTATGGACTATAGATGGTATTGCTTTGTATACCATGAATATATATGTAAAAAATATATGTATATGTACAAATATTTGTGTGTATATAACTATAGTATAAACGTACTGTGCTCTGTGTGAACATCTTGTAAAATACCATGTCATGTGATGAGACATAACAGCCAGAAGGATACTAGTTCTTGCAGCCATTTCAGTATTATTTATGGCCAGTTTCTCTAATTTCCTCCCAGTTTTTACTAACAAAATCTTAGTCTGGGTTTCTTAAGTATCTCAACCACATGAAATACTAGTGATGGTGAAGGTCTGTAATAGCTTGGAAAGTTTTTACTGCTCTAACCATTGAAAATTGGTCAATGAGAATTGATTTTCTCAGCGTCTGGAACATTTCAATCTGTATTGTGTGGATTTTTTTCAGGAGAGAAAAAACAAATGCATGACTTTTATAAAGAAAGAGGATTAGAAGTGCCCAAACCAGGTGAGCTTTAATCACTTTGAGAAACACTGTTATGGAAATAGCATATAATTTATTCTTAAGGGTTTTCTTTAAAATATGAGTTCACAACTGAAGATGGAAGTACTACTGGAAATATGAGACTCTTAGTTATCTGGAAATTATAACTTGTCACAGATCTCAGATTACAAAAATAGATAAATTGGCATCACTTAAACCCTGATTGTGGCTGAATTATTCTGAACTATGTATTTTGCTTACCACCAAGAAATATATATAAAATATGCAATAATGTTATGCTCTGGCTGTTAATAAGGAATACACATTACAGAGTAAAAATGAGAGCTTCAAAGTCTGCTAAACAGTGAGTGATTATTTTAATTATTTTGTGTCTTCCTATCAAATAAAACTGTTTGGAGAGTGCTGTGCTGAAAGCTATTAAATTTCTGATTCAGATACACAGCATAGAATGTAGGAAGAGCTGATTTAGTAATAAAAAAAGAGGATGAATTGCATGGGCTTTTTTACCTGGTGAGCTGTTCTGTTTTGCTCAGTGCATGCTAGTATCTTATGCTGCTTTTATTTCAAGTTATCTTTGCATTTTGGCTACTTGAATATTTTAGCTGTCCCACAGCCAGTTCCACCGAGCAGAGGAAGACCTCGGAAAGTTCTGGGCTCAGTGTTCCGGATCCCACCAGAACTTGACATTTCCATTCTTCTGGAGTTTATTGGGTGAGCTGTGGGCAAGTGTCAGAGAAACTGACTGACATGAGGGTGCTGCTAGCATGTGGTGGGCCATTAACTGACTCTTGGTTTTCATTAAATGTGCAGTTCTTCCATATGAAATAGTAGTGGGGAGCTAGCTTTAACTTACAGTGCAGTAGTGACTTACAGCCAGCTATGCACAGGTAGATGACGCAGATAATTAAATTTTAAGATGTATTTTCCTATAAAAGTAGCTTCCTAGGAAGTATAGTTCCAAAAGATTAGATGTATTTTATTTTTAACAAAGTCGTGCAGTCTCAGTAAAGTGAGCAGAGACATCAGTGTCTGTTGCAGTCCCTGATCCCTGTAGGTGGCAGCACCGTTAATGTTGGATGTGCTCGGAGGAAGCGCTCAGCGGCTTTCGAATAATAGAAAGTTTTTAGCATAATGAATTCACGTTCCTGCCTTAATTTCGCTGTTCATTTTCTTCATGCCTGACTTGCAGAAGTCCATTTAGACCTCAAACCTAGTAAACTTGTAACTGCCTTAGAAACAAGATGACTTTTGAATCTATTGTATTTCATTTTTTGGTAGTTTTATTTTAAATGTCCAGCATTGGCAGCAAAGCAGGTAATGCTGTGCAAATACCATCTATACCACGTGGAATTTTCCACTGTGGTTTTGTTATTTATATGAAGGGAAACAGAATGTTTCTAACAAAAAAAGTTGATGGCTTAACACCATCTACTTTGTATTTTATTCCAGTGACTTTTTAAACCTTAGATAATTTATATGTCAAAATCAAAGAGATTATTGTGGCAATGGGAGATTAATAAAGCATTTTGGATAAAGAAAACTTGGAATAGATTGAGCCAGCCAGAAGAAATTGTTACTTTGAACATCTGACTGTATACATTGTGTCTCTACAGTTTATAATGTGGTCACCATGGCTGTGGAACTGTACCAAAGAAAATGACAACTGTAGTGGAAGAGATTATTTGTGTTTGTTTCTTAGTTCACGACAGATTTACTTAACTTTATCTGATACCTAGTACATATTTAGAGGTGGAGATACTCAATCACAGTAACTCAAAGTGCCATGGTCATGTGTGGTCTGCACAAGTGTTACATTTGTTTGCTATAGCAAATGCTCAGCTGATTTATAGCAATGTTTGATTTTTTTGCCATCTCCAGTGCACTGAAAATACTGTGCTGTTTTCTCTCTTATATGTACAAACTTGCTAATGCAATATGAGAATAATGGAATGTCTTGTATTGGCATTAATTGAGAAATTTACACATTGCACTACAAGAAGGAGATGTGGAGTATAGGTGATCAATGGTAGATTATATGCTCAGGCTGTGCAAATAAGTGAACCTTGGCTGAAGCCAGCTGGAAATTCAGTTATTTGCCACCCTTGAATGTATTTCACATTGCAGAGAAACACATGCTGCTTTCCTGAGTTCCTAGATAGCATCCCAGAGAGCCCATTAGGTAGTTAGGAGTGTTCTGTCAGTAACTTCTTAGGTACTGTCTGTTAAGGTTGCAAATATCAAGGATTGTAAAGTATGGATGTTTAAGCAGCATCAATATTGCAACCTACTCCTATGAAAATTAGGGTTATGTTGTGTTCAAAAATTGTGTTGGTTTTTATTCACATTTTATGTAGAAAAACCTTAATATCATAACTAACTGAATTCACAAGAAAAATAGAGCAGAAAAAATAAAGGGTAGGAGAAAAAGATATATAACTTCAGTCCAGTATTATTTTATATATAGCAATTTAATGAAAGGAGGAGCCTGAGTTAGGAAAATAAGTTGGATATGCAAGATTCATAAACCAGTGTCACTGTTACAATAAAGAGCTTGAGGGTATTAATAATCTTAGCAATGTTGACTATTTACTCTTTTGTTTTTTCAGAGCTAATGAAGGCACAGGGAATTTTAAGGTACAAATGTGATTAAATTTTTGTCTTACAGCTTACTTCAGAAATAAATATAACCTGAGCATATTTAATTTAGTTTGGTTTTCTTTACCATCTGAGTAAAGAATACTGAGTGCAGCTGGAGCTTTCATCAGATTAATAATTACCAATATTGTATTACAGTGTATTTCAAACCTATTGTTGCATAACATCACACCTACCCAGCATTTTTTTCTTCTTTTTATCTTCATATGTCACAGTGGTTTTTTCATCATCTTTTTTCGTCTTCAGTATCACCTCCTACCTTTTTTGTCTCATATTTACCCTTCTTTCTGCCTTGTTTATCCTGGGGCTTTGGGGCCACACAGAACATAGGGCTGTTTAAAACATTTTAAAAATAATCACTTGCTTATTATTTTTAAATGTTTAAACAGCAAGTGTAGTCTTAATACATATTTAGTCTGTTCCCTGTGAGCTAATCTGCAGGTAGATGAGAGAAGGGTTCAAGAATGTAAGCTGTTTCTGTGTTACTGGGCTGCTTATTGTATGTTGCTTGAGTTTGGAGTTCATGAGGGATTAGTGCCAAAACCTTTAACTTAATTTTAACTTAAAATCTTTATTTATTCTGTGCAGCCTTTGGAAAAGAAGTTTGTGCGTGTTTCTGGGGAGGCAACGATTGGACATGTGGAGAAATTCCTCAGAAGAAAAATGGATCTAGACCCTGCTTGTCAGGTACATCACTTGCTGTAGCAGTTACTGTGCATTGGACAGACATTTCCATTGTTCACTTGATTCTAGAAGTAATGTTAGAGTTTTTTATACAGAAAGTATTAAAAAAATAATTGTTTGCAGTGTTGTGATCTGCAAGGAACAGCTCTTCTAAATTATTTGCAACAGTCAGACTGTTCAGATTTTCATAGTACTATACTAATTGGACAGAATTTCTAAAGTGCCATGTAAAATTGCAGCCAGTGAAATTCCAAGCCAAGGGATTCTGCTGTTTCAAAGGTAAAACTAGACAGGAAAGTGGGAAAGTGGGAGCATGCAAAGGCAGAGACAGGTGCAAGCTGAATAATAATAAAATTTAACTGAAGGCAAACAAAGGCTAAGAAGGAATTACACTATGGATGGATGTGTTGAAATGAAAGGTATGAATGCAAATACAAACACTCTCCTCCAAGTAAGAATTCAAAGGAGCAGAATATGGTACAAAAGGATTTAGCTTCATATTTCTCAACCATTTTGAGAGGAACTACATGTCAAAACCAGCTTCCAATTCTTCTTTGCAGTGTATTTCAGCAGCCATTCAGTTGGACAAGTGCAAGAGTTCTGTAATGTGTAAATAATTCTTAAAGCTTTCAATTCCTGGAAGATCAAACTGATGCTGATGTGAATAGGCAAATGGTAGAAGTTTCATGCTGGGTTTGGAGTTAGGGCTGTTTTCATACAACAATAGCTGTGGCATAATAAAGCATGACTGTGTGCTTCAGTAATGAGTATGCATGCTGCTTACCTTTCCAGTGGTGACAAAGCCAATCAGATATAAATTATTCATCCTGCAGAGGAATTAATATATTTTTGTTTGCTGGTTTCCTCTCAGTGAGAGTCTGTAGCTTTTACATTGTGGTGACTTGATATTCTAAACAAATAAGTGTCCTCAAAATGAGGCTGGAGATACTTCTTGTGTTATTTAGTTGTTTATTTGAGGGGAAGGAATTGTTTTGTTTGCTTGGATTTTCTTAAATAGCACATCAGAGTCTCAATTTTCGGGAACACTGCAGTCTTGGAAACTGCAGGTGTCCATCTTTCAAAATCAGCCTCTGCCTGTGTGCTGGGTGTCTTTCAGATTGTAAAATCTTGAGATCATCTGTTAAGAGAACTTTTTCCCTCATTGGTTACTTTCAACTTGGACTTTGCCAGATAGGTACAATCCCCCGTTAGTGGGTAAATGTTGCTACAGCTCAAAAGCTCATGATTTCATAGACTTCCTTTCTAAAGATGTTGCTTGATGCTGAGCCAGTCACTCCTATCTCTGTGAGTATCTGGTTTGCCATTGTGGTGTAAGGCACAATCATTGGCTGGTTCTAATCCTTGGCCTCTCCTGCGCAAGCCCTGCCTGTTTGGAGGAAATAATAAATCTTCTTTCTTCTACAGACAGATGCCTTGGCTGCCTTTTTTTCTCATCTTTAATGATGTGCTTCTACTTTTTTTCTCAGCAAGTTTTTTTGGTCATTAGAAACCTGTAGCTGATTTTTATGCCCCAAGTCATGATTGTTGTCTTGAAGATATCCAGGCTCATTTTTGAAAAATTTGGGAATTCAGAGTGTTTCCTCCTTTATCTCAGCATATCAATTGCATTTTTGGTTTCATTGTTGAATCTTCTTGTAAGGACACTACGTGTGGCAGTTTTGTGAGTGCAGTCAGTTCCTACTGAGTATCAGCATAGTTTGACGGTCTGCAGAAATACTATTTGAGAATGTTTGTCATTCCCTTTTAGAGCTGATTTGGTGACCATGTGATAGAAGGTATGTTATCCACACTCCTGAATTCCTGGCTCTGCTTGGACATCTCTGACTTAATCTTTTCATGTGGAATATGAGCTAATACTTGCCCTTCTTCGTTGACCTGCACAAGTGCAATGGATTTAGGTTAATGAAAATGTGAAATAAGCCATCTGGCTAGTGTGTGGCAGTATATATAAAAGTCTAAAAAGCAGTTTTGAAGATACTGCTTTTGTTCTTTTTTTTCTGCTCTGAGGCTTCAAATTACTTTAAGACTTCTGTATTTGCATTTGCAAATGTATCATGATTAAATTCCCTATTTTAGCTGAAGGTTACGGCTTCGTTTATTTTTATCTCCCACTTGAGCTGGCAGACTGTAGTTTACTCTTTCTGATGCTTTGTTTTGAACTTTGTGCTTTGGGCAACGATTAACTTTCTGCATGTGTTTATGTATACTTCTAATTACAAGGTCTCTTGAATATTCTTGCTGGAATATTTTAGGAGAGAGTGAAAATAAGTTCTTAGAAACTGGAATTGCCAGTAATAACTAAGTAGGTAACATCTGATAGGGGCTAAATACAGTTTGTGGTGTTTGGAACCCAGTAGATTCTTGTCTTTGACATCAGAAGTTTTCTTTAGAGTGTAATTTCCTTTGAGCCCCTCCTGCAGCAGCAGTATTCCTTCCTGCTATTTCTTCTGTAAGGATGAGTGAAACAGCTGAAAGACTTGCAGCTCAACTGCTTGGAATTTAGTAATGTAGCTGATGGAACAGAAGTCTTCTGTAACCAGATGTGCATTCCTAAAAGTGTGTGAACTGCAGTCTTGGGGGAGACTGGGAGAAAGGACTCTGTGTTCATACACAGTGTAGTTGTTGATGCAATTTATGCCAAACTTAGATCCTTGAGTAAAAGCATCCAGGGCCTCTGGAAAGTAAACAGCAGCTAGAGGAAATGGGAAATTCTGACTGGTTTTTGAGTAACTAGCCCAAATACTCATTCAGTCTCTAAAACTTTATGTTTTCCTTGTTCTTCCCTGGGTAGTATGACTTGGTTTGGAAAATATTGATTGAAGCCTACTGCTTTCTAGGCCAAATTCTCCCTTGGGATGAGTCTTATGTGATGTGTCCCTTGCATGAACTTTTTCTATTTTTATCTCTGTCTTACTTAGTGAGCATGAATTTATAATTGTCTGTTATGGTGCCTTTTAGAGAAGTAGCTCTAATAGCAGACATGCCACCAAAAGAAAGGAAATGGCATAATGGAAAACCTACTTAATTTTAATAAGAATTTTAACAGAAGTGACTGAGTATTCAGCAGATCCACCTTCATGCTTCCTTTCAACAAAATGTCAAGCTACAGTTACTGCTGTCTCAGGCAATCAGTACTAGTTGGCTTCAATTTTACCAGTCATTTGAAATTTTAGTAAATTCATAGCACTTGTGGTGCTGGTACCTCTTTTGTAATGGAACGTATTCATTCCTGTATGACGCAAGGATTCCTCTGAGACACATTTCACAACTTATTTTTGCACTGATCTGAGATTTTTTTTTTCATTGTATGTTTTATTCTCTTGTCCTTATAGAATGAATGCTATCTTAACAATTAGCAGGCAGAATTTCAGGCTTTGCTGCTAGAATTAGGAGATGAAACATTTGGTATTTAGAGAACTGACTGCCATTTGAAACTGGAGCAGCAGGTACAACAGTGTACTTTCAAACAAGCATTCTAATTCTGTTTTGAGAGATTGTCAGCAGCTGTGACTGTCTGTTTGCATCCTGTATTGGTCAAACAGATTAGATTCTCTATTTCTGTAGAATATATAAAACATTTATGTGTTATGTTTCATTGGGAGCGAGATTGAATTTTCAGTATCTTATGCTATAAAAATTGTAGAAGTAAGCTTATAAAGCAAAAGTAATTAAACTCATGTCTCTGGAAAGCAAAGCAGTCATGTTTGTCTTCCTGCAGTAATAACTGTAGAGATTAAGAATGTATGGGAGATAGCAGAAAGAACTGCAGATAGTTTTCCAAAAGGAAAATAAGTATATTTTTCAAGTACTCTGTTAAATACATCAGATGTTGATGTTAAATATATGAGTATATAGGGATTAATAGCTTATCAGTATTTACTGTTATGTCCACACAAATTTTTACTTCCTGGCTTCCTCCTGTGAGCTAAAAGCAGAGATACTGCTAAGCAGTTTACATCTTCTGCACATTAGGAATCAAACATGAATATTACAGAGTATACATAGAGTATTCTGCATCATTCTCATGCAATACAGGCGGTGTAAATTAGTCCTTTTTGAACCTCTGAGGAGTAGAATTCCTGCATTCCCAAGTCTCAGAACAGTGTGGTCTGCCAGTATAAATCCTACTTAGTCTTTCCATGAAGGACAAGAGAGAGGCAGTGGGTCAGCATGCAGAAGGTTAATCTGGGGAGTGGAATAGCTGCAGCAGAGTGCATCCTGTGGTGGGAAGTGGCTGCTCAAGGCAATACGTCATGATATTGCAGTGTGCTCCCCGACTGCTGCAGGGGCAGAGCTTAGGCAGTTCCCTTGCAGAAAGCTTGTGGAACTGCTCACTGTCAATGCTCTTATCTTCCGTTTTGAGGTCTTGTCAACTTACAAATGAAAGCACGCTCATTTCCTTATCTGGAAATTGCTCATAAGGAAAATGTAAGCTCCAGCTGAGAGCTGAAAACAGTGCTGTGTTAGCTGCTCTAATTTGGAATGTTAGAGACTGGATTTACATTATGCACAGTAAATCCATGGTGACTTTATAAAGAAGCCTATTTTTCATGATGATCAAGGCAAGGAATTCAAAATACCTGATAAAGGTTTGTTTTCCACAAAATTATTGTTTTTATGGGCAGTTACTAAACAAAAGTGCCTCCCATGGAATTGCAGGCACCACTAACAGAGTTCAGCTGCAGTAGAGGACAATGCATGGAACTGCTGAGTGTGCCCTGCAGCTGCACCCCAGGAATACTGACTGAGTGCATGCTGAAGGAGGACTGTGTGATGTAACTACTGACAATGGCACCAAGATGCTCTTTTCTATTAAGGCACATCTTCCACAGTATTAAGTGGAATTGTCATGTTTATTCTCCCTTATGATAAAAAATGAGGGAGGCAATGGCTCTTTTTTTTTGTAGTGGCACAAACAAGTTTCCCTCTTTTGCCACTGATTAATGATGCCAGATGTTTGTGTGATCATTTTAATGCATGATTTAAATTTCCATTAAATTCATCACAACTATTACTAAATACCTTGTTTCAGTGGACACACCAAACTGAGTGAAACAATAAACTGTGCTCTCTGATCAGCAGTGAGTCCAGGTCAGGGCCATGAAACGCATTAGGGCAGTGCAGTAGTGCTGTGAATGCTAAATACATTTGGACAACAGAGGTAAAGATGGCCTTAACACTGAACTCTGCTAATAAAATCGAAAGGGCTTGGATACTGTTTTGCTACTCCAAAGGCAAGTTGGACTTAACCATGCTTGTGTTTTTCCACAGGTGGATATAATATGTGGTGATCACCTGCTGGAGCACTACCAGACACTGAGGGAAATTCGTCAGGTCATAGGAGAGAGTGCAGTACAGGTATGTGGCAGCTGGGGCTTTGTTCCAGGGGTTTTGTTTCAAAACAGAAGACCTCTCTTAAGCCCTCAGGTAGCACCAGCTTGTCTGAAGAAGTGACTTAGAAAAATCTCTCCAGTTTATGCAAAATTATTTTTATCTTGTAAGTAGAGCTGACTGTATACCATGTTCTTGGTCTCATGATGTTCTGGATATGAAGGATTTGTGTTGGGTTTTGTTTTGGGGTTGTTTTTTTTTTCCCTAAAACAAGTTGCCATCTTACCAGTGATGAAATGTACCAGCCATTCTTTCAATTAATATTCCTTGTTTTTCCCCTCTGGCAATTGCATCTCTGTGGGAAATCAGAGGACAAATCCTAAATAAGGCAAATCCTTGTGACTGGGTCAGGAGAATAAACTTCCTTATAAAAACACAAACCTAAGATAGAGGGTAATGAATGCAGTAAATGTGCTTGATGCATATTGTATTGGCTCTGGTCACAGCATGAGTGTATGGCCAGCTATTTCTTGATAACTTGCTGGCTTTGCAAATAATAATGCATTTCTTTTTAATTCTTTGTGAATATTTTCAAAGTGTCTTTAAAGGATCACACCATTTTAGAAGTACTGCAAAAGCAATGAAGTACTCTGCCAAGTGCATCGTAAGATGGAGATGTAAAATTGTGATATATGGTAAATTATATCTTAATCTGACCTTGGAAGTCTGAAAAGTTAATATTTAATAGAATGGGAAGAAATAGGATTAGATTGGTATTTTATTTGGAAAGCAATCTTAGCAAATAGCAGGAGGGCTAAAATAGTAGCAAAATTAGCTCACACATGCACAAACATTTACATTTAAAATTCTTGTTGAGCTTTCTTATGCTACAGGAAGGCTTCTATGTTGGGGGCAGGAAGTAAAAAGCTGGTTTTGAGATCTCTTGGACTTTGCATCATTTGTACCTGATTTGAATCACTAGGAGGGGTCCCAGAGTCAGGGCAGAGGTATTTGGTTCATGTTGATGTTGGCAAACATTAAAATCTGTGAGGCTTGTGCTGTTTCTGCAGCTGAAGGGAATAAATGCCATAGCTGATGTCTTAGCTGTTTTATAATAGCATGAAGACGAAATGAAAATGTAACCTATTCCAGTTTGGGGAGCAGGGGATGGAAACTGGGAGGAAGTGGGTACTGGTTACAAACTTGTTTCTAACACTTTGAGTCATTGTAAGTAAATTCAGCAATCAGCATATAGTGATGGAAGTGCCTTCTACTAAAAGCTTCACTAAATGGCAGAGGGATGATATATTTTTCAGTCCAGGGGTATAATCACGTGTATGGTTTTAGACTTGACCTTAGCACGAAGGCTTTTCATGTGTGAGAAATGCTCTTGGGGGAGCACTTCAAGGAATACTGCAGCAGTTTCATTTCTTGTCAGAACTGGGTCTGCCTGATTGATGTTTAGTGATAAAGTACCAGTCAGCAGCTCCACAAAGAGAGCAGTTGTCTTGGGATGCGTTCTCCAGTGATGTTTCAAATCACATTTATTACCAAATCAGTATGCTAGCAGTTAATTCTCTCAAGGCTTCTCTATTAGACAAACAAACAGAAAAGAAACATCCTGGCTTATTGTGAAGTCTTGCTCTTTCATAGTCATTTTCTGTTACATGTAGACCAGCTGTACTGTGACAGCTTTTGACAGGAAATTTGAGACCAGGTTCATCTTTAATTTCTCTTCATATTGTTAGAAGATCTCTAAGGATGCCAAATAGTTAGCAATGTTGCTTCTTTTTTGATATTGAAATAATTGTGACATTTTCGTGTTCTTTAGTCTAACATTATAATATTTTTTTAGAAATCAAGAGGATGCATTTCTAGGATTAAAAAAAATAAAATAAAAAAAAAAAAAAAAAAAAAAACAACTTGGAAAAATTTTTATATAATTAACCATGAAAAAAACCCTAATGGATAAGTCAAGTCTAAAACGGTGAGGGTTGTTTGTTTCTCACCAGGATCTGAAATTCAGTAAGGGGCACAGTTGGCCTGGCCAGTGAAACTACAAGTACAGAGGAACGTTTGATGAATTTTATATTAAACTCCAAGGGCGTCTTGTGCCTTTGTAACTTTCCAGCCTTTTCAAATCAGTCTTGGAGCTTGGAATGTCCCTAACAGCTCCCACCAGGATGCTGAGACACTGTTCAAAACTGCTGTTGTCATTTACAGGTTTCTGAGGTTCATTGTGGATGCTTCATGCAAATAAAACAGCTTCAGTAGCTACTTCTGCAACAGAAAGTCATTTGAAGGAACAAACATTGGGCTCTTTTATTTAGATGAGTACAACCACTGTTAGAGGAGAAAAATGGCTGCTATTCTGAGTCGCATTTTCACTTGCAAGTTCATTCATGTCAGCAGTTATTCTTTTTGTTGGGAAAAGTGATTATAAAAATGCAGTTAAGTTTCTCTTTGGCAAATATATTAATTTTAATGTGCGTTCTTTGGTAGTATTTGCAGTGCAGCATCACATATGTTATGTGTGATTTATTATTCTGAACAATAATCACTGTGGGAGTTTTAGTGGCTTTTACTTACACTGGATGGTTTATAAGATTTGCTTGTGAAGATTTTGGGTATTGTATTTCTTTTTTTTTTTTCTTTTTTCTTTTTTTTTTCCCCCTACTAACTAACACTGGATAGTGATGCCTTAGAGCCTGAGTAAATGAAAGTCTCCTGGAGGTGCAAGCTAGCAGGATTTTAGCTCTTCTGGATACATTTCTGCCTTTCCAACAAGTGTGGGAAGACCAAGTTGGATCTGATGATAAAATAAATATTCTTGACACTGACCCCATAGTAATCTGTTTGGGTTGTTTTATCAGAGTAAACAGGCAACAAATTTTAGTGGTTGAATGTAAGCAATTAATATATTCATTTCTAAGTAGTTGATAGAAGACGAGAAAAGAATCAGGAATAAATCTTTGATCTTGTAGATGTCAAGATATTTTGATGTTTCTGAAATTGCGTGGTTGGTTAAATCTTCCTAATTAACTGAAAGTAGGATTTCTAGATTCTGTTTAGGGCAAAACCATAAAAAAGTCACTGGCAGAATTTATATAAGAAACAACTTTGCTTTTTTTCTTTTTTTAAACAGTGTAAAACTTGTGGACTTTACTGCAAGGAGTTACCAAAGACACTTACAGAGACTTTAAAAGGCTCAGTTTTGTTACCATTGAGACCTGCCTGTAATTAAGAGTTTGATCAAGTAGCTGAGAAAGGAAGCTTGTTATTAACTAAATGGGAATATAACTTCTTCCCTGTATTACCTTCCTCCCCTCTGCTGCACAAATGCAACCTAATCTGAGCTGGTGGTTATTTTCACTTGTCTAAAAGTGGGCCTTCTCAGAGTTCTGCACCACTGATGGATATAATGAGCTCACACATGGGAAAAGCTAAAAGGAGTAGCTTCCTTGATGTCCTTGGCCCTTGGCACAGAGGTTTGGCAGAATATAATGGTCTCTTTGTAGCTCTCACCTTCTTGTAACCCAGTGTTATTGTGCTGGTTTTTTGGTCTCCTGAGCTAGGCAGCAAGAGCTGTGCTCTAATTTAATTACTGTGACCTTCTAGCACACATTTCCTATGGAAGTGTTTTACTCTTTCCTATGGGGTTATTGAATTTGGAAAATGGGGCACTTTTTGTTTCTGCTGCTCTTAGAATATCAAAAGGGGTGTATGCTCTCATACACCTGTCAGATCCGCTCTAAAGTTTATAGTTGGGTGTAACAGGTGGGATCCTTTACAATTTTTTAGGTCAGAGTCACAAATGTGTGTCAAAGGACACTGGAGAGTTTTGCTTTTCTTTTGTGCCTGTCTGAGTTAGCCTTGAGATTTGTAATGGGCAGTGAGAGCTCATTCTCTGTTTGGATTTCCTCTTAATAGTATCTAGAGAAAGCAGCTGAACATAGACAGAAATGTGCAAGACTTTACAAGTGAATAATTACTGAGTTAGAAGTGGCACTACTGGGGTAAACCCTCAGCTTCTCTTTGTAGAGAAGGAATTGCAGTGGGTTTGACCTTGAGTTTAACAGGGCTATTTCCTTTAAATGTCCTACTGCCAAATGTACCATTTCCAAATTATTAATCAAAGAATACATTGTAGCATTTTCTTCTTGTATAAATATTTATTTCCTTCAAGAAACTGGAAAATAGAGGAAAAACTGGTTTTGACCAAGGAACTAATGGGCACAAGGAATAAGTATTTTTGGGAAGTTATAACAACATTTTCATGTGCCAAGAGGTTCCTGAGTAACCTCTTAGAACTTGTTCTGCTTTGCAGTGCTGCTATCCCAATTTATGCTAATCACCTAGTGAGTTAAAGCTCCTGTCTCCTCCTGTATCCTTTCAGGAGTTAGCAATGGATTCTTAGTTATTAACAGGGTGAGAAAATGAAGAAAAGCTAGTGAGTTGATACTAATACATTATCTTACATCCTGTATATTAACAGATAAAAACATCTGAAGCAAAACACAGTAAAAATTCTAACATCAGTTGGTACTAACGTAGTTCTCTCTTCAAAAGAATACTTTATTTAAAGTCTGTCCATATAAATAGGTGTAATGCAATGTCAGATTCCCAGTGGGTCTGTGGTGGAAGCAGACTAAGTGCTAGGCCTTTCAGCAGCTGCCTGTGAATTAAGTGACATAAGTAAGACTAATGGGTCAGAAGTGTCCTGTTTCACAGATGAAAAGGATTTTTTTATGTCAAGCAGTCTTTGAAGAGGAGAAACATGAGTTAATAACCAATAGTTTGTAATTTAGAGGTTTTTTAATCCAATGCATTTATTACTTAATAAATGTATAGAGTGGTAGTCTGGACTCCTGTGCGACAACTTTTGGCAGCATCTTCTAGAATTACTTAATGGATTACAGCTTTTTCTGCTCCACAATATCATGTGGAAATCAGCATGACTTGTAAAGAAGAGCCTATTTGATGATGATGATGCCATTATAACTTCAATAGAAAAGCAGTACCGGATTTTACTTTATTTTTAACACCCTTTTCCATCTGAAAGGGGAGAGGGGAATACAGTTACTTGCCTTGATACTTCAAAACTTGCATTCTCCATATGGAAGGGACACCAGGTGGTGACAGAAGTGCCTCGTGGATAAGGGAAAGTGCTATGATGAGACAGTTTCTTTCTCTTCTCTTCTCCCTAGGATGGTCTACTTGTACTGCACTATGGCCTGGTGGTTTCTCCACTAACTTAAAGATGTCCAGAATATCAGAAGGCAAAAGAATCTGAAGTCAATGGAGCTTCTTAACTGCTGTTTCTCACCAAAGAAGCCATCACATTTCCTGTGGCAGGAAGCAAGTGAAAGAAACCACCACTAACTGCTGTGTGCTAGTAATGTAATGTCTGACTTTACCACTGTAAAATGCAGCTTCTGTAAGTACAGCTGTAGATGTTGCTATGCTTCATGTTACAAATTACTGTCTTCAAATTTCACTCAGCTCAGGGAAATTAAATGCTCGAAGTAGCTAATTTTTTACTTTCTAAAACCACAAGATTTCACAGAGTGAGCAGCCTTTTTTTCCTCTAAGCTCTGACATTTCTCTTGCTGTCTTAAGTGTCTAGCTAGAACAGTGCTCTCAGGGATGATCTTCAATGAGCAGTATAATTTGTTTTGGAGAAGAGACAGTCATTTGCCTAAAAAAAAGTATACTGTGATCTTCTGTCTTTGGATGTGATTTGGGGAGAGGAAGGAAACTTCAGAAATGCAGACCAAAATAGGTAGAAAATGATGCAGCATAAGCATTATTTTTTAAGAAGTAGCATTAAATCTGTTGTTTTTCTTGAAGAAAGACAATTTTGTTTGCACTGGAAATATTTTTGCTGGTAGTTTGGCTTATACCAAATGGTGGATCATCTCTAGTCTGAATAGAGATGAGCTGGCTGTAAGCTGGTTAAACTATGCATGGAAAAAAAAAAAAAAAAGTAGCACCTCTTTCTACCTGCTTGCTGTATATAAAGTAATCACTGTCAACCTGATTTAAAATCCATCAACTGACTTGACTGTCAGGAGCATAAATCCATTCACTTTAGCACATACCTCTCCAGCAGCTGTGAAAATGGTCACTTTTTCCACTCTTTCTTTTAATGTGTTTTAGTGCATTGTAGTGGAGACCAGGGTTGAGTAATGTAATACCTGCCTGTTACTACCAGAATCACAGAGGACATTAGGTGACTTTATTTTAACATGTTAAAATACTAGGTTTTGTGACAACTGTAACACTTCAGACTTTCTTCTGTTGAAGATTTCCATGTTGTCTCGTGCAGCATTAAGGACCAGAGAGCTCTGTGTATTATGGTTGTGCTGCATACTGTGTGGGGATTCATGAAAGCTTCCATTAGGCACCAGGCTCCTTCCCTTTCCTACAGTCAGTGCAGAGAAAAGGAGGAGATTCCTTTGTAAGGCATTTCAGAGCACCTAAGTTACAGAACCATAGAATTGTTAGGGTTGGATGGGCCTCTGGAGATCGTCCAGTCCAACCTCCCTGCCAAGGCAGGGTCACCCAGAGCAGGTGACACAGGAATGTGTCCATGTGGGTTTGGAATGTCTCCAGGGAGGGAGACTCCACACCCTCCCTGGGCAGCCTGCTCAGTGCTCTGCCACCCTCAATGTAAAGAAGTTCTTCCTTCTTTCACTCCTCCTTTCTTCCTTTCAGTCAGCTGGTGAGGCAGCAGCAGCAATTGAGCTAAATCCAGGAATTAGGGTTTGATTGAGCTGTACAGGGGTTCTGGAGTTTGGGGACACCTGAGCAGCAGCCCCAAGCTCCATCCAGACCTGGATACCCTGGCAGCCAGTCAGGCATGGAGGGGACATTCCCAGGAGCAGCAAGGGACATTTAGGCGTCCCTAAGGAGCAGAGCAAGACCCTGTGGCCTCTGCTGGACCCTCTCCAGGAGGTCCTTGTCTTTCTTGTACTGAGGATGCCAGGACTGGACACAGCACTCCAGATGTGGCCTCACCAGGGCTGAGTAGAGGGGTAGGATCACTTCCCTTGACCTGCTGGCCACACTCTTCCCAATGCACCCCCGGGGCTGCAAGGGCTCAAATGTATTTGTTCACTGTCAGCCTAAGAGGACTGGCATCCTTTGTCTAAAGAAAGCTTTCATGAATCCTCCCTCAGGTCTTTACAATAAACATTGTTTTTTCTGTGAAGGTGGTACCATAAGAAAAAAAAAAGTTTTGTTTGAAGTAATTCTCGTGATGCTTCTAAAAAATGTAACAAAAGGCCTTTTTAGCTACAAACTCCTATTTTACCTTTAAAGTTTGTATAAAAGTAGTGTTTAAAATGCAGCAGAAAATGAGACTATTTTGTAAACACCTCGTGAATTGTGTTGATAAAAGATTATATATTGTAACAGTAAAATAAACTTTATTTTAGCCAATTTAAAATTGAGCCCTTGTGTTTTCATGCCATGTTTCCTATGTCAGTCTCAGAATTATAGCAGATGATAGTGAAACTGCTGAATGTGCTCTGGGGTTGTTAGAATGACAAATTTCAGTTATGAGATTGAATGGTGAAGGGTAACTCAATACCAGTCTCCACTGGAGCTAAGTGTGGTTTTGTTAGCTGGAGCAACGTGAAATCTCTGGGACCCTCCTTTTAATGAGGATTTTGGTGAAAAATAGCTCAGTAAATAAGTCAAGATGATTTTCCCACAGAAATACAGGAGAAATAATCCTACGTAGTTAAAGGATCCCTTTTCTCATCAACAAGAACATCTTGTAAAATCCGCCTCTCAATTGTCTTTCATGTTTATGGCTCTTGTTCTTGAGTCCCTGTGAACTGACTCTGCCACTGGAATCAAGGCATCTGGTTCTAGTACTCAGTATTGCCTCTCCTGTTCCATTATGTTTTCAAATTTATACCTCTGTGCTAAAAATCATTATCAGTATAGTCACATTTTACATTGCAAATTCGCCCTTAACCCTGGCTTGAACTTCACATCTACAGAAGGGCTCATGTGCAGAGTTTAACAGCTGTGTAGAAGCTGATAGTTAATTCAAATTAATGTCATTCTAGGATGCGTTTGACTTGCATGGCCCCAAGAGGGCTGTGCTGCCACTGGCACTAATGTCAGTGTCAAATTCTGCTTTTCAAAAAAAAAAAAAAGGCCTCCTGGATATCTTAGAAGGATTTTCCTGTAGGGTAAATCACATGCTGGCTAAAATGCAGAAGGCCAACACTCCCTTCTTCACCCTTTCGGTGGCTTCATGAGGAGGATTGAAGGTCTATAGCCTGTGGTATTTTTGACATGAATGCTTAGTGACCTGTTATTTCCCTTTTGTCAAATTCTCTCTATTTCTTCCTCACCTGCCTTCAGGAAGTGTATTTTTAGCATAGTTTTCCTGGGTGAACATCCTGCTTTCTTTCACCTGAGACCACTGAAGTGTTCCTTCTCTCCAGTGCTGCAGGTCCCCTGGGGCACATCCGTGTGCAGCAGGGTGACCTTTAGCTATTGCCAAGGATGAGCTGAGGCTCTGTGGGTTCCTGCATAATCAGCCTGCTTGCTTTAAAATGTGCCAATCTTCTTTCAGCTCTCCTGCTGTTTTATTTCTGTTGGTCTCCTTTTAACCTTGGCTTCTCTCCAGCCACTTTTGGTCCTGATGATAGAGGAGCATCTGTAACAAGAGGCTGTCTATGGGATGGCATCTCTGCCCTCATGGGAGATGAGCCAGCCTTGTGCTCTGGAAGTGAGGGAAGGTGTGCTTGGACTCATTCATTATTTTACAGACACTATTGTTTCTTTACTTCGTGAGATAATTCTGATAAAGAAAGATATTTTTCCTTTCTCACTACCTTCTTAACAGCATCATGGCTAACACAGATCCTTATTAAATACTGCTTATAAGTGCAGCATAATTCTGAGTTCCTGTACAGACCTGCTAATTCCCAGCAAGAGGAGATGATGAGCTTTAGCTTCTGGATTTCTTATAAATGCAGAATCAAGCTACAATCAAGTCATGAGCAGAGTCATATTGGTTACATTCTGCCTTTTTTCTTTGTGCTCAGTACAGGTTCAGTGTAAGAAGGAAATAAGGTTCAAGAGATGGGTGAAGTGTGCAGCTGAGCCCTCTAAGCAGAGGGGATCTGCAGTGGCCAGGGTCAGGTGTCATTTATGTCCTGAACACAACGGTGCACCCAGCCTGGCTCTGCACTGCCACCAGCCTGTGGCACACGTGAGCCAGGGGAGCTCTTAAATCCTATTTCTGTAGATGTGAAACAACCAAAGAGTTTTATCGAAAAACCATTCAAGCTCATCTAATACTAGTCCATGTTGAATTTATTTTCAGGGAATCATTAATCATTTATGTGCAATGATTTATGTTAATACATTTTTAACAGTCACTAGTAAAAATTACATCCCTGGCATTTCTGGTTTTACTTTTCTTCAGTGGAATATCATTAGTATGAAATTTGTGGTCAATACAAATGAGTGGAGGGATTCATTCCAGTAGTTGAGAGAAAGACTATTGACAGATACAGGAGTTTTTATGGATTGCATGCCTTTCTTTTAAAGATTGTCACATTGTCCCCACGAATCTTCTAATATGCTGAATAAAATGCACCAAGGGCCAGCCTGAGTATTTAGGTTCCCTAAAATGTACTTTTTAGGCTGTCATAAATACCTGCTGAGAGATGTTGCAAATGGTGCATTCTCTTCACTTCTGCTTTTTATTTGGTTTTTCTACCTCGTGGTTCTTCTGTAATACTAATTAGTCCAGCAGAAAGGTGGCCACAAATGGAATTTTACCTTATCATCTTTAAGAGACTCTTGTTAAAGGAGCCAAAGGATATTTACATTGACTGAGATTTCAGAATGTTGCCGTAGATACAAGTTTACTCACTGGACAATTCAAATTTTATTCTTTTTGAGAGAGAAATGGTAATTGCATCTGAGATAAAATGCAATATTGATTGGCTGCCCTGCAACTGTAGAATTCTTGCTGGAGCTGTATTGCCATCTTTACTGGGTTTGGATTTAATGTAAAACAAGTGTATTTGTGTCAAATACAGCAGTGGTCTGCGAAACAAATGTTTCCCAAAGTGGAAGAGAGAGTTTGCATTTTCTAATTGTGTGGTAAAATAGTCTATTTGGAAATGACAGCTTAAAATGTCTGTTTTCTTCCAAAGGAAACATTTAAGAGTAGAAAAGTGGGTGGTGAAGACTTGGCAAACATTGAGAAAAATTGTGTGTTCCTGTGAGAGCTACTTTGGAGCCCTTGGTGTTGAGGCATCCATAACCTCTGTCCTGTGGATGGATTTTCTGGTGTCCAGTAGGGGAAGCTCAGCTTCTCAGTCCATGAGGATGCTTTACCTGTGTACCTGATAGCATGAAACTGAAAGGGGTTTGGTATCTTGGAGACTTCCAGTGCTCTCAAATGTGGCTGAAGTTGAGCTGATGAGCATGAGAAATGATCAGGGGAGGATGCAGGGGGTAAAGAGTACATAGAGTCACAGTATGATCCTATAATCCTTGCTTCCTTAAAAATCTAGCCTAAATGTTTTAGCCTGCTGAATCATTTTGGCTTCAGGCATTCTTATTCATACATCTCTCAGGTCTTATTGAGAGACTGACTAGGAATTTGCTAATGAGATGTCATATCTGGGGCTTAGGCAGATTTTTGGGGTTTGTTTTTTTTGGTGGGTTTGGTTTTTTGTTGTTGTGTTGGTGGTTTTTTGTTTTGTTTTTTGCTTGTTTGTTTTGTGGGGTTTTTTGTTGTGTTTTTTGTTTGTTTGGGGTTTTTTTTTTTTGCATTTCCATTGAAAATTTGCTTAAACTTAATGATGTTCTTACATACTGCACTTGAGTCTGCATGTGCATCATCTCAGGGAATGACTCCATGTCTCTCAGAGCATTTACAAGGTTCCTCTGGACATTGGAGAACCAAGAACTTGTTTCTCCTCATGCTCTCTGGCACACAGACAAGCAGCAGCTGCCTTGCCTCTTAATTCAAAGGCAAAGGAGCAGAGTGACCCTGCCGTGGTGGGAATGGACTTTGGGCCTCTGTTGTTCCAGAACTGATACAGCACCTCAAGAGCTTTGCTGCCATCATCAAGTGAATGTGTACCCAGGGCTCTGGAACTGCACTCTGACATTTTCTGGGTATTTCCCTTCTGTCTAAGCAGATGTTTAGCATGGACACTGTTCCTTCTTCATGTTATGCTCTATGTCAGTTCTGGCCAGCACAATGTCTGCTTTAACAAGGATGTAATTGCCTGTCACAGAGTTGCAGGCTCATCTCTGAGCCTCTCTGGGCTGGGTTTTGGCTGAAGACCCCTGCACAATCTGTAGGAGTGCTTTCCCCCTGACCCCCCAGCTCTGCAGCCCTTTGGTTCAGCTGGAAGCACTGGAACAGACCAGGGTCAATGAAAATCCTCGCACCCCAAGCAGTACCCTGTTCGCACATTGTGCTGCATTTTCCAAGTGATCCTTATTCCCATAGGCCTAGGAAGTCTTGCATGAATGAGCTGGCATTGCTTGTGCTATTTTGACATAAACTCTGCTTCAAAGTGTCAAACCCCAATGATGGGGACATTTGATCATTCAGAAACATCTGTTTGGCTACTGGTGTTAGGGACTCTGTGTGGGTCACCCTTTGCAGGAAGAAGCTCTTTTCCTTAAAGAGGTGTCTGCGCCAAGAGCTGGCAAAGTGAGAGCTGGTTGGATCCAGCCAAAGGTACCGGAAGAGACTTTGCTCTGAATTGTTTATTGATTCCTTCTTGCTGAATGACAGCATTCTTCTTCAGTCTGGAAAAGGAGATGTTTGTATTCCTGCCAGAGGAAAACATTTGAGGTTTGTGGTGTTTTTTTTTTTCCCTTTGGCTGCTTTTTCTTTGGCTTACTTTTTAATGAATTGCAGCATCTAGATAAGAGTCATTAGCAAAACTTCTCTGTGTGCAGCAACTTTGTCTGTTTTCAAGGAGCTCTACATCTCCATTGCATGGGCCAGCATCTACATTCAGGGGCAAAAAAAAAAAAAAACCAGCCAGTCCAGTGGTGGGAATTTGTCTCACTGTGTGGAAGCTCAAGTCCTCCCCAGCATAAAGATGAAGGAAATGCAGTATCATGGAGAAATAGCTGCGCTCTGCTGCTTCCTGAGCTGATGGTGCAGTCCGTGTCCACAGCTGCCTTTTATCCCAGAGGTCGAGGTTTTATAGAGATATAAATCTTTCAACATCTGTGTGACTCACTCCTTCCCTCTGGCAGCCTGGGTGTTTAACCCAGTAAGAAAGATGGGACCACAAAGGAGGATTTATCGTCCTGTTCCAGCTTATGGTTTCACTGTAGAAGCCTTCTGGTGCATATAAGCAGGCAGGTGAAAGGAGCCACTCTGAAGAAGATAGCAATGGAAAAGAAGACCTGGATGGAGATAGCCAGAGGTCAGCATTGGCAACATATTCAGTCCCTCTTTGCTGTCATTTTTCTTCTCATGAAGAAAAAGAGTGTAGACATGGGCCTCCCTGCCTGTTTCCCCTCTGTCACCTCTGGAGTTTGACATCATGAGACAGCACCAAACTGCTGCAGAGCTCCAGAAATGCAGAAATCTCTGGGCTGGCCCTCACACTGCAGCCATTTTCCAACATAGTTTCTTGACTTTCTTGCAGCTTCCTCCATCCTGCTCCACCACTGCAGGCCCTTCACGTTGATATCACCAAACTAAAATTCCCAGTTTCATTATTAGCATCCAGTTAGCTGAGCAAGCAGGAATTCTGAATGAGGATTATGCTGGGAACAAAGGACAGGTCAGGCTGCTTATGCTCAAGGGACAGAAAGCAGCAGCACTGGAGAGTGAGATTCAGAATATATTTCATTAGCTGCACAGTCACATCTGCTTTTTATTCCCCCAATGGACTGCGAAAAATACTGTGTGTTTGCATTTCTTAACTGACAGATGAGCCAGGAGATATTTGGACATTTCTTGATCTTGTTTTATGTACCAGTACCTTGGACTTAACTCTGCAGATGCTGGCTCCCCCCGGCTCTGCCTGGGCACCCCGGGTTGCTCTGTGCTGTTTTGCTGGGGGCTGCTGGTGAGCTGCACTGCTCCAGCCATGCCCGAGGGCCCCTCCCCTGCCTCTGGAAAGTGCTCCTTGCTTCACCCACTGCAGGGCTGCCCTCCCCACGACTGTCACCCTGTGGTGAGCAGCCTGTCCAAGGCATGATCCCTGAGGTTACCAGTGTGACAAGATCAAGGTGTAGCCATGCTGCTCCTGGCCTGCAACTCTGGTGGAGAAGCCTGTGGCTGTCACACTGGGGCTCTGGGGCTGATTGCCACGATGTGGTGCAACAAAGCAGAAACAGAATAGCAACAGGACAGTGTGCTCTGGAAAGGGCCAGCCAGCAGGGAGCTGCCTGTGCTCTTTCCCTCTACAGGCACATCTCAAGCAGAACATGTGCATCTTCCAAATATAAGCCACTGCTGGTCACAGCACCTGTGACTGCTGAGTTTATCTGGGAGGTGGGTGCACCCTCCTCTCTTCATCTGCTCTTGTGTAAATCATTATCTTCAGTTGTGCAGGCAAAGCACAAGGCTGTTTCTAACCCCTGAGCACACAGGCAGCATGGAGAGGAAATGACAGGTACCTTGGGACTGAACTATCAGGGGTGTGATGCAAATCACATCCTCAGAGCCCATTTTCTGAGCAAATGAAGGTGCACTTGGCCATGGCAGACTTTTCTCCCTCAGCCAGCTGGCCTTGGACTCTTCTACACATCAAGGCCATCCTGACAGGCACCTGAGGTGAGCCCCCGACATGCCCCACTGCCATCGGTGGGTCCAGTGTCACCAGGCAGCTCCAGCAGGAGGGGTTGGCAGCTGCATCCCGACACTGAGCTCTTTGCCGGGGCCCAGAGGGACTGCTGGGCACTGAACCAGCTGTGGGCCCAACACTGAGGTGTGTTCCCAAGATGACACAGCAGCAAAAATGACAAAACAGCTCGGTTTGATCCACACAGCTATTTCTTTTTTTAATTATTAACTTGTGCCTTACAATAGAAGAGGAAAAGAGTGCGAGCAAACAATTTGCTGGTTCCAGGAACTACTCTGGCAGCACCGCAAGGGCAGCAAGGTCTGGTGATGAAACCCTGCCAGGGCACTGGCACACAACACGCAGAGTCTCCGGCTCTTGCAAAAGCGATCGCTGGCAATTTAAGGCATTGAAGGAAACCTATGGTTGTTAAATCCTATATCGAATTTGGCACACGTTGGAACAGTTAGAGCGGAGACAAGGATGCTTTGTGGGCTGGTGTTCAGGAGTCCTGCAGCTTCCCAGTGCTGGCTGGGGCACGATGCTAAGCTGGGCACAGGGTTTTCATGTGAAGACTGTGCAGCCAAACAGGGGGCCCTCAGACCCTCATATTTGGGAGACAGTGATACCACGTGAGGTGTGCAACCCACAGCAAGGTGGTGCCTTCACCTCCAATGTAGCAGCTCTTTGCCTTGTGCCTGCTGCTTACAAACCCCATGTGCCTGGCTTGACTAGTGCCAGAAAACAAGATTTGTGAGTACAAAGAAAAATGAACATTCCTTATAGTTCAAAACATACGTGGCTGAGATCAGATGTCAGGTGTGGTTACAGTCCAGTATGGCTATTTCTGTGCTTCTAAGGTTAAAAGTGGATGGCTACAGTTTGAGGAGTGGGGAAGAGTTTAGCTGTACATGGATTTGGATAGTTGATGAAGGTATGTAGCCTTGAAACTAGTTACAGTAAACATGTTGAGTTGTCTCCCTCCCCTCCCCAGAGAGCTGGCTCAGCAGCATTCCCAGCTGGCTGCCCCTCGCCCACCGCAGGAGGAGAGAGGGAGAGCGTGCTACGAGTCCATGTGCCACCCCCACAATGACCAACATGCATCTCTAGCTACCTGTCCTGTGTGCCCCCACCCCATTTAAAAGGGAGCAATGTGCCAAGCTCGGCCTCTGTGTGACAGGACCCGCAAGGAAGCCATCCCTGGGTTGGTGCCCTCAGCGGCATTTATGTGGTTTTAAGGGAGGCTTCCTGCGAGCCCAGTGCAGCTTTGTGCCCAGAGGAGCAATTTCAAGGCCGAGTGGAGACTGTTCCCCCTCAAATGCTTGTGAACAGGGTCCTGATGGTTACATCTTTGCATTTGCAAGGATTCCTCCATGGAGGTTTAACCTCCCTCTTTTCTTGACAGAGGTTATGGTCCCCTCAATCACCTCAGCCCTGCTGGATGATATTTTAGAGGTCACTTTAATAACCTCTCCTTGCTCCTCCTCTTTGAAGGACAGAGTAGAGGAACTAAAGCTCCTTGGCTGGAAGGAGTAAGTGGGGCTGGGGAGGGAACTGAGTGATGGAAGGCCGCCGCTTCCCATGTTGAAGAGGGTCTCCTCTCCCTCCAGCAGCTTCCTGTAAGCACATCACAAGAGAAGATGTTAGTATGGGGATGTGAAACATCTGCAAAACTTGAGAGCAACTTGTGCCCTGCAGTCAAGTCCAAGCCATCATCACAGGTCACACTGCATCATGAAACTGATTCAAAATCAGATTTTGGTCAATCATTTCTGGAGGACTTGCAATATGGGGCACATGAGAGCAACTTTCTCCTTTCCTCTCCAAAAACACCAGGAAAATAAATACCCAAAGCATAGATTTTTGCATCTACTTTTAACTTTGCAAGAGAGACAAGTTTCCAACCCCAACTGTGCCCATTAAAAAATACTGCTTCTGGGATGGCTGAGGGATGGCTGTGAAGTGGTTCACAGCTGCTAGATCGAGGCAGGACATGGAGCCATGACTGCTGCCCAGGCAGGAGTATGGCAGATCCAGGCAGGGGAGATGAACAACATGCTTGTGGTGCTCCTTGAGTGTGTGCCCAAGTATTTTCTGGGCCCTTGAAAATACTGCAGCCTAGTGGGGTCAAGGGATTGGGCTTGGGAAGTGTCTAGGTAGAGCAGGAATAGAGCAGCCTTACCTGTAGGCAGCTATCTCAATATCAAGGGCCATCTTGACATTGAGCAGGTCTTGGTACTCCCTCAAGTGCCGAGCCATCTCATTTTTGGTGTTTCGTAGGTCATCCTCCAGTTGTCCAATAGTGTCCTGCAAAGGCAAGGATGCTCAGCCCTGTATTTTGGAACAGGACTTCTCCTACAGTCCCACTCTGCTTTTCCCATTGTAGAGACAGGGAAGTTGCAATGGGCAATTGATCCATGATGGCACATCCCACCAGAAGCTGAGGACCATGAAATGGCATGCCAGCAGGGATGAAGAAGCAGGTAGAGCACCAGGCGTGGCTTGTGAACGTGTGCAGTGGGGGAGGCTTTAGCCATTGATGGATTTATGTAGTTTCCCATCTGCAGCAGGGTCTGTGGCATGGGCAAATAGTGCATGGTGGTGGGACCCCCAGTCCTGCAGAGAACAAGGCAGGCTGCTACAGAGGGAAGTTTTGGGCTTAAACATCATCAAAATAGAGGCAGTGGCTCAACAAGACAAGTGAAAGCACCCGACGCTGCAGCAGCAGAGAAGAAAGGCTGCAGTCTGTGTCTGCAGGGCTTAAGAAAGGTTGGGACACACTTCCAGGAGGTGGAAGGAGAGGTGCTGCTGCCAGGGATCCCCTCCAGGTTGGGAAGTCTGTCACCTTCCTGGGAAAATGTCTCAGAGCCTTGGAGTGGGGGATTCTGAATGCAGGGATCTAGGGAGGTTACAGAGACAGGGGCTTGCCCTGCAAGAGCCAGGGTGCTCAGATGGACAACGGTGTCCTTCTGTCAGCTTTGCCCTGCTTTTTGTCCCTTTTAACCAGTCCTACCTATGATGTGGAGGACTCCAAGGCCAGAATTCCTATTAACAAGGGATACTAATCTTTTCTCTATTTTTTTTTCTCAGAGAACAAGCAGTTTGTATTTTTCCCATATGCATATAGGTATCTAAGCAGCAGCTTTAAAGCAGTGAAACCTGCTCCTATAGGGCTCTTCCCAGTCAGGCTTCCTGCTGCCAGCTGCCCCACTGTGCCACCAGAGGAGCGTGATTTGGAACAGGAATGAGTCAGCAGTTTGCACTTAAGCCATGATGTAGCCCTTCCTACAGATCCCTGCAATGGCCACTGCCAACCTCCACTCTCCTGCACCCCCTCCCAGAGTCAGGCCTTTGCAATTGCTTCCAGATCCTCTGCTCCAGCAAACGATCTTTGTTCTTCCATATCATCCTCATCTTGTCCCCTTCCCATTCCTATCACATCCCCAGCTTCCTCTCCTGCCTAACCTTCCTCGTGGACAGCGCAGAGGCAGTCACAGCAAGTGGAGCTGCCCAAGGAGCAGGGAGCTGTGCTGACCCTGATGCTGACCCTGTTCGAGCAGAGCCCCTCAGAGTAGCAGCTCATCCTGAATGCAGCATAGAGCATGTCACAATCACATTAGCTGGGCACAACCAGCCCTGCAGGACATTTAGGAGTCATCCTTTTGGTTTCTGTTTTGACCTGTGCTGCCCTGACCATTTTCCACAGCAAAAGATCTGCAAGAAGCTGTGCCTCTGAGGAGATCCATGAGGCATCAACTGAAAAGCCCCAGGACATGCATGGCTGCTGCTGCTGTACAGATTAAAGCCTTTGCTCCATGCAGACAGAATGCTGCTGCACCGAGCCAGGACAGGAAGGAACGATTTGAGATGATCCCCACCCTGGGACAGTTCCCCTCTTGCTGCTGTGACTCTTTGTGCCTACAGCTCTCCTCCCTCTGCCTGTAGAACACATGAACAAAAAGCTCTTTCAAAACTGATTGTCCTTGTTCCTGGTCTGCACCTCTTTTCCACGCCCCAGCTCTACCTGCTGGTAGAATAAAAACCCCCTCCTCACACCACTGCAAACCTGTCCCCTAACAAAAAGCTCTTGCATGTTGGTTCAGATGTGACTGGGCAGCCCACAATTATAAAGACCTGCCTCTGCTTTAACAGGATCATTTTAAAATCTCAGACAATGGGAATATTCTCTTCTAAGACACACTTCGAACCTTTTCCACTGTTTGCAGCCAGGGAAATTACTTAGCTGCTAAACATGCACATTGCTCAAAAGACTTTTAAGTATTGCTACACATAAAGCAGATCTTGAGGGTCATATATAGGAAAGCACTACCATGCTGTCACAAAAGCAATTTCAATTATGGTGGTGTTTAATCCACTTGCTTATTTTTTTCCCCCAATTGATCGGTTGCTCCCAGGACCCCTCTTTCATGGCATCAAGAATGTAATATACACAGATACCATCAAGTGTATAATTTTTTCACTATAGATAGTATTTTATGTTGCCTATTTCCACAAAATTTGTTGAAGATCACCTCAACTATTCAGGAAGCTTGCAAGCAGCTTGGAACTAAGTCACGAATTCTAGAGTGCCTGGCAAAATTTGGCCTTGGAAATGACAAGGTATTACTTGGGCCTTCCAGGTATGATTAAAGGCAGTTGTTTCAGTATTTACAAGGAAACAGCTTGATTTAGAAATCACAGATCATTTAACAGCCATATAATAGAACAGTCTCATGATCCATTTTATTATAAATCATGAACATTTCCCTGTAGCAAGAAAATGTGCCAATACTGCGGTAATAGAATAAGAGACATGAAGCACTCAGTATCTGCCTTATATGAGTTTTCCCACAGACATAAAGATGCTGGGATGTGTCTGCAAATCCAGACTTAACATTTGCAGAGCTCCAGTTTCTGCAGTGCAGGTGCCAAGAGCCAAGGCCACAGGGCAAAGGGCCAAGCCTGGCCAGACAGCTTCGAGGAATTACCCACAACAATGTGTAGGCAATTTTGGACCGGATCCTTCAGGGACAGGGTAGGGACGGATCGATGCCCCAAACAGCACCACCGTGAGCAGGGAGGGAAGGGAAGTCCTGTCCGCTGCAGGAAGGGAGTGTTGGAGGGGATGTCCTGCCTTACTTCCCCGAAATCTGCCCTGTGGAGTTTTGCCTCTGGATAAAGGGTGAAGGCAACAGGCAATGCCGTGGTGGGGCAGGATATGAGTGCAGGGCAGAGAAACACAATGCTGGGTGGTGGGAAGGCTGCAGGGATGCCTGGCGCTGCGCAGCGCTGCAAGGGCACTGCCTGCATGGGTGGGTGCTGCGCAAGGGAAGAGGAGTGGGTGCCGTTCCGTGCTGGGGGTGTTTTGTGTAGCGCGGCACTGGTCGGGACAGCGCAGCCGATGGTGCTGAGCAATGCGGGGCGGGGGCACCGCATGGGGCCGGGGTGTCCAGCGCTGCACAGAACTGCGGGAGGGGCTGCTGCTGCAAGAGAGAGCTGCGCTGCAGCACTTCGCAGGCCGCAGAGATGCTCAGCGCTGCACAGCACCAGGGGAGGAAGAGCGCGGGGTCGCGGGTACCGGTGCGGCACCGCGCCGGGTGTTTGGGTGGGATAAGATTCCCAGTGCTACACATTACAGGCTGCTGGGATGGAGGTGCCGGCTGGTGCGGATGGCGCGGGAGGAGGGTGCTCGGTGACGCCCAGTGCCCGCCGCTGCCCGGAGCCAGGGGAGGGGACAATGACGGTTCCCGGGGCCGCCCGGCTCACCTGCAGGCCGGCGGCCTCGGCGTTGTGCCGCTCCTCCAGCTCCTGCAGCTGCCTCTCCAGGGACTGGTGAGCGCCGCGCAGGCTCTCCATCTCCACCAGGCGCGCCTGGAGCTGGCGGCGGCACTCGCCGGCCTCCCGGCGGCTGGCGCGCACGGCCTCCTGGCTGCGGGCGGCCCGCTCGTGCAGGCGGGCGCAGCGGGCGCGGTACCAGTCCTCGGCCGCCTGCAGGTTGCGGGCCGCCAGCGCCTCGTACTGAGCGCGCAGCTCCCGCAGCGCCGCGGCCA